>NC_092076.1:12266931-12866931 GCF_039877785.1 Chaetodon trifascialis | reverse complement strand
ACTGCAGAGACTCAGAGGAAGAGCCACAAGGACCCATTCAGCACAAACCTTTGGACTACTAATTAACTGGTATTACAGCAAAGTTCATTTCAAAGCATTTGGAGCAGTTTTAAGGAGTACATTTTATATTTATTAAGAGTTTATATCCGCTCAGACTGCCATTTTGGCTGTGTTTAAATGCTGTAGTTACTTTTGGCTCAGGGTTTCACATTACAGCGACTAATCTAAACTCATGCAGTCATTGAGCCTGAGGGGAGACGTGCCCGGTGCTGCAGCACAGAGGAGCTGCTGAGGAGACAGCCGAGCTTTGTTCTGCCCGTTGTCCTCCTCCTCTTCCTCACTCACGCACACACATTCTGTACTGGATGCACAAAAGCGGATCGTCTTCATACCCCTGCGGTGACATTTTGATTTCCTCCTCTTGCAGTCTTCGCCATTCCCTGCTACATGGCCACGTTCGCCCGCAGCGCACCTCTGCCGGAGAGGAGCGCACTTGTTGAGGATCCGCAATCTCAGGAGATGGTGCAGAGGAGCCGCGGCTTAACGGAAAAGATCCTGCACGCCATTCCCGACGCGCACAAATCTTGCATTCGCTCCGAGGTGAGAGGCAGTGGGTGGTGGCGCTTGTTCCGTTTGGATTGAATGTGTTTTAAAACAGCTGTGAGGCTGCTGCGGTAATTCTGCCCCATTGAGCGCAAAGAGAGGGACTTCTGCGTGACTAAGCCTGGCAGTGACGCTGTTACAGGTCTGACAGGCTGGATAATGACTTGCTAAATCATTAGATGCACAGCAATCGGCATTCATGTAATAAATAACTGAGATGGGTTGGAATTAGGTAGTATTATCAGTATAAGTACTACTTGTTGCCGGGGTGGGACCGGTATCACTAGCTGAGTTTAAGCAGTAATAAAACTGCTAAAAAAAAGAGCAAGCATCAAAATGAAACTGCTAAAAAGGGCCCGGCATCAGTGTCCAAAGTCTGTCAAACCCGGACATGCTTTCATGGCTTCTTCTCGGTACTTAATGCATTGCATTACATTCACTGAACACTGCAGGTTAGACAGTAGAAAGCCTGTAAACATCTTATAATATATGATGCATCACCCAGATGAAACTTAGTGAAACAGGTCAGATTAGTAGCGCAATGTTAATAACCCGTCATAAAACACAACACAGACATGCTTCACTGTGAGTACTTTGGACACTTAAAGTACATTTCGCAGTAGATTTTTCATCCGTGACTTTTATTTGTAATGGAGTATCTTGACATTGCGCTGCTTTTACTGAAGTACAGGAGTAATTCTGCAACCACAGCAAGAGCACTGAGGACATGCGTGCTTCCTGTTGCGTGCCAAGCTGCTGTCTGTCCCTAACATCGCCTAACTGTCTCTCCGCCACAGGCCCTGAAGCTCAATTCCTCTGAAAACGCAAAGCTTACGCTGATGGCCTCCACTATCGGCATCCCCTCCGCGCCTGTGCTCAGAGTCGTGTCAGAAAACTTCACTTTGGTAAGCATCTTCAAGGGGAATCATCCTGTGGACAACAAAAGGGTTTGAAAAAACAGAGGACATGATCAGTGTGCTGCTGTTCTGTCCAATCAGGAGACCTGTTTGAGACGCGTGTCTGAGGGTCTTCAGCTGCACCGCACCTTGCTGACCTCCGTGTCCCCTCGCCTGGAAAACAAAGACAGAGTGACAGAGCTGCTGGCCGACATCAGAGACCTCGGCATTCAGATCAATAAGGTGGGAGAATACCTCTAAATTTGTCTTTCGTGGCGGATCATCCTGACGTCGACGCACCGTTCATGATGTTGTTTTGTGTTTCCCGGCAGATTCTGAAAATGGTCCAAGGAGAGGCCGCGGTGCAGCCCACACCAGCCACCGTCGCCTTACATCTGCCGGGGGACTATGAGGTTCAGGTGGCAGCGCACCTGACTCTGGTGCAGCTCCAGTCCTTCGGGCAGGACGTGGTCCGCTGCCTCAGGAGTCTGGACCGGAGCAGTGAGGACACAAAGAGCTGACCAATAGACGCCGCACCCTGACTGCTTTTGGCTCATGTCCAAAACGTACCTTGACCGGCCATTTTTTATTATGGCATTTATTTATTTATCTGTTGAAAATTATTTATTATTTGCATCTATTTTTTTTATTTATATGTATTTATTTAATTGGAACGTCAAATATTTATTTAGGGAATTTATTTTTGATAGCAAAGCTTAATATCTCTCATTAGTCCTCCTTTTGCTGGCAACAGCAAGTGCTTCATTAAGCCTACATTACATAGCAATAATTGAAAATCAAACCATCCTCTAGTCTGACTAAAATAAACATGTATATTTACATTAAAGCCGCTCAAGAAATAAACTAATAACTCTATAGCAGGGTTTAATAAAAAAAAAATATATATGTGTAGCCAAGCAGGAAGTTGAGAACTCTATTAACACTCATTTTAGGAGGCTGGGGGCACCATTAAGGACTAATCAATGATTAAAATGATCTGCAAGATGTTTCAATGAAACTATTATTTTTGTATGAATCTGTCTTTGTATGATTAAAAAAAAAATGGATGTTTTCATTTTCTGTTCTTCCAATAAAGTAAACTTTTCTGAAAGGAGAACGGTTCCTTTTTGTCAACGGCCACACGCACACAGACGCCTCATCAATGAAATTATTTCTAAAATTCCAGTGAGGCTGATATGGCGATAGAGAAGTGCAACTAAAAGTGAAATAGAGGCTTCAGTATTTCTGCCACGCTGCCAGACAGATTTCCTTGAGGAAGTGTTGCAAGCGCTGATAACCACGAGCCTGTGTCATTCAGAGGATGGCCCGCCGTCCGTTGTACGTAGGGTCATGTGGCAACCTCGCTAGCATGTGACCATTCAACTGACTCATGGTTTGAGGTCACAGCTTTCTGATCTCATGTTACCGTAACTTCTAAAATGTGGTCAAATGTAACGGTTACATGGTCCTGATCGTATAATAAAGGAAACACACGCAGTAGAAACAGCCAATCTTCATTATGGGGTTTTTATTTTAAAACTTATTTACACATTTCTTCGAGTGAAAAACAATAGAAAAGCAGTGGTAACAGAGACATGGTTGTTTATTTTCCAGCAAAGACAATCCCTTTAAATGGACAATGCAGGCAGGTTCAGAGCTACTCTCAACAGATGATCAAACATTAAGCTGGGCTTCTTTAACCGTTGGCTCCACTTCACCCACTGAGACACTGGGCCAGCAGGGGGTCAGTCTGGTACCAAGGTTACATTTAAACCCGAAGCTTACAGGGCAGAGATAGCTTTGGCAGCCACTCTCCTCCCCAGCGGCAGAGTCAGGTCAGTGATGGCCAGGACAACTCGAGGTTTTGCCAAAGCAGGCAGCTTCACAAGCTCAGAAACCTGCAGGCACAAAAAGACGAATGACCGTCATTTTACAGCTTTAGTGCATCTGAGGAAATAGTTGAACAGGCATGGTGTTGCTCAAGGCACGGAGAAGTCTGGGCATGATTGTTTGGAGGGAAAGTTTAGACCTTTGCTCTGGTTTTCAGGGCATGTTGGTCCTTTTGCACGGGCAAAGCACCACCACAGTGACTCAACAACAAACACCCTTGACCCTTGATTGTCTTATCACTCTTCAACAAAGCGCTCCTGAAAAATGAGTTTACAACCAGCAGAACAAACTCTTCATTTAAGAAGAAATTCCAAACCCTTCCCAAAAACGCCTGATGCAACAGCCACTCATCTCCCTCCTTATCTCTCACCTGTCTGACCTCCCCTCCCAGCTCATAACTCACCATGGTGAAGGGCATGAACTGCAGGATGCTTCCACGACTTCCCTGCTCCAGGCACTCAACACACTCCTCGATGAAACTCTGCACAAACTGGGTGTGAGGTCCCGCCATCTTGGAGCCCACGATGGAGGAAATGAGGAGGAACAGGTTGGCTGAGGAGACGAGAACAGGCAGTCTGAATTGTCATGGTTGAAGTATTCCCACGTTCATATGTTTACGGAATTTCTCCTGAGGTAACTGGCAGTTATTGTGGGGGATTATAATGAGAATCTTTACCTCTCCAAAGAAATACTTATTTTAATCAAATGTTATCCAACACTTGTTTTGTCAGAGCAGAACTGGCAAACTGCCAGTAAACAGTGACTGCAGCACATTAAAAAGGTGGTTAAAAATGTGAATTAAATTTCAGAACCAGCTATTGAATAGTTACAATTTAGCCTCTGGGGGTTAACAGTGTTTCAGGGTTTCTGGGGTAGCTAACGGATATCTGGCTAAAGAATACCCAGACCAAGACTTCCCTGTCTGTGTGCTGTTCATTGTTAACAGTCTGATTAGCAACTTGCTTTTTTGTGCTGCACACAGGCTGATACCTGTATGCAACCAAAACCCTCTCCAATGTGATTGGTCAGTACTACTTGGAGCACAAACAGAAACCAGAACACTGCTGATACCAAAATCTAGTCTACTGGCTCACATTCTGTATCTGTTTATGGAGATTAAATACAATTATAAACCATTTCCATGTTGGGCAACAAATTGAGGGAAAGACCGAAATAAAGTGTCTCAGTAACGTGTTGGCCCACCAACAGCGGGCTCTATTCAGGAGTTTTCTGTCATTAGTCAGTCAGCTCTTACTCATAAAGGAGGTTGTAATGGAGGCATGCAGACTAAACAGATGTTGGTTCATGTCTCTGTGCAGCATGCAGGCAAAAAGACTCTCACCCAGGACTCTGTTGAGAGGGTCCCTCATGTTGACAGTGTGGAGCTGTGAAGCCGAGAGGGAACTGCTCATCGATCGGTCCCCTGTCAGAAAACACGTGATGTGAGAGAGAGAGGATTTGTTTTGTTTGGATTTTATTTTGCCATTTGAGAAAAAAAAACAAAACACAAACAAACAGAAGCTGCACAAGGAAGTTATCGGTCAAGTATTCTGTCAGTGGCTGACAAAATCTTGACTGAATTCAATTCAATATTCCTTTATTCGTCCCTCGAGGGGAAATTCCCTTTGCGCAAGCCGAAAGGGCTTCCTTCCATCGCAGTTTTACATAATCTTCTGTTCCTAAAATAACTCGTTAGACACATTTCAATTTCTTTTCAAAGCTGAATGGCTGATTTTATTATCCATATATTCAAATCCAAAGTCTATTTCCCACTACACCAAAAGCAAGGGCGACTGTGAATCAAACTCATCATTAAAGACTAAAAACAGTTATTTATAGCTACAGGTATAAATAGATTCAAACAGACAAACAGATTTAACCGTCAGCAGCATTTCATGAGGATGCTCAGTTTCTAAATGACTTGTCTTTTCAGTGGAATAAGTGAAGTTTACTTGACTTTGGGTTACAAGAAAAAAAACCTTCTTAGTTTCAGTCTCAATAACACCACACAAAATAGCTTGGGCATTTTTTCCTAAGTCATGCAACAAGCTGATCTGTGGTGGCCTTTCTGGGGATTTTTTTTATGTAGCTGTAGCTAAAAGTGAAAATTCCCAAAGTGGTTGGTATGAATGCTCACCACGTCAGTCAGGTCGAAAGCAGGGTTAAAAGAGTACTTTGGATCCGTAACAGATCATCTCAACTGCCCTCAAGAATCAATCTCCTTCCTGTTGTACAGCACTGAATTGTTCGAAGCAAAAACCTTGCAGTAAACTGCAGCGTTCAAGTCAGAACCTGTTTACAGGTAAGATGCTTGACACATAATTAAGGTTGAGACGGATCTGGTTTATGACAGCAAGTTTGCTTATGCTCCTCTGATTCAGTTAGAAGCACTTACAAGAAGCAACTTGCCGGTAGCAGGGTCTCAGAAAGTCCATTTGCTTTTGAACCCCATCTGGTATTTGCATAATCCCCATCAGACTGACAGACGAATGACAGAAAGGCCACAGGCTTCATAATTCAACCGTGTATTAAAAAGCTCACGTTAACAGACCGACCTGGACTGGAGAGTGCTACAGGCTCATCCTCGTTGGAGCTGAGCAGACGCATGAGTTTAGAGGGTTGAGTGTCATCCAAGGGAAAGAGGCTGTTGTAGTCCTGCAGCCATTAAAACACATGTTAGACTCAACTGTATTGGGAATCCTTAAAACAATAGTTAATGCTATTGTCTCTACCAATTACAAGAAATTAGATCACATTATTCACAAATTTCCACGTTAGTTTCTCACGCTGAAAATATCATTTTCATGAGTCACACGACACACAATCCTTATGACACATTACCTCAATATCTTCTCGCTGCCTTTTGCGCTGACGGGCTGAGAAGGGGCCTTTGTGGTGAGAGGAGTAAGAGCTGAGCGCGCACCACACACACAGCCTGAGGAGTCATCGGGAGAGTAAAGGTTATACCAGTTCCCAAAATGTCGAAAACGCTCAGCATCAAAGTATCGGGCTTCTCTTACTTGGCCAGTGCTCTTCCAGGTGGGTCGGCAAGGCTGTGCCAGTGGGCGGAGTCCGTGAGCAGGTCGGGCAGTATGGTGCCCAGCAGGGTGAGGGTGATCTGCTGAGTGTCCAGGCAGAAGATGCTGTAGAGTAACTCCACCACCCGATTGGCCCACTCCTGTCGAGTCTCCTTTAGCAGCTCCTGGAAAAAGACCCCACGCTCCAGTTACATGAGTAACTTGACTGACAGTTAAAATCTCTTTGCATGCACCTTTGATCATCTTAAAAAAAGCTTGCAGGGGGAATTTTGACCACTAGTGGTGTGATGGAGCAATGTTCTTGTTTTGGATGCGCACGATCATGCATGACTCATACAGTCTTGCAGATGGCTTCATGCTATTCCACTCGTTGGTGGCGTTGATGTGCAAAAAAATACAGTGTAAAGCCATGAAAAACGAAAACTGTTAGCTGGCTAGCAAATATAGCAAATATGGATATAAACTACATTCAAAAAACAAACTGGCATTGCACTCAATGCATTTTATGAGTCCAAAGAGCCACATGCAAAGCTTTTTGGTGGAAATCATGTGACCTGGACCAGGTTTGTTAACAACAGAACTGCACAGGGTACCTTTAAATAACCCTGTAAAAAGTCTGTCTGTTCGTGGCGTTTTACCCACATATACCAAAATCCAAAATATAAAACAATGAAGTCACAACTAGCCTCATTCCCTGAGCAGCAGACTGCTTCTAATACTGTAAAAATAAATTCCAGATCATCCCACATATGACATGACAGATGGTAAATCCCACAGTGACCTCTGTAGCATGGGTGTAAACCAGAGGAATCTAAAAATCTAAATATGGTCCCGAACATGTAGCATAATCTAATCTACCATAATCATTGTGTTGACCCACAATTGGTCAGAAATGGAACAGACCATGAATGCTTGTTGTAAATGGAACAACAATGAACAGCTGATTAACTGAAGTCAATAAACAGACAATTATTTGGTAACTACTTTGATTAGCGGTTAATCCTTTTGTTAATTTTGATGCTTCCAAGTTATGAAAATGTTTATTTGCTGCATTTCCTTATTATAATAAACTGAATTTCTCTGGGTTTTTGATGGTTAGTTGGACAAAGCAAGACTTTTGAAGACCTCATCTGAGGCTGGATTAAACTGTGACGGGCATTTTTCAGCTTTTTTTTTTTTAAACAAATAATCAAGAATATAACAGATCTTCAAGCTATCGGCACCTTTTCTTGGTCCTCCTACCTTCACCAAATTGTTAGTGAACCAGAAGACCCCTCCCATGTTGAGAAGACTCTCAAAGAGATGCAGCGCCCGGCTGTCCACCCAGCCTTTGCGCAGCACCGCCTGGAACTGCTTGCTGAGGGCCATGTGTATGGGGTCTTTAGCCGGCAGCAGGTTGCGGTAGGGGATCGGCTCCTGGCCCTCCACCGGGGGGCGCAGGGTGGCGGCCGTTTGTTGGAAGACATCAGCGCACATGTGCTCCATGATGGAACTCATGATGATCACGCTGGTGAGAGTGTGGAGGAGAGAGGACGTCATGAAGAGATGGGATAAATGAACCCAAATGATCATGGGCAGCTGTGAGTGCAAGCTGGTGTGTGTTTCACTCGTGTGTACCGTTCATTGTAAAACTGCAGAGTGTTCTCCCCATACAGCGGGGTTACAAGCTGCCGGATCATAGTCTGGGGCTTCTCCCTCTCGTCCCTCCCCAGCATCCTGACGTGGGCCACCAGCCAGGCCACAGCACAGATTGCCATGCTGCACACCTTTCCCTTGATGTTGTCAGTGATCTTCTACACTCAGATAAGGATGACAGCATCGAGAAAAGAGGAAGGGAGGCGGATTCTGGTTAAAACTACGTTCTTTCACAGCGCGCGATGCCAAAACTTGAATGGAAAAGGAGAAGAAAATGAGAAGTCGGCTAGATCTTTAGAACTCTGGGACGTCACTGCTGTTGCAAGTTCTTAACACATTGCTATTCGTCAGCTTCCACAGAATACGTCATGCTCACTTGAGAAATGAGTCAACAACAAAAGCAGGAAAGAGCGAATTCTCAACATGCAATGGTTAGGGAGGTTGCCTGAGTATCATATGAGCTGAATTTCAGGAAATCTCACAAGAATATTTTCCAGTCACAGGAAGGGAAATAAAAAAAAAAGTAAGAACATTAAAGTTGGACAGACCTGCACCGCCTCCACAGAAAGAACACCATTCTCCCACGCATTCAGAACTTCCAGGATGGCTGCAGGAGTGCTGAGGCAGATTTCATGCCATTTCACCTGACTGTCACAACAAAGAAATGTCAGAGGAAGTTCCATTTTTAAAGCATTGCTGGGTTTTATTAAGAAATTATCTTTACATCAGAGTAACTGAAACGAAAATAAAAATGAAACACTGAATGTGCAAGTCATCGCTGTGGTGGATGAATCTGTCCAGAATCTCAGCTGGCAACGTTTAAAGTTTCAAAGCAGCTCTTTAATTGGTGATTAGTCTGAAACTTACACTAGTTTCATCTCTGAGGAGTTGTTCAGCAGGGTGACCAGGCTCTCCACTTTGCCAGGCTCTGGTCTGAAGCACGGGTGGTCTGGGTTCAGAGTCTTGCCCTCCTCAGGCATACATGTCTGCAGCCATGTCTCAAAGAAGGGTGTCTCCCCTGAGGGGCTGGGGTCTGACAGGATCACCTGGAAAGGAGAGACAGGGGCAGCCATGTAGACAGATCGAATCGACGTACAAGCAGAGGTGCTGCAGAGAATGCTGGGCCTCTACTGCACAGCGCTCTCTGGACATCTTGTGGCCTTACGCTGAAAGAGCAGACTGACTTGCAGTAAAGTCCGCGCAGGACACTCAACCCTTGAACGTCATTATACCTTTTCCTGACGAGCTTGAATTGCCGTGAACTAACCTCAGAGCCATATGTCTGCACCACATGGCAGAGCATGAGGAAGGAGATGTCGAAGAGCAGGGCTCGTACTGACGCCGACTTGGCTGAGGGACAGGAGGGAAAAAGCTTCAACGTTAGTATCTCATCTAATGAATACCACGTCAGTGCAGACAGAAATTCCCACATTGGAACATGCCACTCTTGAATTTGAACTCACATCCTTCGCCGCTTATGTGCTTGGGAAACTCATTGAGCCTAGAAAAAAAAACAAAAGAAAAGCACATTACAAGATATGAAACATGTTAAAAATTCACTTCCTAGACTGACTGGAGTTTCCAACTGGGTAAACACAGCAACATTAACAGTCTGCCACCCTTTAAAGCATGCTTGTAAACGAACATGCAAGTCATTCCATGAGTGATGATCCTGGTGACTGAGGGGACCATTTGTCTTAACTTGCAACTCTACTTCGCATTTACTCACTTAATGAACTTCCGGGCAAAGGATTTGAGTTTCCCAGTGGCTGCTGCTGCTGCCAAGAGCAGATCAAGGCTCTTTCCGGACAACATGTGTCCCAGGACCCCCAAAAGGCCCTCCGGGGACTTGGAGTGGTCCGCATCTACCGTCTAATGAATGAGAAAGGAAGAGTTGTGTTCTTCTTTATATAAAAGTGTACTCTACTTAGTACATCAACACCGCCATACACTGAGAATGTCCTGTCCAGCTTAGATCAGGTTATGGTGCTCTACCTTGAGAATATTGGTGACAGTGGGCTCTGCTCTCAGGATGAGGCCTGGGTTAGGCTGGATGTTAGCATTTTCAGCTGTCTTTAGCCTTGGGGCGAACTCCCTGTCCTCAGTCCTGAATCAAATTTGCAGGAGGAGAGGGACGGGAAGGAAGGGGCAGAGGAGAGGCAAGAGACGGGGCGGAGGGGTTTGGGGGATACGGTGTACTGTGTGAATACGGTGAACAAAATTCCATCTGTGATCATTTCAGTTCAGAAAATATAGAAGACGATATAGAAGAAAATCAGTGTGAGATAGGAGCCCGTACCGTTTTGAAGTGAGGCAGGTTGTGTTCGAGTCTGACAGCAGGCCGAGCTTATTACACTCCTGTAAGAGCATGCCGAGGCAGTCACAACTGCGTGGAGAAGCACGAGAGAAACGATAAGCGTCACAGTGTTGGCTTACCGAGCATTTGGCTGGATTTCTTTTGTAAAATGTCTTCAAATGAGATTTCAGGCCGTGAAGATGGTTGGAGCAAGATTTCAGAGCACTTACTTGCATCTCTGATCTGCTTTGTCCAGTAGCGGTGTGAGCTTGAGTAAGTACTGAAATGCAACATTCACATCCTCCATGAAGTCCTGGAAAATACATTTGCCATGTTTAAAGGTGACAGTGAAGGTTCATCACATTACATTTTAAACATGGTTGCTTTTTAAGATCATGGCTGCTTTACAGCAGTGAATGCTCATGATTAAATGTGTTCATTTGGTAGAGAAACGTGAGTGGCTCAATTGTTTTACCTGTCCTTTGTCACCCAGAGGATACTTCTTTAGTCGGAGCAGAACTTGAGGGATCTAGCATAAAGAAACAAATTCTTCGGTTGAGTTGCATGTTGCATAGATGTCACAACGCTCATGCATTCGGTCACTGGTGGACATAGCTCACAGAGAATCCAATGTAAATCATTTAACCTGGTTTCAACTAAATTGATTTGTGCACGCAAAAGCAGACAAAAGTCAATCAAGGCGAATGATGAGACAAGCCTTTATTGAACCCCAGGAGGGACAATCGGTGGTTGTCCAGAAGCTGTGACAGAAATAAGCACAGATAAACAACCTAAAAAATAAATATAGACAAAGATATGTAAAACTGGCAAAATGTGACTAAATGGTCACAGTCTGGAGCCCTGCTGTGGGATATAAGGGTAGTATGTGATGAATGTAGTGATATAGTATATAATTCAGAGTACAGTATAATATCGTGTAATATGTAATAAATAATAAAGATAGCATAATACATAACAAAGTACATAAATCAGAGGTCAAGTGACTGGGATGGATAGTCTGTAGGCGTAATGAGAGTTGACTTAAGTGTGTAAAATGGAAATAATATCCAAACTTAAAAGAGAAAATAAACTAATCAAGTTCAAACTTCCTGCAATCGGCTGGCGACCGGTTCAGGGTGTACCCCGCCTCTCGCCCATTGTAGCTGGGATAGGCTCCAGTCCCCCGCAACCCCGAAAGGGATAGGCGGTATAGATAATGGATGGATGGATGGAAGTTCAAACTTCGCTCAAAACACCATCAGTAACTTTTGACATTAATTTAAAATGAAAAGGACAACAAACACTTGAGACAAAAAAAGGACAGACAAAGAAACCTCATCTCTGAAATGGATCTTACTTTGAGGAAGGTGAAGGCGGTCCATTTGAGCTCCTCTGTGCCCTCTGGTGACTCAATGAGGCCAGTGAAGCAGGCCTTCCAGATCTCCAGGACAAAAAGAGGAGCCGGGATCCGCTGAGGAGGACAAACAATTTGAGAAGTCTGCTGCTAAAAAAACAAAAAAAATTCACTTAACAGCAATTCCAGTTTGTTACAGTTCAATTCTACCGGTCATGGCTGCATTTTATTGGGTTATGTTTTATGTTTATTGTTTATACATGTTCAGAAATCTGTGTTTTATTTTGAAAAATGACTGGGTTCTCTGTGCTGCTCCTGTGTCTGACTTCCTCTCTGGTTCAATCTGCTCTGTGCAGCTTGAAGCAGCTTCTGTCGGTGGCATGGTGGAACGGTGGTAACGCTGTCGCCTCACAGCTAGAAGGTCCCGGGTTTCGGGGGTGGGCGCTGGTGGCGTGTCCTCCACCATGCCTTCGGTGCCTGCTGCTTGACGAAAAGGGCCTTTCTGTGTGGAGCTTGCATGTTCTCCCCGTGTTCACCTGGGGTATCCTCCTTAAATATACCCCCACTAAAAACATGCAAGAAGATCACCACCTGACCAATGGTGACGAAAGAGATTGGGTCCCCAGGCGCCGGTCAGATGGCAGCCCACCACTCCTGTTCTGCCGTGGAGGAAGGTGACCAGGATGGGATAAAGGCAGAGGACAAATTTCGCCAAAATCTGCATGGCGTGTGTGTGATGTAGTTGTTGTGTGACTAATAAAGGGGACTGTCCCTCCAATTCTTCTTCTTCTTCTCCCCGTCAAAAATAGACGAGGCCTCAGAGAAGAGCAGAGAGCTGCTTCTGGGATGTGTCTGAAACATGCTGCGGCGCCTCTGGTAGAATCATAGGCATCGCCTGGAATTTTTATCTGCCACCAGGCATGGTACTTTAAAGCAGACTTAACATAACATTTCTCTGCAATGAAATGCTCACCTGCATTCTCTTGATCATCATCAGCTGCTCCACCAGTGGCTGTGTCTCCCCTGTCAGATTCATGGTCCCTTCCAGCATGATGAAGGCGTGGACGGACGGGAAGGCGGCATGGAGCAGAGGGTCACACTGCACAGACAGCATCAGGGGGATACTGAGAAAAGAGTGAAGAGTTAGTGTCACGCCAAAGTTAAACAGCTCTGTGTATTCAAGATTTAAGAATGAGGTGGGAATCTTCACCCTTTCACGAGTGACAAGCTCTCCTCTAACTTAGTTCTCAGCGTCTGGTTCGGTACACTGCCGAGGCCGTCCGTCACTTTCAGCATTGACTGCTCCACATTGCTCCAGGAGCCTGTGGAGGAATAGCAGCAGAAACACTATAAGATATTTGGCTCATTACAATCACGCACAATAAGATTTTAGTGAAACCGATTTTTTTTTTTTTCAGACAATCACTGATGACTCTCATCACTGTCACTGTCAATTGTCATTTAGGTTTATGGGTTGTTTTCATGTAGCTTTGGAAGGGCAGAACCACGATCATATTAAAAGCAAAATATAATGTTTGCCCTTCTGCATTATGCGCAATCTTATGTAAACACATGCACACAGAATATTGTAACACCTTGTTCCTCCAGCCGAGCGATGTGGACCAGGGCTCTGTTCTTGGTGCTGTTCATCAGAGTGTGAAGCCTCTCCTGGCAAGCTCTCAGACTGGCCTCTGTGCTGGTTGCTGGACCCAGTTCTCTAAGCCTCTCACAGTACCAGGCACAGCCCTGCAGCAGCCACACTACCACTCCCAACAGAGCCCGGCACAGCCCGATGCATTCTTCTGCTTTCCCGTGACAGCTTTAGAGTCAGAGATGAGAAGCAGCGAGTCAGAGGTATTTTAAATGAGAAGAAACAAATTTTTTTCCAAAACCAAATTCACATTTTAGAAATCAAATGTGTAGGCACGCTGTAAAAAAAGTCAATCATTAGGCTGACATAATAAAGATGCCATGCCCAAAGACCCTGAGCTGTGCATTAGGAGTCATTACAGACAAATATCCTTTATCCTTACAGCACACAAGGCATATAAAACGAACATTATCATTGATGCCATTATGTGTGAGACTTGTTAGGGTGGAAAAATATATAATACTGGTTGAGCAGGACAATACTGTCATGGATAATTCTGCATACCTGAGGCGATGGCAAAACATGTCCATTATCTCCAACAGTGATTTGACACACAGCTCCCGGGAAAAATCCTCAAACTATCAAAGAAGAGACATAATCATGAAAACTTCTTATATTTTATAGTAAAATGCATGATACCATAATTTCCATCAAGCAGTAATTACCTTGCTGATGGCTGTAAGCACACTGGAATAAGACACCATCTACAGAGAGATGATAACGTTTACAACTTGCAAATTAACATAAACACAGTTTGACACACTGCTCATTTTTCATCTGCACCGCTTTTTCTCTCACCTGGGAACTTATAGCATATTTCAGGTACGACAAAATAAGGGGGTTAGGAGAGGGGCCAATCATCGCCTGCTCCATCAGGGCCTCTGGAATACGCAAACAGCAATTAAAGCCACAACAGAAATAACAATAAAATAACTGGTGTAAAATAAAAATAATTAGCAGGATGCCTGGGGACCTTTACTATCTTTACTCTAACCTGCAAGGTTAAGGTAGTCCCATGTCGCTCCCTTTGGAAAGTTTTTCTTGATGTTAATGGCCCACTGGTAGTCACTCCAGCGTTCCTTCCATGCCTGTAGAATGGCTTGCTTCAGATTGACCACCTTCATCCTGGTAGCAACGACCGCACAGTTGTCAAAGTAAAAGCGATTTCCAAGACACAGCCATTAAAGCAACGCTATTTCGTAGTGGGATACCACTCAGTCTGGCTTACTTCAGCAACGTTGTTCATCATTTGCCTAGCTGACGTTAGCCGTTAGCTGCCGATGCCATTCATTATCTAATTGATTAAGGTAAAGTTGTTTTGCTGGATGCAAAAACACAAGAATATCACAATAAATGGGGGAACCCGAGCCACATTACCCTACAACTGAATGTGATGCTTACCTGACTTTTAAAGGTTTTCAAAACCTAAAAGATACTTGTTTGTAGCTCCTCCGCTTCATAATACAATAGACGCCATTTTTGATGTTAAAGACATAAGCGTTCATTGGTCACTCTCGTGACGTCTCAGTATTCTTTCCGCGGATTGGTTAAAACGGGACCAACTGCTCAACACTGAACGGCAAGAGTACTTACCGAAGTCACAAGATGTCGCACTTTTCAAGTTTAAGAATGAACGCTCACTACTGCCTGACAAAGTCGGGGAAAGGTAAGCCAAAACTGAACCCTGCATAAAAATCAGTGGCTGAAAACAAAACGCCAAATTTACCAACTGGAGAATACTTATGAATTACCTATTGTGAGCCAAACACGTCTCCAAGCCCATGTATCATTAGTTCATTCAATTCGGAAAACCTTTCAGTTTTTGTAGGCTAAAAAAGGGGAAATGTCTGTGTGTTTTGTAGTGTTGAAAGTGGTAAACTGATAAAGACGTAAAAAAGTCAAATTGTTGTTTTCTGTTATCTTGTTTCGTGCTAAGTTGCGGAAAAAGTGCCGTTAATTAGACATCCATGTTCATCAGTGATGAAAGATGGACATTAGCTTGTTAGGGACGTAAGAGTGACCAAGTGCACATAGCCTAAAAGGCGTTTCCTCCGAGCTCTGCCTGTAACAAACCACACCAGTGAAAGCTTTTCTCCTCACTGATGTGCTTTTTAGGCAGTAATCCTGTGATACACTGTGGAAGCATAAGATGAGACAATACCGCTCTTGTTCCAATAATTGGCTCTTTGATTTGACATATTTTCGTCGAACAGCGACATCCTGCGGTCACGGTGGTCAAAGCATCTTGATCAGTGAATTTTGCCTTAAAGGTAACAAATGTATGTCTTTGTGAGATGTCTTTCCAAAACTGAACAAAATCCCAGGACTGGCCAATCAAGCAGCAGTATGATCACATACAGATCCACACTAGAAGGGATTATGTAAATTACACAAGGTAATAGTTGTCTGTATTATTGTCAGAAAGTCAGAAATCCACAAATCTGAAAAGAAATTCAATAACAATAATCACTAAGTCTTATATCAAGTCTTACTGTCAGATTAATAATGATGAGTTATTTCAAAATTCAAATAAAATGGTTTCTTTTTCATTTTGACCGATTATCTTTTCCTCAGCATACAGTGTAATGATTGTTGGCTTATGTAACCACGCCATTCAGTTGTGTGATTCACTGCTTCACTACAGTTTCATCTTTTTTTGTGTGTCAGTTCAATTCTTTTCAGCAGGGTTTTTTTTTTTTGTCTATTATGTCACACCTTAGAAATGGAAAGAAAAGAATATTTTTTGTTAAAACATCCAAAATCCCAGCCATACCAGACAGCCGGTTAGAATTGAATGCATGAGAGCCAGCCCAGTGCAAAGTTTGGGACTGGTATCTTTTATTGAGAGGTTAAAAACATAATTACTGTAAAAACAACTTGTTTTTCACCACAGAACCTCGACAAATCACATTTGGTTTAAAGCAGTATTTTTTTTTCTAAGTACTAAGTTTTTCTACCTGTCTCCTTTCTAGTTTTACACTCAGTTCTTCATCATGTTAAAAGGGATACTGTTCTCCATATCAAAAACCACCCAACTACCTCTTCGAGTGAAGGTCCTGCATTGAGTCTGCGCTAACAAAGGCCCTCATTCTGCCTGACACTGGAGACGCTGTCCTGGCTAAAGTGATGTCTGTGTCCTGGGACAGAGCGATGCCAGCCAGCAGGAGATGATCCATGCATTCTGGCATAGTCCAGGTAGGCTAAGGACTGAGGGGTGATGAGGGTGTGAGGTGTGTGTGTGTGCGGAGGGGTATTTGGGGGGAAGTATCCTCTCCTTGTTGCTTTCCCCTGAGTGCTGCATTCATGAAGGGTGCTGACAGATTTGAGTCTACCCCTGGGGAGACTGGAGAGACTGGAGTTGCAGCTCTGTGTCTGTTCTCATGACTTCACTGCTGGGACAGACCCAGTTTTGCTCACTCTTTTTATTCTCTTCAGTTCAGTGTGATTTGCTTAAGTTTGAAACTATCGGCTGCAGCTTATCCCAACACAATGGAGCTCACTGACATTTAAGTTGTGGTCCTCAAAGCCCTCTAAAATCAGCTAGTAGTATTATTTTGACAGAGATGTTTATCAGTGTCTCAAATGTAATTTTATAGGTGCTTTGTGCACCACAAAATACCTCTGGGCTCCAGCAAACAACACCGAAACTATGTGGATTATATTTATCGTGTTTTTGTGCAAATTCTTTATCAAATCCATTAGGGGAAATTGATCTTGAACCCATGTATGGTTTGCACAGACAGGCAGAAGAGGATCATCTTTATGAAATAATAAAAGTAAATAGAACTAATATTTCATGGCTTGTGCCTCTTAGCTGTTGTAGAGCTGCACATCTGTTACAAAAGGTCTATTCTACTCTTTCTACAGTACATAAATTGCTCTGTCTTTCTCTATTCCTGTAAAACACACCAAGGGCCTTTGGGCACACATAGGTAATTACCAAGGGTTGAGAGCCAGGAAATGAGAGTGCCCCCTTCATATCCCCTCAGGTTGTCCATTCAGGTTGCTCCATGAATCAGGATAGACTAGAGGCACCTACTGTAACCGAGAGAAGATAAGGCACATAATGTGTCGCCATTTTTTAATGCCGCACACGGACCCTTTCTCAGGTCAGAGCGTCAGCGAGGTTGTTGTAACTGATGGAGCAGCTGATGATTAGGAAGATATAGATGAACGGTTGGTCAGGAAATCGAACGTTAAAGCTGAAGTGAGCAACTTTTGCTGCCTTCAAATGGGGTTCGTGTTTACCGTGTTAATGAGAGGAGTCCATAGGAAGGCCCCCGTCTTGTGTTATTCATGAACTTGGAAGTAGAAGTTTTCTGAAGGCTCTGTGTTCATGAGTTGTGATGTTTTTGCTGACATTTTCAGAAATGGTGGAGGCCATGGAAGATCATTTTTTGTGGGTGGTGAATTAAAGTATTGTAATTTTAGTTGTATAGAGCTTTCTTCATTATTTATTATGCCTGTGCTTTTCCTGCATTATATTACCTGCTTGCTAGCTTACTAAATTGTTTGCCTCTGTGGCTTCTAGGCGGCGACAGTGACATCCATGTTGTCTTTGCCTTGCAGTGGTGTTGTCACAACTCAGCCACTTGAACGCATGCTGGGTGTGTTGGACCTTTAATTGTTTGACTCTGGTGTTTTTTTTTAGATAACCCAGCAGCCTACTTAGCTCGTACTTAGGCAAACATTGGCTCACTAGAACATCTCTCAAATTGAGTCATCAGCACTTTGGATGTGGTTTTAGCTGTGTCATTTGTAATTTACTGATTCTCATCAGCAGCCTGAGACAGTTAGTCAGTAACAGTTCTAGATAGGCAAGAGCAACAGGCCCTTTTCACAGCCGACATTTTGGCTTGTCATAGCCAAAAAAGCATGTGTTACTAGTACTGAATTGTCCCAGTGAGCCACGACGCGCGACAGTGAACCAGCATGCACAATACAAGGGCCGTGAAACTGAAGCAGCTACATGGAATGCAGCCTTCATTCACTTATTAATTATACCTTCCTCCTGTAAGATGTCTTCTTTAAAAAAGGCCTGTACCTAAACGATCGAAAGCATGATGTCATCAACCCATGATACCCCTCTGTCTCTTAAAATCCTGTGCACATTTGTACTCTTTTGATGTGTACTTGGGCACTGTTGAGAGCTAATAGACAACATCAGTGGGCTCTTGGCTTATTATGTAAGACGGCGAGCGTAGGTAGCTGGACAGGGTTTGTTGTGTCTCTTCCATTTGGGCAGCAGACTACAAAACATGTCTCAGTCATTGGATACGTTCCCATCACACTTGAGGACCCCAGAAGGATCAGTTTGTACTCTCTGTCAACTCAGCAGTGTTTTCATTTGGTTTCATTTTCAGTTTTCTAACTCAGGCCTCTGTGTTGGCAATCAGTCTGTTTCGAAAAACACATCTGCACTGAACAAGTCTGTGTCTCTCTATGGAGTAATTTAATTTATACTTCTCCTAATACAGTGAGATATATTACACACCTCATGCATTTATTCTGGATTCTCTTAATACTATCGTGCGAGAAGTTTTTGTGTTTGCTATAGTGACCTATGAAAAATATTTCACTTTGCTCTTACAGTGTGTAAGATTTCAAAATTACACACTGCAGTGCTGTGGCGTGTGCCTTCGCTCCCTGCTCGAAAAAAGGGGCCTTTCTATGTGTGTTTGAATGTTCTCCCCCTGTTCACCTGGGGTATCCTCCATAAAAAGACCCCACTAAAAACATGCAGCCGAAAGTAACTGGGTCCCCGGGCTGGCAGCCCACCGCTCCTGGTCTGCTGCTCCTGGTCTGCCATGGAGGAGGGACCCTCCAGGATGGGCAAATACGGAGAAATAATTTCACTAAGCATGGCCTGTGTGCAGTCGTGTGTGCAGCATGCGTAGCAATTGATAAACTCAAGGCAGAAAAGGCATAATAACATTAACCTCAGACCTCCACTGTCTGTGCTTGAGTGATACTATCACAGGAACTAACAGGGAGTACTTTTAGCGGTGAAAGTGTTGGCCACAGAGCCACATGCGGCTTGACACTGAAGAGCTTTATATAGCCCCTTCAACACGATTTCCTCTCATTTTACTGTCATCAAGAGTCCATGCTACAGGGAGTTTGTTCCAGCATTAATTATAACTAGTCTATATGGGCTGGCTGGCAGGGAGCCTGGCGAGGCCACTTCCTTGCATCCTTTCTCGTCTTTTAACTGGCTCCAGTCTTTACTAGGTGTAACGGCTTTTTGTTTTACATCATGTAAGCAACTGTGTGAGTCCAGGCCCCAGCTGGCTTAATCAACTGTTCCCTGGGAGTCACAGAAGGGACATTCTCAAGGGATCCTGGGTGTCAACGTGCTGTTGCGTAATTTAAACAAAATATCATGATGACGCAGGAAAAAATCTCAACCTTCTATCTATCTATCTATCTATCTATCTATCTATCTATCTATCTATCTATCTATCTATCTATCTATCTATCTATCTATCTATCTATCTATCTATCTATCTATCTATCTATCTATCTGTGAGGTTGTGTCTGGTCTGTTCCCCAGCTTCACGCTTTTTTTTTTTTTTTCCTGGCCAGCGGGTTACGTGGCAACAGCCTCCATATGGTAATTAATAGGTTTTATTTGCAGGAGTGAGTGAGTGTGAACGGAGAGGCTTGTGCACCAGTGGCACTCATAGCTCTGGGATGCAGACAACTGCTAACAGACGGTAAATGCAGCATTTTCTACTTGAGGAAATGGTAGAAATAACCAATATAAAGAATATAAAAAAGGTAATTTTCAGACATTTCTGCTTTAGACTTTTTTTTTTTTTTTTTGCAAAATCCAGCAACAAAAAGCATAGAGAGCAGCTTTGGATCTTGGAGCCCTGGCCCCAGTTGGTAATGTTAAATTGTGATTTACAGTGGACATGGATACATAGATGGCCAACAATACACAAGAATACCCTGGGATACTACCTGCTGAGAATTATTTAAGTATGTGAAGTCATAGCCTGCCCTTTCCAATGGCCTACCCATCCCATCTGTATGGCATGTGTTTGGGATTAGATAGCAACCATCTCACTTGCAGGGCAGTTTATCCTGACATGTCCTTATTTATCCAGGACCTCTTGGTGTCTAATCCTACTATTGCAGTACACTAGCTGGATGTCACAGCTATCAAAAGACGGCTCACTTTCAGAGTAACTTTCAAATTCTGAGTTCCACAACCCGTGTCACACTGATGAAGAATCTATAATGCTTTCATGCATTAGGCCCTCTTTAACACTGTCCACCACTAATCCTGAAAGCTTCACTTCTACTCTATGTGTGTGACACCAAGCCACACAAAGCCTAACATAAACTGCCCAGGCCATATTACATAATCAAACTTGGCGAACGCTTCCAGCATGGCCTCTGTGATCCCAGTGACAGTTAGTGCTGAGACCCAACGCCTGAGCTCAGCACAACCAGCAGCCAGCATGTTAATCCTACATCTGTCACTCACTGTGGGTGACTTAATCACCCCAACCTAAATTATTTAGAAAGAACTGATGGCCACAGATCTCATGCAAAGAGATAGAGATTATTCATCACCAGTTAAAAATTTGTTCAGTGGCGCTGACGACATGGCATTGTACTAGCAAGTTGGGTACTTGCACAACTGTTTCAACTCTTTACCATAAAGAGGCTCTACTGAACAGTATACAAGTGTAAAGCTTAGAAGACCTATATGTGCAGTTTGCTACAGGCCTTTTCCACAGCAGACATATGGTATGTTGTACGAAAAATGCAGATGTTACTAATAACATTAATGATGGCTCCGTTCTGTTCAGGCGTCCCCATAAACTGTGATAGTGTGACAGTGAGCCAGCATGCACTATACCAGGACCCTGAAACTGAAGCAGCCAAATGGAAGTCAGCCACCATGAATTTTATTATCTACACCTGTGATATTCCTATCAACAAAATGCCATCAGTGAAAAAGCTCCATAGTGAAGTTTAATGCTTAAAAACATGAAGGTTTCCTCAGTTCTGAGGTGGTTGAGTGATAATGATCTCTCATGTGTTGTTACTGCATTGATCTGACAAACTCAGCTGCAGGGCTCTTGCCCAGTTCAGCGGGGCCAAAAGGCCCCTGGCCCCGCTTGTTGTTTGTGTGTCACAGTGAGTAATTGATGAGCCGTCTTGAATAATTGGCCCAAGGCCAGGAAGTCATCTGACTTTGGTGACATGAATCTTGATCTCTCATCTTAAACCAGCGCTGATGGTGATGCATTACCTCAGCTGCCACTCCATCCATTCATTAGGCTGGAGGATGTCTAGGGTTCGTATTGGATTTTACATTTCAGACTGGTGGACCATGTTCAAAAAACGAGATGAAAACATTTTTTTTTTCCACAGTTAGTTTTTAATTGAATAATTTAAATGACTTTGAGTTAAAATCAAAAGCCCAGTAGACATTATGCTGGACATAGGAAGACTTCTACAGAGGTCAAAGGTTTTTCCAATCATCCCTTTAAGAGAAATACCTGTTTAATCATGAGCATCTGTGCTGAAATGAAACAAAAGAAATTAAATCATTGAAAACTGAGACAAGAATCATATTTTTGCCTCTCAATAGTGATTTCATTGTAGTATTCTGATAAAAACAGATAAATATTGATTGCTGTATTCTATCAAAAAGAACTTTGTATAAAAATAAGCAGGTTTGTTCCGCCTGGCTGCTCCCTATTATCATTTTTAGAATGTTGCTATGTTTTTTACACTACAAACCTTTATATTTAGTTAAATATTTGTTTCTTTTTGAAGGGCTCAGGTGGGCGACATCAAAGCTAAAACAACCTCTGAAAAAAATATTTAGTAGAAATGATTAAACTATGCATTTCAGTGATGCAGCTTAGAAGCTGTTGACGCTTCACGTTTTGTTTTTTACCACTGAAATTTTGTGAGTTGGTACAGAGGCTTCACACATCAGTGTATACAACCTTCCCAGAAGGCAACGAGCATAATAAATTATTTAGGGTTGGGTAAAGAACGCTTCGTTTATTAGCCAAAAAATGTTCTTTATATTTTATATGCTAAATCCTTTAATTTTCTAAAAAAGCAACATATAACCAAGATCATCGAGTCAAGCATACTGCTAGAGTTAAGTGACTATTTGGAAAATATTAGTCATTGTGACCAAAATAACAACCATTTCATGGTTCTCCTCTTTGTTTTCATGTTGTAGTTTTTCACCATATCCCATTTGTTTACTTCTGTACATATATATATATATCTATATATCTATATATATAATCTTTAATGTGTGAAAGTTAGTCTTAGTGAAAAGTAAAAAGTTTTAGTGAGGTAATAGATAAACTGGACTGATACAAAAGTTTTCTGAGACACAACATGAACATGTTGAGGTTTGAATGATAGATTCTGGATAGGTATCTAGAACAGGTAAGGGATAATCTTTGAATGCTATTGTTCATGCCAAAGAAAACACATTGTCATGCATCATAATTATGTCTCTTAAACTACTGTAGATAGTGACGTCAAATGATTGAGTCTATAACTACGACTTAAATGTTTAGCTGATTTGGTTTTAACTTTTGATTGAATAGGGGCTTGCTTTGATTAATGGCATATTTTTAGGAATTATTTAAAATCCATAAAGTCTTTTAAATCAATCACCGAAGAAGAGACTTTTTGGAAACTGAAACACCTTTTCAGATTATGATCATTATAAACTACTTTTGGAGGATTACCTTGGGAACAGTCACTTCAAAGCTGAAGTCTGAGCTACACACCATTACTTTGGTATCAAATCTGTGAAATCGTATGCAAACAAGTACAATAAAAACAAAAAGATGCAGGGTACACCATTCCTTTCGCTTGTTATGTGTGAATCAAGAGCTATAGATATGTATGTTCAAGAGATATGAAGGGAATCATTGAGAACATGCCTTCTAAAATGGATACAGAAAGGTGCGTTTCAGTGTTTATTGCTTCCTTCTAGACCTCGGCCCAGTGTTTCAGCTCATTGTATTAGCATATTGCTAAAATGCGTGTAGCTGTCTACAGTATGTGATGTTTGAAAATACCAGAGGGACCACTATGAGGACTGAAAAGGAGAAGGTTATTTTTTCTTTGTTTTATTCTTGCTATCTGTTTGGACAACAATGAAAGTGATAACAGGATTTTAGCCAAACAGTCTCACTCACGTTCTTTTTGCTCTTTAAATGATGCATCTGCTGTATAATAATTAAATAATATTTTGTCCTGTCATTAGTTCATAATAGGAAACAGAGATTAACTCTGTTAGAAAGAGCAGTTAAATTTACCCATGCCATGTTGAATAGAAATGTAGGGGCAGATACTGTAAGGTGGCTGATGCGTTTGGACTATTCTAACCTTCTTAGCATAATGCAAAGTGTTGTAGACACATTTGCCCTTTTGATTGCTTGTTCGTTCTAACATTTGGAATGGATGTTTGTTGCGTGGTTAGAAACACCCAAACCGTACATTTCAAATTCAGCTGACCAAAGAAATACATCAGGAATACTTCTCAGTCTCGCATTATTCCTGTGTACATTTTAAAAGTTTTAGCAATATGCGAAATTTAAACGTATCTCGTGATTAACTCCTGATAAATCAAACAGCTACTCTTACAAATTGAGTTTATGCATTTTTTAAAATATTCCAGGCTGTTTTTCTAAGCATTAGGTATTGATTAAAGGACTAGTGTGTAAGATTTAGGAGGATCTGTTGGCTGAAAATAAGAATTGGTCTGTTTTCGTTACTTTAGAATGAGCCTCCCAAACCCTCAAAGGGAGCTGGTCCCCTTCCACGGAGTTTGCCACGTTTCTACAGTAGGCCAGAATGGACTTAGGTTCCCCTACACTCTTGGAAAGGGAGGGTTGTGGCAAGGGGTTTTTAGTTGGTTGCAATCTGCAACCTCACAACTAGATGCCATTAAATCATACACACAGGACCTTTAAAGGAATATCATTACATAATTTCATCTCACTCAGAGTTCAGTAGGGTGTCTGTCCCCTGATACTGTTGATGATATGCATAGATTAGTCTTTAGACAAAAGCACATTAAGGGGGATCAGTTAATGCCAGTTTGTTTACAGTCTTAATTTCCATATGGAATGGAAGAAAACTTGTTAATGACTACCAACATGCAGGTTTTAGTTGAACTTAGTTTATTAGATAATATCTCAAGTTGTGAAGGTAAAGGTACACTTTAAGGTGCATTTTTTGTGGGGTTACAAATTGCTGCTATTCAGTTATTAATCTGAAGAATACAAACCTGGATATTGCAACCTGTGTATTGCAGAGAAGAAATTTTGTGAAAATACAAAATGCCGGTTGTCCACCATTTGTGCTTTACTTTTGTTTTACCTGACTACTTAGCAATGTTTGTACATGACATGATATGTGTAGGCCAGTGCAGCCAAGTCATGATGTTGGTGGTTTGTAAGATGTTAAGAGATTATAAAGAGAATGTTTCTCTGTACAATTCAATTTCTTACTAACATATTACTTTATGTTCTTCATAGTGCAATTAAATTTGCCAACGCTCCCTTCATTGGTAGATTTTGGGATCACACAAATACTAAAATGAAAGTGTTGAATTATGTTGTTCTCAGTGGCTCATGGGTCAGATGTTTCATCATGGCTCATTGCATCTGACTGCTGCAGTGCACGAATTTTCAATGTGTCACTGAACGCAGGTCCAACAAATTACAGCAATGCGAGGAGAGCTTACGAGAAGCCTCGTAACACTATTACTTGTGCCCAAGAACAAGTTGAAAGAGCAACTTCTATTCAGTAGAGGTGTTTTTGGAAACTGATACTGCACACAAAACATAACTTACCTAAGCAATGTATTTACACCTAAGATTTGATTATAAGGTTCTGCCATAATAATTTTCATAATTATATAATTTCAATAATCATTGAACACTCCTAACTCAAAATGACCATGTGAAAAAAGATTCAAGTTTCCATTAAGGAAGAAGGTCTTTCTCTAGCCTTTTCCTTGATTGTAGACATTCCTTACCACAATTTTCTAAGCTGTGTACACTTTTCCCCATTCCTTCCAGTTAAGTCCCTTTTACTGTTGTCTTACTTCTTTTCCAATCTTTCAAAGCAGTCAGCTTTTCCTATGGCACTTTGCATTGTTCTGCATTTTTACCCTTGGATAAAGTTATTGAAAGTCGACCCTGGGTAGAGGTCATATTTCCGACTCTCTACGATATGACCTTTGATCCAGTGCCCTGGTGGCCTGTAAGCGTTCAAACTCGTGTCGGCTGTTCCGGTCTGGACTGAGGTTTGCCAGTGCCCTGCTCCCACCACCTACATCCTCCTCCTCATCATCACGGCTGAGGAAGGCCAGTTCATTTTCATAGCAGAAGGAGTTAGAGCTGGGGACTAGGAACTTGTTCTCCACCATCTCCTTGGCACTGCAGCGGGGGGTGGACGGCACCTCGTAGGTTTTGTGAAAGTGAGAGTAATCCACCTTGTACAGGTTCTTCTCCTCAAACAAGACTGGCTCGAAACGGTGACCCCAAAGGATCTCAGAGGCCAAATAGGAACTGCGAGCCTGCGTGGTCATGGCAGTTGCTTCAACCATTCCCTCTAAGATGACAACAATCTCAAAGTCTGCTGTCTCCAGGTCCTGTTTGCTGATCCCAAAAAGGGGGCTCTCCTCATCTATCTCATGGAGAATAGTGATGGGTGAAACCAAGAAAATCCTGTCCAGGCCTTTATCAAAGCCCACGTTAATGTCTATCTGGTCAAGAGGAATATATTCCCCCTCATCAGTGATTCGAGGTTTGATGAGCTGTGCCCTGACATGGGCTTCTACAATGTGGCTCTTGCGAAGGTTCCCTACTCTCCACATGAGGCACAGCTTTCCATCCCGCATGGCAATGACAGCATTGTGACTAAACAACAGAGTTTGTGCTCGCTTCTTAGGCCTCGCCATCTTGGCCATGATGGCGCCAATCATAAAGCAGTCAATGATACAGCCCACTATGGACTGGAAGACCACCATGAAGACAGCTACTGGACACTCCTCAGTCACACATCGGTAGCCATAACCTATGGTAGACTGTGTTTCAATGGAGAATAGAAAGGCAGCCACAAATCCATTGACCTGTAGGACACAAGGAGTGAAGTTGTCATCCCCGGCTGGGTTATCCAGATCTCCGTGTAGCAAAGCAATGACCCAAAAGGCTAAGCCAAAGGCTAGCCAGGACACAACAAACACAAGAGTGAAGACTACCAGCATCCATCGCCAACGAATATCAACACATGTGGTGAAGATGTCGGCCATGTAGCGCTGCGACTTGTCGTCCATGTTGGCAAACTGCACATTGCACTGGCCATTCTTTTTGACGAAGCGGTTGCGGCACTTGCGGCGTGTGTGGATCTTGCCATTGCCAAAACCGTTCATGCCATGCATGGTAGTGAGGCGGAGACCCTCTTCCTCAGATGACACAATGCTGTAGCGGTTGATCCTTCCCACACTCATGCTCCTGGCGGCGCCCTCAGCTGGAAGGTCGGAGCAGAAGGGCAGACCTGGAGTCCCAGTGTGCGATCGAGGCCCCTCACAGCTTGATCACTGGCTAAAACTCCATTTTAGTGAGTCATAGACAGGGAGCTGGGTGGGAGCCTTGTGCCTTAATCCAGTCCCTGTAGAGAGTGAAAGGAGAGGAGAACAATATGAGCATCTTTCATGTGTCTTAATGGTAAAATCACACCACACCTGTGCTGAGCATCACTAAAGACTGAACCATGAAGACTTTTAGTGACTGAATTTCAAAACATTGTTACATAAAATAGTTTTGCTACTGGCCCTAAAAAGAGGACCACTGATATTAATTTACCATTACGCTGAATTAAGTGTCTGTGTGTTCGAGAGCAAATGATAATTCCCCATCATCACCAAGAGTTTTTTTTTTTTTTTTAACATTTTCTTCACATTTGAATGAAAATAGGGTTTTTTTGGCGTCGGATATACAACTCAGATGAACTTGAGTTGATTTTTGATTATATGACTGATGTTATAATGTGCTTCTCTCAATACCTTTTGTTTAGTATAAGGTTTCCCATTAACTAATATTCATGCTAAAGTCCCACTTCTGTTAAAATTGTCTGGCAAATCTTTTACAGTATTTCCAGCATTGTTATGATTTCAGACACTTTTTTCCCATCACACCTCCCAATACAAAGTTTGTAGTATTAGTATTCATTATACGGGTTGCTTCACACTCCTTCTCCTCACCATCTTGCTCTCTTTAAACATCACGACTCAAAATCCACTCGGCCCTCACTGAAGGGTCCTCATGTCTTTTGATGTCGGCTGGGTAAGTGAAGAGCTGGCCTCACAGCAGATCCACTTCTGTCACATGGCATTTCCGATGCTTTTTATTTCTCACAGTATAAATAAGGTTGGCACACTAAGTCATCGCCTACCAGATGTTTATTATTATGTAATGAAAAAATTGACCATCGTGTGTTACAACTCGTATCTTCAGGGCAGTTATATTACAGGCCTACCAGGGATAGGGCAGGCTATCACATATTAGTTTTCAGTATGTCTTGGTTGTATCTATAGTTTATCAGCAGCATGCCATGCAGTCATCACAACAGGCAAAGTGTTCTCTCTGTCTGTTCTAACTTTGCCATTGTCCTTTCAGTACAATACTTTGGTGAGGGCAGTAGGGGGGTGTGTGTATTTAAACATACTCCTTTGGGATTTATATGTGTGCCACTGATTCCATGGACATGCAATTCCAGATGCTGTGTGCAGAGATGCGAGAGAAGGACTCTGTGTATTTGACCCCATTCTGTACAATTTGCAGTATTATTAATCATGGTGTGAGAATGTGGTAAATTTACACCACCTTCCCATGGTGCTTCAGTAGTAGACGAGAGTAGATTTCTCCCCCATGCAATGTCCTGTGTTACCTATTCATTCTAATTACATATTGGATCTTAAGTTTGCAAGAATATCGCACTAGTGGACTCAACACACATAATAACATGAAGCAGATACTCGTACTTTATGTGTCAAAATGTTAATCTGGTATGAAATTAATCTGCAGTATGTCACTATGGCTGCCAAATGAGTTTCTCAGTCAGGCATCAGATAACCTGGCCCCTGCACTGGATGTTGAGCCTCAGGGTCAAGGGGTTTTTACCCATGGGGGCCGGACCGAGGCCCCTCTGGGTGCAGACAGCTTTTAGCGCCTGGCCACATCCGCTCTGTGTCTGCCCGCCTGATTTGGACCCTGAAGACTTGACAGTTCAGTCATGTGCGTTCCCAAATCCCGGGTGCACTGCCGTCTGCCACGCACTCACACTAATGCCGCCCTCACTCACACTCTTTCAGGTGCTCCCGATCTGGAGCCAAATTACATCATGCACAATCTTAAAATTCAGATGTCAAGCACATATATGTATCCAGGAAACATACTGTAGCTAAAGGCTTTTTTTGTTTTTTCACAATATCACACGACATTCCCCAAAGAACACAGCTGTTAATGCTAAAAATAGTAACCCTATCACTACTCTCACATATGTAAATCTGTCAAACAAACCTGATTATCTCATCCTATCTAACTGTCTCTACTGCTTGATTTTTACACACACAGTTTAGTTATGTATGTTGTGCATTCATGTAGTGTCAGATGGGCTTGACTGCATGGCATAGTAACCACACTGACTGTGTTACATAATTGAGATGAATCTTGAGCCTCAGCATTTCACACAATACATCTTTGTCAGTCTATACACTGCACACATGACCTGAGCAGCCCTGCACGGTGCGCAGTCTCCATATCATACTGTGTCAAGTGTCCTGCGAATTGGTCAGATGAAAGTAAAAACCCTCCCTGTGTACTTGGAGTCATCAGATAAGTGCCTCAGAGTCCCGTGCAGAAAGCCTTTGCCACAGCTCACTCTGTAAATCAGATTGTCCTTCTGAGAGCTTGTGCATGTGGTACTTAAAGATTAATCTTTGTCACCAGCCCTTTGACATGGATTTGACAATGGTCTTTAGCATGCTGAAAAGTTTGACGTTAAATTAAACTGCTAGTGGCAGCTGAATAGCTTCAAATCCTAATCGCCCTAATTCAAATAAATTGGAAGTTAAAGGGGTAGTGGTCGTTGTTTAATTTGACTCAGGAAATAAATTTGAGCTTACTGCTGCTGTTGAAAGTGCGTAGTTGTATTGAGAGACACGCCTATCAGTGTGGAAATGATAGCAGGTTCTAATCCCGTGTTTTGAATTCTGGTGGTTTGTCGACCTTTTTGCTTATATATCTATTACACAGATTGTGCCTCTAATACCGGTCGTTAATTCCTAGAGCACTGCCATGCAAATCGTGTACTACAAGCAGCGTGAGATGACAGCTCAGAGGGAAGCCATTACTGCATCTTTGATTCATAAGGCAGGACATGGAAAGTGATTTGCACCACAGCCTATAATTTCATGGGTAACCTTTTGTGACCTAGTCCAGCTGTGTGTGTTCTTGGGGAGTTGAGAGAAGTGACTAGGGGAGATGATAAGCTTGCAGCTGATTAGGATGAATAGAATGAATAATTGGATGTGCAAAATAATGGAAGGGATTGGGAGGAACAATGAGGTGGAGCAGGAGAGGGTACTTCATCTCAAGACATGCATGCAGGAAACTGAGCTCAAGCACTACGATCATGGCCCACCTCCCAAGGCCATTGTGAAGGAAAAGGCGAGGCTCAGGTGTCATTGTATTTTCCTATAGCTCCCCACGTGGAGCTCATCTCATCTCAAGTGACCTACAGGTATTTTCCTATAGAAAGTAACACCGCTTCACCATGCAGTGATGTTATCTGATTGACAGCATGCTATACAAACTATAGTTCACAGCTTGTTTTTTGTAATGTAATGTAATGTAATAATTGGTGACATTTCAAAGGCTGTAACTTCTAGATAATATATCTAGAGAGTATAAGATAGAACCACACAGTATCCAGCCCTGGAGGCTTTTAGACTCAGTATGTAGGCCATCCCTTGTGTCGAGATGCCATCTCAGGTGGTAGTAGAGAGAAGTGGTAGAATGAAGTGTTCATAAAGCACTGAGTCACCTTCTCACATTGTTTTAACAGCTGGTTTAATTTATGCAAGTAGAACAAAATCTGTAGTTTTTTGCTGGCTGCACCTGTATCTTTTCCACCGTTCAAACACCTGGTTCCCATTGATTGATCATTCCCACATGTGAGCTTCTCACTGGGCTTTTTTGATCTTTATTTGTGCAGTTTTTTAATTACTTGTACCCATTCACAAAGGCTGAATCACCCATATTAAACCTGAACTCTGTAATTTCCAATTTTAAGTGACACCTGTTGGTTACAGCACACGAGCTTATAGATATATTACTTTTGGTACCTCGCTGCTATACAGTACATGAACATACAAGATGAGATGTAGTCGGTGCCTTTTTTGTCGATGTGTTGTATTTTATGTTTTCAATGTGTCCTACTGCATGTTAAATATCCCTTTTGAATAATAAAAGTGAATCAAACTGAGCTAAGCTGAGATGAAAAGGAGGATGAGGTCATTGAACTGTCAGGCAACGCTGCATAATCTTCATTCTCTTCATCCTCTGTCTCTTTTGTGCCATCACATCAGTGGCTTCTTTATACACTGATAGAAAAGTGCATTACCTTAAGCAACACATTTATCCACTAATACCTGCCCATGTCTGTCCTGCACTATCGTTTGCTAAAATAGATGCGACAGTCAGTTGTCTGATATAATACACCCTGGAAATTGAAAAGTGGAAACCAGTGGATTTGCTATCAAGCTATTTGTTGAATGAGTGTATTTGTGCTTCTGCTGGTTAAGGCCTGAAGACTTTTATAGTCTGTTGGTCGATTGATTTTAAACAAACAAATGTGTTCGATTTCTGTAATCAATTGTAAAAATGTGGTATCCTAAAATTGCTTAATTTGTCTGACGCATGGTCAAAAAAACACAAGCTTTTCAGTTTAAATTGATAAGAAACAGAGAAAAGCAACAGCTATCCAGAATTATTTTTTTGGCCTTTTCACTTAAAAACTGACTTTGATCTAAAATTAATTGTCAGTTGATTGTCACCAATTCATTTTCTGTTGAATGAATGATCGATCATTTCACCGGTACTATCGTCACTCCGTATAATGCATTTTTTTCCTCTCACCTGCCCTCCCTCTCCTGTCTGAACAAACTGTGATATGGATCGAGGCAATATAGAGATGAGTCTCACATCATTGTAGACTCCAGTATTTCATTTTTATTTTAACCTGTTACTTTTAAGGTTTGTCTTTTCCTGCCTTCTAGCTACATTTCGGGGGATTTTTTTGTTGTTGTTGTTGTCGTCGTTTTAACCCTTTGGGAGCTGGGACCCTGTCGATATTACTGATACTGATATTGACAGGCAGGGCCTTCTCGGCCACTCCAAAATCCAAGCTAAAGGCTAAAGGTGATAAACCCAGCATGAAATCTTTAGGGTGGAAAAATCTATAGAAAAAGCTTTTCTGCTGTCGTAAAGAAAGATACTGTGCATTAAATAATAAGAAGAATGTTTTGGCTCTGTACTACAGCGCAGTGGATTTGAAATGAAACAACGAGACTACAGGAATGACTTTCAGCTTTAATTTGTCGTGTTTACATTCGCATCAGATGAACAGTCACAGAATTGTAGCAGTTTTTATGCATTTTTTGCATAACGGGTATAACATGTGCTTGGACAAAAAGATTACATTAAATAAAGTTTATTGTATTTATTTGTATTTGTACATCCTTTGTAATCAATCAATGACTAATTTACTGTAATTCAAAATGATTCTTGTGTTGTTGTTTTTTTTAAATTAGGAATTGAAAGCTTTCTATGTCTGATTGAGTTTCAACAGGACGACTGTTGCTGCTCCAAACAGAATGCTTAAGAGTAGACATTGCCATCCAGTGCCACTTTTCTAACTCTACAGACCAAGTGACATCTGACAAATACTGACGTGACATTCAGGCTGCAAGTTTGAAGCTTCCTGTCCTCCTCTTACCTTTATTTGTACCTGTCCTCCCCACAGGCTGCAGAAGTAAAAGGTGGTGTCTTCTCTCCCAGTGTCCCTGTTAACCAAACTGTGGCATTCTCTGCATCTGCTGCTGCAGCTGCTCCTTCTTTGTGTGTTACTCTAATACTGGAGAAAGCCACTCCATCATCTTCAGCACAAGGCACAGACCCCCTTTGAATTTCTTCATCCTTGCTTCATCTCTTGTCTCTCTCTCTTTTTTTTTTTGTCCAGGTGCTGTTGCGAGCGGAGATAAAACGCAGCTCCGACCAGGCTGAATCACACCAGAAACCTTGGGCCAAGTCAGTCAGTCAGTCAGTCAGTGCCAGACGTGCAAAACAGGTTTGAAACAAGGATTATCCCAGTGAAAATTCAGCTTTTTGTATTTCCATCTTCTGAGGCTATTTCTTCATCTGGTCTTCTGCTCATCTTTACTGACATGAAGTCTGTCCCTCACATTTCCCATAAAACTGCACAATACTCTCTCACTGCTTATTAACTGAACAGCTCTCTCTATCAATCTTTTGCAATCTGATCTAGTTGGACTGCTGCTCTCTCTCTCGCTCTCTCTCTCGCTCTCTCTCTCTCTCTCTCTCTCTCTCTCTCTCTCTCCCCCTCTGACTATTTCTTCACTGTCTCCCTTCCTCCCTCTCTCCTCCCTGTTTCTCCCTCCCTCTCAGCCTCCCTCCCTCCCATGGTGTCACAGAAAACTGCCATTTGCAGCCTCCCTTCCTCCCTCCTCCTCCTCTCTTTTCTCCTCCCCTCCTCTCTCTCTCTCTCTCTCTCTCTCTCTCTCTCTCTCTCTCTCTTTCTCTCTCTCCCCCCTGTTGTCTCCCTCCCTCCCTCCCTCCCTCCCTCCCTCCCTCCCACATCATGGCACTACCAGTTGACAGCAAGTTGATGCACAGACGTATCATTCAGAAAACTCCAGCAGACAATCTACCATTGTATTTAATCAGATGCTAATCAAAAGTAAATGGAAGCAACATCATGAACATGAAAGGCTTTCACAAAGGCTTCCCACATGAAATTAACAGCTCAGAGTTTGCTGCCTTTTTGAGCCCATCTGCTTTGCTTTCTCTGCAACATAAGTCCTCTTATCCCATTATTTACCTTCGTATAAAAGAGCTCATTTATGAGAGGTGATTTATTGAGACCTGGCCTTTGCAGCGTCAGGTGAGAAGACTGACTGCCGCATAGCCGTGCCATGACCAGGGCTAATCTTCACGCATCCTTTCGGCCCGCGATAGTCTTTCTGTAATAAAAGCCTCGATGCATGCTGCATAGTGTGGTGTGTGTATCGATATATCATGCTGCCGGGTGCTGTGTCTGAGTGCAGAGTGATGCCTTTCACACTTGTCACCAACAACTAATCAACTGCATTTGACCTGAGGATGCATGTGTGTGCTTGTGTGCGTTTGTCTCGCCACACCAGGACTCCCGGGTCAGAGGAATTGAAATTGAAGTGTGCCAATCACTCTGTTAGTCAGCTCTCTTGTTTCATCATATTCTCTAACTGTTCAGCGTATAAAATCTTTTAGGAAGGCATGGTATCTTCCAATGAAGAGCTGTTTTCATGGTTTGTGCTGGGCTATTGTCTCAATGTGTCACTACGCCTGTATCTCTGACTAATTCTTTAGCGTTCCTGGTTTTTTGCCTTCAGTTGTTTTTGGGGAGCAAGCTGTGGCTTTTTCTCCGCTGTTGAGTACGTTGTCCTCGACAGCTTCAAGGTGTGACATTATCCTCAGAGCTGAGTGCCTGCTCCCCTTTTCTCACGTCTTTTCAGAGAGCCAGTCATCAGTCAAATGCTAAAAGAGATGACAATTAGTAAGGGAGGGGGTTGAAAGAGTGAGAAGTTTCTAAATACAGCCGTACTGGCTCAGCCCCAGCTTTATCACTAATGATTCATCAGTGCAGGAACCCTCTCTCTCTCTCTCTCTCTCTCTCTCTCTCTCTCTCTCTCTCTCTCTCTCTATCTCTCTCTCTCTATCTCTCTATCTCTGTGCTCCTATTCGCTCCCCCTCACAGCCTCTGATTTCAGACTTCTGAGGGTGATTTGCAATAGCCTGTGTGTGATCATCACCAGGCTATTGTGTTTTGCCGCGGACGTCAACTAATGGAGCACAAAGCGTCCTTTTAAAGTGCCTCTCGGTCTGTGTCGGCAACAGGTACTATACCGGCTCCTGCATAATGTAAGGCTTCGACACCAGGGCGCTGCAAGCCAGGAGAACAGTAGATCACAAGGTTCACACATCTAGACAGTAAACCTCGTTATGTAACTGCACCATAATCACAGGTGGCAGCTCATATATCCTTTGCATGTGTGTGTCTAAATGAGAGGGTTTTGCCTCCCTGGGAGATGGCTAAGTGGGATCCACCACCGCTTCCATGGCTACAGGTATAACACATTTTCGCTATTCTCGGACCAATAAGAATTGGTAGAAATGAAGCAGAGAGAGAGACACAGAGAGAGGGAGAAAGAAGGAGAGGAGGTTGGTCAACTCAAGGCTTTGGCGATTATTGAGGCCATTGTAAAGATGACTCATCAGAGAAGGAGTGTGATGGGAAAATGAAAAATGAGCATCGTGGACAGTTAAAAAGGTAGTATAGAAATTCAGTCTTTAATTTTCAAATCCAAATTTTATCGTTTTAAACTAACTCCTCACAGTCAGTGCACCGTATAAGGAGCTGGACTTGATTGACTCCACTCGCTAAACCTTTAAGAAAATCCGTCTAATCTGACCATTGTTCAGCATTTGAACTGAAATGCCTCAATGCAGGCTGTGCAGAAAAGTAATGGAATAAATGAAAAACTCAAAAACAAACATTGATTTGCAAAAACACCACAAATGAAATCATGCAACCCTTTGCCAGAGCATAACTGAAAGAAAATCACAAAAACAGGCTTATAGGTGGCGTTTGAAATACAGATTTAAATGCGAAAATGGAAGAAAGAAGTGGCTCACTGAGGTATTAAAACAGCAGCTGATAGGAGAAAGTGAAGAAAAGGAAGAGTTGGAGATAGTGAGATCCCACAGCTCCTGCCAGTTTTAGGCAGTAAGGTGTAATTAGCATTAATCAGAAGGTCCCTCAGAATAAACTTTTCACAATCTTTCTGGTGATAGTGATTGTGGCATTTCATCTTTTTTATAATGACACTCAGCTAAGTCAGACACTGCCCAGGAGCTCTGCTGGCTTATTGCTGCTGACAGCTCAATCTCTCTCCATCATAATCAAGAAATATCATCGAAAGGCTTTTGACACACAAAGGGAATAAATATGAAATATGTGCTATTGTGTGTAATTTGTATAACTAACAATGAGATTCATACAGAGAGCCTCTGAAACTGATAAATGTGCCTAATAGAAAGGATGTGACTGTAGGGAAGCCATACTACATGTCACACTCATTCATTACACCTTATTTAAGATGGTTAAAAGAATTCATATTGAAGTATTTAATAAGTGAAAACTACCCTCAGTCACTGTGATACTTCAAAAGCATAGCTACATATTGCCACTGAACCTTCCTCTGCCTCTTTACCTCTCATCTTGACAAATCATTTTGTCTCTCACTAACATGTCTTATTATATTGTGTGGAAGCCCGGAAGAGCTCTGAACTTTTCCCCTCCCTCTCACCCTGCTCGGCTTGTCACTAAGCACCCCAATTACATTATTCTCTGAGACTCCTGTCTGATGCGGCTATTTCGGGCTTTGGAGCCATTCCTGTTCATTTCATTTTTGCAACTTCATTTCTTGTCAGCAGGGATTAGGAATGTGATATTACTGTACTCACACTGGCTGAAATAGTTGTGAAAAGGCCTTCTTGTTCTTGGACCCAGCTGGTTGTTGTTTAGTGTGGCAGTAGCAGAGTGTGCATGGGGGACAGTGTGGAAAATAACATCTTACACAAACTTCAGAATTGCCCAGGGTATAACATGATGTCCATAGCAGATTCTATGTTTAACAAAGGAAAATGGTGTGTTTATTAGAAAAAATCCTGTGCACGTACAGTAGTGTTTATGGTCATATGCAAGTCTATTGATGTGCACTGGTCTGCTATTGTAGTTTCATACACTCCACTGCTAAGCATGATCCTAAAATGAGGACTGATAAACTGTGTAGCTGGATTTAGACAAACCACATGTGTGGGATATCAGTCTGCATCAGTCTGAAAGGGGGTAGAAAGGAGTTTGTGGGGCTGAAACAAAAAAAAGAGATAATAAATAAATATATTTAGATGGTTTGCCTTCTTTTTAACCTTTATTTTCGTCAGGGAAGTTTCACTGAGAGGAAGCCTCTCTCCTCTCAGGAACGTCCTGATAGCATTCGCAGTTACACACATTCACACTTGGAAGCCGCCCAGTGCAGCCAGAGTCTCATCTGCTGGCCGCTGAGCAGCTCCGCCGGAGTGGTTGGGGTTAAGGACCTTGCTCAAGGGCACCTCAGTGGTGGTAATAAGGGAGGAACAAGCGCTGCCTTTTCACTTTCCCCATTCAAATGTATCTTTCTGGTCCAGGGGATTGAACCTGGGGATTGAGCCTGCTTCTCTAACCTTTAGGCCACCACTGCCACTTCTGTTTTTCCGTCTTCTTTTGTCTACGACACACCTGCACCTTCATCTGTTAAACATGCTTATGTTAAACCCAGCCCTGCCATGGACATTTTTGCCAGACATGAAGGTCATTGCAAAACCACTGCATGTTCTGCTAACCGTTTATCACCAAGATGCAACAGGCATTGTTGTTGTATTAAAAGAAAAGTATTGCATATGATTTGTTCAAGAAAACAGCACCGTAGTAGGACGTTCCACAACACCTACTCCACCATCACAGTCACAGCAGCCGTGACTGCATGTGAGGACAGAGACTGTTAATGCTTTTACATAATGACTCCTACAGCTGCACTTAACCTCCCTCTTGCTCTTCGCCTCACTCTGGGTGACGGGTGCTGCTTTGAGTCCAGAGATGGACAATGGCGGAGGTTCGATCTGATGGCCGTTCTAAATGCGCTTAATAACGTCACTCTTATCACTTGCATTAACCATCTTATGTCATCTTATCTTCACTCATGCGATGTAACCTCATATCTGCGTTGAATTAGTTAATGAGGTAACCCAGGAATAACAGGAACTGTCTCTGACTGGCTTGCAGATATTCATTAAAGTTGTATATCAGGACACGTCAAATGTACAACAGTTCATTAATGCTCAAATTATTGTAAACTACAGGAACCACTGATGTTTCCCTTTTTTTCTTTGGTAAGTGGCCATGTGTAAGTGTGATAATGCACTACTTATTCTGCTATTTCTTTACTGATATGTGTTATTTTTAGGTGCGCATGGGCACAACAGCTGTTTATTAAAAGCTGCATTGTGCATTTGCTTAAATTTGTATCTGTATTCTGGAATGAGGATAGAAATCCATGTGGGTGTTTCATCATGATGAGGCAAAAAATATTTGCGCTGACTGCAAAATTGGTAGGTTCGTATGTTGAGATGTGATCACCAGCTGTCATACTTTTATTTCTTAAATATAATTATTACCTAATATACTTGCTAACTGCTATGCTATCTGTAATCTCCCAGATTAGGTCATTTTATACACCATCAAAAGCATGATTATCACACATCTTCATTTCCACATTCGGTTCATGTATTAACCTGTGTAAACTTACTTCTTCAGCATAAGAGCCATCCTGAAATCATAGTTTACATGTGTCATAATGTGCAGTCACCACCACTTAGCTAATATCTGCTTTGTTGTTTCTTAATGCTAATGCTAATCTGTGATGGTTTTGAGCAGTCAATTAAAAGTAAAAGTTGCTCATTTAGTCCTTAAGTGTTGGCATGTGGATTGTAATTATTAAGCATTCACTGAGGCACAAACACAACCTGTTTATAGCCACTGTTATATAAGCTTTTTTTAGGCCTCATTATACGATAACCACCTGTTTAGATCATTGACGTTTTTGCCATCAGGCGAGCTAAACTTTTTTAACAAGGCTGGGATCACAAAAGGGTGTGTGTGACAGCAGCATAAGCACACTCAAACATTTTTTGAGAGTCTATAGTTTGACTTTGGACCTTCTGGACCAACTAAGAACTGAACAAATGCAATTTTCCACTTATGTTGCCACTCAGCACCATGCTGAAGCTTTTGCTGTTAGCACATATAAACACTAACTCTTTAAGAATATTGTGTTGTTCCATTATATTGTTCTTCACTATGATATCTTCTATATTAAAAGAATACTCTTATTTAGACCTCTCTTGGTTGTGGGCTACTTTCTCACAGCAGAATCATTCAGGTTTTTAAATCACCGGATGGATGTTAGGTAGAAAAAGATTTCCATACACGCTGAAACCCTTTACATACTTTTTACCTTGCATCCTAGCTTTTCATGAGAGCTTCATTACCTAATGTGCTGTGCAGTGCAACGCTGGGGGTGGCAGATGGGTGTCTATGGTTCACCATGTCCTCACCTTGACAGCATGCTGAGAAAAGCTCCTGTCTGCCTTTCCGTCGATACCCTGGGGGTGAGAAAATTAATCGGCTCAGGATCCAGTGTCCTCGCAGCCACCTCTACGTCTACTGAACCTGACCTCTGCCTCTGACCATCTCCATGGTGATCAAACCCTCTCGCCTTCCCCTCGGCATCTATGGATATACATTTACTCAAGTACTTCTGTACAGTTGTGATTTGCTAGTATTATTCTGGTGAATTTCCATTTTCTGCCGTCCGTCACAGGCAGGAGATCCAGTGTTTCTTATTTGTGAATGAAGCTATTGGTCATGGAACTGCCAACTGTGTGTTTATTTGATAAGATTCTTAAATAATATCTGCCATCATCCAAACAAACATGACACATGATGTCGAGCACTGTAATCATCTCTTTGTATTGTTCAAACCTGTTAAATGCAAAGCAAGATTGTTTCCTCATCGATTCATTTTTGGAGTTGAACCATTCCGGTGCTTTTAATTTAGCCACATAAAACACTTATTGTCTGCTGGGAAAATGAGGGTCATTGTTTGTGTGGCCAACACAACATTACTACCAAATGAGGTAATGTTTGGGCGGCGGGATGACTGCTCACCTGACGTTCCTTTCCCGTGTGACACTGTGTGTTGCCGAGTTCATTATAACAGATGTTGACACTCATGACACAAATTAAACCTCTCTCCTGAACAGATTATGTCTTCACTCGCTCTCGGACTCCCTCTCTGTTTCTATAGCTGATATTTTTAGAGCTGGTTTCACACAGTACAAAATAAACCACACAGGGTTGATGTATTTCCTGCAGGCACGACCACCTGCATGTACGACTGCTTGTCAGTCACACAGTAAAGGATCATTATGAATAAAGCCTGGATCATCTTTAGAACAAAGAAAATGAGTGAATGGACATACAATGGGGACACATAGTTTCCATTAAACTGCTTTATATTCTTCAAAGTTGTAAAATCCCCTGCATTTCTTGCAAATTAGCTCATTTTAAATGGCGGAACGAGGACAGGGAGAGCAGTTCAGAGTCAGCAGGCGCATCGCAACATCATCTGTACGCATTCCCTCGTTTCTCTGTTCCTCTAACCTTGATGGCTGAACTGCAGTGTGATTGGACAGTTTCCGTGGATCTCTCAGAAGAAGGGGATTAGCCACAGGGTTGTGCTCAGGATGTTAGACAAAACCAAGTGAAACCAGGCCAGAAACCAGATCACATCTTGTTATGTAGTACAGAGAGGTGGCAACCAAGATGACAGGCTTGTACCACTCTCTCTGTCCATGTGTGTCTCATTGTCCACTGCATAAGGTTAATTAAAGCCTACATGTGTTGTCTGAAGGCATCAGCATAGAATATTCAGTGTACTTGTTTTCAGAAATGTGGGTGCGTGTTCATCTGTGTCAGAACTTGTCTCCTTGTTCGAGCGTCTTTCATGTTAGCATGTACAGGAGAGTGTGTGCACGCAGAGCTATTTGTAGCAGGTCTGGCTCCCTGGGAACTCATCCTCCATCTGTCCATTCCACACAGCCGAGCCCTGATTTTACCCAAAATTTACCAGCAGCTGACCCTTTTTCTCAGCGGCACCGTGGACCCCATTATTTCAGGCAGCACTCTCTACCTTTTCTTTGCTTTCTCACTCGCACTGCGAGCTGCCCCTCTCTCTTCCTCTTCCTCGCCGACATACACACTCGCAAAGACCTATCTTTACTCTCCGTATGCTCTCACACACTCAGGCGCAGTCACTTTCACACCTACACACACTCGCCTGTAATGTCACCAGAATAGACATGAGACAGAAACAGCAGATTTATTACTAAATGGCAAAGAGATTTTAGGAGTCGGAGATGTCATCTCATGATTGAAATGCCATGCAGTACTGGAGGTTGAACAAAGGTTCAAAAGTGTGTTGTGGCATCACTGGTATGTCGAGATGCTGGAAAATAGCCCTGTGGCCTTGGAAAAATGAATTAACCAGTGGGGCATATGGTGGTTTTGCGCAGGCATATGGTGGGATGCCACTTGCCCCTTTAGCTTGGGGCCTTTCTGAAGAGTGTTACAAGATGCCATTCATAAGACTGGGCTGGAGTAAAGAGGACATGCCAGGACCATGTATTTATTTTCAGGACCATGCTCGTGGTTATTCCGTTATGTGAAAATGGCATACTTTACTGCCGGCACTTTATTTTAGGCAGCATTATGCAGTGTATGAATAATATGAAATTCAAACTTGGAGAGACATACAGCTTCCTTGAGATCAAAAATCTATCAGCGAATAGTCCATCAGTGTAATTTTATTGTTACACTTACATTTTTGTTGTGTTATGCAGTTTGAAGCGAGGGACGTTCAGATTCAGTTTGGGTTGCGATAAGATGTCAGAAACCACCACTTTTTCCTTTCACACCATTTATGTTTGGTAATTGTTTGTATGCTGGGTTTCATTATCTGACATTATGGCATTGCTAGCAGTCCCTTTGATGTTGGAGCTTCTGAATGAAGCTTCTGAGCGAGCTTTTGAATGCACCCTCAAAATTGCGCATCTGATTTGTCGTTAATGTACTAAAACGTACCACCAAAATAGTATATTTTTGCAAATAGTGATTGTCGTCTCCTGCCACAACTTCTAGATCAAGACTGACTTTCCCATCCCTTATCCTTCAACTTCAACTCAAACTTTACATGCACATCCATGTCAGAACATTCTGTATGAAAATACACCCGTCACTGAGGGCGTGGTAGCATCAGTTGTTCCCAACACTGGAGTTTTCCAGGTTGGGCCCAGTGTTGCGTGGCAGGAGCTGATAGCAAGGCCATAGCAGTGCCGTTGCGTCAGCTTTATTCTCCGCTGAGGCTTTACTCTAATTCACTGCATCCGATCCCGCAGCAAGGCGCTCAATGGCCCCGCTCACTGGCTCCAAAGGCCAAACATTTCTCCCATTGTTCCCTTGAGAGAGGCCGGATTTAAAGGGGTGGCAGGGGAAGGGGATGATGTTCAGCAACTTTTTTTTTTTTTTTTTAGGACTGCTACTGTATACAAGGGTGAAGTTCACCAGACATTTTTGACAAGTCAGTGAAATTCTGATAGCAGAGTGCATATACCTACATGTATGTGTGTGCTTGGGTGCCACTGACCCAAGGTAACCCACTGGGATCCGCTTTGGCTCTGTGTGAGATTAAGCTTTTTGAGTTGCTGTCCCTCTTTAACAGCTCTCACTGTGGGCGTGTGGATGAGAAGTGAGAAATAGACAGAGGCTGTGTGAAAGTATTAAAAGTCAGCCCTCATTTTAGTCGCGGGCATCACATAGTGTTGGGAGAGAGAGTACAAACTGTGGTACTATAGAAGTCAAAATAGTACCTGTAATTCGCTGATTGCATGTCTAAAATGTGACTTCTCTGACATTTGTTTAATACTCGGCTTTGCAACCTTTTCCTGACTTGATAGTCCATGTGACGCTTGGCTATTGACATTAGCCAATTTGAATAAAGCCTGTAAATAGGCGCTTTGAAGAATTGCTAAGTGCTCTTGCTGATCATATTGTAATAGCCCTTTAAAACAGATCGATGGCTTTGTGTTAATTCAACAATGTATTCCCTTTGAGCAACAGGTAACTTCTATGCTTTTAGCTCTCTTACAGAGTTTCTGATCATATAACCACACAGCAAAGCTTTCTATATTACGACAGGATTACAAAGTACTTTAAAGAAGAGACGTCTTTACATTCAAATGATGAAATAATGTTTAATTAATGTCGCATCAGAATATGATATAATACAAACCTAGTTTTGTGTCTTATGAGACTTTGTAATGAATCTTCTGTTGAACAAGATTGGAGATCTTGTTCAACAGGCGACAGAGGCTTCAGCGATGGAGGACCCAAACTTATGTAACATTTAGCTTCAGTGCATCTAATCCTCTGGCATTATAGCCTAAAGCGGCACGCTCATAACATTATCCAACTCTGGAGACACTGGGACGGGGCACTCTCATTACAGCAATGGACCTCCTGAGTGAGCCCTCGTGTCACCATTAGGTTCAGACCCACAGCACCATGAAAGAAGAGGTGCAAACTGACAGTCACCACTCTTCTCTATTACACCGATGGGGAGAGGCTCTTATTAGCCCAACAATACACACGTCAGTAAGACTAGGAACAGAGAACACCCTCTGAGGTTTTGTCTCACCTGTAACTCCATCTCACCCCTTCTAAATCCTCTCATCCTATCACATATCTGACAAATTGATATGATTTGTTCATGATCTGTTTCTTTATGAATAGCCTGGCTTAGTTCAGCGTTATTTCTCTGCTTATAGTACATATATATGGATCTCTACATTCATTTTGTCAATGTAACTGATAGCTGTTGTATCATGTAACTTTTTGTGTCAAGAAATTGCCCCCGCACGTTTGTTAGTTTTACTTTTTCATTAACGGTGCTGTAGGCTATGTAATCTTTCTTTGTAAATGGAATTTTAAAAATGGTCAAGTAAGTTATTTTATTTTATTTTATTTCCCATGCAAATCTCAACTCATTCAAATCAGCCATGTTTTGCAATCACCATGATTCAACATTCTGCAGCACATATAATCATAATAAAGTCTTGTTTTAACCCTGAAGTGACTATTGTCTGCTAATTATATGGTATTAGTACCAACAAGTGTCAAACAATTGCCAAAGTTACATCATTTTTTTTTTGGTTTATTGTGATTTTTAATCCCTAAAGTTTTATTAGACAGCTGTTATTTCAATGAGCTCCACGAAGCTGAAAACATGCAGCTTCTTTTTTTTCCAAACCTCAGATTTCAATATTCAATTCAATATTCCTTTATTAGTCCCACGAGGGGAAATTCCAAATTTTACAAATGAATACCTCCATCCTTCAGTTTGTGAATTTCATGTTGGTGTTGGGGCGCTGCAGCACACGCTGACCACATTGCAACGCTGCAGGATTATTCACTGTGTTGCATCAGAGCTTCGTAAGGCAATAGCAGCAGAGGACAGGAAGATCCCAAGCAGTGATGCTTCAGGCTCTCATTTTGGATTACTTCTTTTATTTTTGGCTCGTTCGCCACACACAAGAGCTCAAGTGGCTGTGCCAATAGCACTGTACAGTAACCTCAGTGCATGACAGATAGAGCTTGCTCTGCCATGTGTGTGTCATTTTGGTTCACGAAATAGAAATGATCAATTATGCAGATTTGGTACATATAAGGAATCAGGCCCTAGACTGTATCCAAGTATTTTTCCATTCTGTTGACACAGTAGTGACTCAGCCTTCAGCTAATTCACTAACGTATTTGCTCACTTCACAGGAACAGAAGCATTTGGTTTTTCCAGCAGCAAGAACTTTTTCGTAATACCCAGAACTAAAAGTGGCTTGTTAGCATAGTTACTGTGACTGAATGGGCAAATAAAAAAGTGCAGGAAACAGAAAGACACATTTTCTCAGCTCAACATCTGCACACTGTTTGTTCCCAGTGATCTCTGGGAATTCTAGTGCAAAACAGATTCTCATAGCTTATTGCAAACTGTTTCATAACAGTTTCACTTCCCATGCTGATACTTAAACATGTCCAGAAAGAGCTATCTTAGCAGCCAGGAAATTAAGCGTTTCATCTTTCAGCCACTGGAAACGATCCTCTAATTACTGTAATTGACTGGTGAGGAAGCGGGTGTGGTGGCATGGCGAAGCCACGGTGGCACCCTGATCACCGGCCTCTGACTGTCCTTCTCTGAGCGTCACCTCCAACCACTCTATCCTCCTGGATTGTGTTTCATCAGTTTGCCCCCCCCCCCCCCCCCCCCCCAAAAAAAAGACCCATGGGGAGGGTTTCTGTATTTCAGTGTGAGCGGAAGACCTGCGGTGTTCATTAAAAGCTTTTTTTCCTGAAGCACTGGTCTAATACTAATGTAGAGTGATAAAATATTGAACATAGTATTTTTAGGAGAAACTTCATTCACTCCAATGTTGTACCAATTAAAGAATGGCTACATTTTGACCTTTAGGCTGAGATCCTCAATTATTTTGAAGCTGGAGGTAAAGACCAGCTAAATCTCATTGATGATTGATTTTGTCCATGCACAGTGGGATTTGGAAGTGGAACATAACACAAAATGCAACCCATTAATCAGTTACTAAATCAATACAAAATAATGTCACTTTGTAGTCTTATGGTACTATTGTAATGTACACAGATCAATACAGGAAGGGGCTTTATGAATTATGAGAGAAAAGGAACACCTGTTCCTATCAGGTGTACTTTATCACCATGTATCAACTCGTTCCTCCTGCCACCAGCAAACAGAACACAGACACCAAGCTGAATACACATTGCTTCACTCAAAACTCCCTTTGAACCAAAAAATTTTGTTCTTTAAACAAGACATGGCGGGTTTGGAAGTAACAGAGGTAGGAGGAGTGCGAAGGAGAGCCGACAGTGTATGGTGCTGTCAGCCCGGCTTAGTGTCAGGGCCTGTACCGGCCATGCTGGGCTGGACTCACAGTGAGTCTCCAAGGCAGGGCACCAGTGGAGCGCTGACACTCCCAGGACATGTGACCTTTTCCCAGCAGTCACCCTGGACTGCTGTCTGCACTGGCTGTCTCAGGAGTAGTCACTTACATCTTATTCTAAATCTTTTTTAGACATCGGCTTCAAACTGTGAACAAGGCAGTCAAATACAGTGCCATGTGTATTACAACAGATTTAGCCATTTTGACATTGTTGTTGTCTTTCCACCTCCTATTAAGCTCATTTACTGTTTTATAAAAAGGCCAAAAACTTTTTTGCAAGATTGAGGAATCTTTTTTTTAAGTTGCTGTTTCCATCAACCTTTTCTAGTGCAATACATCGAAATTTGAGTAAAAATACATTGATGGAAACATGACTACTGGGTGCGAACTCTGCATTCAGGGAGAGTTAAATGTACTGAAGTGAGACATTTTTCAGCTGAGAAAAGCTGACAGTTGCACCCCTTACTGAACACAAAATGTCTTTTGGTTGCATTGCATCATGGTCTCATGAGGTCTCTGTTTGTAGACGTTTGCTAGCTTTAACACCTCTGTGATGGATTTCCCTCTGCATGGGTGTTGAATTCAGAAAAAGGATGCTGCTCTAGACAGCAGCTCTTGCTCATCCGTTCTGAGGGATTGACCTTTATAGTCGATGTTTGTGTGGATGAAACAGTGTCTGATAACTGACATGATGTCATGGTGTTTTTGTTTGGCTAGTGAAGCAAAAATATGAATGATCCGTGGCTATTTCTATCAGCCCCGCCAGTGCCGAGGCTCTTAGGATGGCAATGTAAGCCAATCTGTCGGTCAAGCCCTTTGGTCCAAACTGAAATGTCTAAATAGCTATTGGATGTATTGTCATAAGATTTAATACAGACATTCATGGTCCCCAGAGGATGAATCTCACCAACTTGGTTGGATTCCCTGACTTTTCATCTAGTGCCTGAACGAGGTAAAAATGATACCTGCACGATATTAGCATGTTAGCATTGTCATTGTGAGCATGTTTGCATGCTCAGCATTTAGCTCACCTCATGCCTAAGTACAGCTTCACGGAGCTGCTAGCATGGCTGCGGACTTAAGTGCTCTGAGAGAGGGTAAAACATAAGCTCTTTGAGTGCTCTAACTCTTTTGAGAGAATGTTGAGGTCCATTTTATCAGTTTGATGACACTAAAATAGCATGATTACTGATAATGTCTGAATTTAATATAAACAGTGTATTTTCCTGGCACCTGTCTATCCGAGGATTCAAAAAAGACCTTTCACCCAGTAACGCTATTTGCTCTCATAATAATCAGAGCCCAATTTTTGTGGTTCATTTGTCTGTCTGGGTCCTCTGTATTCTCTACCGGCCTTTTCTACAGGGAACATCTAATCAACTCCTGTGTAATTGGAGCTGTGTTAAGATGATCTGCAGGAGTGGGACGTCGGCTCTAATCACACACACAATGTGAACTGTAGCGCTCTGGCAAGAGCAATTATTACTTCAACATTGGTACCTTTGGTTACAACGGAAAACGGCATGTCCACAGGGAGTTGGGAGCTGTAATAAGATCCTGTACATTTTCACACTTTTTTACCTTATAACCTTTAAGAGAATGCGTGATTGTCTGGACTTTGTGGTCGTCTGCTTGAAGGTTTATCAGTGCCCACAGTGGAGCTTTGTGTTCTGTTTACAGGTCAAGTTGTTGACAGGCCGGTGTTCTATGGATTGTTCCCCATAGCATAAATATACCAAAGTATACTGGACATAAAAAAAACTGTGTATGTTAAGTGGACGTTTCATGCAGTTTGTTTGTGGAGAACAAAATCCTGATATTATTTTTCATATCTATCTATCATCATGTCATTTGTTTCTGTTTCTTTGCCAGTGTGTTGGTGATGGAAACCAGTGAAAATGGCTTGAACAGCTTGTCATCTGTGCTGGTTGAACACAGTCTTTGTGGAGCTTTTCATTTAGCACTCTCACCAAGCTGTGTATCTGTTGGCCAATCGACCAGTCTCACTTGACCGTGTCAGACAGATGTCATTTCCTCCCAGGCTCCTTCCTTTCTTTGAAAAAATCCAAAATGGTGCGTCACTTTGTGTTTGTTCATATATTTTCCCCAAGGAATGATAAAGTGCTCTGTGCCTTAATAGACCTCAGCACTGCTGAGTGTGCGGCTGTCCAGCAAAGTAACTACTGCACTGTCAACGAAGCGAGAGTCCCAGAGTACAACAGGACTTTCAGTATTTTGCAGGGTCACTGTGGAGTGCCTTTTTTTTCTTGCCAATAAATCAAAACTAGGTCAAATGCTATCAGACTACATCTCTGAATCACTAGGTGTGTTTCCATTCACCCATTTTTATGTGCATTTTCAATGTGAGTGAAAACGTCAAATCAAATATCGCAAGAAAGGTTTTTACACTCAGCTGGAGCGGAAAAGTTGGTGTATCGATAAAAGCAAAATCTGATAAAGTGCAACCGCAACAGACTTCGCGAATAAATCATGACGCACATGAAGCATGTTACTTAAACGTCCACTGAAGCCTACAGTTTTGACTGGAGAATTGGTGCCACCTAGCGCTCAAGTGTAACCAGTTGGGAAGGATTTATTTGAACCTTGAATGTCCTGTAAGATTAGAATCTATAGCTAAAACAGGGAATCATAGAATGGTGGAATAGAGTAAGAAATTAAGCAGACAAAACCTCAAAAGCACAGGTGAACATTCCCAGGTCCGTCCTGTTCTGTTTTTGATTGCCGATTGCCCACATTTGCCATCTGCTTCCTTGACGCCTGTTGTCTTTTTATGGATCCCGGTTACCTCAGCCAACGGCTAAATGCTGTTTCAAGCAGACATCTCATCAAAATGCATGTAAATCTGGATGCTGCTGCTCTAACACTGATGATGTGTGTCTGTTTTATAAAGAGGGCAGTTCAGTTCAATTTCACCTATAGATCTGATCAAAAAACCCAGATTCGCGATGGCTGCTACTGCTGCTTTGTGCTCATGTAGTTACAGTTAAACAGTTCATTGTTGAAATACTCATCTCATGTTGTAGTAGTTTATTAAAACACTTATGTCATACAGTCAACCTTTTTCCTGCTGAATGAGTCAAAACTCCATTAATGCTCTGTATGGATCTGTGATTAGGCTGACAGCTGCTGAACAGGATTAGTCCTCCTCTACTCCAGCTCTTGTCCATTTCTTTCCAGTCAAACTATCTAATCTTATTACTTCACTAATTAACTGCAGCCGGTGGTATTTTTAGTATCTAGGTCAGGCTGGCATCCCTGTGACCTGTGTGGACTGGCTGGATTTGTGCTGTTAACGCTAACACAAAGCAATAATAGACATTTTAATATAAAGGCTTTGTTCCTGTCTGTTGGTGATTAATACATCTCATCTGTGATTCAATCTATAATCAGTTCATGAATGCATAAAAACACTCAACACTGGTTGATAATCTTGGGACGGATGCTGTGAAAAAACACGTTATCCAAAATTAAAAAATTAAAAGTCCATATTAAAGATTTTGGAAGAATTTGCATCGTTCATTTGTAATAAGCAATGTTTTTACTGGTATTTTGAACAAAGCAGTAACCTTGAAGAGGACGAGCCTTTTGAGACAGCTAAAAGGCAGTCTTAAGAGTGATGTGAAGTGACAGGAAGGATCACCACTGACCTGCCCACACAGGCAAACATCCAGTCCAAAACTTCCCTCTGACAAATTCTACCAGTCTATCAAAGTCACAATAAAATAAAATAAAAGAGATGACTTCATCTTTTGGCTACTAATAAACTACAAAATGTTCAGCAGTGAGCATGTGTGCATTTGCCTTCCCTTAAAGTCTCCATGCCACTCTCTTGCCTCCCCATGAATATTTCTCTAGATGTGTCCCTGCATGTTTTTTTTTTTTTTTACTGTTTAAAGGTGATATAAGTAAGCCGAACCCTAACCCTAACATTAAAAAATTCACTAAAATTATCAACAGAATTTGAAGAAATAACAGTTTTGACATTATGTTGAAGAAGTCTATGCACTGTGTTACAGAGATATCTACTGACGTTAACGTGCTGAACAACTAGCCTCAGCCTACCCTGTCTTGTAATACCACTTTGTACCTCAAGAGGCGATGGTGAGTCGCTGAAGGGTCCAGGCTGCTCTCAGTCGAACATGAGAGGACAGAAGCAGAAGAAAAACAAGAGTTAATGTTGGCATTTCTCGCAGCATGCCTCTAGACTTTTACGTATACACCTTCTAATGCTAACGTTGGCTATTTAATGATCACTTACAAAGGTAGCTAAATGTAGACCTGTAATGTTACTGACAGTGTTAATATGTCTGCTAAGTTAGCTGTTTGTTCAAAAAAAGAAAGGTCTATGGGATGGACTGAGCATTTCCCTGTTGCCTACGAAAGGGGTGGACACCTGAACTTTCTGGTGACAAGCAGCCTCCAATTTGTCTGGAGTATGAATGTGACAGGTGGCCAGTTCTTACATCCTGTATGGCACCTTTAAGATACTGTACAGTTTTACAGATGAGTGACACAAGTATTAGTGGACTTCACTGCCTTGTTGTCACCCTGTTTCAAATATATTTGATGATGGGCACAATTTTCTTCTCTGCTGCGAGCAAGTGATTTCCATGCTCTTTATTTTTTATGTGCCTTTTTATATTAAGCACAACCCATTACATTAGTGGTCATTCACTTCTCTTTCCTTGACAGCTGAAACTCTTCTTAATGACACATGGCTTGAATACATAGTGCTTTTTAACACTGAATATGAAAGAATCTATGTTGAGTGCTATATTTATGCTCCTGTCTGTAATAAGTCTTAATCTGTGTCTTTGCACTGTGTGGGAAGCCCTATTTTTGTTCCATGTGTTTGTAACTACCGTAGCTGCTATAAAACCCTGACTTAGTTTTCACACTGCAAGTAACATCGACAGTTATTTTCCAATTTGTTGTAGACACAGAGGCTACTTCATTATTTAAACTATATGACCTCAACAATATGTTATGAAAGCATCAAAAATACATTATTTGGCTGTTCAGCACATTAACCTCCGCAGTACAATGAAAAAGAATCAGATTCTGGTTTAAATGCCGAGCTGTGAGTTGTTAGTCTTCCTACTCATGGTGAGTGTTTTCTCAACCACGCTCTCTTTGTCTGCTCTCTCAGTGCTGTGCAATCACACTCAAAATGAATCATCTGCCACTCGGAGCACATTGTTTCTGACCAAGTTACCTGCCGCACCAGCACCGGTTCAGTACCAAGCTAAAACTCCAGCTGAACCCCTGGCATTCTCTGAGTTGCCCCTCTCTCTGTTTAAAATGGATCACTCGGCAGCTGAAGAACAACAAACGAGACTCCTGTTTCTTTCTGAACAGACTAAAAAACACAGCAATGACAGAGTGAAAGGCTTTTGTATATGTAACACCCCAAAACACAAAAAGAGAAATAAGCTTTGGATGTGAGCATGCCTCTGTTGAGGAGAATGACTAATGAATATGTCATGCTTCCTCCACACTTACAGCTGAAAGTACTGTTGATGAGGTAATGAAAATCTTTAAGCATATATGGCAAATGGATACTCTTAAACATTTCTACATTTCTCCCCATTCCCCTAACATTGTATATTTTGAGCCACAAATTATCATGATCATGTGTCATCCACCCAACCCCCCTAAAATCTTCCGTCTGTTTCTCCTCTGTAGAAATGCTAATGTGACAAATGATTTACCAACCGCTATTTAGTTTCGTTCTAAAATTAGAAGAGCACGTCACTGCCTTGTCCCTCGTAACAAGGAACATGTAAAAGCGTGCGGAAGATCACACTTTGAGACCCGTGATAATTAATTTTCACTTCCAGATGCTCCCTGACACCTGGATGGATGCATGGCTGGAACCGTAGCGCTGTGCGTGGCTGACATAATTTGGTGTGTGCGTGTGCATGTTTGTGTGTATGTAGGAATGCATGCATGCACCGGTATGTTTGTTCATGTACCAATTTGTGCAACAGTCTTTGCATTCATGCACGTCTTGCGCCTTTTCATTTCCCGTTCTGCATGCAGGACACATCAGACTGATGCTGATGGAGCCTGTGCTCTTTATTCTCTAAAGGAGATTCCAGCTCTGGTTACCACGCTGACCGTGCAACACTGGTCACCTGAAACCCAGCACCTACAGCCACCTACAACCAGTCCAGCTCCAGTTGTCACTTTCACCACATGACTGCATGTGTAGATTCATGATACGCTCTATTATATATCTTCCTGAAGGCATAAAGCACAGTTAGCCTTCATGAGCCCCATGCTGACTTATCGGTAGCTGCTATCATCCTTGCAAATGAGGAAAAATGCACTTTCCTCAGTTCAAAGGAAAAAAACTCACATGTAGCTGAATTAGAGTGTATATAACGTTCATAAATCAAAATGTGCATTAAACATGCAGGCAGCCTATCACGTTGCATGAAGCGATTCTCACCCACAGTTTTTTTTTCCACCCGCTACAATGAGCAAGGTTGTGTTTCCTGTCATGGCTGCCACTGCCTAACCTTTTTCCATTTTTGCCTGATGAGGCTGGCGCTGGCCGGGCCTTTCAGCAAAGCCGTCTCCTCACTTTCACTGCACAGTGCTGAGACACTCTGGCTCTCTGCCCTGCCAGCCTCCTCCTCCTCCTCCTGCTGCCGCTTTGCTTTGTCTCTGACTGCCCCACCTGCCCCAACCCCACCTCCTCCCCCCCAAGGAGCAACAACAGCGCTCCATCCACCGAAGATGTAAACTAAGCTAGCACAACACCAACACACCCTCCTCCATTATTCATCTGCCCCTTTAATGAGTTTTCCATTCACCTTCATGCATCTATCACAATTAAGAGAAACAATTATTGTGTTTGATCACTTTAATTTCATTGACATTACGGCATGCAAATGTATCTAACCTGAATTAAATGCTTCCCTGTGTGTAAAGTAACAAAATGAGTGAGGGGGAGCTAAATAATGGAGCAGAAAATGGAACATGAGGATGCATTTATCAGCAGATAGGGTGCTCTAAAAACAACAGAGCACAAGGTGTAGCACTGAAACGGACTTGTCTTTCACATTCATTTATCTCTTGAAGCAAATTTTATTTTTCCAGTTTCCTTACCTCACAAACACCAAGCTATGCTCATTGAAGTGTTCCTGCAGAGGTGCAACATTCCCGATGATCACATCTTGCACAAATTAATTTGATAATTAATCCCCCTATGACCCTCTTTTCCCTTTACACTAAAGAGCTGTCTAGGCTTTCACCGTCGTGCCAGGCCAAAAGATCGGGTGTCAATCACACAGATAATATGTTTGTTTACATACCATGATCATGAAAAGGAGGCCAGCTAAATATTTGATGGCTTCTTCAAGTTACCCAGGAACAGTCACCCTGTGACCTAACACTAGAGTTGGACCTCGGCACATGCAGTCATTGTTAAACACCTCTACAGGGCACTGGCTCACATTTGTGGGCACATGACTCCGATTGGCACATAATTTAAAGCACTCTCAGGCTATCTTCCCTCTGTGTTGGACATATTAATGACTCTCAGCAACTAGTAGTCCTCAATGTGCTGTATCAACTCATTCAGCGACAGACGCTCTGCCATAGTCTGTGAGGTGAATGTTAAAAGAAACTGGACGAACCCAGAGGACAGAGGTGGAGACGATTATGATAAAAGTCTCTTTGCAACTGTAGAAAAAGCTCACTCGTCTCGCTATCGTCCCTGACCTCACTTTGACTCTGTTGCACACTTGCTTACACTTCACACGCTTTCTGCGTAGCCTCCCAGTGGACAGACTTTAACCAAGTGTTCATTAGCACTTGTCTGCGCTCTCCATACTGCAGGCGTTCGGCAATACTCGCCACGCTACTCGAGTCAGCCCACGCGCACATCAGTTGTCCTCCTCCTGCAATCTCAGAGTAGCTTCTCTGTGAGCTGAGACAATGTGAAACGTATAGTCCAAACAAAAGCCGAGAGAAAGAGAAAGAGCGAGTGGGACGGGAGTGAGCGGGAGAGCTGGACATGAGACAAATATCTGCGAAAGGGCAATTAAGCACTTAGTCATGAGAGCATCTCATCCTTTTATTGCCTTTATTGTGTCACTCCAAATATAACCCTTAAAACAAAATATCTAATCATCGTCTTTTCTGGTGTTTTGTCATTTGTCATTGATCATCACCCCGTGACAAACAGCTGTTGAGCTGCATTGTCCCCTTTGGAAAAATGTAGTTCAATAGCCACAGGAAACATTTTGTAAACTGCTCCCCTCTTCCAAGGTCAACCATATGACAGATCACATGTGTGCTGAAAAGTGTTGCCATTGATTGAGATGTAATTAGGATTTGGAGTGTTTCGTCTGTGCAGTTAAGACAGAAAAAGATTTGATAGAAATTGTTCAATCACAGGAAAATATCCCACAAGCCCACAGGATGTTTCAAATCTCAGATGCTTCAGAAAATGCTTGATTGCCTTTGAAATTAATACACAGTGTACCATGACTCTGATGAGGATGATCCCTCATAATTGAATCACTGGAGCACCAATCCAATCAGGAACTAACAATCATTTAATTCAAATGTGCAACAAAGAACTGCAGTTGTGCTTCTTACATTAGAAAGCTTGAAAGGCTGGAAAGGTCATAGCTGCAGTGCAGCAACAGCTGCTGAAACATTAAGGCTGTGGCATTGTTAAAAGTAATTCACTGTGCCAGAATAGAATGGAAACAAATAGCTTTTAGTATGATAGTATGTGAAGGTCAGTAGAGTTTTAATCCTCATTTGAGAAGACTTGCCATTACAGTAGCACTATTGTTTGCCTTATCTTGTGTGTTTTGACCGCATTATTAAGTGAAAACAAGCTTGATATTTATTTAATGATGGTACAACTGTTGTCAAGACAGACAATAATGCGATCTGCATCAAGGCAGTTAAAGCAAGTTGACCAGGTAAGATGAGGAGATGGATTTCCCCATTTACAGGCATCTAATTACCTTATCGTAGCGCCCTGAGTACAACATTAGATGTCTAACTCCTGCATTATTCTTTACCCTATCCTTTTCCCTTTTTCCTGCTCCCACTGTTTCTTCCACCATATTTCCCCCAGGGTCTCTCTGAACCCCCTAAATAATGCACACCGAGTGAAGGGCTTAAAGGGGCTGTATGATGGATCACTTTCCTCTTTCTGGAGCTGTTGTATTCTTCTTATACAGAGGCTTATTTATCATTTCCATAATGACACTGCTCTCAGGTGAATCTCTAAATAGTTTTTTAAAGACAACCTTAAAAAAGAATCACTTTTTTTTTCTCCATGATCCAGTTTTTAGCACGTAAAGTCACGGCAAAAATGGGTCACATGCCTGCTTTGATACTTTTATTTTGAAAGTTTATTTACAGACAGGGAAATCAGCGAATTTGCCAGTTGTAGTGTTTATCTAAGTCGTGCTTTTCAGCTCGCATTTGTGCAGAAATTCAGTTTGTAATTTGTTGTAATACAAATGTGGTAAAGCTTGAATAAGAGGGAGAATGTCTTTAATGACTGGTCTCTTTCGGATTCTCCCGAAAAACATCACCATCTCAAGCCTGCACTTAAAGCTGCTTTTTAGTTTTTAGACGATGTCAATTTTCATCCACTGGCTTTATGATCAAGATTAGAAAACAGCTCTTACTGTATGAAATGAGTTGTTCTACAAGTTAGTTTTAACAGACTTTAAAGATGCATTTTTCAACCCTTTAGTAGAAAGTTCATTGATTGATTTAATAACTTTTTGGACTGGTAAAGGAGAGAAAATGCCCCTGAGAGGAAACTTCTCACCAACATGAATAATGCCTGAAACAAACAAACAAACAAACAAACAGTATGTCTACATTAAGTCTCCTTGTATGATCAAATCAAACTTTAATGATGCCCTTAGGGAAGAGCTCATTGCAGCGGTAAGGTACAAACTATATAAGAACACAACAAACGCTGAAGATTGTATATACGGTTCAGGAAGATTGTAAATTTCATCTGAAAGTATTTTCAAAATATATATTGTGCCCAAAAGGATCAGACAGATGCCTTGAGTTTAAATGAGGGGTCACTTCATTATGGTGGTTTCCACCACATGGGCAACACAAGCAGATCTATAGGAGTAATACATGTATCAACATACATAATGTGTAATCATGCCACCTGTGTGGTGCGATATTCAACATTTTCCATGATGGGAGACACTCTCCACACTCTGCTCCTGTGTGTGAGTGAGTGCACTGTTTTTCATGGATTGCAGTTCACAAGTTGGCACATTTCACATCCAGCAGGCATCCTCACTATGTTCAACAGTAATTCCGCCATCTTTGCTGGGGTGAAATCATCCTTTCACCTCCTGAAGTTGGTGACAGTGCGTGGAAAGTAGCAGATTTCTGCTCGTGTCACTTCAATGCCCTGTGTTTTGTAGAATGTGGCACTTGAAAATAAATGGTGAGAAAAGGTTTATGAGAGATGTAATGAAATATATTAATAAGACACTAGCAGCTCTGTGACACTTCAGCTAAATGCTAACGTCAACATGCTTACATGCTCACAATGACAGCACTAATATACTGAGGTTTAGAACGTACAAGGTGTATAGGAAGTATACTACTATATGACATCCAGTGCCTTGGGAAAATGACTTTTCTCCATATTGTCTTTAACATACCAACCCAGAGCTCCTGTTGCATTAAAATCTGTTTTTTTTTTTTCTGCTCACTACATCAGATTTACAGACGTAAATTGACTGCAAGCACATCGTTCATGAATTGTTCTCAAATTAGAACTGTTGGTCTATAAAGAGGAAACTTGCAAGGGAGCATTGCTCATATTATATAGTTTGCTGAGAGAAGTGAGATATGCACTGTAATCATTTTAGTCATCTAACAACCCAGCACCGAGCTGTTTAGATGAATGAAAGACCATGCCAGCAAGAATGACTGTGGAAAAAAGAACAGGCATTGTTCAACAGAAATGCTATATATGAATGCATAGTGAGTCACTACTGGCAATTAATGTTAAAACAGTCTGCTGCTGCTGCTGCTGCTGCTGCTGCTGCTGCTGCTGCTGCTGCTGCTGCTGCTGCTCTCCCATCAGCGGTCAATTATAGTGAGGACAGTCATTTATCACTGAGGTAATGTAGTCTCCAGAAAGAGAACAGAGAGAGCAGCAACAAACCCACACTTTAACAGAGTGTATTTACCGTGCATCAAATAATTATTTAAGTCTGGAGCCGCAATGAGTGTGAGGTCTCAGATGGCTGTTTTTGAGTTGCTTTGGTAACTCATTAGCTGCTTGTTTTGCCTCTTGATCGAGAGGCTTTTTTTTTTTTTTTTAAACTGAGCATCAGTCATATTTAATGCCACTTGAAAGGTTTTGACACAGGTATCTCAAATGCTCAGCAAACCCCGTGTTCCACACGTGCAAAGTTCAGCCATGGTTCTGAAGAGGAACTCAATGAACTACACAGGCCCTCAGCAGTTAGTATGGTGTGACCCCTGGTGGCTAAAGAGTGTAAGGTTCTCTTAGATCTTCACACACTCGCTCACAGTACACCTGACCCGAAAGGGGAAACTCCCTTAGTGCATCCTTTCCTGAAGTTAATTTTCTGCACCTCATTTCTGTATTTAATCTTCTTAAGATGTTTAGTCAATCGAACTGTAAATATGAATGAACATCAGATGCTGATATTCCTCAGAAATATGCACAAACTAATGAGTTCAGTTTTATTTTATTTATTTCTTTATTGGTCAAGAAGGGGGGGAAGAAAGAGGGGATGACATGCAGCAGGGCCCCAGGTTGGAATGAAACCCACGCTGCTGTGGTAAGAACAAGTCATGATGTCAGTCCATCAATCAGGCGGTCTGTCAGGCAGACTTCACAGCTGATGTCCAGAATTAGTCATGACAGTCTGCCTTTGTTCTGTGTTAAAGGTCTACTTTTTGAGGACAGCCCAGTTTAGCTTGTTCTAATGTCGCTGCGGGCTCTTCTTCCCACTCTTTCTCCTCATTTGACCTCTTGTCATTCAGGAGATTACTTTACAGTCTCTCTTGAGTATTCCTTTACAAACCTTATTTTCTGTGTGCGTCACTCATTAGGTCCTGAAGCCCTGTGTACGATCTGAACCCAGCAGTGTGAGGACATAGTATCCTTTATATAGGACGTTAATTCCATGTTAAAACCAAGGCCATCTACCAGGACACTGTCCACCTCTGAAGACACTGTGACCTTGATGCCTGAGCCTGTTACCAGACTGACTCACCCAGTAAAACATGCATGTTTTGCCTCACTGTGTGTCTATCGTGCTCCATCATGTGGCCACATGCAGGACAAAGTGGTGCTGGAGGACAAAGAAAATGACCTCAAAAAGAGGGGAGCCTGTGCTTGTCAAGGTGACTCCATCCAGAGTGTGAGAGGAGAACGGTCAGATAAAGTCTACATTTTTAGCTTTGGACGTGTTACGGCTCTGCGATATACAGCACCGTATCAACAAAACTGAACTGTAAATGTGTGCTCCTCTGAGATTATCAGAAGTCGTGTTTGCTGATCCACATTTTTGATTTTCCGCTCTCTCCTGGAAAGTGGAGCAGAACATAAAATATACTTTAGTCCCCACAGAATACTACAGCTAAAGAGGGCTTTTCAAGTACATTTGGGCTGTAGCCGACTTACTGAAATGAACCACGTTATTCAAGTGGAGGCCTGTCATTCATGCTAGCTGGTTAAACCTAACTCACATTTCAAGCACGAATCAGACTGAAAATGAATCTTCAACCCCATCTGCAGGTCACCGCCACTGTTATCAATGAATGAATCAAAGGTTCATGAGCGAAAAGCTTCTGTCTGCTCTGAGTTCATGGTGGAACTGAAAGTAACACGCACACAAATTTTCTTCCTGATAAAACAGAGTACCAATATGGAAAAGCTGAAGAATGGGGCCAATATTAAGGAGAGGTTCCTAAAAAAAGATGCAAGCTGGAAGAGAGAACTTCACAGTTTTATTAGACAACTTTACTTGTTCATTAGCAGGTGAATTACTTGCCAATATTGTTGAAATGAACATATACTTTTATGTATATATGATTCTATTGAATGTGTACAGAAAGTGTGAAGTATTTCTTATAACAATTTTTACACAGAAAAATAAATAAAAAATACAACTTGATCATATTTTACAGGTGACTCCACACTGACAGGCTCCCTGAGCTGAACACATGCCACATACAGGAAGAATTCATGTTCACACTTAAAAAAATGATGAAAAATGGCTTTTTCCTGAATGACAGTGTTCTGGCATCGTTAAGGGGCTCAACAACTCAACCTATGAGATCAGTTTGTGACTGCATCCTCTCTGGTTTCCTGTCCTTGGTAACATGAACTCTTGGTGAGGAGCGAGGATATCGAGCATCAGGTCTCATCTTGTGACTGTAAGTAAATTGGCTTGGCCTGCTTCCTCAGGCGCTGCTGCGCTCGCAGCTTCCTGCCTTTCTGAGTTGCCAGTCCCAGTGGTGGTAGGTAGGTCTGTGGGGATATATAAATAAAATTTGTCAACAACACAGTAGCTCACGGAGATGGAAAATTATCTAATATGTCTTCAACTCTGATTCCAAACAAGTTGGGATGCTGTGAAAAACTTGAAATGGACTGACGCAAAGTGGAAAAGTGTGCTGTGGTCCACATGTCAGATTGAGATCTTTGTATTGCACTCAGTTGGATATAGGTTGAAAAGAATTTGCAAATCACTGCATTCTGTTTTTATTTATGTTTTACACTCACTTTTTTGACATCTAGGTTATGAAATAAGGTTATTACTTACAGCCCTTGGATATGGGTTCCTGTAATGTAGACCTGTGAAAGAAATGATAGTGAAAAAACTACAAAAGCAATTGCTACAAACATCACTCTTTTAAAGCCAGGAAGAGTGATATCCTGCAGTCCTGCATGGTCCGACACAGAGCGTCTGATTCTCTCAGTACATGAATGAGTTCTACTTTCCTGATCTTAACTGTGTCAGTTGTTTCAGCCAGTTTCTATTTCGCTTAACTGGTGACGATATAAACTCTGCTCATGCTATTCTGTTTTTTCTGCAGAAAAAAAAAAAATCTGTTTTGTCCAAAACATTCAAAACATTACATCACTGTTTACTCTTCTGCTTAGTCATGCTGAAACACTCAAGGCCTCGAGCTGAACTTGCTCACTCACTGTGACAAATGCTGCAGCAATATTGTATCCATCACACTGGCTGGCAGTCTCATTCGTTACAGTGGTCCTCACCTGAGTCTGATGAGGCTTAGAAACATGTGGCACCCCGGCGCTCTTACCTATTTCTATCCTTGCCTCACATTCTTCTATACATCTCTTCACCGATTCTTGATCTGTGAGCTGAGAAGAAAAGATTAGTCAGAAAAACTGCTGGAAAGCTTTTTCATGTCTGCGAGCAGCGCGCTGTTGTTCAAACCTGCTGGTTCTGTCTGAACAGAGTCCGGGCCTCCTGAAGTATGTATTTCCTCTCAGTCTCTGTGTCGCTTGTAACCCCGCTCTGCGCCTGCCAGGTTCGGGCGATGCGAAACACCCTCATGTACAGTGACAACACTGTCCTGCGAGTGGAGGCTGTCATCGGGGCTCCAAAACAGTGGCTACAAGACATTTGAGGATGTCATCTTGGGCTTTGGGAAACACTGATTGACATTTTTCAACATTTTCTGACATTCTGTAGACCAAACATCAATCGATCAATAGAGAAAATAAATCTATAACAATCAATAAGGCAATTAATGAAAATACAAGGCCAGTTGACAAGCAATGAACTTGGACCTGCTTTGACGAGTCTGGCGTCTCGCCCTGAATGTCCCCATTCATTCAACACTAGATGTCACTAAAACCAACACAGGGCTGTTTTCCAAACACAACCTTCAATAACTGTTACATGACTGACTTTAAAGTATAAATCCTATTTCTGATATGTGTTGGGGTAAAAGGACATCAAATGCTATTAGTGCTTGCTTTGATTCATTCTCGCTTCCCGAACAGAAAACATGAGGCAATACTTCATCACTTGTCAACATGAAGCTAGCCATCATTGATCGAGCATTGTCCTGATCACAGCACTAATAAAGCGTCTGCTGTTAAAGAGCGGACATAACATTAACGTCGAGATGAGCGTAACTCACGTTGCCGACTTACAATGCAGTTGTCGCTCATTATGTTCTAAAATTTCAGTAAAATGACAAAACTTGACCTACCGACTGTGTGTGAAGAGGCTAGCCTGGAAGGAGCTTACTCAGACAGCAGACACGTCTGTCGCACGATGATGACGTTTTCCTCAAACTGGTTTGTAAACGGGCAGGTTGCAATAAATAAATAAATAAACGACTACTTTAAATCGCGTGTAAAATTGGACATGTTTTGCCTTTTTAAAGTACTGGCAATATTTCTACAACTATTTATGAACCCACCTTAAGCAAATTCAGATGAGTTATACAAGGTTTTCATAGATTTTCCACCGTTCAATATTATTCTCTCAAGGTCTTTGTAAAATGTCATAAAAAAAAACACACGCGCAATTAATTTATTATATAGCAACTTATCCATCGATGTGTGATGTAGTATATACAAGCACATTACTTTGGTAAAATTACAACACATCGTATCGTTGCGATCGCTGAGATGAAGATCAGCTGTTGGTTGCTTGTAGGCAGAGAGGAAGTGATGCAGGAAAATGCCCACAATGTAGCTTCTCTCAATGACTAAAAGGGGGAAGCACAAAGAAATTGGCTGCTTTAGTCCGAGATGGTCTTTTAACTCACTCCAAAGAAGGAACACAATTGGAATTGGACTCAAACGCACACACTGGTTGCTAGATTTCGACTTATTCCTTTTTCAAAAGGCGGAGTATCATTCGATATTGATGTGGAAGTTTTTGTCAGCTGCCAGCTAACTAGTTAGCTAGCAATCTGAGTTAACGCGACGAGTTTGCCTCAGTTCGCTTCTGGTCTTGTCCGCTACCATAACCAACTTACCAACTACTTGATTTGTACTGGCATTCCTGAAGTGATGCACATCCAATTCCACACAATAGAATTTTCCAAAAAGGTAAGTTTCTTGACGCGGATAATTGTGCTTTTTCTCGGTGTCTTAATCGAAAGACCTAGCTTAGCCGATAGCTAACTTTTAGTTAACCGAGCTGATGCTAGCTAGCTATGGCGACGTCGTCAGGGCCAGGCAGTTTTGATGTAAATGGCCCGGCGGCGGTGATGTCTTGTCAATCGATAACAGCTTCATAACAAGTACCATCTGAATTAGTGAATGGTTAAAATTGTCATGTGTAAATGGTTATCCAAAGCCTGTTTACATGACATTTTTGAGTGGTGTGTATGTGCTGTTAAGCTTACTTGATCCTGTTTGCGCTCACGACTTCCCAATTAACATAACTTGTTAAAAATGACGTTAATGGCAGCTAACGTTAGTTAAGGTCAGCTATGTAACGAAACTGAGGCTGTGCTTTGATAACAGTGATGCAGCTGTAACACATTTGTCTTCAAGCTCAACTTTGTTATCTGGCAGTTTAAGGACTGAAGATATTAGTTAAACTAATAGCTGAATACTGACGTGTTGGCTAACCTAGCATGCTATATCGTTGAGGATGCTAACTAAAAAGTCACATTAATAAGAAGCCCTTCAGATGTCCATCAGATGATCGTAAGGTGAAGTTGGCCTGAATGGGCCAGTGAGACATTTGCCTCAACATGCCCAGTGTAATGATCAGCACAGTCGATTAGCTCCGATGCTGAATGTACGTGTTTTTTCGTGGTTTGACAAAATTAACGATCACAGCACGAAGCAAAAGTTGCTTTCAGAAGTTAACATGAAGTTGGGCTTTTTACCACAGAGCTCATGAGGTGTAATCCGAACAAAGCGTGACTGTGCTCCGTGAGAGGTCTGTCACTGGACACCGAAAGTTGGACATTTTCAACCCCGGAACCAGAGATGTAAAAGCCCTGTCCACTTTGTCCAATCTGTTTTCAGTACAAAATGTTCTTTGTAGTTATAAATCAGCAGTGAAATCATCCTGCAATAAGGCAAACCGTTTTATTCTGCTCAAATGACATATTCATAGCATGTTGACAAAAATAGTCCTGCAGGTTTGGGTATGAAGAGCTATCACTTTCTGCTTATGATGACAAGATAATGTGTCTTTTCAGCATTGCGGATGTCAAGGTCACAATGATGGAGCAGAATAGAAGCACATTTTGATCTGTGGCCAATGTCTTCTGAGGGACTCTCTGTAAGTAATTCCCTGAAAAGCTACTTTTGTATTAAAAAACATTTGATCATGAAATGGATGATGATGTAATGCATTCTACATATAATGTGCGTAGATGTGCAGCAGAAAGACGAATTGCATTAACAATTACAGATGAAATCAGACTACTTTGATATTAATTGGGTAGGTAGAAGAAATATGTCCATAAAAGTAGCCAATGTCATTACTTGCTTTTTGCATGTATTGCAGATTATTTTTTCTACTCAAATGTTTACTTCTCTGCCACAGCCTTAATTACCACAGTGATGTTGATTATTGGGAAGATTTGGAAAAGATGTGAGTCCCTCCAGTGATGTTACTTTCAAGCGTGACGGTATTCCCTTATTTTCGTCATGCGTTTATGTGCGTTACAAAAAGGGGTTCATATAATCGAGTAATCATGTGTTTTTTCTCAACCCCAGAGACAAAAGCGCTTTACATTGAATTTTTGATGCTAAAGGTTGGTCATAGTCACATTAAAGTCCCTGTGAACATGATTGCTACAAAGTGTCCCAGAAAACAATATAGCAGCTATAACAGCTCCACAGTCTTGGTCCATGTTTGTACCTTGTTGATCATTTCTGTGATTGCATTTTTTCCATTACTGCAGGGATGTCGTAAGGCAGCAGCACTGTATTTACTGCCTGTTGTAGAACCTCGGTCATATGTCTGACACTATGTTTTCAATCCTGATCCCAAGCAGTGATGAACACACAGTTGTACACAAGCTGTTTATGTGGATACAGTTCATAGGATTATCGTGAAATATAACGGAACACAATAAAGGTAAAAGAGGGCGTAGTACAGAAACAGTTCTTCTTTAGGAGGTTTGTGCTGTCACCAGTTCAGTTTTTCTTTCATTTCTATGGTAATCTGCTTTGCATGTATACATACAGACTGTTGTTTTCTCTGTTCCTCACTTTTTAGGGTTTTTAAGTTTGGCAGAACAAGACCTGGATCGTGGCACATTTGGCACAGGTAGCTTAACTTCTTGACCTTCAGAGTTCAAAAATCCCAGTAGTTTGATTTTCAAATATCCACAGAAATGTGGATCTTTCGATTGTGAGCAACACTGACTCAGTTTAGAGCTGCACTCCATGGCAATTTACATTCTTAAATTGTTCTTCACCTCAGGCCTGAGGGTATGTTGAGACGTCTCGCCAGGCCAGAGCAGAGGCGTCTAGGTGGTTCGGACGGGGATTGAGGGTGAGGAGGAAAGACAGACGGGACCAGGGAGGAAGACATGGGCCAGTGTGTCACAAAGTGTAAGAATCCAACGTCCTCACTCGGCAGTAAGAGTGGAGACAAGGAGAGCGGCTCCAAGTCCCACCACAAGAAAGGAGGCGGTGCTGGTGGTGGTGGGGGCCACAAAGAAGAGCCCAGTGCCCCGTGTAGCAAAGCCAACAGCGAGCTGTCGAATGGCACCAAGGCATTGGAGGTTACAGTGGAGACACCGGTCATCCCTGCAGTGATGGGGGAACCACGGAAGGACGAGTGTCTGGATGGAGACGGGCTATCAATGCTGCGCATTAATGAGTTGTTCTGCTGCTACAAGGATGAACACGAAGACGCCATCTTGGAGGAAGGCATGGAGAGGTTTTGCAATGACCTGTGTGTGGACCCAGCAGAGTTTCGTGTGCTTGTTCTTGCCTGGAAGTTTCAAGCAGCTACCATGTGCAAGTTTACAAGGTAAGGTGGAGTTCAGGGGGCTGGGACGGGTTGTTGTCACTGGTATTTGTTCATCAGGATAAAATAGCATAACTAATGCACAGTAATCCACTAATGCAAGTTATCTGAGATGACTAATAAACATAGTTTAATTAGTGCCTGCCCAAACACTCATGGAGCACAAACTGCTTTAAGTCACATATATAAAACATGTCGCTTTATTTTGGTAGTGTATTATCCATTTCTCAGTGTGTCATGGTGGTCTAGTGTTAAAAGATGTAACCATTTAACTGTAACGTCCTTGGTTGGATTTGTTTGTTGCATCTCCTACACATCTCCCAAAGCTGCTTCATGAAACTGGACCTTTCTCTTACAATAACATGCTGTCAGCTCCGCGAGCATGTCTGCGGCATTGGGGCCAATAAAGGCATTTTGATTGTTGATTACATGCTGCCCGATCCATGTCACACCCTTTGTTTATTGTGACACCATCCACTCCATCATGCACACCAGCTGCAAAACCTGCACTGGATAAGTCATGCTATGTCTCATTTCAGTGACATTTTACAGGCTTACCACGCCTCTAAAGTGTTGCTTTTGGCTGAGAACAACAGTTGGACTTGAGTGTCTTGTTCATACTGGGGATTAAGAGAGGCAGTCCAAATCTTCCCGCACTAAGTTACACACTGACACTATATAACAATGAGTACAAATGTGAAGGTATTAGCAAGAACCACATTTCTACAGTAGACTGGCTTTACTCGTCTGATGGAGGAAATGTCAGGGAAACCCCCTGCTTGTTATAAGGACGGACTACTGGCACGTCTCCACATGACCAGCACTATGTCCAGCTGCAAGTTGGTGATAATGTCACCTCTATTCCTGACCAGGCGTTTGCTCCAGGCTGCCGGTGCCAATGAACAATGAAACAATGAAACATCAGGACATCCCTAGAAACTTCTGAGTCAGTGTGAAAAGTTTTTTGAAATGCAAAAAAAAAAAAAAATTAGCCAGTAATTGTTACATTTAAAAAGAAAGCATACTAAAGCTGGCGTGCACTGAGGCACTGCTAATAACAGACAAATGACTACTAATAACTATCCTGATAACTACACCCCTGGACTGAGAAGCAGCGTCCCCTCCCTGTACTGTTTGACCTTCTAGAGTTGCGTCTTTCACAGTGCAGCGGCCCATCCATCCCGTCTGACATGCTCAGCGTTCAGCAGCTCAATGAGAAACACACACACGCACACACACACACATATACAGTTGCCCACTGTCAGGTAGGAGGCACACAGGAAATGGATCCTGCTGTGCACTCCCACTCTGCAGTTAGTGAGATGAATAGGGTTGCCCGCTGGCTGGGTCACTTGTCACAGCTCTCCCTCTCTGATTTTTAGCTCAGCACTTTTCTATCCAGAGGCTTTGGACAACACCACTCTCTGGTTACCAACATGGTTCATTGTCAACTGATGCTTACTGAAGCTGTTTATATTACATTTGTCTGTGAAAGCCTATTATGCCGTATGTCTGCCTGTGTTGAGGCCCATGACGCTGAAGTGAAATCATGTTTGACAGTGTTACATTACAGAAATGAGCAGTTTTCAGCACAATTTTTAAATGTTCCTTAAACTGCCAGTGGCTGGGCCTCCTTCCTATCCCTGGGGCTTTTAAATTAGCTTTGTTGAGTAGTATGCTCTTTGCCTCTGGGCCTCATCATCCTTAGTGAAATGGTCCAGTATTGTTCTGATGTCTGGTTCTGTTTACGTTTTATCATCAGGAAGGAGTTTGTTGAGGGCTGCAAGGCCATCCAGGCGGACAGCCTTGAGGGTATCTGCTCCCGTTTCCCCTGCATGCTGTTGGACGCCCAGGGTGAGGAGAACTTTAAGGACTTGTACCGCTTCACCTTCCAGTTCGGCCTGGACGCTGAGGAGGGCCAACGGTCACTGCAGCGTGAAATCGCCATCGCCCTATGGCGCTTGGTTTTCACCCAGGACACACCTTCAATCCTGGAGCACTGGCTGGACTTCCTGGGGGAGAACCCCTCAGGTATTCGGGGCATCTCAAGGGACACATGGAACATGTTCCTCAACTTCACCCAGGCTATCGGGTCCGACCTGAGCAACTACAGCGAGGACGAGGCCTGGCCCAGCCTCTTCGACACCTTCGTGGAGTGGGAGTTGGAGCGCAGGAAAAAAGAGGAGGAACAAGCACTGATGGCAAGGGAGGAAGAGGGGAGGTGTACTGAGACAGAGTGTTCTCCCACCACAGATAGACTTGAAACAGAGGGAAGCCGCGGCTCACAGACGTGGGGGGGCCACTGACCAGGAAACGAGAAATATTTGTAAGGAAGGGAAGGATATGACCTGCGCGTGAACTGTACATCTGTGAATCATTGGATGAATATTAGTATTACCATGACAGCTGTTCATTTGGCTCTCCTTTTCTGTTGGGGTGGGATTCCTGCTTTGCAACCTTATTTTTTGGTTTCTGAAAGGGCTCTAAGAACTGTTATGTTTTAAGCACTTCTATTTAAGTTATTGTTTTACTTTACTCTCCTTCCATGAGTGTTTTTTAGTAATTGGACATGTGGTCCATTTTAACCTACACCTACTTACCATAACCCAGCAGATATAGCTCAGTAAAGGCTTGGTTTTAAAAGCAGGCAACAGAAAGCCATAACATTTCCCCACAATGATCATATAGATAATTCATTTTGGCCTGGTAACATTGCTGATTTTTTTTGGACAAGGAAATCGTTAATAATGAAGAAGAAGGGAAATTTTGGCAAACCTGTGGACAAATAATTTCTTACTACCAAAACATGAGATTTACCACAAGGATCATCTTTATGGGGATTAATCTAGTTAGATTGTATGCTTTTATCTTGCAGTGCTGTGAGGATGAATCAGTTGCACTTGTATTGCCTTCACAGCTGTTAACCTGCAACTGCGTGGCTAACAGTAGTGGATTACAAATCTGTCACAGGGGCATTTTATTTTAAAAAATGATGCAAAGTTTTATTTTCCATTTAAAATCCAGGTTGGTTTTCATGCTAACAGTTCCACCCTCTCTTCTGCGTTGAGTGTTTTTGAGTGCTAATAGTGCAGGGAGTTAAGCAACTGGCTGTGCTCCCCTTTGACCTCTAGCATGTACCATTTTGATGTCCACCTGTTTTCAAGAAGCAGTTAAGTGTATACAACACAATGATGCTGGCTTTTCTCAGATTCCTCATTAATCTCCTTTTAAGAAGTCTGTAACAAATTGACTAAAGCTAGGTCTTGGTCATTTCTCGACAGAAGATGCCTAAACCTGCATTACATTCAGGACCATTACACTGGGCGCCACACTAAAGCTTTTATTGTTTACCTGCAGGAGTTTAAGAGTCTTCACATCCTTGAACTGCTATATAAAACAAATGTGTGCGCACTTCACAAATAACGTTGACTGCTGCTGGTGATGGTTGTAATGGATTGCACAAAACTCAATGGCATGCTTAGTTGCTATGCTTGCAACGCTTTGCAGCAAGATTGATGTCAACCACCACATTTCCATTTTAAACCTTTTCCAAATTATAGATTGATCTTAAGTATTGCCTGGTGTTTTGGGATGAGTGAATTAGTGTTAACTAGACACTCTGGCTAATCAAGAGTCTGTCATATGGGTCCAGTGTGGTAAGAGGATGGCCATAATCTGTTTGGTTTACATCTGCAATGGTTTTATTTCAGACCCCCTTTGTCCTTTTTTTATATAAAATGTATTGATTTATAATAAATAAAAACAGTGTTGAACTTTTGACTGTTGAACATGGAAATCAGTGTGTGGTTACTTACAAGATCTCTTTGTTTCTTTGCAACCTTTTGCTAAGCCGTGCTAAATATGATAAACTTGCATCATAGTGTGTTCAGAGCTGCAGAAGTGCGGCTGTGCTGCACCGGCTCCTGTGGAGGCTTGTTGGATGTTGGAGCAGCTGGCAGAGGGCGGACAGGCTGGGGGCGTGGCTGACACTGATGCGGCTAACATCATTGGTGGAAAGCTATCCTGGTTACCAACCAACACTGTGCACATGAGAAAACAGAAAAACTCGCTCGTTTCTAAGGTAATGGTTAACAAAGTACTGTTTTACAGGAATAGTAAGTGTTTTTCCTAATATTTGGTAGAACCGGGGTAAAAGGCGCACGAGAATTTGTGAGTAAAATGCAGTTTCTGTGCTATTTAATGTTGACTCGACACATGCTAACGCTAACTAGTTAGCCTTTCAGTTTGTTATTAGCGTCAGTGCTAACTCAGGCTGCTAACCTCTGCCCGTAACCCCAGGAGTTAATTTGTGAGATAAATATGTAACCCGTAATGCAGCACGAAATTGGCAAAATAGACGTTAGCTAGCCATGTCACGTTGACATTGTGGGTAATGTTCATTGCGTTAGCTGATGCCATACAAGTCAATGTAGCAAACGTTACCGCACATCTGGCAGCTCCCCGCACGGATACTCAGGTTAACGAGGTGTTAAGCTGTTTCAAACGAGTTTGACGAAAAGCTGCTTAAAATAAGATAAGGTGACGTTTTACTCGGAAATAGCGGATATTATGCATCTGCTCTGCTGAACCATCTAGCGGGTAGGGCGACATTTTAAACAAACAGCATTTAAAGGAAATTTCGGTGTCATGTCAGTGGGGCTGTCGTCTGTGCTCCCTCTGCAGTGGTAATCAAACACAACACAGATCCCAATGATACATCTGAACACCCGTCGGCCCTCTCCAAAATTTGGCAGAGGCTCACGTGAACAGCATCATCTGCAGCCACACAATGGATAACGAGGTAAGCAAGAATCGTTTTATTTTACCTCATCTGCTTTGTCAGTAGTTTCAAGTTCACATGTCATATTACTTGACATGAGATGATGAAGAGGCTTTGTCAGTTTCTAGGCATTAATCTCAGCATGCCGTATTTTACAGCAGCGCTCAGCTGCCTCTTTGTTTTCCTGTGCTCTCACTAACAAGAACTCTCTGTTCCCTCCTTCATATTTCTTTGCTTCTCTTCTGACATTGACAGATGCTGTAGCCTAGTTGACTTGTAGAACTAAGTAAGGGCTTTGTGATTTCTTTGCTCGTCGTGCATGGTTATTTATGAAACCTGAATGGCATGAGATGTAGGTGGCTGTGTTATGTGTACAGTTGATGCTGCTTCTGAGCCACACTAATCTGTCTAATGTACCACTGGCTGAGAGTCAAGGCCAATATTTTAGAGACAGACAGGCAGACATCTGATGTTTTAATGGGGATGAATGAGTCCAGCGATGTCTGAACAAAATTCATATTGAGAGGAATGTCGACCCCTCTGTTGGACCCTCACTTTGGGATTTTAGCTGATATGACAGATGTATTTTTACAATAGAAAATCTGGTCAAGTGTGGCCCTTAAACACAAATGATCAGTTCATCACTCTCTAGTTACATGACATTTTAAGTGATGGTTCACATGTCATAGATTTGAGACATGTTATCATTGCTCATGTCTTTGAGAGGGCTTGGCTTTATGTATTATGCAGGGACACATTATTACAGGATGTAATGGCTCTTGTTCCAGTGTGTAATTCACACCTAATGAATACAGGTCACCTTTTAACGAAGAGCCTGAGTTTGACAAGGCGTGGATTCATAAAAGTGTTGGAATTATTCCACAGGGATCATGGCCCGTGCTGAGTCAGTAGTTTTACTCAGTTAATGCATACTTTTCAGCTGTGCTTTTTGCTGTGATCACAATTCTGCCACCTCATCTCAAAATTGAAAGTCTGCAGGCCTTCAGGGTTAACTAAACATTGCCATAATATGCTGTATTATTAGACTGTTCACAGATGGATGCACCTGCTTTTAAGATTTTCAACTGTGTTTGATCAGTTCTTATCAGGAAAACCCAAACATGTTCCCAGTTTTCACATCACACTGTTAGCCACAGGACTGACACTGACTGAATGTACTATTCACATTGCATGTGCTGTATTGATGCTTTATTTGCTAAAGACTGGAGGAGCAAGTTGTTTGCATACATTTTGTGATGTACAGAATAAAGTGGATATTGATTGTTGTCCGTGGTTGTGAATACCTGTGCGACAATGAGGTGTATTGTGGCCGTCCGTTTTCCTCAAACAGCTGATGTATGCTTTTCTGACTCTGCATCGTGTGTGTGTGCGCCTGTGCATGTGTGTGTGCGCGCGCATGTATGTGTACTCATGTCGGTGTTCTTGAAGGAGAGCAAGACGTGCCAAGGAGAGAAGCTTGCCTCTGCTGTGGATGACACTCTGGATGAATATTTAATCGCCCTCCAGCACAAAAACAGGTAAAGTGTGAGCACAGGCTGCTGGGGAAAGACAGATTGGATTTCACAGTGGAGATGCACAACTCCTCCATGACTTTAAGTGCTGCCTAATAGGAGCACTGATTGGTTTCTTGCTTTGAGACACATGGAATTAGTGAAACGTAGGAGAGTAGAAAAGCCTGAAAATGTGCTGAATCTTGATCTTGGCCACCTCAAACTTGCAATGTACTGTTTGTCAGATTTTTATGCATTATTTTTGAGGCAATCATCGGTTTTCTTTACTTCTCAGGATCCTAAAGCGCCTTAAAGTCAAAGCTCCTAGGGAGATTGAGTTGGAGCAGCTTGAGCAAGGTTTTTCTATTTACCTTAACGGAGCCAATGCTGAAGCCAGTAGGAAGCCACCAAAGAGCTCCAGCCACAAGCCTGTCGCCTCCCCACCTGCTTGGAGGTCTGCACGTACAGCAGGTATGCAGCTGCAGGACCAAAATAAACCTGCAGACACTCAAAAGTAAAAACTCTTATATAAGATCCCATTATTTTTACTTCTGTATTGTCTAGGGGGAAATATCTTTCTTGAGTATTCAGCCATTTTTACACTGACATTGAAGGCACCACTTCATTCTCTATTCTTGTTACTCTGTCATCTTCATCAGACCATATGGAACACCAGCTAATAGCCACCACTCCTCAGCTTGTAGTTTGCATGGCATGATCGCACGCCCAGTCCCAGTCAATAAATGATAGTGACAGTTGTAGCTGGCAGCCAGTTTCTCAGTCTTCCTCAATGTGCTGTGGACCATCTGCGTATGTGACTGTGCGTTCCTTCTCCTCCGAGGCAGTCGTCTGCTGCAAGCTGCTCATGTTCCTGTCTGTGCTGTTACTCATCTGCAGATGTCTGTAGGAGCGCCCACCAGCTAACTGAAGATAGCCGTAATCTGGAGCAGGGCCATAGGAAGAGGAGCCACACTGCCCCAGGAAAGGTCCAGAGGAAAGAATGGGTGCAGGTAGATGCTTTTAATTATTTAATATTGTAAGCCTTGATTTTGGTGCATCAGAGTTAAATTTCTATGGAAGTACACATATTAAAATGTTCTTCTTTTGCAGGATTCTGTCAGAATTCGAACAGAGGAAGGACCAAGTTTACTGATCTCCCCAGAAAAGCGCTACTCGGAGGATTTTGAGCCCTATGAAAGTGTAGACATGGAGGTAGAGTGAAGATGCCTACTAAAAATGCCTACTAAGCCTGTGTGTGGGTGTTTTTTCTGGGGGGAGGGGCTGTGTGTCAGATGCAGCTGTCTGTACTACTTAGCATCTCTCCATCTCTGCCATTTCCCCTTTATCCAATCACCTTGTTTCATTTCAGAGCTCCAGTCCACGCTCGCCTCGTAGTCCCTGCTCCCCGAGGGACACCTCCAAGGTGTCGCGCTCCTTCAGCTCCAGGCCTGAGAGCCAAGGGGGCCAAGCAAGTCAGGAGCACAGTGAGAAGGTGCTTCTCAACCTTGAGGAAGTGAAGGTGAGTGGAAGAAGAAACATGTACGCTGTTTCATTTCATCTCATCACGTTGGCATCAGATGTAGTGAATCATCTAAATTTGTTTTATGCTCCTGGGTGTTAATTCATGGCGGGTTTTCAGTGGTAGTCACACAAATCAAGGGAATGCTTAAGCTGTCAGCGTGCACGTGTGCATGTTTGCGCCTGCGAGTGCTTACGCTGACGACTGTGTGCATGGATGCGGACATAAACGCTGACCTTTCTAAACTAGGTCCTGCGTCGGAGCCTGGAGGTTAGCATGCGGCGGAGCAACCGCGGCTCAGCGGGGGAGGAGTCAGACGAGGAGTGGGTGGAGGAGCAGATTGAGAGGGAGGAGAGCACTGAGAGTCTGGACGAACTGGGGCTGCCTCTATCGTCCTCCAAGTCCTCCTCCAACCCTCGGCCCAGCGGCTCCCGCAGCCATCTGGACTCAGCAAACCTCATTGTACTGGACTTTGGACCCTCATTTAAAGGTAGGCTTCAGCATCCACTTTCATATGGAAATTTGTTATTGATTTTTAGGTTGAGCCATGATTGTCCAGAGTAGTTCCATCTGCCTCTTATCTGCTTCATCAGCACTGACCTGTACACTTTGAGAATAGGCAAGTACATCGGCAGTCTGGGCACAGGTTGACTGTTATGTTCGCCAGGCCATGGGATGCAGAAGGACTTTGACCCTTTTATGCATACATACTCACAATATCACGTTATACTCGTCATCTGAAAAAATGTCTTCCTTATTCCAGGTCGTAAAATTGAACGCTCTCTGTCTGCAAAAAGAAAAGAAAGCATTGACACCTTTATACCCACCAAGCCTATGTTGGTGAAGAGCAAAACATTAGATCGACCACCTTCCAAGGACAGCTGGGATTGTCAGAGTGAGTCTTTTATCTTTAACAATTAAGTGCTGAGATCCATGATTAACAAGCTCTAAAATTTAAAGTATACAGTCCACAAATGGCCTATTTTCCATGTTGGAATAAAACTCTTTATACAAGTCTTTCTGTAGGCTGATCTGTTGGATGGCATGGTGCATGATTGTTGTTTAACTGACATGTGTTTCTTACTCAAGGGCCAAGGAGTCGGGTGGAGAGGCCCCTGTCAGCTGCCAGAAAGGCGTCTGTTGAGGAGCTGGACCCAGAGGAGATGGCATGCAGGGTGCGCCAGGCCATCCAGAGAGAAAACGACTCTGTGCAGAGTCCTGAGCTCTTCAGCCGCAACATGGTCTGCCTGGGCCACACCCTGTCCTCAACTTAAACCACTGCTTATTAAAAAAAATCTGTATTGTTAGCAGTTGTTTTTATGCTGATCTATCACAGCTTGGTATCTCTTTTCATTGTCCACCTGTAACATAACATCTGTCTGTCCTGTATGTGCTCTCTTGATAGTGTTAGAGATTTGGCCTACATGTGAACTCTGCCCCTAAAGCTTATGTACTGTGTCTCTGACTCTTTTATTTTGCTTTGTTTTTATCCAGGGCAGGGCACACCAGATGATGAATGGCTTAGTGCACCACAACAGCCACGACAAGGATGAGAACAATGTCACTTTGGCCATGCAGAGAATCACGCTCATGGGCCCCAGGTATGCTGACAGATTATGGCTCCCAAACACTGATATTGTTTTTACATTCTGGCTTCTGGGGGATGGAAGGACACCTGGAAGCCCTTTACACCCTGCACTGTCAGAAACAACAACATAATCATGTTTTATAGAAGCTAATACCAGCAGAGATTTATGGTGCATCCACCCTCTGACCTTGAACAATTGCTTATCAGTGTAGCTGTGCTCAGCCATTGCTCCCCACTAATGTGAAGGTAAGGGACAACAGACAAAGCAGCAGAGCTGAGGGTGTCATCCTTCTGTTCAGGCAACAACAGAAACTGCTGCAAGCCCTGGAGAAACTTGAAGCAGGCCCCAGCTACAGCATTGCTCAGAGTGTCAAAACAGACTATAGCAGGCAGCCGGTGAGTCAGTGACGCCGTCTCGCGGCTCAGAATGAATAATCCCAATACTGCCGGGTGTGAGGCATGCACAAGTGTACAGAAGCACTTGTCAGTGTTTTGTGTTGTCATTGCAGAGATGGCAGTCCTCAGCGGAGGTCACTCCTGCATTGTATGTTACCATGGAGATCCTGTCGAACTGGGGGAACGCTTTGCAGGTCGGGCTGACCGAGCTGCAGTTCTTCTGCCTCAGAAACAGGAAGCTGTATGTGTCACCTCATGACCTAGACATCAGGAACGCCGACTACCCCGGGAATCTGGGAGCGCTTGTCAACGGAAAGGTGAAGGTGAGACCCTGCCGCCTGCCTCAGTCTACTCTTTGAATGATATCTGCTACACCAATTAAATCTGAAATTATACATTGAAAATGATCTTGATAATAACAATCTTGTCTATTCTCTTGGGTTGACAGACCACCAAAGAGCGTCATATGTGGACGTGTCCCTTCCACCCTCCTGTCCAGCTCTACTTCATCATCAGAAACACGGAGCGCTCATCAGACTTCGGAATATCTCGCATCAAAATCTGGAACTACAACAGAAGCCTCAATGTATGTGCTTTTTGTTTTCATTCATGTGCCATTGCAGTTTTATAAGAAGTTGAATTGTTGGATAACATGTTTTGTAATCTGTTCCACACATCACTTGATTTATCTGTCTAAAGTTCAGAGATAATTCCTTTAGCAGCCCGTAGCTCTAAAGCTCATAAATCCAACATGCTTGTGTATTGTCACTGTAATACGGGATGACTGTGTTGGGGTGTTTACGTCAGGGGTGTGGTTCTCTTTTAGCAGTGGCTGGCTGAGCTGCCAGTCAGACTGTCCAAATGTGGAACAGCGAGAGATTAGCCCTGGAGGATTAGTGTTAGGGGAAACGTGGGCTTCTGCCTCACAACCTCACTGCTGCTAATAGAGGGGTACAAAGACCCCATCGTATCTCTTTCTATGTTACTGCAGCTATCTAGAATCACTTGATGTCTTGAACCTGGAAGGTAAGGATCTGTTGGTGGGGGATAGGCTGAAGGTTAACCTGGGTTTGTAGTGGTTCACTGGAGGATCGAGCAGATTTGAGTTGGGCTTTAGCCATTTTTTTAATGGCAGCCATGACTCTGTGAGGCTGCTAATTACTACTATGTTGGAGAGCTCTTACTCTGCATGTAAGAAATAGATAAATTGATCAATAACGAAAGTGTGAAATTTCTCAGCTAGCATACTTTTTTGGACTTCATGCTCTTGGGTTTGCAGCTTGCGTTGCTTTGATTATGTACCATTATGTACTCAAAGAATTGTTCAGTACACATTCAGACATAATGCTAATATTTTCTTGTGATACCATGTAACCCCAAATACTTTGTGTGTGGTCCGTTTGCAGCTTATGTCTTTACTTCAATGTGTAGAAATACTTTAGTGTAAATGTGAGATATTAAAATGTTAATAATTGGACATCTGAATTAGAACAAGAATCTGAATAAGAATTTTAAAAAAAACACGCTAAAAATGACATGCACATCCCAGTGCTGATAGGATGGATGAAAGAAACATCCCGCAGACAGATTTGCACACCAAGTAGCTCCTGTTCGAAGGATTTTAATGCTGTGTGACATTTTGAGCACAAGGCTCTTTCTCAGTCTTCTAGTAAATACAGTCGCCATCTTAAATACCCATAATGCATCTTACAAGCATTTAGATATATATACAGCATGCTGTATTTTAGATTTTCTCACAACTATTTGACTTATGACTATTTGCAGTGGGTGTGGTGCATCACGTGTACTTGTAAAATGTATTTTGTAAGACATCTAGGTTCCAAAAGTCAAATGTAAAAAGCTGAACATATCTGTATAATCAGGTAAATTGAAGCTGTGTTTCTTTTTAGGATCTTGACATTGGTGCACGGCACATAAAGCTGTACCTTAACAGCACACTGGTGTTTGAAGGTGAGCTGGAGAAGGGCTGCGGCAACCAGGTCTTTGACTACAGCACCGCGATTGAGCTCCAGGATTTCCAGGTGCCAGACTCCTTGTTTTCCAGTCCCGTGTCTTCCGGACACAATCTGCGGGGTGCCAGCCCCCAGCGTCATGAGGACAGGAAGGCTTTGGAGGGCAGCAGCACCCAGAGACAGCACACTTCAAATTCGCAGCCATCAGATGCAGCAGGCCAGGCTATGATAGACATGCAGGAGAAATCACACACACTGCTACCACCCATCACTCCCTCACCATTGGGGGTTTCACCCTCCACTCGTCGCTCCTCCACACAAAGAAACTCTTTCGACCTGTCTGCCTCAGAGGAGCCCCTCTCTCTCAGGCAGCAGGTGGAGCAGCCTGCACCCATGGAGCAGACAGTCACCACCCAGCCGTCCTCCTCACGGGTGGCCCCTCAGTGGCTGCAGCCCCTGAACAGAGGAGCTCCAGAGGGCTGCGAGGCCAGCAGGGAGAGGCCCCGGTGGCTTGTGCCGCAGCACTCAGCGGAGCCCAAATCTCCATCAGCCTCGTCCTCTTCAATGCTCCCAGAGCTGCCGTGCAACCCTGGCCGAGTGTGCCGGGGGATGGAGAGGACAGCGAATGGGGGTCAGTGGAAGGCCAACTCTCTGGATCTGAGCTGCGACCTGCTGGAGGAGCTCGGGGATCCAAAGGCAGACCGGCCCATCAGCGGACGCAGGAGCTCGTTCCGAAACACTGCAGTCACTGGCAGGCAGACGGAGGAGCAGCACCTCAGAGCTGCTGCACTGTCAAACTCAGGTGGGAAAGTCTACCTGTTAAATGTTATGATACCTAAACACAGAGGGATACCTTTATATATGATCATTAATGTCTTAATCTGTTTGTTTTCAGACAGCAATCACACAGAGCTTACGTTTATTCGGTGAGGGTGCAGTGTTCTGTGATGCCTGTCATTGTACATGTTGAACAATGAAATGGCTACTACTCATCTAATGTAGTTTACTGCAATCCTCACTATACACCTTATCGAGCAGCCGGGCTCATTGTTCCAGCCTGTGTGCTGTGTAATTATTGTCATTCTTCCGGCTACTGATTAACTTTCATCATCTTGTGGTTCTTTTAACCGTAAGGCCAAAAATGTTCTCTTTGAAATGTGAAGGAAGCTGTCAGCTCTTCAGATGTCTGTTTGAACTTAAATTAGATTGTGGAAGGGGGAAGATTGTGGTGTAACAAAGCTGACTGCCTATTCTATTATAATCCCTCAATCGCCCAGACGACGACTACATAAACTTAAACTCCATTTTAAATCTCAGAAATACTGTACATGCATGTTTAATGTCTCCCTCTTGCCTGTGAACACATTTTATAGTTCTAGTAAATTTGTACGTTTAGTAATTGGCTGCACAAACGTTTTTCTTGCATCCCATGATTCATGATAAATGTAAAGGCAGTTTACAGCCATAAACTGGCTTGTTGGTAATTAATAGCTCACCTTTGTGTATTCTCCAGAGGAGCCGTTGTCATTGGTGAGCACGAGCAGGAGGCAGTGCACCTCTCTGGCTCAGCTGCACAGCCAGCAAGATGACACCCTCATGGAGTCCTGGGACTCGCTCACTAAATTCAACCAATGCCAACGTGGACGCATTTCCAACATGAGCTTCGAAGGTGACATCTTTGACGAGTTCCTCCAGCGGCAGGGCCGTGGTCCACCCACAGTCCCGGTCAACCCCTCCACAGCACCCAGGAGCCCACTTTCATCCATGAGCACTCAGGGGACACTGTGTGAAGGCCCCGATGATGACCCATCCATGGAGCGGGAGGATGAGTTTGAGATCCCGGTGCTGCCCCAAGGCCAACGGCTGGTCATCAATATCTTGTCCACCTGGGGTGATCGCCACTATGTGGGCCTCAATGGCCTTGAGGTGTTCAGTTCCACCGGAGAGCCCCTACAACCTGCTCACATCCATGCTGACCCTCCAGACATCAACATTCTCCCTGCGTATGGCAAGGATCCACGCGTGGTCACTAACTTGATCGATGGCGCCAATCGTACCCAGGATGACATGCATCTCTGGCTAGCACCGTTCACTCCTGGTCGTAGCCACACCATCTTCCTGGACTTTGGAGCCCCCTACCATGTGGCCATGATCCGGGTGTGGAACTACAACAAGTCACGCATTCACTCCTTCCGAGGGGTGAAGGAGGTGGAGATGCTGCTGGATGGAAGGTGCATCTTCAAGGGCGAGATTGCCAAGGCCTCAGGGACTCTGTCCGGAGGTAAGAGAGCAGAACAGCTGAAGTTCTCACACTCCTTTTGTGTGTTTCTTTTGATCAACTTTTTCCTTTTTCCTCACTCTGCTGTCACTTCAGGGCTGGACCAGTTTGGCGACACCATCCTGTTCACCACTGATGATGAGATCCTGGAGGCTATGTCTCGTTACGATGAAACCTTCCTTGGTGAAGGTGAGGGTCCAGAGGGCCTGGTTCATGAGGAGGAGCTGCAGAGACCACGCACTGCTGATGGAGAAGGAGAGGAGAGACCCTTCACCCAGGCCGGTTTCCGAGAGGAAGACCTCAGAGTAAGTATCTATCTAGCTTATCTGCAGTGGCTACAAGTTTTCATAGGATTTTTCACACAGTGTTGATGATCATCTTCATTAGTATTAAAAGTCAAATGTGTGTAAATTTAGGCACCATTTCCCAACTGTGACAGTGATAACCAAATAAAGACCCAGGACATTCAAACCATCTGTTCAGCAAAGCATGTTATTAGCCATCACACCATCGACGGGACCGTATGAAACAATTGCGGTTTTAATGTGTTCACCTGTTGCTTCAGTTGAAACTCCACCTCAACCCGACTGTGAGCCAGGCTGAGGAGGACATGGAGCATATTCCTGGGATGTACACTGGAAAGTGTGAGTAGATAATCAGCATCCTGTCCTCACACATTCAGTTCTCCTTTTCATTTTGTACGGATAATTACAATAACTGTCTCCCTCCGATGCAGGCCTTAGAATAGAGCTGGTGTTGACTTGGGGTGACTCCCACTACATGGGCCTGACGGGACTGGAGGTAGTGGGGAAGGATGGAGAGAGTTTACCTTTAGACCTCAGTTTGATGGCTGCTTCACCCCGAGACCTCAATGACCTGCCTGAGTACGGACACGACCTGCGCACGCTTGATAAGTACGTCTGACTCTTTTTTTCATTACATGTAGAAACAGTAGAATAACCTCATGTTTTGACTTCGTGTTTCTTCACTCTGCTCTCTTCACATACACTTCTACATCATATTTCACTGTTTTCATTACCAAGGCTTATAGATGGCGACAACATTACCACTGATGACCAGCACATGTGGCTGATCCCTTTCTCCTATGGAGAACCACACACCTTGTGCATGACGTTCAACAAGCCCCAGACCATCGCCGGACTCCGTATCTGGAACTACAACAAGTCACCGGAGGACTCCTACAGAGGGGTGAGATGCTTTTCTCTCAGGCTCAAACAGTGTTTGCCATGGAGATGAAGTTGTAACAAGACCCCAAAGCAAATTACCTTTAAATAATGATAGTAAACCGTACGTATCAAACATTAGAGTGCTGTACAGAATAAGCTGTGAAACAACTAAAAATTATGTTTTTACATTTAATAATAAAGGTTCTGTGCTGGCTTACGTTCTTGCTCCAGGTGAAGATCATTCATGTGTTCATGGATGATGTCGCCATCTCCCCATCGGAGGGGTTCCTGATCAGGAAAGGACCAGGCAACTGCCACTTTGACTTTGCCCAGGAGATCCTCTTCATAGACTTCCTCCAGACGCCCACCGACATCAAGCGTGCCGAGGACTACCACAAGTATGGGCTGGAAATTTAATCAGCACGAGCTGTTATTTCATGAGAAAGTTTGAAAACTGCATTTCCTAATGTACAATGTCATTGTCTGTAATTCAGAGGAAGCTCCAAGAAACAAGAACAGGCCAGCATGGACTACGAAGCTCCCATCATGCCTTGTGGATGTATCCTTCTGACGTGGGGACGGTTGTGTTTATTGCCTGTGTGCATTGTCACTTGAATCACATGGATATGTAAGTTCAGGCAGTATTAATCAATCCACATATAGTTTTCATTATCGACAATAGTTTCTCAGAGCCCAAGTTTGCATCTTTGAATGATCAACTGTTCAGAACAGCTCACATCACAAACAGATGTGGATACTGTTTATGAGCCATGTTCAGTCACAGCTGGCAAACAGCCCAGAGGTGCTCTGTGTGTAACACTGCTATGTGAAGTGTTTCAAGTGACAGAAAGGGCAGCAAACCTCTCCAGAAATGCTTTTAGATCTATTTTAAATTATTTTCTAATCATCATGATTTTTCTCTTATGCCCTACTTGGAATAGCCTGAATACACACACCTTTAATTATGAATACATGCAAAATAGAGAATCTGTTCTAATGAAAGACAACAGCTGCGTCAGAAATCATTTCTTCATTCAGTCATTCACTGCTCCCAATCTGACAGGCACTCAGTAGTGAACAGTGAGCACCATAACTTTGAAGTTATAAATTAGAGGGCAGATAAGCTGCCCTCAGATTACTATGTTCATGAGAAGAGTCCAAATGTCTCTCTGTTGTGCTATTCACAACCTGAAAGCTCAGAGTTCACAAGTCACATGTTTGCTGATTTTTTAGAAATGGCGGAGGCCGTTGAAGTTCATTTTTCCATGGATGGTAAGTTAATATATTGTAGTTTAGTCTTACAGAGTGTTTCTTAGTGTATAGTATGTCTTTGGAGGCAAAGAATGACAAGAGAGTGAGTCTTTTGGCCTCCATGTTACTGTTGCCTAGCAGCAGTGTTGTCACAGCTTAACCACTGGAGAGTCGAGCATATAGTGTACATGATTTCCCATGTCATAACCACGAGCTCACAAGTTCCCTTTGAAAGCAGCATTAATGCGCTACTGTATGGATAATGGAGAGCGACTTGGGACTCAGGCCAGGTCTGATGTGTGAAATGCATGTCGTATATTCCTTGACCTTCACCCGTCAGTCATCTTTCAGCTGCAGCTGTTAACAACCTGGGGAGACCCGTACTACATCGGCCTCAACGGCCTTGAATTCTACGACCAACATCATGAGAAGATCAGTCTCAGTGACAACAGTATCCTTTGTTCATGCATCGGTCTCGAGCTTAGACAGCTAAAAGCTTTTCAGCTCTAGTCTAAAGTAGTCTGCTCTTGTCTGTTATGTGGGGGTTTGAATGTTGAAACCCACCCTTTTACCACGAGGGACTGTTGCGTTTTAGCATCACACAAATGGAGATGGAGTTAAATTAGTAACAGCTGTTGTAGGAGGACTAATGGGCACAAATTTGTGTCTGTTCCTCAACATGAACCAGACATCGCTGCTTTTCCAGACAGCGTCAATGTACTGGACAATGTGAGCGGTGATGTGAGGACTCCAGATAAATTAATAGATGGAGTCAACAGTACCCATGATGGAAGACATATGTGGTTGGCCCCGGTGCTCCCCGGACTGGTGAGTGCACTTCAGGTGACACGCTCAGAAGAGAGTTTCCCGGGACATTTGTCTCAGTGTGTTGATGGTTTCCATCCAGGTGAACCGTGTGTACGTCATCTTCGATCAGCCGGTGACGGTGTCCATGATCAAACTGTGGAACTACTCAAAGACGCCACAGAGGGGAGTGAAGGAGTTTGGGGTAAGCTTCTCTGTCCGCTGTGAGCTGGCCAACACATTTAGACCTCGAGCAGCGATCTGTATGTGTGTCTGTGTGCACAGCTGCTGGTGGACGACCTCCTGGTGTATAACGGCATCTTGGACAGTGTTAACCATGTGGCACGAGGCATTCTGCCCACCTGCGATCCGGTGGTGCCCTACCACACCATCCTGTTCACGGACAACGCCTACATCACCCACCGTGAGAGGAATACTGTCATCAGGTACTCTAGATGTGTTTGGCTGCTTTGTCTTAATTTTAAGGCCGTTTGATGTACAGTTCAGAGTCTAAAACATAGAAACTAATGGATTGACAGAGAAGGTTAGATTCAACCCCGTTGACCCAAAGTGGTGAGTTTGTTTTGAACAGAGATGTGCTCTTCTCCACCTCAGCCCCCGTGGCAGAAGACACCACCAACAGTGAGTAACAGAGCTCCTGAAAGCCCCGTGTCAGCACCTCCCTGTGGTCAATCCCTGTATTGAAGATTCCTCCAGTGCCCTCAAATGTCCCCCAGCCATCCCACACCCCCCTCACCACACGCTCGACTTGTGATGCCCCCGTCCCTCCTCCCTCCCCTTTTCTCTCTCCTTCGTTAGCCCATCTTTGGTCTCAAGGCCTGGACCGGCCGGCTTCAAGCTTTGTTATCAATCAGCCCTTCATTTTGTGTCATTCCCTGTTCCCAGTTTTCCGCAGCCTCAACAAATTCATTTGACTGTTTCTGCTGTGTCTCTGTTCTCTTGTTGTGTTGCAGCAATTACGTGGAGGATCAGGATGTGAAGATGACAAATGAGAATCAGATCGTCTACCACAACAAGAAGAAGCAGACGGCAGATCCGGGTGAGTGGGGAGACGACTGACACGCCAGTGTGTCAATCAATAAAATAACAGCTGACTCGGCTTTTAACGCACTAATTCTTAACCAAAGCGTATTTCCTCTACCTCGGTGCAGCTCTTCGGCCAAAAACCTGCATGACTGACGGCGGGAAGCACGGAAAGCGGAGGTACTGACGTGCAGGTGGTGACAGACATGGAGTCGGGGCTCATGCAAAGAGAGCAGAAATGAAAGGAAGGAACTATGGCTGACTTTTTAAGCCCACTTGGTGGGTAACTTTTGAAAAACTTCCCCTCAGATTAAGACCCAAAGCAGAGCCAGCCGTGGTCCAGACTGAGGAGGGCAGGACCTGCACAGAAAACAATGGTTCTGCACACACATACACACACACAATTCCACTTTATGGTTGGATTACTCCCCTTTCCCCTGCTGTGAAAACACGCCCACACCACACACACGTTATCCTGAACATGTACTGTATGGTTGCCCCGGTCGTCCCTCCCACAGTGCCAGGATAAACCTGTGAGGCTGCGTTTGTACCAGCCCCATTATTGTGCCTAGTACTACACACTATATCTGTGGCTGCTATGTGTGACTTTTGTGCTGCATATTTAAATGCTGCTTGTGGCTTGTAAATAGTAAGAAAGGAAAAAAAAAGCTCCAAAGCCACATGAATAGCCTGACACATCAGGATGTGCAGCGCTACGTTTATTAATGACTTTTATCCACTGATGAGCCTCGACCATCAGCTCTTTGCCTAATGGCTATTAGAGCTGGCTGACACTCCCGCCAGTGCACCAACCAATCGTAATGCTATGCAGACACTAATTTATATCTCTTAATGATTTATATCTGTTGGCGAATATCTTTCAGAGCCTAATGGAGCCTCCAGAGAGGTTTGCACCTTTGGAAGATTTGTATTGATGGCTAAAGTGGAAAACAGTGAAAAACAGTACATTGGTTCGACTTTTGTACATTTCAGCTCGAATGAAATGAAACGACTCTCTACTCTTCATATATTTGGCTTCACAAAATTCATATATTCTGTCTGCTTAGCATCAGGTAGGAAAAAATCAACTTGTTTGCAATCCAAGTGACCTTTCATTGAAGTTGCTATATGAGGTAGATCGTTTTGGAGGCAAACATTTCTTAAGCCAGTGGAGCAGTTTTAGTAATTTGGTTGGAAATAGGAGAAAAAAAAATCAACATTTGCCAGTTTAGATGTTGAGAACATTCAGTAACAAGCAACTTCTAATATGCAAATACTATAACCTTACCTCAAATTGAGAAGAATGATGTTTAAAAGGGACTTATCTGATTCTACCTTCACTATAATACTCGATAGTTGGTGTTGTACTCTTCATTCAATATTTACTGTACTAACTTGTTGCATGGGAAAATCTCTTCAGCGTTAGCTGCTGTTATCATCCTTAAATGTTAGATACTTTTGTCTGGAGGAGTTTCTGCTGCTTCATTGAGCCCCAGTATATTCTATTCCACACTCCTTACTCAGGAGGAATTGTATATGAAATGCAGTTTTATGTATTTAATGTCAGTGTATCCAACAGCAACAATAGTCATTACTCTGTATATCTGTCCCGCTCTGTAGGGTGGTGGCTATTATTGTACGTGAGACATTTAGTGTTTTGAAATATTTAATTATTTTTCTAATCTTGATTAAATATGTATATTTGACGTAGGTTTATTTGAATGAATAAAATGTAAAAAATTGTTTACATTTGTAGGTCTTCTCTTTTGTAGACTGTCAGTGTGAAGCTTGATCGGACCACAAACGGCTGCTCAATGGATAAAAGCTCCTTAAATGTGGGAGAATTACCTGATTTTAACTTTGTGCAACACCAAACGTATCTGTTAACAACCTCTGGTGAGATGAACACTATCAGGAGAAAAAACATAACGGACAACCGAGCTACTTAAATATATCCTGAGATACTTTAATGCAGAATCTGCTATACATTTCACGATATTTGTAAGGAATGACCATTCGGTTACAGGCTGCTCCTGAGATGGAGCATCAGCAGTGGAAAGGTGGTGATGGAGCCACGAGGTCTCCCACCACTTTGACAAACATTTAGCTGGGAAGATTACATCTCTGCAGTCCAGCGGCTTCGAAGATGGCACTGTTAGACTTTTCCTGGAAAGGTCCCCTCGTCTCTCTGCTCATCCCATTTCTGGACCTAAAGGGACAACATCAGATTGAAGTGAATCACCAGCGTCTAATTTTGGCTTGAAGCTGTTCATGTTGTTTTGCTTTTCAGGACTGAGACTCGCAGGAATGCGAGGAACGATAAAGTTGTTTGACCCTTGCTAAACAAACAGCCCACATATGGCAGAGCACCATGTATATTCTGTCAGGATACAGTTCAGCTTGTCTGCGTCTCTTAGGACAGTGGTTTGTCTCATTAAAAAAAGTGAAAATGATTTACCCAGGATAAGGGGCAGAGGGATGTGTAGACCCTTTTGTACCAGTCACATGGGGCAGTGTCCACTCCTTTGGCGTCCAGAGCTTTCTGGCAGCGGTGATAGTCTATTAATAGAGAAACAACAAATATTTTATAAAGCACTGCCCTCAAGAGGTCACCTCCAGCCCAGAGGTGAGGGGTCAACAAGTTTTGAGAGGGGCATTTTACCTGACTTCAGGTACTACAATACAACATTTTCTTAAATCTTAACTTCTAGATGACACAGCAGGTCTTCGTGGTTTTAAGTGATTGTTACGTTCATCTTAGTTCAGAAAAGTGAAATATGTCTAGAAGCACAGCTGACTGCTTTGACCTTGACACGCAGTCTCACCCAGGTAGTTGGACCAGCAGTTCCTGGTCTGGTTCTGGTTGGGAAATCTGGCATCAAAGGGGGCAGTGCGATAGCTCTCCAGCTTTGTCTGAATCTCCTCAGCCATGTTCACCTCTGTCGAGACAATATCATTAATGGACAGTACGGACTGCGGAAGCTTTTCTGGGTCACCAAGCCAAAGCTCGTTTCAAATATCGTCCCGTTACATGTCAAAATGATCGAAGCACGGGTGCGGTCCAGGTGTGCACACAACCTGCAAACTAAATGGACTTACTTCATATGAAAGCGCAGTTTCTGGAAGTGCACACCGGCTACAGGCTCAGCAGAGGACTATTTTGGGAAGATTTAGGGGGTGCTGCATGCGGCACCTCAAGGATGTTTCTAGAAATGTGGCGCTTTCATCAAATACTCCTTTCACATTAAACTCTGCAGTACAACACATGATTATATGTGCGATCAGCAATGAAACAAGCGCCTAATTACAGGAATCTTAGCCCAAAGTGCGATAACCTAATACGCGTTAAACGTTATTGACAGACAGCTTATCGATAGCCTTGTTCGGCAGGCCTGCACGAGCGCTTCCTCCTAAGATAAACCTAGTTTCTGTTTCTTTTTCACACCTACGCTTGTCATTTAATTTAACCAAGGTGATTAATTGCTAATAAAATAAGTATACATGATAATGTATTAAAAAAAATTCTACCAACGCAACTCAAATTGGTGTTATCATTTACAGACGCGGCAGCTGAGCCTTTTTTTAATAACTATTTTCTCATAATTCACATATATCCTTTAAATACACGCGGTTTTTGTCTCTAGAGAGACAGTTAAATGAAAATGTAAAGAAATGTGAACGTCACCTACCTAACGTTACTGTGGCGGTTGTGCTGGCTCGAGCTTCAGGTGACTTTTCCTCCTGACAGTGAACGTGCGCCGCTCCACTGATAAGCGCTGTGAGCGCGCTTCGCTCTAGTGATGTTGCGCTCGTGCAGTCCTCTTACAGTGATATGGCGGCCGTAGGTCACATTGAAAAAGATACGCACGCACGCACACTCACGCTGTAAAGTGCTCGTACAGGTGAAGTGCGGGGTACTGTGGGGACGAGTGAGACACCCCCCCGGAGCAGCGTTGCGGTGTTTTACACTGTTTAATGTCGTGTTAACAACGCAACTGGGAACTTTTCCTCACAGGCGGAAGTATTGTGCCATTCGGTGTATTTCGTTAATCATTGATGGAGGTCTGCACCCGGTACTTAAGGGAGCTCTGGTGGTTTGATTGGAGTTTTAGTGTGTTTTGTTTGTGTACTCCACACATGTTTACTCGGCTGAAGAAGACATGTGAGCGGCAGGAACTCTGTTTAGGAATTACAGCTGCCGGGTCTTTTTTTTTTTTTTTTTTTTTTTTTTTTTAGGTAGTTTTCATCTAACTTCAAGAGCACTGATTTAAAAATGCCTGATCTGAGGTCGATATAAGGTGGATAGCATTACTCCAAATTAACCCCACGTTCCTGACGGGATGGTGTGCTTCCACCCAGTATCCTTATCATGACTCTCTGTGCGTCTGTCTGCCTCACATCGGAACCCGCCCCCCAGCCGCGTCTCCGCGCCATTTCCTGCACCTCGTGCCCCCCAAAGAAAAACAAAAAAATAAAGTCAGGTACGTGGGCTTTGTGTGTCCTGGTGCCGTTATTTCCTTTCAGGGAGCGACTTCCCATTCCCCAAAGTAATTGAGGAGGGCAGGGGGACGTCAGCGGTTGTGCGTCACGGTGACTAAACAACGCGCAGTGATTATTTATGGAGCAAATTGTACAGTAAGGCCCCTGTGATACGTGACGGACTTCAATGCAGACATGCGGCGCTGCGCGTGGCCGCTGTGTCCTGTTGCAATGCATTAACAGTGTGTACACTACAACAGAAGAGGTCAGCAAAGGTTTGCCTGATGTTAGTGATCAGCACACACTTTATCAGATTTGGCCCCCAGTACTTTCTACTTTCACTGTATTTCCTCCATTAATAAGAGATTAAGCAAAAGCAAGTATTTTAAAATGGTTTAATATAGCTCAAATTCAAAAATCAGGTCAGAATGAAAAGCCAGCTCCAACAAAGGCACATTCCACAGGTTCAACATATTAATGTACAGCAAAAACAGGAACCTCATTGTCACTTATTGAACTAATATGAATCACTTATTAAAAACAGCTTTATAAAGGAGCCATCAACCCACAGCAGGAACTCAATATTAATAGGGAAGAACCCTTGAGACTCAGCGTGGAGCACCTCAAAGGTTTAGTCAGTGAGCATCAACTAGTTACAGCATCTTGGATTGAGTCAGTAAGGGACACACGTTTTGATTATCAAACACAGTACCAGTGAATAAAGTCTGTCTAACCAATACTGCAAACAGAATGAACAAGAAAAAGGAATCACCGAAAGTATACTTTAAGGTTGGCCGGCTTTCTGTCGTATTTCAAGTTTGTCTTACTGTTGAGTTTGAGAAGATGTACCTGTGATTGTCTAACCCTTCCTTTAAGGCTGCTACCTGCTACCTTTAAAGCCCACTTCGACATAAAGTTGCATAGATCCAAAGAATAATCCAGCCTCTGCGGTTTAAAAACAGGAGCTTTGCATTGATAAATGAAAGTGCTGGAAACAATACAGCCAGGCAGGTCCTCTTTACGGATTCATCAGCAGGAGAATAGCAATCTGTGCCACGTGATTGTCGGGGAACAGTAGCTCTGTGGACACGAGGTTAAGATCAGACTCTTGATACTATATCTGAAGACAGTGCCCAGTTTGTCCACCGGAGATTAAAGAAAGAACCCTGTCAAACCAAGTCACCACAAGTCTCTAAACACTAAGGATTTTTCTTTTTTTTTTTTGGTTGTCAGCATTTCGAAAGTCATAGCTAGTGTACACACTTTGGTTTCTGGAGTTAAGCCGTGCCAAAACGGTTTTAACACAGCATTAACGGCGCATGTAACAGTCGGTCCTTTCACCAATCGCTGAAGCGGAGACGGTTGAAGGCCTCTTTGATGTCATCGTTGGTCTCTGAACCTCCGTCGTTGCTGATACGGAGCACAATGCTGTCAGGGACGTCCTGCTTCAGCTTTCGCTTGCTGAGGACGACGGTGCCTTCAGCTCCCTGCGTCCCAGGGCCCGTCAGCAGGATGTACGCGGCATGGCGTCCACGCTCCAGCAGCGTGGCTAAGATAAACACACAAACACTGTCACACCAAGAGCCGAGGCCTCATTCACATGTTGACTTCTGTCAGAATTTAGGAAATTCAAGAGCAAAACGCACCTCTGAACGTTACGATGTGGTCCATGGAGCTGGGTGACTCCAGGAGAACTTTCGAATAGAGAGGATGGAGCATGTAGGAACGTCGGTCAGTCGTCGATGGGACCTGGAAGGAAACATTTGAGTCCGATGAGCATTTTGTGAGAAATCTGCTCACATGCATCTTTTCATGAAGGCGGCGTACTCACAGATGAGTTGGTCCCTGATGGCAGCATGCCCCAGAACACAAAGATCGAGAAGGAGTTGGTGGTGTGGACTGAGGCGGGTCTTGGCGAGTTAGGAGTAGCCAAGAGCTTCACTTCCCACAGCACACCACCGGACTTCCCGTCAAGAATTATAACCTGCAAACAGGACAGACAGTGGTGCAGTGAGTGAAAACTGATCGGCATATGAGAGACGCTGGACACAGAAAATGAAATGGAAGGCAGGCAAGACCCAACATACCCTCTTTGTGTAGTTGCCAATATCCTCCTCGACCACAACATCAAGTATATCGTCTTTGTTGTAGTGACCAAAGGAGGGCTTACTGAATGAAGGCGAACACAGAGGAGAAGATTTATGAGACTCAACCAGCCTGGTTGTAAAGACAGTCTAAAAAAAGTTTAAAATTACTCAACAGTAGCAGCAGACAAAGTTGACCGATCAATCGTTCATCAAAAACGGTTGCCAACTGACTTTAAGTTCATCGATCAATCAACTTGTTTCATCTCTAAACGATTTGCATGTGCGAAATAAAAACAGAAGGGTCACCTGAGGACTGAGCTGGTATTGAACCTCCACAGCAGCTGCAAATTTTTTCCATCGACTTCTGCCACCTCTCTCCCAGTGACAAGCAGCAGGTTGGGTGTATCGTCTGTCTCCCCTTTTCTGAGCACTTGTTTCATGGAGTCAGACCTACAATGTGAAAAATGATCATTAGCATAAGTCTCCAGACACACACCTGGTGTGTCACTGGGGTGATAATCGACAGGTTAACGTAGGCTGCCTCTTACTCGTAGACGGGTACGAGTCCAGATGTTGGACTGGCGTTCTTCTCCCACTCTGTGTCCTTCTTGAGGCCCATCTCCATCCCTGCTTTAGCCTCGGCAGCAATCCTCCACAGTGCTAGTCCATACAAGCCAGTGTCTGAGAATGAGCGCAAGGTTACTCATGACTGCCATCAGGTGGAGAGTAGACCATGTATACATCTTTGTACAACAGTATACTTCTGTGTTTTCATAGAATAAAACTAAGATGAGGCGTTTAAATACATTCAAATAAAAATGGGACTTTGTGAATGTATTACATAAGACTACTTTTACTGATTAATAAGCTACACCATCAGACCATTCCCACCTACATTAGCATACGTCTTACGTCTTAATGAGCATACACCCTGAGGACTGTTTTAAGTCAAATCCCATCGGTGTCTCCATACATAATAACGACTTTTTACCTCCCTCATAACTTTGTCTTATTTTCTCTTTTGCTCTACAGAGCAGCTGACCTGCTTCTTATTTCTAGCACTTCTGAACTACTTTGATACAGCACTCCTCTTCTGGGAAAGGCTGAGCTGGTCTGACTGCAGATGGGCAGTAACCTGTTGTGACTGTTATAGCTGATTTCAGAGACAAACCTTTTTGAAGCAGCACATAGTGGGAACCTTTTGTAGTGCAATGGAGAAGATGATTGGTCACCTCTGGAAAGTCAAGAACCACCGTAGAACCAATCTGGAACCCCGTCTTCCCTGAGAGGAATACCAGCTGAGTCTGCAGAAGAGACGAGAGGCGGTGAAATTAGAGGATTATATGGCAGATTATTATGGAGGAAAAACTGCAAAAAAAAAACAATGTGACTCAATCCTTACACTGTAAGAAATGAGTGAACCAGTGAGCAAAGCACAGAAATGAATGCAGCAGTAATAAATAACCTCACTGATGTTTACCTGTGTGTTGTCAGATGCCACCAGAGCCACATCGCTGACCTTGTCCCCATCCAGATCTGGGACACTGAGAACAGGCAGGGTGCTGTGCAGACCAGAGGGCTGAGGCTGCTCCCACCTGACATCACCTGCACACAGACACACACACACATCAGACTGTGATATATGGAAGCAATACATAAACTACAGCAATTTTCACATGAAACATGAGCAGAATTCGAAAGGTTTATATTCTACATACAGGAGCTCAAACATTTCTATGTCTGTCTAAAGAATAACAAATGAATTAAAAAATTAGATGTGACAAAACAGCTCAGGTGTTCTGTGTTGTTTTTAAAATAGATTTGTAAAAGTTGAATTGCAATACTTATGATGAAAACGTGATGTCATTGTGGTATATGTGAAACAGAGACAGAGTGATGAGTCACTAACCACTGTATTTGTCAACGGCTGTGAGCTGGTCCGAATGGGACAGAAGACAGTCCCAGGTTCGGCTTGAGTCTTTGTCCAGACCGCACTGGGCCCAGTGGAAGTCAGGATCCAGTGGAAGTTCCCACAGGGTCGCTCCATCTGTCCCATCCACGGCTAACGCAAACACACATGGCGAGGGCAGACCTGGAAACAAGAGAGCGCGTCTGAATTACACCAAACAAACATAATAAAGAGCCTGAAACTCCTGCTTCCTCATGAAACCGTCATTAAAACTAAGCAACACTTCATACCTGCACCAGCACAGGTATTGTTCTGACTGCCTTCCGTGTTTTTGACCACAAACAGGACATCCATCACCTTGTCCCTGCTCGTATCCTCAATCGCTAAGAAGTCATAGGTCACTGTGGCGGAGAAGGAGAGAATCGTAGTTAATTGTGCATTTCAAACACTACCAAGCAGTGAAAAGCGCATACTTGTGCACACCTGCTTCAGAGAACGTCCTGTTCCAGGAGATGAGATACTGTGGTCTGACGGGACAGGGGATGATGAAGGAGAAGGCAAACACTATGGTGAGGCACAGGAACAGGGAGAGGAAGAAGACTGCGGTTCGCCAGTGGGTCAGTTTGGCAAAACCCAAGACCTCCTTGCAACTCTTCTTCTTCAGCTCTGCCGCTGATGGTGCCGTTCCCGTCTCTGCTCCGTCCTCTCCCCTCTTCAGGGGGTCGCCCTCTGTGGCACTGCCTGTGGTCTCCATTGTCGCCTCAATGCATTACCAGCTCACAGATCTGCTTCACATGGGAAAGAGCTTACAGTCAAACCTCATTCACTATAATGCTGGGTTTAAATAAATAAACACCTCAGTGACAAAGCCCTGTTTGTTTACTTCACAGTGAACACTCCCATCATAGCATACAATTTTCTTCTAAATCCGCCCCACTGTGGCATCAACTACAAACCTGCATGAAGCAAAGTAACCAGCAACAACAACAGGCGAAACTGGCTGGCGTTCACTGATATAGTGGATGAAAAAATACTGGAGGCAGCAGTGTCCATCGGTCCAGCTATTTCTGCTGCATCAACCTTTGTGGATCTGAGCCTATTCAGACGTGCCAGCACCGACTCCAGCGCCTTCTCCGCACAAAAAACACAGACCCACAATGAACAACCATCAGCACCAAAGCTGGTACATCCTGTTATTTGTTCCCTAGCCAAACCCCTATTACTCTTAAAGGTATATGAGTAAGTTAGTGAGCAGAGTTCTTTTGTCCAAATGACTTAAAATCAGCGAATTCACCGTTTGATGTTAGCTAATTAGCACTTTATGATAGCTTGGTCCGAGTGGTTCATTGTCGGGTAGCTATCGTCGTTAGCGAGCTTTGCTTTGGAAAGTTAACACCTGGTTGAGCTGCGCACTTGTTGAACAAAGTCCAGCTCCCACAAAAGCAGGAGCGCGAGGTAACGATATCACTAGGTTCCCGCCACTTCAAGTTCAGTTAAAAAAGTACAACGACTAGAGAAAAGTTTCTTACTTTACAGTCCACTGTCGTCTTTGGTGGTCACTGGTGCTGTAGCAGGCCTGGCACACACTAGCGGAGCTGCCTGTCAACCTCGGCTACGTAAACAAATCACAGGCAAGCCCACTACTGAGGTGACGTTTCATTGCCTTAAGTTTATCACCCAGTTAGCGCTTCTCTTCTGCTGACGCTGAAGATTTATAGACCTAAACGATGTCAAACCCCCAAATATGACACTAACCTAGACACTGACGTTATGTAACCTTCATTTGATAATAACCTTTAGTTGAGGAAGCTACAGTGGACGAATGCAGACTGCTACTGCCTGAAAGGCGAAGTTCAGGGCGTCAGAATCGGCTAAACCAATACTATTGGGTTCAGGCCGCTCTCATTGGTTAATATACTTGTTCTAAACTATGTGATTGGTCAAATTCACACCAATAGCCCTCCCATTAGCGTTAGCTAAACGGATCTTTCCAACAACAGGCCTGTCGTCATTTCCTTAATGTAAAACGGAAACTGGCTCGTCCACGAAATTGAGAAAAGCTGCGAGGGGTGATGCTTGGACGAATAAATAATCAAATAACCTAACAGAAATACTAAGGAACTGTTTTCAGTTGGTTATTTTTTTATAGCGCTGTCGACTGGAGATCCACAACAATGTCTGCCCAAGCTCAAATGAGAGCTTTGCTCGACCAGCTAATGGGAACAGCGAGGGATGGTGAGTTGCCGTAGCATGCTAGCTGAGCTAGCTAGCTAGCCAAGATGGAGCCACTGCTGAGGCTGGCTTGTGTTGGTGTGTGGTGGACAGACCTGCATGAATGGTTGTACTGCAGAGGGCTGTGTAAAATACAGTAACGTTAGAGTCAAGTAACGTTAGCCTTTACGGTTTAACGTTAGGTCTTAATGTTTGTATCCATTTAGGCTCATTTTAATTTAAAGAGATGCCACTTTTTTTTAGTTTCGGCTTTGCCACATTTAGCCTTATCTGAATTCCTCGCTCGTGGCTAAGTTAGCTAACGCTACAGTTTATTGTGAAGTTACGGACCCGTCAGGCGCCATGCTACCTAGCATTGAACCATATTCAACATTTTATCAACCCCTCCCATTGATATTATTTTAATTAGTTCAGTGGATAATATCAGCGCTGCTGAGCTACACTCATAGTAAGATGCTCATGAGGAATATAGTTTTAAAGAACGCGCAGGCCAGACGTCCCATTAGGCCTGCTAGTTGTAGCTGAATTAACATTTGGCTCACTGGACCAGGTTATTTGATTGATTACCCAATTTATTCCTACGTCATTGAATTCTCAAAAGTAAAAACACTTATTATGCGGCAGAATGGCCCCTGTCAGTGTTATATTATGTGTTTTCAATTATTGCCAATGCAATAATGGTAAACAGTACTTTAACGTCTTAACTGGTCTAAGGTGGGTTTCGTCTGAAGTACTTTGCATACAGTTGGATAGTTGAGCAGTGAGTTATATTTCATATTTTATGTTGATCTTATGTCCTATATGTAAAATCTTCGTCAGTCAAGTGACCACCGAACTGTAGCTAAGTTAAATGTAAGGAGTAAAAAGTACAATATTTGCCATTGAAATTGGCAAGTATGAAGTAGCATATAGTGGAAATATATAATTAACATAAAAGTACATAAAATTGAAAAACTGATGTAATTATAGATCACAGTTTTGCTTTAACTGCTTTTCCTGAGTCTAGAACAAACATGATGGTATAACTTCTGGTGTATGGATGCTTTGGCGTGCAGTTTTAATGCTTGCGTCCAGCTATTTGGATACATACATTAAAAGGTAAATCAGCTGTTAAGCCGTTTTCATGAGCAGAAAATGACTCATTGCTGCCCTGACATTTTATTAAATCAGATGTTCACCCTGACAGTTGATTGAATAGATCTCCAGCCCTGTGGATTTTCTTTTACCAAGTTGATCATTCGAACTGTGAAATTAGAGTAAATCTATGTTGTGAGTTTGTTGGTGTATGTGTGATGAGATTGATATCAAATTCTTCCCATACATTTGTTGCATACAAACTGAACAATTGTGGCCCCTTTATTTTATTCATTAAGGTTCAGTGTATCTTTGCCAGCCTACATCAATCTGCAAAGGAGTTGCAGAAAAGCCTCATGTTCATCGAGCCGTGAGTCACACATAATTTTTAAAGCTGTTATGATGAATATCCAAACAATTTGTTTGCCTTCCGGAAGTTATTGTAGACTTTTTGTAATCACACAAATGGGTATCTCTCTCAATGGCAATGGAATTGCAATTTGGAGTAGTGTTATGCAGTTTGAGCTAAGACGTCTGGTCGCGCTGAATCCAAACGAGCAGCTTTCCATTAGACGTCTGTTTTCAGAAGGCAATTTTAGCAGTCATCGAAACAAAACCTTTGCACACATCATTTACAATCTGACTTGTGTATGACTCCCAACTTCTTACTACAGGTATGGGCAAGAAAACTGTTCCCATTTATACTTTTCTACAGCGGGTTTAAAATTCTGCTGCTGAGGTCTTGAAGATGCAGAAGGGTACAGTATGTGGTGCAGATCGCAGTGTGTATAAACTAAATTTTTTTCCTTGGATTTGTTTTGTATTTTTGTTTTTGACTTTCTTTTCAATGTTTCATATTTGTAAAAGGCTTGGCTGGAACATTTGTCTGAAATGTTTACATGTCATACCACATATCAGTCTTTCCTCATAGTCAAATGTACTGAAATGTAATGAGCACTTTTCACAATCAAGGTAGCTTTGTTCACACTAGTTGATTGAAACCACAAGTTATAGTTATTTGCCAGTATTGTGCCTTAGGCTTAGCCTTATCTCACAATGCTCCTTATTTACAGATTGGACATTGAGCCTTGTCTCATGTTAATCTGAGTTGAGGCTCTTACGTTGACATATCACTTTATTGAGAATTGGGTAAGGTAAGCAACGATAATCAGGAAGTACCATATACATGCCCACACATGTGACTTTTACTTCTTCAATCCTGACACATATATCGACACTAAAAATAGTGCAGCAAAGGCACAGTTACTCTATTACTGGTCAATATAATGTTAGACTGATGAATGACATGCAAAACTCTGACAGTCAGAACCATAAGAGTTGGTTTTCACTCACGTAGGTGGGCACAGAATGCTTGAATGCAGTTATAGTGACACATATCTGCCCAGTGAATGTTGTGCATTTACAGTAATGTATATTAAAGCACTGGATACCTCGCCCTTGCTAACAAATATGTGAGGTCTTTCTCACTGGTTGTGTTTTGGATTGTTTCAGGGGATGAGACGCGACAGAGGGTCAAGTTCACTGACGAGCGAGTCTGCAAAAGCCATCTTCTAAACTGCTGTCCACATGACATCCTGTCCGGAACTGTAAGTAGCCCATAACCACCGAAAAATTATTCCATTATCAATTTCAGTAAAATGCAGCAGAGAAGAAAAGCTAAATCATGTATATGCTCAAATTTGAGTTTGTGCCTTTTGACTCATGTGTGCTTGTGTTTTGGTGATAGCGTATGGACCTGGGGGAGTGCACGAAGATCCACGACCTGGCACTGCGGGCAGATTACGAAATTGCCTCCAAGGAGAGAGATCTGTTCTTCGAGCTTGATGTAAGTGTACTATACATGATCTGTGGGTGATAAGTGGGTAGTTACTACAATAATAAAACACGGATTAGCTCTTGGTGTGCGGTATGGGGATGGCTGGCTTTGCAATAAACAGCTATATACTTTATATTGCTTTCAGTATTTAAGTTAATTGTAAACAAGTAAGAGGAAATTGAGTTTATGGTGTTTACCACAATAACTGCATTGTTTGCAGATCCAAACACAAATACTTCTGTTTGTTAATTTGACTATTTTTAACAGTTTCTGCTGCTTTTGTGGAGAACTAGCTTGTGGTTTATTCATCCCCCTTAATAACTGTGCAGCTAAGTGCAACAATGGTGCTTTTCACCAGCACTCCTGACCGGCAGCTACAAAAAAAAACCTCAGTTATTTGTGTTTTAGACAACGTGTGCCCTGTTACAACAGTGCCTTTGCTCAGTATGACTTGGATCTGCAGATCTGGATAATGTGAAAGAAGAGCTGATTAGTAGAGCCCCTCAGGGACCCCCATGACTTGTTTTAGGAGCAGTTGATTTCTGTCACTCTGTTAGATGATTATTGAGAAATCAGCATCACCCCACTGAAAGTTCCCACTGTGCCTATTTATATAAATGTAATGCAGAGCCCGTTCTTTTCTTAACAAATTTTCTAAAGGCGGTGGATCACCTGGAGTCATTCATTGCTGACTGTGACCGGAGGACAGAGCTCGCCAAGAAACGCCTGGCTGAGACCCAAGAAGAGATCAGTGCCGAGGTGGCAGCAAAGGTGAGACACAAAAAATTTTCCATCAGACATTGTGATACACATGTATTGCTTTGACACTTTTGAATCAAGAGTCTTAAACTCTTTGTTATAACAGCGTGTTTTGGAATGGGCGTGTCGGATGTAAATTGGGTTGGTTGCGCTGTCTTGCAGGCGGAGAAGGTTCATGAGCTGAATGAGGAAATCGGGAAGCTCCTGGCCAAGGCCGAGCAGCTGGGAGCTGAGGGTAACGTGGACGAGGCTCAGAAAGTCCTGCAGGAAGTGGAGAAGGTCCGCACTCGGAAGAAGGATGCAGAGGTGAGGAAGGAGTAGTCATTACTTCCATCTTAAGGAGGTGTGGTGCTTTTCCTTGGATTAATAATTTCATCATCTGATCCTTTGAGGTCTTTTTCTTTTGTCTCTCCTCAGGAAGAGTACAGAAACTCCATGCCGGCCTCCAGCTTCCAGCAGCAGAAGCTTCGGGTGTGCGAGGTGTGCTCTGCTTACCTGGGTCTCCATGACAACGACCGTCGCTTGGCCGACCATTTTGGTGGGAAGCTTCACTTGGGCTTCATCCAGATCAGAGAGAAACTGGACCAACTAAAGGTAAGTCCCAGCTCGTCACACCATGTACACTGTAAAGCCATTACTACAGCAAGCCGAAGTGTATCGAGGAGTGGGGCTGATTTTTGGAAAACATACAGAAAAGGAAAAATGGGTCTTGAGGTTTGGATAAAGATGGTTTCATCTCTAATCGAGTACTGTGTTTTTACTTTGATCAGAAAACCGTGGTCGACAAGCAGGAGAAGAGGAACCAGGAGCGCTTAAAGAGACGAGAGGAGAGGGAGAAAGAGGAAAGGATGAGGAAGAGGTGAGTGCAGACGTGGAAAAATCCTGCTGACTTTTATGGAACTTTGTTTGTTGAACAAATTGTATGTTTTCTGTTCAAACTTATGGTTTTGGTATCCACTTTCTCCACAGGACCAGATCACGGAGCAGAGAGCATAGAAGGTAAGAAAGTTGCTCCATCTGTCTACATCTTTAATCAATCAGTTCTGTTTAAAGAAACTATATGAGGTAAAAGTGGATCATTGTAACATAGCGTACAGACACGGTGCTCTTATTTATCCACTTACACCATGACATTCATCAGCTGCTCGACAAAGAGCTCTTATTTGGCCGTCCCGTCATTTAAGTCCCCCCCCCCCCCCTTCAACTCATGTGTTGTCTTGTGTTTTTATCAGGTCCCGTTCTCGTGACCGCAGAAGGAGACGCTCGCGCTCCTCATCACGAGACAAGCGCCGTTCGCGCTCACGCTCCAGGGAGAGGAGGAGGAGGCATCGCAGCCGATCCCGCTCTCGCAGCCGAGGACACCGCCACAGCCACGAGCAGAGCTCCAAACACAAGTAAACACACCGTTCACACCAAGCCCGCACAGAGTGGAACGGGGGGCACGTTTTGTTTTTCATGGCTGCAGTCCTTCAGACTGCCAGCGCTCCTAATTTGGCTCTTTCCAAAAGACTCTTGCTTTCTGCTTTTCTCTTCTGATGCGTATGTACTCGTGTGCCTTCTCTCAATGTCTCGCACTGTCTCATCACCCAGGTCGTCCAGGGACCGTGAGCGCTCATCCAGAGACAGGTCACGGGACCGAGACAGACGGGATGGCATGAATGGCAGGTCGGACGCCCGCCGGGCAGACGACAGGGACATGGGGGACTTCTGAAGACCAAACCGCCACCTCCATCGTGACACACAACCTCCTCCTGTCTCTCTCTCACCAGCCTGTCCATTTATGATAACCTAATGTGACACAGTCCTTGCCTTGACCCCTTTGTTCTCCCGCCTGCCTCCTTTCTTTGCTTTAACAGTTAATGCAGCCGACCCAGAGTGTACCTGAAATATTGTAATGGGCTCAATTTTCTAGCATCCAGGTATATGGAAGATTGCACTGGATGGGGGTGATTAGTTATTGATCAGTAGTGGATTGTATTGTTATACCCACATCTGTAATTTGATGGCTGTCTTTATCCTATACATGTCATATCTTTGTTATAAACTACCCTCAGATGGCACCAACAGGAGAAATAAACCTGTACTGATGGTCTGCTGGACTGAAGCGTAAAATGTAAACTGATCGATATTCTTTTATTATTACCTGATGGTCGTTTGATACAGAATCTGTCTGTAAATATGTTTTGGGCCTATTGATTGTCATGTTCTGAGAAGCCTCGTCCTATTGAGTTTCTTTTTTTTTTTCTTAACATGATTTCTCTAAAGATTTTTTTTCCTGGTAAACAACGTTTGTTGTCACACAGCTGGATGCAGTTGTCAAATGTCCACATGTACTTAGTTGACTCAAGCCCACTTAAAGTTTTAGGAGCCCAATTCAAAACCAAAAGGTTTTTAAGTTGCGAGTATTCGTATCCGCCTTGTTTCTCCCCCCTTTAAAGTATTCGAGTTTTCTATTGTTGGTAGTGAAGGGAATCCTTTTGATTGAGAGCTTGGCCAGTATGAGTCCATGCTTGTTTTGAAGTCTCTTGTTTCATAGTTTGTTTCTATCTGGATTTCTTTTATTTAAAGTGTTGAAAATAAATGGTAACTTTAAGGCTGTCGTCAGCATGTGATGCAGTAGGTTCAGAAATGATACATTGGGAATTAAATGCTATAACTGTACATACCGTTTAGTAGTCGAGTCAGAAAGCTGACATTTTGGCCCACTTCAGACACAATTCCTTTGTGAATAGATCTATAATTGCAAACAGATTTTAAAGGATGCGTCGCTTTAACCTTATGTGTGAAGTCATATCAGTTTATGTTCTGCTGGAAATCTTTCTTTAAAGTCTCAATTAAAAAAAAGTTTCACCATTTTAATCTTTATTGTCTGCTGGCCTTTCTTGCCAAGGTCTTATTGTCACAGTATGTCAATCACGGTTGAATTATTACACGTGTTTTTTGCAAAGATAAATACATTTCATTTAAGTTAGTCGTCACCTACTAGGCAGATATTAGACAGAAAAAAGCTATTCACAGGAAAATCAACAACATACATTACAAATAGTGAACTTCAGTGTTAACATACTTCATTTGAGCAGCGCCTGCTTGAATTTAAAGCAGAGATTTCTGGTTCGCTGCCAAATCCTTTGGTTTTAATATGAAGTAATTACGACAGAATGACCCCACAGACAGCGTTGGAGGGTCAAGTGACTGTCAAACATTTTGTTCTCTGGTGAATATAATCAGTAATTCAGGAGTTTGCTCTTAAGCGACGACAGCGCCAGAAGAACACAATCCTTCATCTGAATCTCTTCCTGATGTGGACACCTGCTGCTCATAATGTGCTGCTCTCCAGTTTCAGATCAACCTTCATTTTCTGTTTCTCCATGACTGCCTCCAACTCTGTGGCTCTTCGGGCGTCCTGTAGGATGAACATTAAGATATGAACATACTGTGCGGTAATACAAAGATCTAAGAAAGTAACCATAGTACTCAAATTTTGTCATAAACTTCAATAAAAACAGGGACATAATGCTTTCAGTGGCTGAAATTCAGTCATGGCTTTTGTTTTTTGGTGTACCACGCCAACGTTTCCAGTAGCACCATCTGGCTGCCCCTGCGTGAAAGACGGCCAGCTTTAAAGAAGCCATCATTTTTGCTTTAATTTACCTCCAGCAGTGCTTTCTGCACAGTTAGCTGGCTGTACACTCTGGCGCCCTCATCTGGAATCACAGCGCGGAGCTCCTCTTTGTTGAGGGAGAAGAGCTGAGCGCCTGTCAGCACTCCCAAACATGTCACCGTCCTGAGGCACAGAAAAACACAGATGACTCCAAAGTCAGAATCTGGACATTTGAAACTCTCCTGCAGCTGCTGCACTGAAAGTTCTTCCCTCCCTTTGCGTTATACCTATCCAACCTTAACCAGAAAAATGTGCTTTAAAACAGGAAATCATGGTTTATCGGTGTTAAAGCAAGGAGCTCATGGCATGTTGACCTTTTAGCAAATAAATGACATTGTACTGGCAGCACTCCCACTGTGTAAACTGCTCTGCAGTCAGCTGATGTAACATCACTCACGGTTCGCTGAAGCCCTTCCCTCTGAGCCACTCGGCTACTTCCTCCTGAGGAGAGTGGTAGTCAAGAGGAACAGAGGTGTCCGAGGAGCGAGGGATGACCAGAGGTTTGTTCAGGCCCGTCTTTCCATTGGTCAGCCTCTGGAGCAGCTCGTCATTCACCAACATGACTGAAAAGATTCAAAGATGCAGAAAGGAAAAAAAAAGCTACATGTCTCAGTGGATCACACAACAGCTGGACTTCAAACAGCTGAAGATAATGTGTTTTTCTATTTTTTGTCAAACTTACATGTAACTCAATGTGCACCTCCTACACAACACATATGGTACCTTTGTTATCTGTGTCCTCTGAAGCTCCTATATGTTGGCTGTATGCTGGTAAGCTGTGTGGGCGCTGCGGGGAGCGAGGTGGGGCATTGGGTGGAGCAGGGGGGCTGGGTGGGACTGCAGAGAAAGTCCTGGCAAGAGGTGGAGGAGCTGGAGCCTGCAGGAATGTCAAGTGGAGAGAAAACAACACTGCAATTCACTCCAAGAGAGCACAGGTGAGAGCATACCTCTGTGCTGGTGTGATTCGTGTGGGCATGCATGTGCACGTGTTTTTTGGGGCTTACGCTGGGGGGCTTGCTGGCGACGGGGCTGTCGATGTGAGCCATGGGTTCCAGGATGTTGAAGGGAACGAATCCCACCTGGTTGAAGCGGTTGCGACACTTCCACCAGCGCTTGGATGATTCAATCACCTGTCAGACAGAGCAGACATCCGTACCGATAAGCTGTCAAACCCTGACTGGATGATGGGTTCCTGAATGCACCATGAGCACTCTTACTGTGTGTTTTTTACGCGAACTGCTTGACTCCATTACCTCGAGTGTCTCCCCCTGCTGCACTGAAAGCTCACTGCTGTTCCTGGCTATGAAGTCGTAGGAGCAGCTGTAGACTCTCTCAGACTCCGGTGGGAGCGTGCTGCCATCTCTGAGAGGAAAAGCAGACAGACTCTTACTCACGCAGCCTGGACTAAATAGTAGCAGCGAAGTGATCTGCTTGTTGTAGATGACCTACGTTTCACTGGTGATGCCGCTGTCCGGGGGTCCGACTGGCTGAGGTGGTTGCTGCTGCTGTGGGTGAAAAGCAGGTGGACAGTCATAAACATGCAGCACACATGAGCAGAAAAACAGAAGGGATGGAGGTGGTTGCTAAAATAAAAGACTCAAAAGTCTGAGTTTAGGCAGTTTCCTCTTTTATGAGTAAGATTTCAGAAGAAAAATTAAATCCTGCATTTCATATAGTTTTTAGCACTTGTACATGACATTTATGCATTTTTTATTCCCTGCTCCTCCTCCTGTGCTGTACTTTTACACACATATTTTGACTGCTCCTCTTGTCTCTTCTGACGCACGATGGAATGGAAATAACGTACATCGCACGCAGGTATTCCATACCTCTGGTTTTACTCGGGTGTCCTCATGTTTGTGCTGTGACTCAACTGGATCCTCCCAAACCTGCCCGTCGGCCCTCAAGGCTTCCGGCTTCCAACCATCCAGGAAGACGGGGGTGTACGGAGCTACAGGCCCTCTGAGCTGAGAGCTGAGGGAGCACACAGTCATCTCATTGCTGCACTTGGCTTTTACTTTACAGTGTGAGCAAAACTATGAACTATGATTGCGGTTAAACAGAGTTCCATCCAGTCTTTGGAAGCTAATACCATAGCTGAAATTCTGGTTTTAAACCAGTAGCCCCAATTTTGCGGCAATGCTAAATATCTTCATACTGGACCATTTTCAAGCCTGAGAAATCCCTCTGAAATATGTGTTGAATGTGGCCAGCGTGATTATATTATTGGCTGGGTGGAAAGATTTATTACAAATTCCCCAATAAAATTTTAAGGCAATGAGCAGATCTTTAAAAAACAATAAATCACATGAAAGTTCACTTTTTAGGTTTCCATGCAGATGCAGAGCTGTGAGAAATTTCTATCGTATGAGAGCTGAATGAGCGGCCAATTGCATAATTATACCTGACAAAATGTATTTCATGCTACTTAAAAAAAAAAAACAGCTACTCTGTCTGATCCTGTGGTTGCTGGCACTGACCGTGGGAGTGTCCAGTTGGGACCCAGAGACGTCCACAGCTGCCTCTCCTCCTCGTTCAGGCTGCCTTGTAGCAGAGCGATGGCAGAGCTGGTCATGGCGGGGCTGGACACTGAGGCTGCCATTGCTGGTCCCCCTGTTGTTTTCACCATCTGCACACACACGCACAGTGAAGTGAAGTAGACTATATTTGTATTGATAGCAAGTTTGTACATATTTGATTATTAACGATTAAGCTAAACACACGCTGTTTTTCTTCTGTTACAGCGCCAACACTCAAAGCATATGAGGTTGTGTGCTGCCATTCATGTGTGCCCTTCAACACAGATCAAACACTCCCGTTCCACCCTTTGATTCTCTTGATGAGGTGAGATTCATGTTTGAATAGAAGAGGCCGGGCACCAAACATCGACAGAGACACACCTGAAACTCCATGTTTGATGCTCCACGTTATCTGAATTTGAATTGCTGCATTATTGTTGTGGCCTGTGGACGTGAGAGCTCCTCGAGCCGTGAAGTAAAGCAGATAAACGCTATTAGAACTAATATTTTTGCCATATTTTTGAAATCTGATGGCACTTGTTTTTAAGGAAAGTCACTGAGGAGCCGTCTCTCACAGCTGGCATACACCAGCAGTCAGGGGACAGTCCAGTTCACGTCCAAACTTAATGCTTTTGACCTAGAACTCCTGCCAGCATTCAAACTCTGCCACACAAACCAGATCAAACAAATGCTGCATTTATCAAGTGTTCAAGCAGGCCAGCACGCAGGGAGCTGCCTTGTGTCAATACTCAGCGGAACATGTAGTTTCTGTCTGAATTATTCAGCTACGCTGACGACTTTCCATTATTTTGACAGGACACACTCCGAGCTCAGCTAAGGGACAAACATAGCGCCTACTAATCTCAGATAAATCATTTAAAAAGCATCTATTACATAACTTAATTACTCTGGCGGTCTCTACATCTTTATCCTCTGTTCATCTTCCCCCAAATAGTACATGATCTGACATCATGAGACACAAACTAGATTTATTTTAAGGTGCTGGTCATGTCCGACCCCTGGCTTTGTGCTGCTGGAAAAGACGAGGCCTCATGTTTACAGGAATAGCAGCAACAGGTGTTTCCTCCACGAGCCAGGCTGGTGGAGACTGAGAAGTTCCAACTCTCACTCACCATGTCCAGAGGTTTGAATATGTGGTGCACGAGCTCCTCTGACGAGGGATTGGAGATGGTTGATTTCAGACGGGCCTGTAAAGAAACAGATAGAGGGGGTTTACAACGCGGCACAGAAGGTAACCATGAGAAATGACATGGGATCTGGATGAATGCACACCAGCAGACTGAAGCTATATTTCAATTTCTGGAAGATGTCGATGAACTCCTCCTCTGGTGGAGGACGGGCCTTCAAGGTGAGCAAATCTTCTGTTGTTTGGAAATGGCGACATGGAAAATACGAGAAAAAATAGGTCACCCATGGTGTTATCAGTCCTCATAGCTGTGCTGTTTCAACCTGAAGGCACGTTCTTGTGTGAAAGTTTCTCTTTTTACCTTCAGCACTTTGCTTTTTACTTCTCTTCTTTTTCTTCTTCCTCTGGTTCAGCACCGTCGCAGCCTCTGCAGTCTGCTGCAGCTTGGCCATGAAGCTCTCGATGTCATCGAAACAGTGATTGAGGATCCCCTGAGGGAGGGAGAACGCAGTTTGTTATGCAGTTCGGATGGGAATGACAGCCCGAGGTGACTGAACGGGCTCAAAAAGAGGCGATGAGGAGGCGTACCACTTCTCTCTCCGCTCGCAGGAAAGAGATGTCGGGCCCGCCGTTCACGCCGTTTGCTGTCGCAGAAGAGAAGAGAGGATTCAGTCGATCCATTTTCCTTCATGGCCCCAGCCTTTGCTGCCTTTCCTGCCCCCATTTACCCTTGAACCCCACCCCCCTTACACACACACAAAGCAATCTCTGTGCACCTACATACCTCTCACTTCTCTCTTTCCCTTCGTCTTACCTTCTCAACATGTCAAATTCTTTTGCAGCATTCACATGAAAGCAAAGCTCTTTGTCTTACCTCTGAGTCCTGGGTAAGGTGGAGGGTTGGCGGGTGGGGGGTTCGGAGCATGTGGGATGGGGGGGCTCGGGATTTCGTAAGGGTCGATCATCTCTCCACTCTGAGGAAGCCTAAAGGACAAGAGGAGACATTCATTGCTGTGACACTCTCTCCACAGGCAATGCTGATGGTGGCGGCGCCACAGGAAACACCCTTCAGCCTCTTGAAGACGCCCATTCAAAATCAACATATTTGTTTGCTCATCCTCATTCTGGACAAAGCCTTGGGGACATCTTTGATCAGTGGACCCAGTCAGACAACACGATCCTCTATCAACAGACATAATGCGATGCCTCTGAAATTCAACCCTGCAGCCCTCATTCCACCATGAAAGCATCCAGTAAACAGTCTGACTGTGCTTTCTCATGGCTTCAGCCTTCAGAGCCTTACACACCACGCTGCGCTTCAGTCCAAATCCTCCGTTACAACAAATCAACCAGCAGTAAAACAGTTTTAAACGCCAAAAAGACAAGATCACTGTAGGTGAAAACTTTTGCATGTTTTCCTGCCCTATGCAAATACCTCAGAGCGCTGATTCAGCCTTTTATTGAATCAGCACCTAGACCCAGCCTCACCACATGTGTCTGTCCTTCACTCGTCCTCTTAAAAAGAACTTTTTTTCCAAAGCAGGTAATCCGTTCAGGCGCCAAACCTGCACACCGGCGTCGTCCCTCCTCTGCTCCCTCTCTGCTCTCTGTCACAATGGCCTTGTTTTCGCTGTCACACCTTCTTAAGTTATGTGGAAACCGGTAAAACGAGTCTCTCTCTCTCTCGCTCTCTCTCAGCTGTTTACACTGTCCTCTCTGTCTCTCGCCCTCTCTCTCGTTCTCTCAGACAGGTGGATGGGGGCAGTGGAAAATAAAACATAATGGCAGTAAAACAAATAATTAAATGGGAAATTGGTCTGAATTATCTATGTCTGCCTTTTTGTTCGGCTGCTTGTCTGTCATTATTTGGCTGTCCATCAACCTCCTCTCATATAATATGACTGCAAATACACTCACATACACACAGAGACACATTTTCTTCCATTGAGACATGGAAATTGAGCATAAAAAAGCTAGAATTTCATAAGGAACTAACATCAAGTTCATGCTTTGTTCAAGAAAGCCATTCTGAAGTGTTTTGTATGCTTGTGACCATGACATTCACTGTACCTGAGGGCGTCAGCGAGCTTCTTACTCCTACTGCTGGCAGAACCTGAAACTGCATGCGCGATGTCGTCACAGATTTGCTCGGCCTGAAAGAACAAGTCTGGAAGTGGCATCACTTGTAAAACCAGAACTGGGCAGACGATTCAAAGCTGACGCACTGAGTCACACAGACAGGCTGGGAAGCTCACTCCAGTCTGATTACTCACCTTCACGGTTTCGCAGTTAAAGAAGTGGATGTCCGGCTTCTTCTGATCTGCACTTTGGCAGACCAGCAGGAGGAGGGATGGGAAGTGTTTTTCTGTGTTGATGGCGTCGCAGCGGTAGATGGATTTGAAACTGTAAACCTCCAGCTCGTCCTGCATGAGCAGATCAAAGGTCATGATGTGTGCAAATATGAATGACTGGCAGTAAATCTGAGTTTCATCAGGCCCTGCTGACCAGCAGGTGCCAGTTCTCACCTGGCTCTGTATGTCTCGGAGATGAATGGCCTGCCCTCCGACATCCAGGTACATCTGCTGACTCCAGAGCTTTTTGCTCTGCGCCAGGAAGGAGAGACGTGACTGGGCTTCCTCCACGCTCTGCACGTCTCCATCCTGGAGTGAGAACGTCAGCAGGTGCTGCAAGTAAAAGGATGAGGAAGTGAGGGGAAATGCATCTTAAATGACCGCTTGAGGAAAACGGTTGTGTTAAGGCGAGACATGTAGCGGAGAGGACTTACGTTAACGACATATCTTGAGAAGTTTGTCATCCTTCGGCTGCTGAGTCAGCTGCTCTGGAGTGAAATGACATTTAAGTTAGAGCAGCTTTCGATGAATATGCCGCCGGAGAGAGGGGATCAGACTTTTTAGGTGGGGCTTCAAAGGGTGTAGTCAAAGGGACCTTTGCTCTACTCACAGATGTTTGACAATCCTGGTGCTGCTGGTGTTGTGTTACAGGCAGGCAGCAGTTTAATTGATCGAGGTTTTTCCCTAAACTAAAAAGTCTTCACCAGTCCCTGCGAAAGCAACTCCTTCATTGAAGTTTTCCCTTTCTCTCTTTGAGTTTACGTCAACCTGTGCCTCTCTCTGCTTCAGTAACCTGGGATTACACTGTGTGTGTGTGTGTGTGTGTGTGTGCGAGTGAGTGGCCCAACCAGTCTGACGACAGTACAGTATATCTCAGCATTCAATCACTCTGCTCCTCAGTGACCATCTGTACTGGGACCACTGGTATCAAGGGAGCCAATGCCCAGTATCACTTACGCTCCTTCACACCTCATTGAAAATCATTTGTATTCATCTCACTGGTCCATACAGTCAGTCCCACACTGGTGCTGTACTTGTATATGATACAGCCTTTCAAAATAAAAGTCTCAGTGCAGTGAAGTTTGTGTACACTATTCTGAAGTGAAAATATAATACAGATGTGTAATGAATTCTTATATCAGCACTTAATGTGTACGATAAAAAACGTCAGTGAGAAATCGACCTCAGCACACTGCTGATAAAACACTTATCAGCCATCTGGAGCATTATGTTATGATGGACTGTATGTACTCTCCATAGTTCACATCTATTTTCTAATACATTTTGAGAAGGAAAGGGTCATGTATTGGGCTTAATTTTGCCAAATACTAATCCTGTGTTGCAATAGCAACATGAGCCATTATTCATTTAAGGGTACAGATAATTTTTGATCCATTAAATTCAGATTAGAGGCTTCAAATGCATCACACGGACAAAAAAAATCTTGAATGTAGCTTGACAGATTACTACACATCACCTGTGACATAAAAAATATCAAACAAGCTGTGACAAAATGTCCTTCAGGGCAGTTTCTGATTCCTGGTTACTGAACATGTTAAATGTTACAAGCTCTGACAACTACTGATGAGTGGAAATTGATGTTTGGTCGACTTACCAGGCTTGATCGGCTTCCAGTGCTTTACTCCGTGTGTTAACAGCTGTGTAGGTGTGTTTGCAGTGACAGTCAAACCTGTCCTGTGTCCCAGCGTACCTGCAGGTTTCTCACTCTGCTCACTTTGGTACTGAAAGCTTTTAAAGAACAGATTTGTGCGCAGCCCCGCCCAGTCTACCACTCCACCTTAGAGATAAAAATATTGACTCAGGTTCTCACCTGTTGGGACACAGGGGGGGAAATTGTGCAAGGCTGCAGCTATTTGCAAAACGGAGGTCATGGCTTCTGTATTTCCTCTTGGAATTTGGGATTTTTTGCAGCCTTGGGTGAGTTTCCACCCTAAATTTAAAGACTTATCCATGATGGATAATTAATAGGCTGATGCCAGTATTTTTAGTCTTAGCCTAATATACTGTATTAAAATTGGATGACCTTTAAGCAAACAAAATACATATTTAGCATTTACTGTTGGAAAATAAAAGAAAGTATAATTGCAACAGCTGTTGTGTCTGCAGACACGCATGCAGATTTCAGCAAGTTGCTCATCGTTGCAACCTTGGAAATAAAACACCTTCAAAGGGAACACACACATTAGGTTTTGGGGGAGACGTAGGGGCGTCTATGAAGACGTGAAGTTGAAAAAACGGGGAAGTGTAGTGTCACATTTCATAACAGTCCCGAGCTGGAGGTGGACAAGTCACCATTTTATCCACCAATAGAGGAGATAGGAGGAGTCAGGTGAAGTGGCAGCAAGCGAGGCTACCACTTGACTTTGGTTTGAGGACATATGGGATAATTTCTTTTCCAGGATCTCAGCTGTTTGATACCACAAGGTATTTACCAGTTACTAACAAGTACATGGCGTTGTTTCCAGGCGCAGAGTTTACTGTTGTCAACCAGTTTGCAATCGCAGTAGACTTGTGTGTTTTATTTGCCTCCAAAACAGGCATAGCTACGTGGCATGCAGCGTGCGTGCGTGCGTGCGTGTGTGTGTGTGTGTGTGTGTGTGTGTGTGTGTGTGTGTGTGACTATGCAGTGCGATCCAGAGTAATGTCAGCGCACAGGTCAGCCCGAATTATGAGAAGTACAGCGAATCCTGTGGGACTCATAATCTGAAATTTTCCAGAATCTGAGCATTCATGTCGTTTCTTCCTCCGTCTGTTCAAAGGACACGAAATGATCCCAGCCTCATCGAAAACGAAAACTATTGCATCAGCTTATCCTTTTTTCTTCTCTCTCCCCCCCAAACTAAAGATAACTAAAACAGAGAGGGGGTGTTTGTTAGTAAGAAACAAAATCTGCCTCTGGTGAGGTGGAGAAAGTGAAAATGTGCCACGTGTTAATGTGTGTGGTAATTTAGTAATCGTGGATCAAAGAAGATCAAATGATAAAAAAAAATATTCTACCAAATTTGTCAACCTTTTTATTTAGAATTATGTCCTGTCAGTAGCAGACAAGCACTGTTAGGGGTCTCCACTCCCGCTTTTAAACTGTGCGTTTAACCTGGCATCATACAGCCACGCGTGTTGGAAGATAAACTCCTAAGAGGATCGACGCTGAGGCTTATGCTGCGTTCACGGCTTCTTATACATGTGTGAGAGCCATGGGGACTCAACCGTGTAGCTCCTTCAAGTGCAGTTGAACGTTGCAAACAAATGTCGAGTTGGGCCTTATTTCTAAAATGTCAGCAACTCCATCAACGCTTTCATTACAAAATTACAGCAGTGGATGGAAGTAACAGGAAAAGAGCAGGAAAAACAGAGAAAAGCACACACACAAATACACACATACGTACATTTGTATATTTAACTATGTATATTTGACTTTCAATACAGTCTAGATGTTTTATACAAAAGGACGATGGTTTTATTCGACTTATGTCTTGCTTTGCATTGAATTAACCAGCAGTATATAAATCATGATGTGATAATGAGTACTTTTAATTACTGATAACATTTTACAACCAGGAATAAGTCTCATTTAGGTTTATTGCATTCACAATAGTCAAAACAGAGCTTATTGGAGCGTCAACGTGGGCTGCAGTGACTGGCCATACGCCAACTACATGATACACCTTTGAAACGATCAAGTTTAGCATGAAATGTACTTGGTTAGCTTTAGGAAAAGATCTCGGGATGTGTGTGTCGGTACTGAAGTGGGTCTGCCGTGTAGTGGTTGGACTACAGTTAGACCCCTCTTCTGTGCGCCTTTGTGACAATGGTGACCAGATTTCCGACAGGCTTGGAATGCACCATCGTAGTAGCTGAGGAGGGGCTCGTTGAGTTGCATCACTCAGGAGGAAACAGCTCTCAGCCCCGCCGATAAACTACGAGGAAGCAGTGTGGTAGCGGTATAGTAGCAGATGGTAACCACCGCGTAGTATTTGTTTTTGTATGCGTCTGTAGAGTTAAATGTCGGCGTTAAAGTATCTCGTATGTTCAATTTATTTTGAGAGGTAAAAAGAGGAGAAATCTGAGCTCGTGCCGTGGTTGACAGTGAGGGTGCAAACGCAGATGCCCCACGTGCTCGTTTGCTATTAACCGACCGAGGAACAAACTAAAACCGTCGAGATTCTCCGGTTTTGACCATCTCCAGCTTCTCTTCTACCTCTTCGTCGACGACATTAGCCGGTGACCAGGTCAGTGTCGTATATCGGGAGTGTGTATATGTGTTCACAGCCCAGACAAAGACAGATTTACTTTAACACTGGAGCTGACCCGGGTTGTTTAACTTCAGTTGGCGCGAGAACTAAGCTAGCGTCGACATTATTCCTTATATCTGAAGATGGTATGAATATTTGTAAGGACTTTAGTGCTGTCAGTAATGCTAAGTATATGAGGAGAGGTGTTTATTGGACCCATCTAGTCTAATCGGGCATTGTTACTTCGTTAAGGTGTGATTCACCGCCTGGATACCTGGATGATTTTATCTCAAAAAGTCCTGCCGCCATTGATGTAAAATGAGCATAAAGGTGAATGAACAGCGCCCCAAAACAATTCAATAAACACGAAAAATGAAGACTTTCTTACATGAATGTGGGGTATATTGCAGGGCTATTGAACTAGACAGCATCAGTTTTAAATAGGTGTACCTAATAAATTGGCTACTGAGTGTGTTCGTTCACACACACACACACACACACACACACACACACACACACACACACAAACACACACTCACACCACAAGAGTAATCCAGTGAAATGATGCTGTAATTGTTTGCAGGAGTCAGAGTAATAAGTGTGTTTGTGGTACACCACAAGTAAAGACCACAAATGACTGGATATGCAGCATCCCTGAAACAACTGTTCAGCGGCAGTCCTCATAAATCCAACATCATCCGTGTTGACCATCAGTGATAATCAGTCTTACTTCATCGTTGCAGTGGCTGTGTACTATTTCACATTTGATGCATTTTTTTCATGTGTCTTAGATGGAGAAGCAGCCTTTGCCAAATGACGATGACAAGACAGGAGCCGCAGAGTCAGAGATTGAAGGCTACGCTGCTGAGCAGAGCCAGCCGGACTCATCTGAGCCTGCCGCCCGGGCGGGATGGAACAGCAAATTGGAGTATTTTTTGGCTCAGGTGGGATTCAGCGTCGGGCTCGGAAACGTCTGGCGTTTTCCATATTTGTGCCATCAAAATGGGGGAGGTGAGTGCTTATTGACATCAAAAGTTTGGGTCCTGTGGGTCCCACCAGACCAAACACAAGTGTTGTGCATGCCTTTAAATCTGAGCACTATCAGTAAATCAGTACAGTATTTAACATATTGTTTAGATGTATAAACTATCTGTAGACAAACTAAACTCAACACTGCTGCTCTGAGGTCTGATGATGACCATCTGGCTGTTGTCTGTTGCCAGGGAAACAACATAAACTTTATGGAAAAATACAGACCATAACGGCTGTTTATGAAACAGTTGAGGTGCTGTCTTTGCATTTTCATAAGCTAAAAAAGCTTAATATGTCTTTATTTACCCTGAAGGATGGATAAGACATATTTTTAAGAACATTGTGTTGGAGGTGGCAGTAATCACACGTACGTCTCCTTCACAGTATCAAATTATGGTGCTCATTTACTAACCGAGTGCTGGTCGCCTCGTCTCCTCAGGAGCTTTTCTCTTCCTGTACGTGCTGCTGATGCTGGTTGTGGGAATTCCCTTGTTCTTCCTGGAGCTGGCAGCCGGTCAGGCCATCCGCCAGGGCAGCATCGGAGTGTGGAAGTACATCTCCCCCAGGCTGGCAGGGATTGGCTACTCCAGCTGTGTGGTAAGAAACTGATTGGTTAATGCTCTACAAACCTTCTAATTTGTGTTAGCACTCAGTATATGATGTTGCATGGATTTCAGCAGGTGTCATTTTGTCTTGTATGTTTCTGCTTCACTCAGTAATGTTCTGAAACGGTCTGTTATTAATTTAAGTGTTTGGACAGAGAGCTAAGATGAATATGTTAAATGACAGATGTTAAATTACCCTTGAAAACATCCAATTTTCTTAATAGCCTGATTATCCGGTTCTCAAACGTCCTCAGGTGTGTTTCTTTGTGGCTCTCTACTACAACGTGATCCTTGCATGGAGTCTTTTCTATCTTGGGAACTCCTTCCAGTACCCTTTACCCTGGGAACAGTGTCCAAAAGAGGGGAACGTAACAGGTAAGCACACAGCATTAAGGCTCAAACTGAGACATGAGCAGTTCCTAAATTGTAAAAGCATCAGCTGTGCAACTCATGACTTATCTTTCTTTCTCTTTACATCAGTTAGAGAGTGTGAAATGAGCTCCCCCACATCGTATTTCTGGTACCGCAAGGCTTTGGACACCACAGACTCCATTGACGACACAGGCTCTTTCAACCCTTACATTGTCTGCTGTCTGCTGGCGGCCTGGACCATTGTGTGCCTGGGAATGTTTAAGGGTATCAAGACCTCTGTCAAGGTAACTGTGTGATCTGTTGTGGCTTTTAAAGTGTTGATTTTGCTGTCAAGGACGCTGAGTCGTTAAAAGAAGTGGCATTTTTTGTGACAAGAATGTGTAGAGAAGCCTTTTCTTACTGAAAAACACGGACTGAAGGGCAAAATCTTGTGCTACACTGTTTGGACATTCCCAGTCTGCTCAAATCCCAGTCATGTGTTGGGCTTAGTTTTCAGGGTTTGCTGTGCGTGATGGCGTCTCTGGAATGTCTGATCTTAGTGTTTGAGGAAGTGAAGCCCCTCCACTTCGAGTGGCAACATCCAGATGTTGTGTTTAAGTATTGGAGGAAGTTTTGTAAATGTAATTTTATTTTTAATATTGTGTGTTTTCCCCTCACACATATCAGCCAATTTTAATGTACAACAAAGCTTGTACAAGTTCTACAAACATGCTGTGTCAGGTGTGAAAATGATTATTTACTGTATTTATGTTAAATCTAACATCAGAGGGGAGGGTTTATCACACTCTGGCTGACATCAGGGGTGTTGGGCAATTACTACCTTAAGCACCTGGCGTCTCGATTACAGGGGCCATATGTTCAGTGTATAACAGGCTTAACACTTGAGATTAGATGAAACCTCAGTTGTCTCTGTGGGGAATGTGGATTGAGGAAGGGACTAACTAAAAGACGGTTTTCTTAAGCACGTCAGTGTTTTCCGTAGCGTAAGTGTTGTCTCTTGAAAATATTTGAAATACTACATGACCCTATTTATAGCAGGCTGTGTCTTAGCTCAACATTTTAATTCTACTAAATTTACTCTACTTAGTTGGGATGATGTGTAAAGAGATAAATAAAAACAGAATGCAGTCATTTATGGACAAAGCTCTCAAGGATGCCCCTTTAATACCAATCATGATACTTTCACCTGTCACCAATGAACCTGTTCATTCCATTCCACTTCTTTCCGAGTCTTTAGTTGCTCCTTTCCCAACTTGTTTGAAACATGCTGCTGCTGTCAAATTCAGAATAAGTATATATTTACAAAAATCTATGAAAACATTAAATATATATTGTTTTTGTACCATCACATTCTGTTTTGTTGTATGTTTTCATCACATCGTCTTACCCTGCCTCTGTCTGTTATGTCTGTTTCTCTCCCTGTATGAGTCTGCTCTATTGACTTTCCTCATCAGCAGTATGTTTTATTAAGTTGCCCAAAAACTCAGTGTGAGTTTTCAGTTTTGTCCTCAAAGAGTTCTGTTTTCACAACAGCATGTGAGCCACATGTGGAGGAGCCTTGTTTTTAATGACGTCACCTGTAGAGAAGTCTGTGTCGGAAAACACGGTAGAGGGCTCTGTGTGTTATCGATTGTGTGAGCGGGTAAGGAAGGGCTGAACGAATCAATGTGCTGTGCGGAGCTCTACAGTGAAATATATTTTAACCATTTTAAAGAGTAAAAAAAAAAAGAATGAAATAAGATCAATATACGGCAGTCAATGTTCATATTGAGGCCGGCCGCCGCAAATAAATCAGTGTGTGAAACACTGCATATTGAATGTAACTAAGCAATTGAGTGCAGCCTACTAACAAGAAAAATGGAAATCTGTAGTGCATTTATTGCTGTAAATAATTTGCAAAAAAAGAGACGGAGCGAACTGAGGAGTTGTGCCTTTAAAGCCAAAGTGCCTGTGCACACAGACAAATAACTGAGTGACTGCCAGCTTGTTAATGCGATCATTGTTTCTCATTTCCTAGGTGATGTATTTCTCCTCCATCTTCCCCTACGTGGTGCTGTTCTGCTTCCTCGTCCGAGGCCTCCTGCTGGACGGGGCCTTCGAGGGAATCACCTACATGTTCTACCCCAAGGTATCTGCAGACGATATGTCCGGTTGAGCGTAGAGAAGAGATGCACATAAGAATATTTGCCTGACACACCTGTCGTTCTCTCTACGCATTTGTAGGTGGAAATTTGGGCAGATGTACAGGTGTGGCGGCAGGCAGCAACACAGGTCTTCTTTGCCTTAGGCCTCGGCTTTGGGTCCATTATCGCCTACTCCTCTTACAACCCCAAGAACAACAACTGCCACCGTGATGCCTTCACTGTCTCCACTATAAACTTTCTCACATCTGTGCTGGCCACTCTGGTGGTGTTTGCTGTGCTCGGCTTCCGCGCCAAAGAAAAGGTCATGGAATGTATCATCAGGTATGTTTGATTACAGGATAAACGTTGAGTGATGCATCAGAACTTAAAATCTTAAAATCACTAGTATATAAATATCTCTTTGTCCCTGACAAGAGTTCAGACTATGGTATGCCTTGTTGCATCAGCCGTATGTTTAAAGTGATATTTTCTTTTGTCTTTTCCCAGTAATATGAAGGAGTTATCAGTCCAGCTTCGCAATGGTGATGTGGACAAAAACCTGATTCCAGGCTTCGACTATTCTAATCCCAGTTCTGTGTCCGTAGAGGACTACAGCAGTTGGTTTAAACAGTATGGAAATAATGTCCCTGGCAATTTAACAGACTGTGACCTGGAGAAAGAGATGCAGAAGGTAAAGACTGCCAGTGTGCCGTCATGGGTTTTTGGTGTATTTGGTGTGCTGAACATGAAATCTGAAGCGGTCTTGTTTGTGTTCAGGGTGTGGAGGGCACAGGCCTCGCTTTTATTGCCTTCACAGAGGCCATGTCACTCCTGCCCGGCAGCCCTTTCTGGTCAGCGTTGTTCTTCCTCATGCTGCTCAACTTAGGACTCAGCACCATGTTCGGCACCATGGAGGGCATCCTCGCTCCACTCACTGACCGCTTCAAAACTCTGGCCAACAACAAGACCAAATTCACAAGTAAACTCCCGTTTGCCTCTTAAGTGTTATTTCAAAATAAAGTCTTCCATGACTACCCCAGTACTGCCAACAGTCCATCAGCTGATTTCACAGAGGGAGTGAAATTAGTACATTTATCTCTTTAAAGAAGCTTTGTTTCATCCTAACACATCTGTTCTGTTTTCATGTCGCTGCAGTTTTCAGCTGCATCGTTGGCTTTCTGATTGGCCTGCTCTTCACCCAGCGTTGTGGGAACTACTTTGTGACGATGTTTGATGATTACTCTGCCACCTTGCCCCTCATCATCGTGGTGGTTTTTGAGACCTTCAGTGTGTCGTGGCTGTATGGAGCTGACAGGTGAGGTCTTAAATCTTAATCCCATGCCCACTCTTCTCTTTCATATGCAACAATGTGTCATTTCTGAAAGTTTACCACTCTGTGTGTCTGAAGATTCCTGGATGACATCGAGGCAATGCTGGGCTGGCGTCCCAGTGTCATTTACAAGTACCTGTGGAAATACATCTGCCTGCTCGCTATGCTGGGTCTGCTGGGAGCCACCATCATCCGCATGTTCATCAAACACCCCACTTATATGGCGTGGAACCTTGAGACGGTAGGTAGACTTATATTAAGAGAAAACAGCGATTTGAAATGGTGGATTTCTGGATTTCAAGTTGTTCTTGAGTGATGAATTTGATTCCCTTTTTTATCAGGCGTCTGAGGAGTACCTGGAGTACCCCGGCTGGGCTCTGGCCGTTTTGGCCCTGCTGATCATATTTGCCATGATGCCCGTCCCAGTTGCCTTTATCCATGCTGTCCTGAAGGACCGAACAAAGCAAACATCCAGAGATACAGAGATTGGTCAGTACCGCATTGTTAACACTGACGACAAGTGTGACACCCCAATGACTGACATGTCAGAGCTCGACCAAAGAAGTGGGACCACCGCTTCCTTTTCCTGAGCACTGGGCGTGATGGTGCACAGTGGGGACTGACTGACAATATGTAGTAAAGGTTTCACTCTCACAGCTGTTCATACAGCTGTGGCACAGACAGCAGTGTGTGGCAAAAGATTTCTTATTTTAATATTTAAAAACTTTTTCAATTGTTTTTACTTAAATTAAGTCCAAACATATCCAGATGTAATGTATTTTTTGAAAAAAAAAATACGACTGGTCCAACTAGTAAAACATTTAAAACGTGTGGGACATGAAACATATGGAACAAATAAGTTATTGCTGGGTTGAAACCAGGAGGTCGAATTTCCGTTGTTGCAGAGTTGCAGAAACAATCGGCCTCAGTCATCAACTGTTCTTCAGAGGACATTTCCTCTGAATACACACTTATACAGACATTCACCAGTTTTTTCTTATTCAGGATTTGTTCTTCGTTAAATCTGACTTTTCTTCGGACCTTTAAGAAAAAAAGACTTGGTGAATGAGGTGAAATGTTTTTGTTTTCAGTATAAGCCATAGACATCACATCAGGTTCCTGCTCTGTGTGTTTTTTTTTTTTTTTTAAGCATTACGAGTTCACTTATCTGTTGTCTGTGAAATATCCTACATTTTACAGCTTTTTTTCACTTTTGCAGTCTTTGTGTGAGATGCTCCTCTCCATTTGAAGAACCCACACATGCCATTTTGACTATGAATGTCCTAAAAGTTTGTCAGTTTTTAAAAACCAACAAGCTTTGGCTCCTCTTTTTTTGTTGAGGACAGAATTCCAGCTCATCACTGATCAAAGTCTCGTCTGCATTGATTTACAGTGAATGAGACAGTTGTTTTAGGCTGGGCTTTAGATTGTGAGTTATGATTTGAGTCACAACAAACAAGTTGTGTGTGAATTAACATCGGTTTTGATGAAATTATGAGACTGTTACATCAGGAAACTACATACAACTATTGGTACAGTATTAATGCCATTCACGACACAGAAGCCATCTAACGTGTGTTTACAGCTCAAAAAAGTCACTACAGTTTGCTTTTATACTGTGAATATACTGTATGTTTGCAGGCGTATTGTGGAGCCACACAGTTCATACTACATGTGTGTTTACCTTCTCCGTTGAAACCAACCTGAAATCCATCAGCTGATGTACAGTGTTTGAGCGTATGGCTTTGGGCTTTGTCTGATGGGGATTTTAACATCATTGTTTTCTTTTTGTTGGTTAAAAAAACCGAGTCAAACATGTAAGTTTCCATCATCCGGTCATGTTGAATTCTGTGATGTCAGGCAACAAAACCTGTGTATTAAAGGGCATAAAACCATGAACCACGCAGTGTTGTGGAGCACACAGGAACGAGGACTTAGCAGTTTCATTTCTGCTGAACCGACTTGTAAAGTGATGACATGACTTCCTATTTGTAATGTAAATATTCACATAGCACAGGGCTTCACACATTGTTTTGTGTTTTTAAAGCTTGGGTTTAGGAGAAAACAAGTTGCATTCGTTTAAACAGGCAGGACAAAGTACCACACAGGTACTCATTTACTTCAGATTTTACGAGGATGTAAATTAAAGTGTTTATTTTGTAAAGTAGTGTTTTTGTTTGTTTGTTTTTTAGAATTAATTACTCGGTCATGTCTTGCTTTTGTAGCCATTTTTCTGAAGTTTTTCTATTTGATCAAAATGAACCACCCTTAAACACTGTTGGATGTTTGTACAAACAGTAAGTGCCTTTAATGAGGCTGATTGAACAAGATGCATTGAAACAAAAGCATTTCAACATGTTTTAAAAAGACCATTCTTCTGTCAGATTCACTTTTGAATAATGTATGTGTATAAAATGAATTTCTGAGAAAATGTAATATAATGCCATTACAATGTAATATATTTTTGCTATTCTATTATTTCTTTCCTTTCTGCACTACAGTGTATTGAAATAATGTTTGAAACGGAGCTTCAGCTTGCAGTTTAAATGTTGCTTGGACTGTTTCCTGACATGATCTTAAGTATTTACTTGTTAAATGGTTTTCTACATTTACTTGTTTAGAAATTGAATTTGAGGAAGTTTGTCTGTTTCCTTTCAAAATAAGGGCTCTGAATCTGAATGCAATTTTGTTTTGCTTATATGAATTAGTTGTACAAAGGAAATACTTGATTAAAACTTTGTGCTAATACAAATGAGTCCTTCTGCATCCAACCTTTTTGGTAGAAATGTGTAATATGCATGTGATATGTCTAAGCTTTCAAGGTATGTACAGTATGGCTGGCAGGTGACTGTAAGCAGGGAGTAGGGAGTAGCTCACACAGCTACTCCCTCAGATGGTGACATTTCTTTCCATTACTTACTTTGGAAAACACAGTGCTCACAGTTTCATGGTCTTTCTTGCACTCAGTGATTATATAACTTAAAACTGTGGAGATGCTGGCAGCGTTCGACGGTGTAAAGAGTAGTTCAGTCGTGTTCTCCACCAAAACACTCGCTGTGTGCCGCTGCTCATCTGCACCGTTATCAGCCTGGGAAACATTGAGGCATATCAAGACTTGTGCCAGAATAAACATCTGGACCGCTGCATGCGAGGGCAACATGAAGATTGGCTTTTCTTACTGAAACTCAATCTGTCTGATGGGTAAACGTTTTTAAGTCTTCCCAGCGTTGACTGACTCTGTAGATTTCAGTTTGTAAAAGTCTGGCAGCTCATATCTGCAGAGTAAGTGCAGGTGGGCTGACACATGATAGCTGAGGCTGACCTGCTGTAGCTTTCAAAACACTGTTGTGACTGTTAGACGCAGCGAACAGTGAGCACATCTCTGTGGTCTTCCCTCATATCTGTCAGTCCTTGAGCAGATGGAGCCGACTTGCCAGGCCGTGCTGGGTGCAGACAATGGGAACGGAAAACACTGGCCTTATAGGAATGTGTTCAAAGCGGCCAGCTCAGAGGACCAAATGTCAGACTGATGGTGACTAAGGTACCCTTCAGATTAAAAAAATATATATCTGTTCAAACTACAAATTCAAGGTCAAAGCTTACAAAATGTGTGCCAGAGTAGAACTTTGCCATAAGTATTCTATCAGTTTATTTTTCATAAGACTGTTTTGTCTGTCTCAAAGTAGCACTAAGGTGTTTTCTAAACGTGCATGGTGGTGTGCAAGAGTACTCACAGGTGTCCCCGTGGATATATCAGGCATCTGGGGAGGCCAGTTGTCTTGGATGCAGTCTCACTTCAGTCATCCAGAGAGGCAGAGAGGACAGGACCAACACCTGCCAGAGAGACACACGACGTCCTCGCTTCGACCTCAGGTAAACGCAATTGATAAGATCCATTTAAAATGATGCTTTTGTGCTTAACTCTGTGTGTGTGTGTGTGTGTGTGTGTGTGTGTGTGTGTGTGTGTGTGTGTGTGTGTGTGTGTGTGTTTGTGTAGAAGAGGGAGCTTGTTAAATATTGTCAGAGGCCTGTGATTATGAGCAAGCTATGCAGCATAAAAAAACAACTGTGATATTGTTGTGACTGTTACTGAGCTACATGGCTACGTATTTGAAGCCGTGGAACTCCCTAGCCTGTTAGCATCCAGGAGAAAGCATGTACATACTAAACTCAAAATAAGTCTTCCTTACCACAAATTGTGCAGATGATGCTTTTGCAAGCATCTCTTCACCTGCAGGTGTACCGGTGGACGACCCACATGGCGAGCCTGGCAGCTCTCTGCCTGCTGCTGGTGTTTCCACTGAGCAGCTCCCAGAGCACCCTGCAGTCTGGGCAGGAGATCGGTGCCCATCAGGGCCCAGCAGCACCTCCTCCACCACCACCACCCATAGGGGACCTGCTCAGAAAAGAGGAAACCACTCACTTAAATGCAAAGCGAACGTGTAAGTGTACTGCAAAGAAATGTTGTTCAGTGGAACTGCAAATATCCAACCTGCACCTCGTTCAAGTCAGCATTTGGCTAAATAACTCATAATAACTCATTTTGAGCAGGATTTGAGTGTGAAACCTCTCCCTCTGATGGTCTTCGTCATGTGTTTGTGCCTCCACAGATGCTCACGCAGACAAAGATAATGCCAAAGGGGCTCTGTTTATCGCTGCCGCCCTGGGAACCTGCGCTCTGATGGCAGCAGTGTACTGTATCTACAACAAGTTCTACACCAAACAGCAGTACCTGCACACCGAACTTAACGATGACTCAGGTGGAATAATAACTTCTTATTAGACTATTAAACTGAGTATTGATTTAGAGCCTGCGTTGCCTGCAGGGACTGAGCCGCTAACCTGTCTGGGCATGCCTTTTGTTTGCCTGTTTGAACATGTAAACATACGCATATCTCATAGCCAACACAACAAAGTGGCACCACAACAAAGACGACTGTCAACTGAAACCAAACTGACAACTATAAGCGTAGAAGCTTCTCACAGAGTGACAAAATGAGGCTAAAGATTGAAATAGCAACCGTCTCGTCATGAGCAGACACAAAGCGAGAGATTTCCATCCAGAGGAAAGTGGACTCATCAACATCCGATCTTTCTCCTCTCTCGTCTCTTGGGTGCTGTTTGTTGTAAAGCATCACAGGCCGGCTGGGTTATCAAACACGAGCGTGCAGTGTTGTATTTAGGGATGTGCAACGTGACTTCTATGAAGCACTTCCTGCTTGCTGCCATTTGGAGCCACTGATAAATTTTACATGGTGCAACTTTAATGCAAGAAATACAACAGCAAATGTGTATGGATGGTAGATGTTAGATATAAACACCATTAAGTTCAATTAATGCTGCTTTCTGTTCTGTCCTGTGAGCTAATGTCCATTACAGAAAATAATACAGATTTCAAGTGAAGTTTTGTACGTCTCTGCAGATTTAACCACAGACCCCATGGACCCTCCCCCTGTGTTTTTCCACGCCTCTGCTGGCTCCAGTGCGGCAGACGTGCGACGAGCCGGTTACGGCTCACTCTCCGACACTCCATCCATCATCTCTGTGCCACCCAGCCTGTCTCCTCCTCTCTCTGCCATGCCCTTCCCTCCCCTCTTCGTCTCCTCTCACTCCCTGAGAACTATATCAGCAAAGGATCTGGAGAAGAGCTGCATCTGATACTGAACGTCTGAGTTAGCAGTGTGACACTCTCAGTAGTTGTTTTCAGCATGTTCTTCACCACATACACACACACACACACACGTTTTCATTCTTTGCAGGCAATTTTGGCTAAAACAAAAACATTGCATCGATTTCAAACCCGAGGAGCAGGTTTGCACGTGCAGCCCCACTCAAACGAGGTGCTCTGAACAATAAGAAAATGCAGAAGAAACTATGTCAGCAACATTTGGGGATAGAATATAGAGGAGTCTGCTGTGATGTGCTAGCTGAAGTATCTCGTCCACCTGCTGCACCTGCCACTTACCATTGTTAACCCTGAAACACCTGACTTGACCTTCCGCTGCCTCTAACCACCACCAAATCTGCTCTAAACCCTCTCCCGTGCATCACGACCACACTGCATGTCTGAAACGTAGTCATGTGAGCCGTATGTTTGGATGGCTATGATAAACTAGATCTTTCCTGCACTTTATCTACTACCACCCATCCTTAGATCAGTAGTCATCCAGTATCAGAAGAAATAAACTGTCCACTGATGAAAGAAATGTTGTCTTGCTCATTTCTGCTTTTTATAGTCGATAATTAGTCCCGTGCTATACCTGACCAAGAGGCAAATGGATGTGATGTGCAGTCACTAAGCTAATTTCTTGTTATTTTCATCAAAGCAGCAGTTCAGTAGCTCAGGATCCTTTTTCACAGCACACACTTTGACTCGTCATAGTTTCATAGTATTTATTCATTTCATCATGTGCACCTGTGCCTCTCCTACTGTGACATGTTAAGATGTCTTCAGTGACAAAAGGCCTACTGCCTGATGCTTTTATTGGACTTTATTCCAGACTCAAGTGCACAAGGCTACCAGGTATTAGAATAAAGAAATATGTGTGCACCACTTCACATGCAAGGATTTAAAAAAAAGGTAAAGTACTTCCAGTTATTCCAGGTCTGTCTGCACGCTGGCAGATGGACAGGGGAGGGCCACACACTTTGCATTTCAACTGCATTTCAATATTTTTCTGTTAAACTCTAACTTCTTAATAAATGACACATCACCACATTACAGTAGATGATGCCATTTGCTTCCCTCTAAACTCTGCAAAGCAAACCAGAGAAAGCTCGCCATTGGCTGTTTAATTTTATTTATCCAAATCCACATGTCGCTGATGACTGCTGAAGATTCAAGATATTGAGCAGCTGTCACACCCTGATGAAGGATGTTGCAGTAGTGGTGCGCTATGGCAGCTCTGCCACCGTTAACTGTAGACGACGCAAAAGCTGTAACTTTTTATAATTCAGCTTGTCCTTTTTCCTTTTCCTAGACTGAAACCTCCGCTCTTCCTTTGAAAGAGAGGCGAATCCAGTCCAGCCCAGGGTCATCGCATCGTCCCGGGAGCAGCCTGCCCCTCCCGCGCTACAAATACCTGGGAACTCTGTTAATATGCCTCCATCGGACGGTGTTTACTCCAACTCCCTCCATTCAAGGCTTGCGCTCCAAGAATAGCCGCTGCTTGAACAGTCGGTGCTTAAAACGCCGGGCTGCGGGGAAGGAAGTGACATGCTACCTTCCACTCACTACACACACTTGGAGAGATTAGCGCGCAGGCAGCGGTAATCTGTTTTCAGGACCACGGCCAGAGACGCCGTTTGGCCACGGACCCTGACGAAAGTTGCCTCCGGGGCGCTGCGTAACCTTCACGGCCACCAAAGCATGTCCAGAAGTTCTTTTGGACGTTCAGGACTCTGGCAAAGTGGCTGACAATGTTTGCTCGGTTGATTTTACACAAAGGCAGTTGAAGCTCATTAAATCTGTGGACAATCAGAGCCGCTGGCTGCGGGTTCAGGAGTCTGCTGTTCAAGTCGAATCAAGGTTTTCTCTCTTAATGTGTGAGTGAGAATCACGGGGCGGAGGGGGTAGAGGAGAAGGCTGTGCGCTCGACCAGGAGCGCCCAACACTGCACATTGGTCGGATCCTGGAGCGGTGAGGATGGAGATCCGGCCGGACAGGTTTAAGGTCGTGGCAGCCAAGACTCTCGGGAAAATATACGGGTATGTAAAATCTCTCTGGGACAAAATGCCGAAGCATAGAAAGCGGCTGCCTTCACGTGTTATACAGAAAGGACAACTTTTACGATAAATTAAGCTTGTGGAGGGCGGTCTATAGGTGCTGAAACGTGGTTTTTAAATGAAAATTTGTCTTAAAAGAGAAGCAAACTGCTCATTTGAAGATCAAAACGTCCAGAGGCCTGGATTAGTGCGGGTTTGGGTGACCTGGCACAACATCTGTCCCTCTTTAGGCTACTGAATCTGTCCCTGCCATACGGATCCCTTTATAAGAGGCTGCAGTCATGCAAGAATTTCTGGGACCTGAAATGAGCCTGTCAAAGTCTCGTGTTCAATGATTTTGCTTCTGGGGACCAAATAAAGGGAATTAAGTTTCATTTCAGGCCGAAAGTGTAAGATGAAGCGCTGGATCGATGGCTGGATTCGTTTATTCCAGGCTTTTTCTGCACTGCTGTCACATTGTTCTATTACAGAAGCCGTGTCTCAGTTTTATGTGGATGTTTTAACAATCAGTGTTTTCCAGTTTCTACCACAAAGTTTGACAAAGTTTGTCTATTTAATCTGCTAAAGTCACTGTGTGTGTGGAGTAAAAACGGGCCTCTGACGGTGGGGGGGCTGTGGCCTGTTCTGTCACTGTGGGACAGTGAGCTTAGTGAGGCTTTTGAAAAACCTGTGATGAAGAGCTGGGGACATGGTGTCAAAAAAATGTCTTATTTTGTGGCATTTTAGATCCACAAGACACCCGAGGAAATAATTGTTTTGGGAAAAGTCCACAGCTCTGCAACCAGTCCAATTCTCAGTTAGATGGGGGAAAAAAAATAAAATAAAATGCGTGACCCGACATCCCCGCAGGGAAGGCGTGTGAGGTGGTTAGGAGTCTGATCAGTGGCGGATATCTGAGCGCAAAAAGGTGGTGATAGACACCCCTCTCTCTCTCGCTCTCTCTCGGGATTTGATGTAGCGTCTAAACACTTAAATCCTCTCCAGAAATAGCCTCTGCTCGTCCAAGCTGTCGGCCCACGTAAATCCCTGCAGGCCGTACACCTTGGCCACCTCTCTCCTCCCTCTCTCCGCCCGAGAGCTCGTCATTGTGTCCCCTCCCCCCCGTCCTCCTCAGGGCACCTCACAGCCACCCAGGATTAGGCCATTCGACCTACAGCAGAGCCCGCAGCGGCCTATAAGATTTCATTTCCGTGGAGCGCTCCGCACGTGCTCCCAGGTGCTCCCTCGGTACCTTGCTTCCGTGCGTAACGCGCACCGGCCCGTTCCCCGATGCTGCTCTCTGCACGCAACGAGTTTACCTGGAGCACACAGAGAATAGCAGTCATAGCTGTGCTCCTTTTTCCCTCTTATTATACTGCACTATATACTATTATACTGTACACAATTCTGTCCTGCAGCCATCCACTGTGTATTAGAGATGCAATCATTTTCAGAATAAATGAATCATTTGGTCCTCATAACATCAGAGAACAATTAAAAACAACTGTCAAAATTTCCTAAAATCCCAAGGCGATGTCATGAAATGTCTCATCTGACCAAAACCTAAAAATATTCAACTCACGACAATGTTAATACAAGGAGAAACTGCCAAATCTCACATTTCAGAGCCTCAAACAAGAGAATGTTGCAGGTCTAATCTATATATAGATATTTATAAATGAACACTGTGCCTGGATCCTCTGTGTGCTTCAGGCGTCTCATTCCTGAATCCTGTTCCCCGGTGAACTGCCTTCAGTTTAACTGTAAGAAACTGAAATGTGTGCATGTTGAATTACTCCTGATCCACAGTATTAGAGGATACGATTTTCAATCTTTCAATCTACACCAGTCATTTGACTCTCTCCTATCCGATGAGTCCAAGCTGTTGGCTCAACTCTGAACCAAGCAGCTGAACTGCCCTGACATTTGTCCTTGAGATTAACTTGGACGGAGAACCAGGAATACTCATTTGGCACAAAGGCTCATGTGAATTCAGCTTTCTTACATGTTATCAAGATTCAAAATCAAGTATTTTTCTTGGAGTTTAATTGGTTTACAGACGCGCCCCAACCTTTCCTCGTGGTGTGACGACCGCGGCAGAGAGAAGGTCAGCTAGATTGTAAGGATTACAACGGATTTTCTTTAACTCAGGGTCTGACATGAAAAGTCACTGCAGCAGATAGCAGATGAGCTGTATGGTAGGAAAAAAAATGTGAAAAAACAGGCACCTGCATTTCAGCCATTGTGTTGCAAAGGAAGAAATCTCCATGTGAACATCCACTGGATACCAGCAAATAAACTGGTGTTGAAGATGAAGCAAATGTTGTGAATTGTGTGAGACTATGCGCGAGTCAGGGGAGTTGACGGTAAAAGGCAGTGTTAAAGATGAAGAGGAGACAGGAAGAATGAAGAGAGAGAGGCCTGCTCAGACAAAAATAGTCCAAAAGAGCCAGAGATATTAATAATTCAAGAGAATCATTAATACTTGATCAGTGCCGGAGACTGTTAGAACCCCTGCTTACAGTTACTAATAGAGCATGTATGTTTCATAACTGTGTGGCTGTTATTTCCCAGTCTGCTTGCTGCTGGAGATTTTAGCTGAGTGCTTCGAAAAGGTAAAAGTAAAAACACATTCAAAGGATTTTTGTCATGTTAGTATCCAGTCTGAAGCTGTGATAATGGCCGTAAAAAGACATTTAGCGATCAGCTGACAGTGCTTTTCTTTCCCTGGAATTTCAGAATTGTGATTCTCGTTCTCAAGGTTCATTCAGCTACATATGTCTCATTGCTCATGTTGCTGTGCACCATGTAAGGCTGACACCAAATCTTTGTACAAACAAGGGATTTTGGGGTGTGTGTTGACCCTGATGGTCTTCATCAGTTTAAATCTCTGCACTATTTCTACACCTCCATCTATTTAATGATACAACATACCGGGGAGGGGAGTTTACTGGTTTAGGGGGCTCGTCTAACAACGCTACAGATCAATGTAAGACTTTTCAGGCCTGTTCTGTGTTCCACTCCGATGTATAAAGCAGTGGATGATTCTAACATGGAGGCCCGTTTATTCCAGTAGAAGCTGCGACAGCACATATACCGAAAAAGTTATCATCATTTCCTACGCCTGTGTCTTTTGCCTTATCACTTATTGCTGCATCTGACTGGTTGATGCACCTTAATTACACAGATAAAGCTTTTAAATGCAAGTGGCTTTAATGGTTTAAACTGTCATTTTTGTGCACGACACTGAGGACATTTTATTCATAGCTTTGTAGATGTTTTGCCAGTTATTTTGTTGTCGTAATGTGATCTTTCTGGGCTGTCAGGTGGCCTGCAATTTTAACTTTGGCTGCTATCAAAATTGTCACAGCATTACACTGTGCGTGGTAGCTTACTTGACCATTTTAAATCATTATTTAAATTCATTTGCTAAATATTTGTAAGATTCCAAGTTTATATGATGTCTACGTAAAAATTTTCACCCTCGCCATGTTGAATGCTCACAATAGCCACTGTGTGAGCACTCTTCTAACACTGCAGCCTAGTGGCTCAGTCAGCTAAGGATCATAATCCAGCTCATTTTTAACTGCATCACTCTCTATCCTGTACAACCCGCTGTCAAATACTCTATAAAATAGACCCTGTCCGAGCTTTATTCATTCTCTGCACTGCAGGATGTTTATTTTGGCCAAAAACTGCAGAACTGAGTCGACATATTTTGCTTAAGCACAATCAGCTCTTGCATACTGTATGCACTCTTGACGGTGGTTGTAAATTACACTTACCATACCAAGGCCATAGGGACATTTGCTTTTACTTCTACATATAGGTTAGAAAACGTAAGTATGTATAATAAATTAAGCTGTAATATAAAAGGGGCTCTGTGCTCTGGACCTGCAGGGCTCAAGTCTGATCGGAGAAGTCAGCATTGCACATGTCATGTTTAATAGATGCTCTGCTGCGTTTGGATGCATATTTGATGCCTGTTAGACTGGAGGCTGGCAGAGGTCATGGTTTCTCAGGGTTTCTCAGCAAGCCGTAAGAACACAGCTTACAGGCAGGAGCAGAAGAGGAGTTAACTACTCACCAGGAGGAGTTTCTGTCAGCACTGTTTGTCTTTTACTCACGTTGTACTCCTCACTGCCGAACAGTTCTGTCAGGAGGTGAATGTCTGCAATACAAAAATACCCAATATACAGTATTAACACCTTGAGAGGACAGAATAAGTCAAATATATGTCAGCGAGCTCCAGTGGTGGTCGGCTGACGAGACAACTGTTCTGACTCTCTCTTGTTAAGATGCTGGAGTTACCGGTCGAATTGACAGCGACAAAGATTGCCTGAACATCCACATCACTGCACTTTTATCAATCCTAGCTGTCATTCTCTGATACCTTCAGAGCAGGATCAGTTTTCACTGTGGCACCGGAGTTTAGAAAGGGCGAGGTTTGCTACACAGCTTAGCAAAGGGATGTTTCACCTGGTGCAGTCCAGATAACCACTTCAGATCATGTGACTTGAGTCTAAACTACAATTGTTTCCATATTACATTTTCCATTCGCTCCTTTCCTCGCAGAGCTCTTGAGAAGAAGCAAGAAAATGGCGAGACCATTGAGCTGTCGGCGGAGGGCCGGCCGGAGCTGGTGGAGGAGAAGGAGATGCCCATAGTGGACTGCACATGCTTCGGACTGCCCAGGCGCTACATCATCGCCATCCTCTCTGGCATTGGCTTCTGCATCTCCTTTGGGATCCGGTGTAACTTGGGCGTGGCCATCGTCAGCATGGTCAACAGCCACACCATCTTCAGAGACAACAAGGAGGTCGTAGTGGTGAGTGGCGGCGGATGAGGTGGGAACAGGGGTCTGAGTTTGTGGAAAAGGTCAAAAACAAATATTACTGTGTCTCTAGATTATTTATGTATGAGATAAGTGTTGAGTGAACACACACTATTGGCCAAAAGTTGGAAAACTTCAACCAATCAGATCAACCGTATAATGTAGGACTCTTGCCAAAGCCAGTCTTTGGTCTTCTTTCAAGGAAAAACTACTCTCCAGTACTGATATAACTGATGCTATAACAGCATCGACACTAACCTCCTGAGGAGCCGTCATTATCATTTTTCAACAAATAGTGGCGCTGTGGTTACACCTAAACCACGGCCGCCTGTAGCTGTCAGTTGTTCCTCATATGATGCAGATAGGTTCAAACCACTGCGGTTTGGCTGCAAGAGTATAACTTGAATCCTGGAAGATAGATTCTGGACCTGCATGATCTTGTGAATCCACCTGCCTCTGGGTCCTCAGAAAATTTGTCTCTAAATGTTACAGTCAGAACTTAATGAGTAGTACTAGACAGATAAATTCTCACCTCAGTGCATTTCAGGGATCAAACTCTAATTCAAGTATATGTACCGACTGAAATGTTTTCCACATGTGCTTGTCCAAACAGAAAGCTCAGTTTGACTGGGATCCAGAAACAGTGGGAATGATCCACGGCTCCTTCTTCTGGGGATACATAGTGACCCAAATCCCAGGAGGGTTCATCTGTCAGAAGTTTGCAGCAAACCGGTCTGTTAGTCCTCTACTTATGGCATGCAACTGAAAACTGCACATCCTTTTATACATACTGAAGGTGTCTTTCTTTCCTCCTCCAGAGTGTTTGGCTTTGCCATAGTGGCCACGTCTTGCCTGAATATGCTCATCCCTGCAGCAGCACGGATGCATTTTGGCTGTGTTATCATTGTGAGGGTGTTTCAAGGACTTGTGGAGGTGCGTAATTCTATAGCTTCCTCTTAAACACAAGATATGGGCGAAGAGGAAGATTTCTTTTTCTGTTTTATTCAGAACAGTTATCATAGTTTTTCTTCTCATTCCAACAGGGGGTTTCATACCCGGCCTGTCATGGTATTTGGGCAAAATGGGCACCGCCTCTTGAAAGAAGTCGCCTGGCCACGACAGCCTTTTGCGGTGAGTCCATCATCACCACACCTGCTTCTGTCTTTAAACAATGAATGCTCATTATAACTTTAAGAGACATTGGTCTCATTGCTGCTGGGTAATTAGTTGCTTTAAAAAACATAATAAGCAACTTATTTTGATGAGTGATTAAACATTATTTTTCAAGCCAAAATGACAAACATTTGTTAGTTCCAGCTTCTCAAATGTGAGCTTGTGCTTCTTGTCTTCATCACATATGACAAGAAATAGAATAACTTCAGGTTTTGAAACATAATTTGAAGACGCATTTTTGGTACAATTTTCTGAGAATATGAGTGATAGATTAATTGATATTATAAGTGTTAGTTGAAGGCTTACACACAGCGTTTCTCATTTTTCTAGGATCTTATGCTGGTGCTGTGATTGCCATGCCATTAGCTGGAATCCTGGTCCAGTACTCAGGGTGGTCATCTGTCTTCTATGTCTATGGTAAGAGACCCTTGACCCTTAGACTGGAGGTAATTGTTAAAACAGAGTACAGTAATCGGTTGGTGTGTGAGTACAGTGCATCAAAATGCTGATTTCAGTAGCTGTGTAGACACACCCATCACACACACACACACTCGACACATACTAAAACTGAACGGACGAGAGAGCTGCAAAAGGCCAGCACCATAAATATGAGGTGCAAAAAAAAAGCTCACCCGTTATGTGTGAATTCAACATTAAATCCGTCTGTAACAGTCAAGGCGTCGACCTCGCAGCTTGTTCTTTTTGACCTTTCCAGCTTTGACACTGACATTACTCCTTCTCTCGTTCCTGCCTGCCTGCCTACCTGCCTGTCTTCCTCCCTCCCCACAGGAAGTTTTGGAGTCATGTGGTATTGCTTCTGGTTCCTGGTGTCGTACGAAAGTCCAGCAGCCCATCCCACCATCACTGAGGAGGAGAGAAAATATATCGAGGAAAGCATTGGCGAGTCATGTCAACAATCAGTAACGGTCAGTGCGTAGAGAAGATTTCTCGGGAACGGTGTGATTCAAACTCACACACTGGCTGACAGTCACATTACTCATGCCCAGTCACTTCAAGCAAATGTGAAGGATAGGTACTTTTTTTATTTGTGTAGAGATAAATAAGCAAAGGCATGTATGAGTAAAACACATTCTTCTGGGACAGAAATTCAACACACCATGGAGGGCCTTCTTTACGTCCATGCCAGTGTACGCCATCATTGTGGCAAACTTCTGCAGAAGCTGGACCTTCTATTTGCTTCTCATCAGCCAGCCTGCATACTTCGAGGAGGTCTTCGGGTTCGAGATTAGCAAGGTAACAGAAACCGTGATGTGGACTGTGGGTTATGAGCAACACTTTCTCTATGTACAATAACATAATACTGCCTGGAAAGATTCTCAGATCTATTACTTAAAAATATTTTTTCCCTCTCATATAGGTGGGCATAGTTTCTGCACTTCCCCACCTCGTCATGACCATTATAGTGCCCATTGGTGGCCAGATTGCTGATTATCTGCGCTCCAACCATATCATGACCACCACGAATGTCAGGAAACTTATGAACTGTGGAGGTAAGAAAGGGCCAAAATGAAGGGAAGGCAAAATTAGATTTGCAGAAAGGGGAACACAGATGTACAATACAAGCAATGTGGCTGACTGGCTGTGCCTATAATAGCAGGTCTTTTTCTTCCAAGAGGTCAAAACTGTACCCACATGGTCAAAGTCTCATCTAAAATGGCATTTTACAGCCTTTTCTGGATATGATTAGACATTTTTCTGAGCACTCTCATTTAGTCAGAAGGCAGATTTTAGTCATGTGAACCTGAGAAACTGCACAGCGGCTCATTGGCTAGTTGGGGTCAACTACAGTGTTTAATAAGCTGGTGTGAAAAAACATTAGCTGCAATAAGGAAATGATGACTCACTGAAAAGCAGAAGCTCTGCTTCTGTCGGCTTTTCTGAACCACAGAGAAAAACCAATAGCCAAGTCAAATGAGGAACCGTGCAGTGTTCATATGACTTTGTGGGATGGTGTCAGTTCTGGGGTGATGCCGGGTTACTGCTCATTCAACAGCATTCTACGAAAAGAGGGAACAGTGTGAAGAAGAAAAACAGCCTTCAGTTGACTTATATAAGCATGTTGTATTGAGACACCACCGTGTTTTCGATTAACGTATTAAAAAAATTCTTTGCTGTTGTCTGTGCTGTTTTGCTTGTCTACATCAGGGTTTGGGATGGAGGCAACCCTGCTGCTGGTGGTGGGCTTCTCTCATACAAAAGGTGTTGCCATTACATTCCTGGTCCTGGCTGTGGGCTTCTCTGGCTTTGCCATTTCCGGTGAAACAATGTTTTTATTCTTCTTTTAAAAATAACTGTTCTGCACACATTTTGTGGCACGCATCACCATTGCCCCCATCTGGATCAAAAATCCACATCAGCTTTTAGCCACAAATATTCAGTAGACTTTGTAGGGCTTGTGAATATTTCCTATTTCCTACCATTTATATGCTAATATTGGATTTACCCTTCCTCATAAGGTTTCAATGTCAACCATCTGGACATTGCACCACGCTATGCTAGTATCCTCATGGGTATCTCCAATGGTGTGGGCACTTTGTCCGGTATGGTTTGCCCACTTATAGTCGGTGCCATGACGAAGCACAAGGTGAGAATTTATTATGTCGTAAAATATACCCTAAATCACATTTCTGTTCTTATTTTGTAGTCTGAAGGGTTTTTTTCTTTTAACCATGGATTATTGAGCAAACATGCATGTCAGATTGCCTCATTTCACGCATGAACAGTGCACTGCCGACTGAGTTTGGTCATAGAAAATGTTTCATCCGTCTGAAATAAGAGCAGAGGTATCACTTCCTCAGAAAGTGCCATTTTAGACGTCTGACAATTTGAGATTAGCTCAACAGACCAGCACTTAGCACATGTAGCTACAAGACATGCAGACTCTTTAGCAGTTCCAGTCACAAGTTCACGCTTTGATTGGTTTGATTTAATGCATGAATATCTTCCTAACTGGAAATGGTCATGGAAAGTGAAAAAGCCACTTTTTCCCTGCTTATAATCTCTCTTCCTCTGTTTTTCCTCTCATCATCCTTTGATAGACACGGGAGGAGTGGCAGGGTGTCTTTCTTATTGCCTCACTCGTTCATTATGGAGGTGTTATATTCTACGGTGTGTATATTCCCCTCTTAATTTCTGCCTCCACTCTTTCTTCCATAACCTGAGTATTACACTGTTTAAGTATGCAACAATCTATGCACTGCCCCTCATGTAATCTTCAGCAGTTTGGATTAGCCCCTTCTCTATGTAAAATAAACTCTGATCTTGTCTGTGTCTGTGCTGCAGGCCTCTTTGCATCAGGAGAGAAGCAAGCTTGGGCGGAGCCAGAGCAGCTGAGTGATGAGAAATGCGGCATCCTGGATGAGGATGAGCTTGCGAACGAGACGGAGGAGCTGTATCGCACAAGTGGCGGAGCAGGCTACGGAGCCACGAACCAGGGAGCGGATCCCAACGGAGGCGGAGGCATGGGAGGAGGAGGCTGGGTCTCAGACTGGGACAAAACTGAGGAATACGTCCAACCAGCTGGAACCAATAATTACCTTTATGGAGGAGAGGGGGACCGAGAGTTCACATAAAACCAGCAGCATCCCCCGCAGCCTTCAGTGAGGCAGAAACAGTACATCAACAGCGTGGAGTTTCACATGATGGCCTGGAGAACTTTGGAAGTGTGGATCTAAAAAGTGATGTAGGTGGGGACCATTTTCAGCAAGCCTGACTGTATTACTGTAACTGAACTGAATCCCAAGAGACACAGCAGTGAAGGGGAAGACGGCGTTAGTAAATGTAAAATGTGTGTTTGTGTGTGATTGCAGCTGTGTACATTGTGTGAGAGACAATCTAAGTCAGAGTGTTTTAGGCCTCCCTGCAATCACTCTTGGAGGAGGGCTGTGTTTTAGGCCTGGCGTGGCTTTCTTTGATGTTTATTCACTGTAATAACTGTAGGAATTTCTATATTACCTGACAGGATTTGGATTTCATTTGTATGCCTCTCACTTGTATTTGATCATTCAAGACTACAAATCTCTTGGTGCACATCGGTCACAAGCACATTTCTGCTGTTGGGTGGAAACCTGTCGAGTTTAATTGGTTTTAAAAATGTTTCATAAATGGTTGTAGCATTTGCACGTCCACTGAAGTCAAAACGGGAAATCACTGAAATGGAGCTCCGAGGTTTTCACACATTATCAAAGCTTTTTTTTTTTCCTGAAAACAATGTTAAGTTTTTTCCTTAATGTGCACACTTTTAAGAAAAAGCATGTTACTTGTGCCAATACAACAAAATATTTTTGCTCTGTAGTATTGGTTTACTCCTCTACTGACAAAGTAATTGAGCACCTGCAAATATTACTGTGCACAGCTCTCTGTGACGTCTATATAGCCCATACATTTGCAGCTGTAGCATTTTAATTTCCTCATGCAAAAATGTTTTATGTGCAAGGCCTCGAACCTGTCTGCCTGCTGACAAACTGGGGAATAAAAATGCCTCATATAGGACATGAAGGAATAACATTATCCAGGGTAATAACAGTCCTATATCAAATTAGGTTCTTAGTTTAGAGCCACTCTTATCCCTTCCTCAAACTCCAACATCTGAATTTTGTTAAATATTCTTTACAGGTAGCCTGTGCTTCATTAATGTTACTCTATCATGTTACTGTTGTGTTCAGGCAATTCATGCTTTAAGTGTTAACATCAGGTAAAGCACTTTGCTGTCGCCACATAACCGAAGAAGCCCGACACACGCCGGTCTCTGTTGCTGCTCTGTCACAGCAGCAAAAGCCCAAAAACCAGTGAGCCGAAGCTGCTGTGCGGTGCCAGTTAATATGTAGCATATGTCGTAGTTAAAAGCTGCCAATCTCATTTAAAGATGGACTTTCATTACCCTTTGCTTTATTTTAGAGTACAGCAAGCTGAAGGCAAGTTAAACGATCAGTTGACTAAGGACCAATTGAAAAATAAAAGGCCGATAATGGACAAGAAAACAGTCATTTTCACTGCACATGAGCAGTTTGTTTTATTTGTTTTCATTGGTAGATGTTGTCATGTATCTAGCTAGCCCCAGAATGACGGTTAAAGATGAAGAAATATCCCTGTGTTAGATCCTGAATGATGTCACTTTGGCTGACACTGTTTCATTGAGTGGGGTTACTGATAGGTCAATTATTAAATGTTAGGGTTTTTACTGTTTTTGTCATTTTTCATTAATTTCTTGTTGAAAAGTTTTGTTCTGGATTTGAAACCGTATATGTAAAAGTCATGTACATGTGGAACATATAGCATAATAAAACCTAGAGGTGTTAATTCCTGTACAATAATTACAGATATTCTTGGCAGTGAATGCCTCTGCATTGCTCCTGTTTTTAGGCTTTAATGTTTGGTATTATATGCATAAAGTATCTTGTAAAAAAAATTAGATGATTATAGCTGCGTGTTACCTTTTTAATCAGTCTTTATTTTTTATATCACAGCACCTGTTCTCCCTGTTTGAGCCCACTTTCCTTTGCCACTTCCCAGATTCAGGCACTAACAAGTCTGTAAACCTTAGGATACAGTGGTTTCATGTTACCCATTATGCTGTACTCCTCTCTAGACAGCGCATCGATCACTGAGCTTAAGTGTAAGAGCATGGAAATTAAGGAGAAGAAAAATAGATTTTGATGGCGCCAGAGCATAGAACGCGTCAGTTCTCCTCAGCCAGCAAAAGGCACTGAGGGTTTCACCCTCACTGTCCTGCTCTGATCTCTAAAATCAATGGGATTATCCTGCATCCATCTGCCAGTGAAAGAAATACTTACTTGAATGTAAATCCAGTTCTATGAGTTGCGTTCTTACTCCATCGAGGCTCCGCCTTGACACCCTGAGAGAGATCTTTGCACTCACCACCCAATCATGAGGTAGAAACCGCACACTATACACCACTGTTCATCTTCCTGTTGAACTCAGCAGTGAGAAAAGAATTGGGGCCAACTCGGCCTGTGGTTAGAGGGCTACAGACACAGACGCGCCTGCAAAGACACAACAACACATAAGTGGATGTGGAAGGCCAGCACATGGCCAGGGAAATATTCCTGTGACCTCAAGTGAATGTGAGGCCTGAAGAGGGCAAACAAGCTAATGATCCTGGTGAAGTGTCTGCACCTTCAGGTCCATGGTTATTCATCTGAGGGCCTTCTTACCACACGAAAACAAGGGGGAGATCCGCCTGCACACCATGTGTCCCATGAGTGCGATGCACAGCAAGCCTGACGGTTTCTTCGTCTGCCATGACACGTAAGCTCAGGACTCCTCTGCTGGCTCGGTGACTGGATTCTCAATTTGACTCCAAAGGGCTATGAGACAGTGTGTCCCACTCCTCTGCAGGGTTTCAGGACATGACGTCCTTGTGTCAAAAAGCCCCTGCAGAAAGGTGAATACTCCCCACAGTGGGCACAGGGGGGTTTGGATGCCTGTTGAAAACACCTTACCTGCTGCCATGTCTCCTCAGCTGCTCACCTGTGGTGTCAGTCCTTTTCCACACTTAGCCACACCCACCTGGCCGCTCACCTGATCACACACCTGAGGCTCGTAGCAGTCAGTGCAGTACTTAAGCTGCTCTCCCACGCTCACTCAGTGCCAGATTGTTCTTCACATCATTCAAGACTCTCCAGGACGGTTTTCTCGTTTTCTCCAACACTGCCTGATCTTCTGCCCTCTGGTAAATACCTCAGCCTTCTGTACATGACTATGTTTGCTGTAAGGAGTTTCTCTCTGTGGCCATAAAACGCCATCAGCCTCCTGAGTTTAAAATATGGACAGTCCAAAAAACAAAATATCTAAATTATTTTAATGCTGCAGCTGATAACAGTGGAGCTTTTTATTTTTTATTTTTTACTGTGCATAGACTATTGCTGGGTAGTTTTGAATCATGGCCTTATCCATAATATTACATCAGAATTCATTTGTTTATTCTAGTTTATATTATTAATCAGAACCTCTAAAATAACTGAAGTTAATATAAATAAATGTAGTGGACTTAAAAAGAACAACATTTGCCCCTGAAATGTAGTAAGTAGAAGCAAAAAGCAGCAGAAAATGGAAATACTCGAGTCAAGTACAGATTCTTTGGTGCAGCTTGAGTACAGCATTTGAGTAAATGTACTTAGTTCACCACTGACAGTGTGGCGAGGAATGACAGATGAAGGCTGAAAGCTCACAAGCAAACGAGGCTACAAACAACCCATAAAACAACAGGCTCGCTTCGTTTGCTCCATTCAACGCTACGCAGTTGTCAAAAGTAACACCACAGCCTTTTCAAACTTTATTTCTAGAAAAAATATCATCCAATACTTGTACAAAGGAAGTTGTAGGAGGCAGTGAGGGTATACATTGTCATACAGTATAAAGTACAGTGTATTTGACATTAGGAAAAGGCCATCCATTAAAATGTCTGTATAAAGCTCTCAAAACTGTAAACCACGTTTCGCCTTTTGTCTCAGGAACCAGCAATATAACGTTCAAAGACGGCCTGGTTCTATTTACTGTATGGAAATAAAGTGATGGTTAGGTTTCTGCTCATGGCCGACAAGTTGAACTGGGTTCGCTGGTCTTGTTTTTGAACTGGCTGACCTAACCTTACCTTTCTAAGGACTTTCAAACAGTTTTTTTGACTGGTTTGACCTTGATTGTCATCATTTAGCAAGATTATCCCTGTGTTGTACGTGTAATGACCTCCAATCCTTGAACTTTCATTGGCATAAATTGGCTGAACATACCTAAACATGCATTTTGTGATGAAGCACTTGCACTCATAAAACAAAACAAACGAATGTAATTAAAATGTACTTATTTCAGCACATTAAACTACAACAGGAATGAAGTTCTCTCTTAAACTACTGCATATTAAGCTGATATCTGGTCAGCATACACACTGGAATATAAAGTGCTTTTACATTTTAAAGCAAAAGTGGCATCTATACAATATTATGACATTTCTTATGTGTACAAACAATAAAACCTAAAAAGTGTTGGCAAGGAAAAATACATTTTTTGCTTGAAAAACATGAACTTGCTCACCCTCTTCCCATCACTGAAAGCTGATTTTTAAAATGTTTCATCGTGCTGCTATACTCATAAGAAGAATAAACGGCTAATGCTGTTAGTCGAAGCTTTCTGTATGTATAAGGAGTTTCAGGGTTGGAAAAACTAGTTGATAGTCAAATGACTGAAGATCAACTAACATAATACCACTTATTCACTTGACAGCTTGACTGTGTGTGAGGCTTTGCTTACTTTCACTGGAAACATTTTTTTGTTTTTGTTTTTGTTTTTCTGACTGTTTGACAAAATGAATACATTTCTCTTCTGGTAAGATCTGATGGCAATTTACATTTTACAGAATATTCCATATACTTAAACACTGACAAATATTATGCAGCATACAGGATCTTACTTATTGTGCTATTTGATAGCCTTGCTCTGTTTTAACTTGACTTTTGTTAAGTTACTTACATTTTCCACATAGCGCTGATACCTTTTGTCGAATCATAGGATTTGAGCTGACTTCACCTGACTCTGCTGGTCTGTGGGAAATGGGACTTTTTATCAGTATAAAAGCTGCTGAGACTCCTCTATCTTTTCATGACTGAGTCTTCTGCTCCTCTGACTTTGCCTACTTCTTTTCCTCCACTACCTCGCCTTGCCCCACTGTTTGGTATCACCCCTCTCCTCCACCTACCCCCTCCATCCCCAGGGTGTGGTATACCCCCTCTTTCACTCCCTCTTTCCTTAGTGCTTCGTATCCCCCTGCTCCTCCTGCTCCTCCTGATGTCCCCTCCATTCCCAGGGTGTGATATACCTCTGCTTTCACTCCCTCTTTCCTCAGTGCTTCGTATCCCCCTGCTCCTCCTGCTCCTCCTGCTGTCCCCTCCATTCCCAGGGTGTGATATACCTCTGTTTTCATTCCCTCTTTCCTCAGTGCTTCGTATCCCCCTGCTCCTCCTGCTCCTCCTGCTGTCCCCTCCATTCCCAGGGTGTGATATACCTCTGTTTTCATTCCCTCTTTCCTCAGTGCTTCATAGCCCCCTGCTCCTCCTGCTGCCTCCTCCATGGTGTGGTACACCCCTTCTTTCATTTCCCCTTTCTTCATTGCTTCATATTTATTCTCTTTCTTGTCCTCCTGTGCTTCTGGGTGAAGGGTGTCGTACTCGCCCTCCCTTTGGGCACCACGTGACTGCTGCAGTGACTCGTATCGCTCATCACCTTTATCTCGTAACGTTAACCCCACATCCTCGTATATTGGTCCTAGAAAAACCAAAAAGAAGTGCTATGTGATGCCTTCAGTGTGCTTACAAAAAGTGGAAAGAAGTAGAGGTTACTCACCTGTGCCATTTCTCTTTTTATACCATAGAAAATAAGCTGCAGCTACAGCTGCTAGACCAAGAATCACGAGCACGATTACCACTACAAAAATGGTCATTATCGGCGGTTGATCTGAAACAGACAGAACGTGAACATATCATGACGGTATGAAATCCCTGTGACCCTGTTTTAGCTCATATTAGTTGAATTCCCATTAGGGGTGTTTGTATAAAATAGGTCTGGCTGTCAGTACTTTGAAATATGAATTGTCAATGTCCAAAGTCCATCAGCAGGAACTTACACTCATGGCTGTTGCTGAGAAGAGACCTCCCGCCATTCCACACAGCTCTACATGCATAAGAACCGCTCTCCTTCGGGATCATGAATCTGTGGTTTAAATTTGGGAGCATTACTGGTTGACCGACGTCATCATTCTTGTACCAGCGATAGTCGGCGCCGCCGGGACAACGTGTACAAGAACACGACAGGCCCATTTTTTCGGACAGAGACGCCTTCACAGGAGTCGCTGAAAAGGGACAAATGAGGAGACGGACTTTAAATGGAGAAAAGACTGCGTGTGTCACACAAAAGAGGGAGACTTCATTCTGTCCACCTGCGGCTGTCGCAGTCGAACAGCGCTGGTTAGATATGCACACCTTGGACAAACACAGGTTGAGAATCAGAGGTCATATGGTATGGCTGTCCTGCGGTGCGGGCCTTGTGTGTGAAGGTGGCATCACACTTATATTTTCCCTCTGTTTTTTCTGTCACGTCAGAGACTTCGTAGATTGGACTTTTACTCGCTGTAATGACTGTATTGTCTTTGTAGAAAACAGCCTGGGTGATTTGATCTGTGCCCCAGACAAGGCACCTCAGAGTCAGACTCTCCCCAGCTACAGCAGGCAGAGGATACATTTCCAGCGATACATCCTTGTCTGAAAGAAGAAGACTGGATTAGTTTTACCCAAATCATTTAAATGACTAAAAGGAAAAACAAGGTGGCGAACATATTGAAGCAGCCACAGTAGAGACCAAAAACAGATCTAAAAATCTGCTGGATGCATAAATATGCAACTGTTTGCTGTAAAGTTTGCCATAGCAACTTACAGGATAATAAGCTGATGCTGTGCTTAAAAAAAAATCTGTTTTTGCAGCTTTAAATGATGGTATTTAGAAAAAACTACAGCTGAAAGAAGAGATAAAAAGATAGCCTGCCACTATGGTCGCTGCTGTGGCATAGACTTCCTTGTCTTTTTTAATGCATTGGCTGCATGTCTTTAAATTTAAACAAGCTGGCAGAAGAGAAGTGGTCAACATGAAAGCAGATTTAAGATAAATGCAGTGTATGAGGGACTATAATATCAATCCATGTAAGAAATTTGAAGCAAATCATCTCTTGGAACAGTGTGTAAACAGTCTTTAGCCACAGAAATGTTCCAGTATAACAGCATTAAAATAAGCCTACCTGAGGTCCAGACTATGATTTGGTTACTTCTGTGTTGCTGGAGAGCATCAGTACACCAGAAGATGGTCTCTGGGACATACAGACTGTTGGGTTGAAAGTCCAGACTCACACTGTCATTCTTCAGCCTCAGCTTAATCCTCTTGGTCTGTGCTCCTCTGTTGACCCAGCACCTCCACCCCTGCAGACCATCTTCGTTCTCAAGCTGCAGGATCACCGAACCTCCAACCCGCATCACTGGGTGGCCCGTCTTGATGATCAGTGAGGCTGTGGGAATGTATTCTGAAAGGCAAATAACAGATGATGCCATTGTTTGCATTCACAGTTTTATTTTGACCTACTTCACGTGGTACATTTACCGTTGACAATGACGTTGAAACTGTCACTTCTCAGCCCATTGCTCTCACAAACATAAGAGCCTGAGTCCTTGGCGGCTGCAACTGCTATCTTCCATGTTTTGTCCGTTACCAGTTGCTTCTCATTGTTGAGGTACCACATCACTGTGCTCGGTCCTGTGCCAGTGTCACAGCTCAAATAAAGTAAGTCCCCAGAGAAGATCTGATCCAATTTGGGTGACATAGAAACTATGGAGGCAGGAGACAAAGGAAAAGAAGAAGAAAAGAAGTCTTCATTTGGGCATTTGGACACCTGCTGCACTTCATGTCATTACAAGAAGCTACAAAGGACTGTTGCTGCCACCTATGGACATCTGACACCAGTGAGAAGCAGTAAAATTGAGGTATTTGAACTTTACTTGAGTATTTCCATTTTATGCAAATATATAGGCCTACTTCTACTCCACTAAAGCTGACATCTTTTGCACGTGTGTGAATCCTGATTACCTTGCGGCTTTTGCTGACATCTTGCCAGGAGCACGGACGCTGTCACAAAATAAAAAGAAGGTTAATTTTTTATGACTCATAACACAAAGTTTACATCTGTCTCGGCCATTTAGAGCAGAGCATTTCAGACACTGAGTCAAAATTCAAAATGATCACTTGCATCTTCAAATATTTGACTTGTGATTCAGTGTGTGCTCAGCTGTGGTGATTCTTCCCATGGATTTTCAGTTAAAAGTTTAAGTTTATATATATTTGTGCCTGTTGTAACGCAATGAGAACGCTAATAGATGAAGAGCTAAGAAGCTAAATTGATGACTACCTCATCCAATTTTAAACAGGTTTTAGTCCCATGCATCGTCTCTCACACCATCAACCTGAAGGCACAAAATATTTTTGACTTTTAAATTTTCCGTGGTCAATTAAAGCATTATTTATCTAGAATACATTCCACACACATCACTTTTGTTTGTTTTGGATGTGTGTAGCTGTAAATGTAATCTAATCAGTATGAGCAAACATGAAAAAAGAGTCGAGAAAAGTTTTCTACAACTTCTAGAAGACATTTGGTTTAATGCTGTAATTATGTAAAATACAAATATCTGAGCCGGTTCTGAGCATTTATCAATCATTTTATTGTAATCCATGTTCTACACAAAGTGACTAACAAACGTACAAAAGTTCCTCAAGTTTCCTCAGTTTTCCTCACTTAATTTCCTCAGTGTTTTTGAATTTGTGTGTGTGCGTATGTATGTGTATCTCTTGTGTCTATTATTTGTTGAATTGCTTTTTATGTAAAGCACTATGGGCTGCTCCTTTGTATGAAAAGTGCTCTATGAATAAAGTTTGATTGATTGAAAAGTTATTCATTCATTTTAGAAAAAAATAGATAAATTAAATGTTCAGGAACATTTTTCACATATTTCTTATATATAAAAAATGTTATATAATATAAAATATTTATCGTTTACTTGATGCTGCGGTGCAGAAAACATCTGTGGGTAAAATGAATTTGTATAATTTCTGCTTCGCCTGTGTGTATGACTGTTGTGTTCATATTTAAGCAAAATATAAGCAAAGCCTCTTTCAACATCATTTAATGGAAAAAGTGTAATATTGTTGTTTTTATTTACATGATTTTTCAGTTTTTTACTGCCAACATTTTTCTAATCTGATGCAATGCATGATTCATTTTAAAGGTGATTAATAAAATGTTAAATGAACCCTGACGTGAGTAATCTGAAGGGATTCATTCCAGGGAATGAATCTACATGCCAACATAGCAAAAGCCAGTGTCTGTGTAAGTGCATACATAATCAGCTTTGAATTGTTCAGCAATATAGTTAATTAGAAATTGTGCTTAAGTTGCACAGATGCTTCTTTACTGTCTAATTTGTTATTTCTATTACAATAGACAAATATATTTATATTACTGAATCTCACATTTAAATCTCATTTTGTTTTAACTTCTATTAATCCTGTCGGTAGATGATGAAAATTGACTTTTCAACCAACACCCTGATCCTCTCACACTGATCACCACAGGTCAGTGTGAGAGTATTTACCACTGAGGGCTAACTGAAGGGCACCTCAGTGATTTTTATGGAAGCAAAACTTTTACATATTTGTTAAATGCAATTCAGTAGAGACAATGCAGCTAAATGTAAGAACATTTTTTAAATGTCTTTGCAATTGAAAATGGCAGAACCACCTTTATTCCCATCAGCAGCCCTTGTTCATGTTTCATTGGGTCCTTCTTACCTGCCAGGAGCAGTAGATGCTTTATCCCCATCATCGTCCTGATACGACAAGAACAACTGCAGTGACTAAGTGCAGAGAAGTGACCACACTCACAGACTTTCAAGTATACAGTGATGTAAAAGGAAGTTGCAATGGGGAGGGCAAAGAGGCCACGTGTGCAAGGATTGCAAGACATAAAAAAACAGTAATAAAGGTTTCCTGCATGTTTAAAATATACTTCCCCTCTGCAATAATATTTCCCCTTAGTGGTAGATGAACAACTTTTCATAGAGGGGGTGTGAGCGTGGTCATTTTTGCAGAAAGAGGTCAGGAGATATTCCATCATCAGTTGAGGGTATTTATTAACACACTGATAAAATAGAGAACATGTGCATGGATCTCAGTCTACTGGGAAATCGCAGTCTGCAAGCAGTTAGCTACAACCACCCGCCAGAATGAGAATGTTTGACTTATGATTACACAGAGTTTAAAAAAGAAATGTGCAGGTATCTAATTGGTCAATGCAGGTGGGGGTCACCATGGTTTAGACTTTAGTGCTCCCTACTTGGTCCACAGGCTGGTCCCAGCCTCTTAGCACATGACCCATCCAATCCATAGGAGACAGCGCCCTGAAAGAGATGACGGCTAGATCCTCCTCTGTATGTAAATTATGTGTTACTTGACACAAGGTATGTTTTAGGATCCTCTTTTATTTTGGTAGCCTTAGTTCCTGTTTTATTTTGATAGCCTTCCCTCTTGTGTCTCAATTTAATTTACTTCCTGTATGTTTCCCACCTGTGTGATTGTGATTGTGTCCACCTGTGTCTGTTCAGTTCCCCTCTATTTAAGTCTCTGTGTTTCTTTTGTCTTTGTGGGATCATTCCCCTTGCGTGTGGTTTTCTTGTTCCCTGTTCAGCTGTGAGTATTCTGGCCTAGTCCTTGTTCTCCCATTTTGGTTTATGAATTGTTGGTTTTGCTGGCCTTACCTTTTGTGTTGTTGAATTTTGAACTGGTGGATTTTTGGTTCCCTTCTTTTGTAATAAATCACTTTGAAGCTTGAAGCTCAACATCTTATTGTCAAGTCTGCACTTTTGGGTTCACACTCTAATTTTTCCTTGCTCAACGACCACCTAATCATAACAGAATGATCCCACCAAAACTGTACCCAGCAGAATTTTTTCCTTGTTTGGAGGAGACGAGAGATGTGGAGTCTGTTTTTGAATTTTTGGCCCTTTATGTTTGGGACGACTCCTTGGACCCACAGGAGGCGTGGGTTGCTCTAACCTCCTTAGAGACGTTGATATATAGCAAAACCTGGTTTTGGAGTCATCCTGCCATGCCGAGGCTGTGGCACGGGACAGACTCCCTTAAATACATGCTGAAAGAGGAGTTAGTCTGTGAGTAAGCAGTCTCGACTCCTAAGCCATCAGACTCCCAGCCTGCTAGCCTCCCACCCACTCCAGTTCCTGAGTCGGCTAGTCACCGGCCTGCTAGCTCCCTGTCAGCCACAGTCCATGAGTCAACTAACCACAGGTCTATTAGTAACCTGACATTTGCAGTCCATAAGTCAGCTAGCCCCAGGCTTTTTAGCGGCCTACTGACTACAGCCGGCAAGCTAGATAGCCAACAGCTCTCTCCCCTCCAGCCATGTTCGGTGCTGGAGTTGGCCAGCTTGCTGACCCAAAGACAAGAGCTCTCCATTCAGGGGAACGCGGATGGCTTTCAAGATGTCCCCCACAGGAAGGAATGGGGTCCGCAGACATAAGGCCACGAACCAGTCCAAGCCTCAGCCTCAGCCCCAGGTTGCCAGCTACCAGCCCAAGCTTCAGCCTCAGCCTCAGCCCCAGGTTGCCAGCTGCCAGCCAGAGCCAGAGTCACAGCCCAAGCTTGAGCCACAGCCACAGCCAGAGCCAAAGCCCGAGCTTGAACTACAGCCACAGCCAAAGCCACAACCAGAGCCCAAGCTTCAGCCAGAGCTGCAACCGCGGCCGCAGCCAGAGCCAGAGCCAGAGCCCAAGCTTCAGCCAGAGCTGCAACCGCGGCCGCAGCCAGAGCCAGAGCCAGAGCCCAAGCTTCCGCCAGGGCGGCAATAACAGTCGCAGCTTGAGCCAGAGTCAAAGCCAAAGCCTTGGTCACAGCCTCGGCCAGAGCCACAGCCGCAGCTGCAGCCACCCACCGAGTCGGAGCCGCAGCAGCGGTCACCCACCGAGCCAGCGCCACAGCCACCTCCTGCTCCAGATGCCCCGTCACCGGCTCCCAGCCCAGCGGTCCTCTCGCCTGCCTCCATTCCGGGCCTCCAGAGGGATATTGCCTTCACTGCTGTTCTCCGGAGGGGTATCGCCTTCACCTTCGCTGCCAGCCTCCAGAGGGATATCACCTTCGCTGCTGTTCTCCAGAGGGATATCGCCTTCGCCTTCGCCCTTTGGCCAGCAGGTCTCTTCCAAGGAGATTGATAGGACACTCAGGGGCATGTAGAAACTGGTGAGTCAGTCTTTGTCCTTCATGAGTCACTGCCAATGGAACAGTGACAGGCTGAACTTGAGGTGGGCCTGAGACCCCCACAACGGCTAGGCTTCTGTTAGACAGGGGGTAGGGGGTGGTGAGAGAGGAGTAGGTTGCTTCAGTGTCTGCTAGAAGCCAGTGTGTCTTCCCCTTTGATTTCACAGACCACCATTGGTTCTGTTAGTGGTGGACAGAGCTGGCCTGCTTCGGTTTACAGGTCCCGTCAATAATCAGTTTTAGGTTCCCATGCATGTGCTGGTATCTGGGATGAGTATGGGATGTTTGGACCTCCTCTGCCTCTCGGTGGACCTCCTCTTCCTCTTCCTCTCTGTAGTCCTCGATATCCTCATTGCATGTTATTAGGACAGTGGGTGCTCCAGTGTCCTGGTTGTCCACAGATGTAACAGATGTTATTCCATCCTCTTCCTCTCCATTGTCCTCCCCACTGGCTCCTGTTTGGCCCTCCTTGGTATTTCTGTATTGGAGGCTGTGCTCGTTCCCTGCTCCTGCATAGCTTCCTTCACTGCCTTGGCTAGCTCCTGCTTTAGTCCCTCGTCAACACTGGGTGTCATCACCATCTTCTTATCTTTAGCCTTGACTTCAGCTTTAGTCTTGTTTATCTCAGCGTCTCTGTTAGCCACTTGCTGCTTTAGTAATCTTTTGTTCAGTTGTTTGGTTTCCTCTTCCTCTTAGGAGGATAGGACCTTCTCAGCTCCTCCCACAGGTGATTTCCGAACATATCCGGTGGGATGGTGTCTCGTGCGGAGGGTCCTACTCCTGGTGCTTTCAGTAGCCATCTAGTTATCTCTTTTCCTTCCAGTCTTTCCAGCAGGACTCTCATGTCTCCTGCACAGAGCAACACTCCCATCATCTGGTCCTCCAGTATGCTTATCCATCCTCCATTTCCTTTTCCTGGCGTCTCTGATTTTTCTTCTTAATCTCTGTCATGAGCCTACACATGGCCATCGTCATTGCATGCTGGTCTTTTTTCTTTCTCATTTTACTGTGTGCTGATCCCCATATCTTTTTTCCACTGGATTCCCACTCACTGTGCGCAGCCTTCGCTGCTCCATCAGCCGTGGTGACCAAACTCATAATCACATTATTACTTGGCAAAGTAGCTTCTGGTTCTTCTGAAATGAGGCCTTGCTTTTCCCACTTCTCCCACATCTTTTTTTGACTTGACCTTGGCTTTTTTCTTCAGCATTTCTCACCACCTCCCGTATAACCCATTCTCTCAGTCCCCCTAGAGTCTGCACTTTCTCCATTTTCTTTACTTATTTGCTTTATTTTATCCCTAATTTTCTATTCACTAGCACTGGGTCCAACACTTCTGCTCAGGCTGGCCTGTATGATTTGATTGATTGATTTAATTTTATTGACAAAGTGTCCTACACCTAACGGTGCCCAGCCCTCATGGGCTTACAGGACACTTAATAACACCTGTAATTATACAGCATGCAGAGATTAATGAACACTCAATCCTTTCCCAGTGGCCAGTCTGTTTGTATGGAGAACACCCGAGCAACTGACCCATAGAGTGACCACAGAGCAGGCTTTGCGTTGACACCGTTAGGTTTCCAGCCTCTGGGTAGACTTGTGTTATCACTGTTAGGTTTCCGTCTACCACTTGGAGATTTCTCTCTTTCTTTAGTCACTCTGACACTGCTGGTATCTTAAACAATCCCCAATGAAAAACAATTTGTAATAATGATAAAAAATAAAATAAAATAAAATAAAACAAAGAAAGAACTATTTCTAATAAAAGTGAAATGAAAAATTATCCCTAATGAAAGAAAATTAAAGAAAAATCCCCAGTGAACTTCTTTTGCTTTTCTTCTCTTATCCTCTTTAGGCCTATTTATCTCTTTGGGCTCTATTTTCCCCTCCGCAGCCTGCGCAGCAGGGTGCGCACCCTGCGCAGTGGTATTTTCGTGCAGCGCAGGCAGGCGCAGACTCACTTGGTATTTTGGTAAACCGAGGCGCACAGAGGTACGCCAGGATGGGCGTTGTGGCGCAGTAGGGGGCGGATTTGGATTTTCGTTCATTTCGGTCTGTGTCTGCAGCGCAAAAGTGCGCTGAAAGCTCGCCACCCTAGACCTGGTCAACTCTGTACGCCAGCAGCGCACCACCGGGCAAGTGGATTTTAGTAAACCGGCGGAGTTTTGCGCTAACGTCACCAATAGCTCACAGGCAGGTTTCCACAGTGTCTGGCATTTCACTGCGATCAATAATTAGCAACAGCCACGATTCAATATCAGAGTCAGCACATACAGTCAGACCTTAATTTATATATTTTGATCAGTATCTCATCTGACCACATTGCAAGCGCGTTCGGCACGCGTAATGGTCACTCACCCTGACCGAATGTACACAGTTGAAACAGGGATGCAAACTAATCAATTGACGTCGCTGTGCCAACCAGAAACAGCCGTGGCATCCTACAGAGCATATATACTGCATCTATCTCAGAGCACTGGAGAGACACAGAGAGACTGACACACGGAAAAAACGTAAGTGATGATCGTTGTCCGCTATTACCCACGTCATTTCATTCCAAATACAAACGTAATCATAGTATGCTTAACGTTATCTACAAAGATGGAGTTCATCATTGCTTTGGGGAGGAGGAGGAGGAGGAGGAGGCCGAGGATTTACCATCTAAGGACCTCATATTTAGACATGAGTGACGTCAGTCTCCTCCTGGGAGAAGTTTGGCTCAGTCATCCTCGAAACTTGCCATGCGCCTCGCCATCGGCGTTGTTGCTGCTGTGATTGGTGAAGATTTGACTCGGCTGTGTCAAACCCACTCCACGCCTTCTCCCCTCCCTCCTTCAGAGTTGCGCTGCTGAGATGAGAAGGAGTAGGAGATGCGCCGGCGGCGCAGTGCACGAAAATACCAAAGTCTGCGCCGCCACGCCCCATCGGCGAAGCGGACGTGACTTTGCGCCGCGTCTGCGCCACGCCGCTGCGCCAAGATACACAATTATCTGCACTATTGAATGCTTTATTCCCAAACAGAACTGGCCCGTTTGCTGCGGGCTTTAGGACACTCAATCGGCATACGTTCAAATCAGCTCCATGATTACACTAAGCACTGATTGCACCAAGCGCTATAGAAGGGCTTTTCACTGATCCTACTCTTTTTCTCAACCAACGTTTCTGCCAGGATTTACAAAAAGCACTCTCATGCAGCCAATTTTGATCATGACATCTTTTTCATCTCACAGTTCTCTTTACTGTTATTCACTTTCACTTTCTTTTTGTTGTACTTTAACCCCACCATAGCTCTATTTTATCAGTGTTCTCTTTTACTTCATTACTTATAATCTATTATATTTAATTTAGTCATATGCCAAATGCAGAAATTTGGTATAAAGACAATAGGTTTTCTGCTTACCTTTCTTAGAGTGGCCACTTCGTGAGTGGTGGGAAGTCCAGACACAGAGTCTGCACCCACTGAAAAAATCCAGTTCATGACGTGCCAACTAAAACATCCTGGTCCTCTCTGCAATTACGTCGGGGGTCACCATTTTATGAGCGTGGTCATTTTTGCAGAAAGAGGTCAGGAGATATTCTGTCATCAGTTAAGGGTATTTATTAACACACTGATAAAATAGAGAACATGTGCATGGATCTCAGTCTTTTGGGAAATCGCAGTCTGCAAGCAGTTAGCTGCAACCACCTGCCAGAATGAGAATGCCTGACTTATGATTACACAGAGTTAAAAAAGAGAAATGTGCAGCTATTTAACTGGTCAATACAGGTAGGGGTCACCGTGGTTTAGACTTTAGTGCTCCCTACTTGGTCCACAGGTCTTGGCACACAATCCATCCAATCCATAGGAGACAGCGTGCTGAAAGAGAACATGGCTAGATCCTCCACCATATGTAAATTATGTGTTACTTGATACAAGGTATGTTAAATTTCATTTCTGTGTTTTCTGAGATTAATAAAGGTCATATTGTCTGTGTGGCTATGTGTGTGTAGCTTATAAGGAGATGAGAGTAAAGTATGTAACTCTAACAGCAGCATAAATGGCAATATATATACAAATTCTAACCTCCAGCATAATGGCATAATACATAAGTAGATAATATATATATACATGTATTTCATGCCCTGGTATCATTTTTACACCAAAATTAGACAGGGGTTTTTAAAGGCGGTAAAAAACCACAAACACTTAAAATAGATCATTCACTCATTTCCCATTGTCAGCAGACGTGTTTGTCTCTGTGTTTGTTTCCTGTCTGATGTGGAAAGCTCGACATCACAAACCTGCTTACTTTTTTTTTTCTTAAAGCTTTCACTTCAATCTCCTTTTCCAACGTGGCATCATGTTGGAAAAGGGGCAAAAATTAGCATTAGTCTATTCGGGTGTCTTGTTTCCATCACTGCTGGCTGGGGCTGGAAGACAATAAATACCCATTTTGTAGTGAAAGCTGTACCTTTTGTCACTGAAAACAAAAGCCAGATGTTAGTCAGTGTTAGTTTATACCTAGCTTTCACAGCTCATGTGATGATTCCCAACTGAATGCAAGTAATATGCAACCAGATACCACTCCCAAAGCGTGTGATAGACCCGCTGGTCCAGCACCAAGCGTGGAAAGAATACGCTCTCATTCTGTGGTGAAGTGCACATGAGTATTTGGAGAAGCCTTTGGTAGCCTCATTCAGACGTACAGCACTGTAAATTTTCAGTCTTACCAGTGTTATGTCAAAAGTATTAGTATTTCAGTATTTCACATAACAGTATTTGGCAAAATAGTATTGCAGCTGAGAAAGTCTTAAAAATAGCCTTTTATGGTGTTTTCATGACACCGAATGGTTGCTGTAATAAATAATGAGAACTGATCCTCTGCTTACTGTTTTTATTCTGGGTAAGAAGCTTCTGAGAAATAAAGGAGAAACTGTGGTGTCTGTTTCACATATGAAACAGTAAGGCTGTTACAAAACTGTTTTTGTTGGTGGCTGCTGAATAACAGGGCGGAAGTTGGGTGTGAATCGAACAGACAGAGGCTCTGAGGTTAAAGGACCAAGACTTAATGTGGATTTGTTTAGAAATGATGTGACAGTCGCTATTTATCAACGCACAGATAACATGATTTTGTGAAGCTGCCCGCACACGTACAGATCAGGTTTAAAACTAATGATGTGACATTCAAAAGCTTAATAAGACATCATCGTTCACACCAGAGGTTGTAATCAGTCGTTTTATGTGAAGATCATTTCAGGATACTGTGGGTTTGAGGTGCGAAGTGACATACTGCTGATTCCTGCAGATAAAGACCAAAGATAAAAGCACTGAAAGCGAACTGAAATCATGTCAGACTTCTGAAGAACACATTTCAGATGAAACAGGTGAAATCACTACTTTTACTTACCTTACACAGCACACACTGTTGCATGCAGTATGCATACAATTGTGACAAAATACTTAATAATGACCTTGACTTGGATCCTCTTGCTCAGTGCAAAATTTGAATTACGCTCTCAGTGCATGTGATGCACCCTCCGCTGCGCAGTGGATTGTGGGTCAGAATAGCCAGAAATGAATGCTGACTTGCAAACTGCAAAATGTGGCCAGACGCTGCAGGACACCCTGGTATTTTTGGTGTACTGCATTTGATGTACTATGTGTTGAGACAGATTAAACCTCTTTCTGGTATACGACATAGCATACCATCTGTCTCAAAGCTGATGTGCTGAAAAGGCACTTGTAGTCCTCTGGTCAGACATGTGACAAAATGTGGTACTTCTGCTTCTGTCTTGTTTCTAAGAATCCAACCAAAGGGACACTTTCATTTTGTCTTGTGTGAAATCGTAGACCGAGTATAGTTAACAGTACTTATGTACCGATATACAATAAATGCAAAAGATAAAAAGAAAATGAGCCTTTTCTTTTTTCTAAGCAAAATGTAATTTTTTTTTCAGTTTTATTCCCTGAATAACAGATTGTATTTCTGTGATTCAAGCTAAGACTTTATCTTTTATAAGAGGAAGAGAAAAGCAGATCACAGTAAAAATGTTAAGAAACACTTCTTGAGCAACTGCACTCCAAGAACTACATCTAAAAAGGCAAATGGAAATGCTGACACATTCAACCCTGAAATGTTCAAAGTCTTCTGAGAATTAGATTTTATTACTCACATTTAAAAGAACTGTTTCAGTTACATGAAATGGCCACCAGAGTCCAGCACTGCACTGGTTTTCCTCAAGGAAAAGATGCATGAATGAGGCCTGCGTGCTGGTTTCAGCCCACATTTCACTGACTGTTTGTACAGTAAGCACATGTAACTACATTTAGGGCTGTGGAGTTGCAAAACAGTTTTGGTCTGTGAGTGCAATAGTCACAAATATGCATCTCAACATGAGGTTGTATTGTTCGGTTGACAATTCAATACAAAGTACTCGCATTGAAAACGCGCAGACAACATTTCATGTTTGAAGATAGTGTTTTAAAGCAGTACTTTCTCTGTGCTTCACAGCTTCCATTTCATAAATCGATACCGTCTCTCCTTCTGGCCTCTTCTTCTGTCTCTTCTGCTTTTGCTTTCCTCTTCAGTCTGACCCCACTTCACCCAAAGCAAAGCAACTGAACACAGGAAAAAATACAAATAAAAACTTAGCCAACATTCTTACTACTGGATGCTCCATCTGCCCGTGACCCACTTTCCTCTCCTTGCCTTTGGCAGGAAAGGCGTTAACACAGAAAGCAGGAGGAAAGCTAGTTTCTCAGAATAAGGACATTGGGCAACAAAGGCAGTGGAAGCACCAAGGCAGGATGAAAGTACAAGTGAGTAAAGACCACAAAGTGCTCGTGCACCATTAAAGCAGAGCACCCAGTAGGGCTCTTATCAAGGGTTAAAATGCAGGTGACATGCTGTCCTTGAGAGGCTGGATTTGTCAGGATTCATCTGCATCTCCTCTTAACAGAGTGCACCTTTGTGTGCATTAATGTATTCCAGCCAAGCTCGCCTTCCTCTGTCCTCCATCCTTCTCTTTGATGGGCTCTAAAAGCATAAAAGTAAGCATAAGGACAGTTTTTCACTCAAGCACTCCAGCTGCGTACAGGCAGTTCACCGAAACAGAATTATTATATAAACTTACTGATATCATCGCACAGATCCAACATTAGAGCACTGAATACATCATTTTCTATGTGGGTTTTAAGACTTCTTTTGGTCGTGCAGTGCAGTATGAAATAGGCTTCCTGCTCTCAGCTAGCAGATGCTTGCGTCATAAACAGTTTACCATGAGGGAGTGCCATGCGCCATGTGCAGATGCCTTACGTTCACCTGGTGGTGCAGATAATGAGGCAGTCACTCCTTAAGCCGCTCACAAACCACATGCATCAGCAGCATTACACCTGGTATTAAAATGCGATCTGTATTTGGATCCGTAAACTGCATAATAAACCATCTGATCTCGAATTTGCGTTTACTCCTGGTATTTTTAATGCATTCTTGTTGTCCTCAATGACATCAGATCTCTTTCCTACAGAGCAGGTGAGTCATTTGAGGTGGCAGCAAATCAGCACCAGACTCTCATAAAAAAATCTGTGAGTTCTGTGAGATGTTGGCTTTGTGAAATGCTGTCTACGACCTGTAACGTAATGCATTCAGTTATTCCTTTCTTTTGTACAAGAAATATCAGTTAATCTCAGTGCTGGCATGGGCATGTCATAACTGAATGATTAAGGAATATCACATACTTGCGGTATCCCCAGTTCTATCAGTGTATTGGTTAATTAACACTGCGCGTGTCACTGAGGGGAACTGACCCTTTAAATGACAGAAAAAAGCCCATTATTACTCCAAGTTTGTTCAAAGTCATGGTTGATTACTTTCTTAGAAGATGTAGCTACAATATCTGTCACCATATTTTATCTGTACTGACTTGGTAATAAAGCCACATTTTATGAATGGAAAAACAGTTTTTCTTTATTTTTCTGACGACCTCTCAGCGTCAGAGACACAAGGGGAGCAGTGAGGTGGCCTGAATCCATCCACTATATGTATGAAAGATAAAGGGGAGGGAATGATATCATGGGACGAGTGTGAGTGCGTTTGATTGATGGAGTGACTGAAATAATGAGCGAGAGAGAGGGAGGAGAGGTTGAAATGTGGCGGAAGAGTGAGAGAGAGACAGAGAAGGAGAGAGGGTAATGAAGAAAATTGGGAATAATTGAATAGAAGAGCGCTTGAATGCAAAAAAAAAAAAAAAAAGGCAGGGAGAGGAACCGACACATAGAGGGTGAAGAGTCAGTACGGAGTGGAAGTACAAAAGAGGTAGGAGAAGGAGAAAGATCAATCTAGCAGCTGAAATAAGAGAGAGAGAGAGAGTATGCCACGCTGGAGAGAGAGTGCATTAATGTATGTGTGTGAGGGAGAGAGAGCGAGAGAGAGAGAGAGAGAGAGAGAGAGAGAGAGAGAGAGAGAGAGAGAGAGAGAGAGAGACGGCTAAACCAGGGCATAGAGTAGGTGAAAGTGTGTGTGAGTGAATGAAAACGAGAGAGGCTGCACAGCACAGTGGCTCAGGCTGGCTCACACTGATGCACATTTAAAGACTAGAAGGCATGAAAATGTGATTTTGAAAGAGAAAAAGCAAATAACTTTTTCTTATTTTTTTCCTCATTTCTATTTTGTCAACTGGATCTTTCTCTCGTTTTCCAGCCCCCGGTCCCTTTTTACTCTCTTTGTGGTTTTTCAAGGAGGTCACTGCGGATAAAACGAGGAGCAACACCGTCTGAACTGCAGACTAAGAGGTATTTACTTTTTGTTAATCCTTTTATTTACTCCGAGTTTTGGTCAGAATTCAAATGAATGAGAACAACTGCTATGTCAAAGTCATGTGAAGTGTTCAGAATACAAGAAACAGCAGCAAGGCTGATGATAGAAACCTGGTGTGTGTGTGTGTGTGTGTGTGTGTGTGTGTGTGTGTGTGTGTGTGTGTGTGTGTGTGTGTGTGTGTGTGTGTGTGTGTGTGTGAAATACACATATAGAAGATGTGCAATAAGAAGTATCAGGCACACACAGAAAGAAGCAAAGGATCTTCAGCAGCGAGATGTGAGATGGTGAAAGTCACAAGAAGTGGGTGCTGCTGAGAGAGAGGAGAGTGCACGTCCTCTGAGGGCTGATTCCTATGTTTTATGGAGGTGGGGAGGAAGAGTAAAGTGGGACAGAGAAGTACAATTAAAAAGATCAGAGAGCCTTCAAAGAAAACTCTGTAGTCATCGCACATATCACTCCGAGCAGCTTTAACACTGATTAGTGAGAGCGAGCTGCTCCAGTCTGGCACATATGAGCTTTTTTAGCTGTGGTTCAAAGCAGCTGTAATGTTATTTCTTTTCTTGTTGTGAACCACGGAGGTTAACTTAAAGACACGTCACGGTGACGGTTCTAAGGATCGCTGCCGGACGTTTTCCTCCGGACAAAGTGGGCAGTGTTGGTGGAAAAGGTCATCTCTCTAAATGAGGATTTCACGTTGAATCCAGTGGCCATAATTGGATCCCTTGTGACTTGCTAAGACCCTGTTTCATGTAGATTATTCCATGTTCATTATGAGTCATAATTGTACTTTGCAGTGTTTTACAACCGCTCCCCCACAGTTACAAAGTAGGTTATGACCTGTTGTATGGCAGTGAGACATGCACAGACACTAATGGGGGAATAATTGATGTTGGTGACATAAGCCAGAAATCAGTCTGGGAAATTTGGAGAAAAAAAGTTGACACTTGTGCTTATGTAAAACCTACATTTATGTAACCCTATTGTAATACTATCCAGACACTTATGGCATTATATTACATTTCACCGAATCAAAGGAGAGCTCATCAACACCCACATCTCACACACTTCTGTACTGTGGCTGCGACTTGTCAAAATCATTACCTGCTCGCAGTATTCGTGATGTCAGCTGGTGGAAAGGTGAAAACCCTCTAAAGACCCAAGAAAACTGACACACACACACATACCTAAATGCCACAGTGTGTTCCAGCTCTGTGCACTTTCATCCTATAGATACAGCACAACATAATTGGCTTTGCACCGCCTCCTAAGACCTGCCCCATCTAATGCACAACAACAACCAACGCTGGCTTTAAAAGCATATTTCTCTCTCAGAGAAGTGCACCTAAGGGAATTCATTTGGGAAAAGGAAGCAAATAAACCAGGCAATTTAGAGCAGAGTGGGCACACTAAGATTAATGGCTTCCCAACAAACGCAGAACAATTGATCACAATGGAACAAAGAAAGCTGGGTGACGTTATCAATCGAGAGGGACTTGGAGTGATTATACATAATGTGTGACTAATGCCAAAAGAGAATGTGATTATGAAACAATTGAGTGGATGATGAAAGACATGAAATACACTGAATTGGCCAGAAAGCTTGATGTGTCAGTGGAAATGAGTGCCTCTCTGATTCAGGAAATTTCCACCACCACTGCCCTCTTACTTCCACTCCATCCCATCCTGCTGCTCCTTCCTGCCTGGTCCTGCTCTGTCCTGTCTCATCTCGCTGGGAGGAGCAGGAGTCGATAAACAGGCTGGTCAGAGTAGCAGATGTGACAATGCTATATGGTCCAGTAATTCTCCAGGGTCTGGTGTGGAGAGAGTGGAGGACAAAAGATGGACAAGCTGGGAGAATATTTCCAGTGACAGCCCTGCAGGGAAGGAACATGGCTAGGCTCTATTAGCTGCAAGCTACTACTGTATCTATGAGGCAGAAATGCAAAACCCACAACAAAATGTTCCTTAAATTAGTCCCACGGGAGTATTAAACTGGGCTACAGCTGTAAGGCGCTATAAAAAAGCTAAACACACATGTGCTTCACACACTCATTAGCTCTTAATTCAAGGACAAACGGTGCAAAAGTCGTGTGAGTGTGATGCTGCTACAGCAGTTCTATCCACAAAACAAAGAAATGCCACAGACCATCTTCTGTCTGACAAATAACCTTGAGGGGTAATTCCATGTGTAAATAAAAACCATCATCTAATATGATTTTTAATGAACTTCTAACTGTTATTTGCAGACCTGACAGAGTCCCATTGTTGTGCTCATTAAGATGGAACGCGAGAGAAGAGCTGTTTCCCCTGACTCTGCAGGCTTTTCATTATTACATGGGGGGAGATTTCCCCCAAGGGAAAGATCTGGAGGATTGCTGGAAGCCATGAAAACAGAAACTGCAACACATCCACCATTATGAAGAGCTCAAATAATTCCTGCTTTACGATTTCTGAACGCAAGTCCAGATTAATGAAAGAAAAATGCAGACACGCTGTTCTGGCACAGATGGCTCAGAAAGCACCAACCAGGTTTTAAATACACAGTTTAAAGGGACTCTGTAACACCAGAATGTGCTTGGCGACTTTTAAAGCGGGACACCAGTTAAAGTTTAAAGCATGTCAATGTACCTTCTGACATGAGGACATGAGTAATATGTCACATGATGACAGAGCTCGTCATATACCGATAGCTGAACTATAAAGTCTCACTCATTAAACTTGCTAGCTGTGTTTCAATTGACATATTTTTCTATAAATTTTGAAGCTGTTTCTGCTCCCAGAAAAGCTGTTTCCGCTGTCAGCGTCTTCCTGGATATTTCCATACAGCACTTGGCGGTTGGCGCACAATTGGTTTTGTTTCCAGTTTGCAACCTCATGCGTGATGTAGCTACCTGACGAAACTACGCTTTGGGTGGCCTATTATTTGCTCCAAATCAGTTGATGATAACACGCCGAATTTGCATTTTCTTTTGTTTCCTCTTTTTTTTTTGCGACATTTCAAAAGTTCGCTACAGATTTGTTTGACAGTTAGATGGAAACACAGCTGTTGTTTGCTGGTATAAACCAGCTTCTGGGCCGCTGAGCAGCCTGTTTCAAGCCAGCGGGATCACACGGCCTTTTAGCCAGCAATGTTTCGTTCAGTTTAGAGTCGTAACAAGACAGTGATGATCTGATTAGAGGCGGGGGCAGGTGCGAAGAATACACTTCCCACAAAATAACTTGGAGAGAAAGCACACATTTAATACCTTCATTGCTTTTTCTGTCTAACATCCAACCTCTGTCGCTATTATAGATGCTCCCCCCAAAACACTCTCTCGCCTTCCTAGGTTCTAAATGTTACTGGTTTAGGACAAAAGTTTATTAGAAAGTCCTTTATTTGGAGTGATAACAGTCATAAGTATCAAGTGCAAAGTTAAGAATGAAGGGTCTTCATGTCTGCAGAACCAATTACACCCCATTACATGGTAGATAGATGAACTCTAATGGGACCTGACAGGCGTCGACATGGTCCTCACTTTGTCAGCCATGTCTAACAGCGTTTATTAGTATCTTGTTGACTTTTGTCTCTCAGTGTTACCTTTAAGTCAATGGACGTGCAAGGTAAGTGAAAGTGTCACTAGAGGACAGTCTATTTGTGGCTGTTTATCTGCCATAAAATCCACCCTTAAGCCTTAAACCTGCACTCATCTCCGTGTGTCTGACTAGTTTGTCTGTGGCCTGCTTTCATTGTACTTGAGGCCTGAGGTCTCTGTAGTTGGGAGCTCTGGGACGAGTATAAAAAGTAAAAGATGGATGAGAAAAAGTTACTTGACACCAGGAATTCTATAGATGGTCTGGTCTGCTTTTTTAGAAATGTTTTGACGCCGCATCTGTGCTTCTTTCCCTCTGTTGTTGTGAAACAGAAGGCAACCTGCTGCACAGCTGCCTCTGAAATCTCCGTTTTCATGACATCTGAACGCACTTTCTGTCATATCATGTGTTATGAGTGAAAGGGGAGTGTGTATTGTGACATCTATTTCGATGTATTTCAGATGAAGTTATTAGATACTGGGTGCTGTCTGTGTCTTCTACACTCAAGCTTGGTTTCAGTGCACAGATGTACACATAAACCTGGGATCTGGTGTCATTAAAGTAACTGCTGATGGGAACACCTTTATTAGTAAACAGACAATAAAAGAACACTGTGTCTCGCATATTGGCCGTCATGGATTCGCTCATTCATCTGCAATTATAACCTCAAATAAAGCATTTGAAATATTAGGTTGCTCTAAGATATTAAGCAGGCTTAATTAACATTATATTACATTTGAAGGTGCAGATGAAATTGTGTTTGCAAAGTTTGAAACATTATTTTGACCGGAAGTTTTGCAGACGTGGTTGCAGGATGTTTGTTCAACTTAACTGGAAATACTTGACTGTTACAATTGAATAGAAGAGCCGTCATGCCGTATTTTCATTTTCCATATCATCTGCCTAGAGCTTTGAAATTTGGGGGACCTGAAAATGCTGTCATGGGCCAGAAGAAGTAAAAGTTGAGAAACCCTGATTTAGGGATTTCTGTTGTGCAGTCGGACAAAGAAGCTCAAACAACGTTTACGAGAAGGGGGGAAGTCTCAGAAATAGCGCAGGGGATGTTCACGCCTAAATCTGTGCTGCATTGAGGTCTCCCAGCCCATCCGGCCAAGTTTAGCCCAAGCGAGGCCCTCAGCGCATGCTCCACCTGACCCAATTATATCCAGTCTGAGGGGAAAGATAGCCCACTTTGATCTACACGAGACCGCCAGCCAAGCTAGGGCTGACTGGTCTTGCACCTAATGCTGCTTTCTGCTAGACATTTTTCCAGGACAGATGTGTTCAAGTGCTGCTTAAAGAGTAAAACTGTGGAATGTGTGTGCGCCATCGCGCAGCATGTGTGTGCGCGCGCATGCACACGTGCTCGGAACATCAGGCGAGCGGCGTGTAACCTGTGAAGCGAGCGGTGGCCCCTTTTTCCTAAAACAGATCGTCCTTGGTGAGGTAGCGATGGGGAGGATGGAGCTGGAACGCAGATCAAAGGGGCAGGATGTTTACTGTGAAATGGAGAGCTGGGAGTAATTATTTTAATCATCCAATTAATTACTGATTAGCAGGGTTATCGTTTTTTTTGTTTGATTAGCATCAGATATGCAAGATTGACTAAAAGGCGTCCCCCCCCCCCGCTGAGGGAAATATCAGGATCTTTGGGTGCATAGAGGATGAATCTAATGCTGGTGTTGTTATCTGCCTGTAAAATGAATTCAATTAAGCCCTTGTATTTCATCAGATTTTATCAAGCACAGATTTAATTACTGCTTGGAAATGCCAAGCCTTGTCATCATAACAGGAGAGCCTCCAAATCAATACATTTTCAATGCTTTTTTTCAAAATCCTAGGCATTGAAACTTAAAGGACATGTCCATGGTGTTGTCCTTTGAAGTTACCTTCATGTTATATACAGTAGGGTACCCACTTATCATACCCCAGCTTAGCCCTTCCCCCTTAAATTCCTACGTCAGAGCACCACCCCCAGACCTAATGGCTAATCATGCACCATTCATAAGTGCCCTCTCCCCCCAGTAAAGTGATTCATCCCATCCACCCCGTGTTGGAGTAGGCTTACAGTGTTCTTGACGGTTCCTCATCACTAGTGAGAGGCTGAAGGGTGGAGACCCAGTGAAAGAGAGGGATATAGAGGACAGAACTTGGCCGCTCCACTTTCACAGGACGTAAAAGTGGGACAATCTGTTCCTTGGATGATCTCCAATTCTACTTTCTGGGGACCGATACACTGAAAATATATCTATACACAAGCTCTGTCCTACATAGGGAGAGAGTGAGTGAGTGAGAGAGAGATTGACAAAAAGAGGAAATATGAGTTGAACTGACTGTCCGTTAGGTCTATATTACATTGTGCTTGGACTGCGCTTATGAATATTCATTTAAGACTGACCAAAATAAGAGGAGAAACCCCTGCAGCACAGGGCCACCCTGTCACAGCACACTCTGCACTTCTATAATGTATGGAGGGACAGTTAGGATATTTTAACAGAAGGTAAGTCATAATATAATTTATAATTTAAAATACGCTGAAATAGAAATGACATTAAAATCCCACAGATCCGACATTATTTTACGATGTGCAGAATTTGCATTGCAGTAAACTTGACTTGTTAGCCAACAATGTTTTGTTTACAAGGAACCCCAAGGACTAAAGCAAACAAATGAGCCCCAAAGTCATTACTGCAGCTTTGCTACGGTTTGCAGAAAGCAAGATGTACAGAGAAGACAAAGACTCCACCAGTGACCTCTCCCTGCAAACGCCTCCAGCCATCCATCTTTGCTTTCCAGGTGCTGAAGGAGGGTATCCATCTCTGTCCTCGTTAACGTGATTAATCAGTTCCTGATTCTTCATCTTACTTTCACTCCATTTCCTCGCTGCCTGTGGACCCACGTAGGCCCAGATCTATCGAAATCCTCTATCTGAGTCTGCATGGCTTCTAATCATGAGGAGTCAAGCTGCTGGATTGGCATCCCATGGGCAGACTGACTCACTGACTTATGAAATCTTCAGATGTCCCTACTCTTACATTGCATGACTGTTGACATTTTAATCCAAGTTTTGAGTTAGGAGCTTGGTGGTGGTTGACACATATTGTGAACGATCCATTATGTTCCATGCTCCAATGAAACAACCAGGATTGTTCCCTGGTTGAAAGAAAGGTGGTCAGCCCTGAAGCCTCCAGGGACTCCAGGCTTCAGCACGAGATCTCATAAGAACCCATCCATCCATCCATTTTCTATGCCGCTTATCCCTTTGGGGTTGCGGGGGGGCCGGAGCCTATCTCAGCTGTCAACGGGCGAGAGGCGGGGTACACCCTGGACCGGTCGCCAGCCAATCGCAGGGCACATACACACACCATTCACTGCCCCTGTTCCCTAGGGGCAATTTAGAGTCACCAATCAACCTAATGAGCATGTTTTCGGTCTGTGGGACCACGCATGCACGGGAAGAACATGCAAACTTCACACAGAAAGGCCCGACCTGGGAATCGAACCTGCAACCTTCTTGCTGTGAGGCAAGCGCACTACCTGCTGCGCCACCGTGCAGCCCGTCATAAGAACCTTCTCTTAATATTCCCTTGTCTGTGTTTCTGCTGCATGCTAACACTGCACCCAACCGTATCATGGGGTGCAGGGTGCCCTGACCATATTCTTCTGACGTCAGAATAGGACAATAATCGAATAAGACATTAAGTCAAACTGAAGAAAAAAGGCAAGTGAGTGGTTGAAAAACGAAGAGATTCAGTGTAAGACAGAGCAAAATGAGTTTTCTGCCTCTGAGATGATGCGGAGAGACAGCTCTGTCGAGAGACTGAAATTCATTCCCCTCTCCCACCACCGTTTTCCTGACAGAAAGACAAGTTGAGACGAGTTGGAGAGATGATGGCCGGCACAGGGACAGGGGAGCGAAACAGCTGGCGAAAGGAAACTAAGTCTGAGCTATTGTTGTGGCAGAGCGTAGGAGCTGAGTGACAGGACGGGGAAGGCAAAGACGAGACGAGTTGCGCCATCCATGGTGACGGAGGAGAGCGTTTCAGGAGGTGTTGCTGAAGTTGGCGTAGTCAGACTATGACATCAAATAGCATTTCCTTTCACACAGACCTCATTTCATCCTGTTTTTATATGTACGTTACTGTTTGCTTTAGCTTAGCTCTCCACTTGCTCTCATCCCTCCTCCAGCCACGGTTGCTCTCTCGACCCTCTTTTTTCCTCTCAATCTGATTACTCTGCTTTATGCAAACTGCAGCTCTCTTCATCTTTCTCTCTTGTGTATTCCCCTTTCGGATTTACATCCCAGTTATTAGGCTCCTGTCTACTCTCAGCCTGTCCCTCTAGTTCTTTATCTTGCCTAGTGCAGGCTCAATGTTGATCAATATTTGATGAGACTTTGTCCATATATCAACCTTCTCTATTCTCTCCTGGTGTACGTGAATGGTAGCGCTCATCTCCAAAACACGCCATTAACATTATGCTCTTTGTCAGCTTTTGATTCCAGAGGTTTTCGGCCTCAATGCATATGACATACATTTTGAGCATGTAAATCAGATTTACAACAATGGTCAGTGATGAGTCCTGTAGTGTGCTGTTCCCTATAAAATACTGGATAAATGTAATGTAAAATGAATTTCAAGCTATTGGCAATTGAACAATTGAGCTTTCTTATAGGTATAACTGTCTTATAGTTTATAGCTATAGTTCTTATTGAGCACTGAGACCTTTAAATTTAGCAGTAAAATAAAAAAAAGTAATGAAAAAAGTTTTCTATATGTTAGCCACCCACACAGTTTCTCCAAAACCCTTTATTTATTTATCGGCTCAATTTCCCCATCCTAAGTCGTTAGACACTATACGACCCAGCCAACTGAGTTAAGTGTCAGAAAATAGACGGATGGATGTTAGATACTTTTTCTCAAGTGGTTACCGTTATTTCTTAAACCATTCCTCACATTTCTCCTCTTTCTGTCTTCCCTGGTTCACTTGCTCTGACAGACACTGTGTTTGTGTTGAAGTGGCCCACCCTGTCACTCTCAGAGCATCTTGGGGAATCGTACGCAGTCAGTCCTCTTCCCTCTGTGGCATCGCTCTTTCGCCCAGAAATGCTCAACTAGCAGACTTCCTTTTGGTCAGTGAGACACGCACAGACCAGGCTTGGATTGTTTTGCATACATCCGGTCAATCGTTCAAACGCTGTTGACTGGTCATTTGTATTGTTCTACTGCATGAGTACAGAGCTGCAGGACTTGGCTAGGTTTTGTAGTTATACCGACCATTTTTAAGATCTAATTTCTAGGTCCAAAAATGACTGATCCATTTTGCTAAACCAAGAGACCAAAAGCCAGCCCAGTTGTTCCCAAGCTGGTGTTCACAAGATAAATCAGAGGGGTTGCAAGATCAGTACAGGAAAGCAGAAAAAACATATTTCAGCAAACCCAAAGTTAAGCTTATTTTTCAAACATCTCTCCAGTCTTTGCTTTTTTGTAAATTGTGAACAAATTGCTGCTAGTAGACTGATAGGACTGATAATGAGGGGTCAAACTTAGACATTGCTTCATTATAAAGGGTTGAAAGCCAAAAGGGTCGCCTTAACCCCTCACCAAAATCTGAATCTGATCTGATTCGGATACCTAACCTTAATTAATACTAGGACTAACTCTAATCTCAGCCAACCAGCCTCCGACACTCGGGTGCTTTTTCTCACAAGCCCCAAAGGAATGCAAACACACACTGAAGCGCATTAACACACACATTTTCAACTGTGTTTCAGCAGGAAAAAAAGCAGTCCTCTCATTACAGTGTTTTGAATACGCATAAACTTTATGACTTCATCAGATGTTTCTGTTGGATCTCCGGCTGTTGGCTAGCTCCTTCATCTCTACATTATTATCTATGTCAATTACAGGCCACTGTAAGCTGTGCCAGACACCTGTCGATGTCCTTGGTCACCGATAGAGGTTGATAAGTCAAAAGTCATAGATCACTTAGTGCCCCTTTAATCCCCATTAACACCATGTTTTCTACATAGTTTATTAATAACCAATTTTACTTTTTATCTGCATGTTGGTAATCTGTGATTGAATGAGTTAAGATCTGTGTCCCAATTTGAGTTGTGTCTCCATAGTCTCATGTGATATTTTATTGAGTTCCATCTGTCCATCTGAGTGTTCTGATACTCATCTATTTCAGACTCCCAACTCATATGATATTCAGAGCACCAAACTGCCAATGAGACAGTGGGATATTCCCTGCGTCATTCACCATCATTAAGGCGGCTGTTGGCAATGGTCCAGATCTGCATGATGGCAAAGCCCTTGTAGCCAGACTTCACCAGAGAAAAACCAGGACAGAACATATGGAGGCGCCAGTATGCCAAATCTGAAACACAGTGAAGCAATGAAACAGTCTTAAAGCAAAAATCCACCCTGAGACCCTAAGACTAGCTGCTGGTGACACAAAATGTATTTGTGGGTCCATTTGAGTGTTTAATCAGACTTTCTCCTCCTTGTGGCCCAAGGCAGAAGGCTTCAGCTATCTAACTCATCAACAGTCAGATAGACTCAGCGTCAACAATATTTTTGATGTCAGTTCTCAAGATCAAAGAACAAGATCCTCTTTGTAGACTTTACTCAGGCATTCACAAAGGAAGAAATCAATTGCACATAAAGCAGTTTTTTCCTCTCAAATAGTCCTCAGTTGACCAGAGCTCCATGTGAACACTTAACTAAGGGGCATGACTTTTCCTGCTGGAAAAAAAATCTGCACTTTTGCAGCACATTTCAGATTCAATTGAATTTGGCAAATCCCCAAAGCTATATCAACAACTGCACACTGAGCGAATGCCAGTATTCTCAAAAGACTTCTTAAAAGCAGGTTCATGGGGGTTATCTGTGTTTTCTAGATAAAACTCCAAAGCCAGGTATCATTTAATGGTGTCCACACTGGAAAGGCTTACGAGTGGTGGAAGAAAAAGACCATGGATATATGCAGCACACAGGACTCGCAAGTTCTTCAAACAATGAGAAAACCTGTTTGTACTATAACCAAGAGAGGTAAACTGAAAATACACAAAAAGAAAATTATTTACAGACACTGTGTGTGATCGAATCGTTCTCAGCAAACACAGGTGAGGGTGTTTTTGAGAGAAGTAAAAGAAAAAATCAATGTAGCATGTATGAAATATTGACAGGTTTAGTTGGCTATAAGCTTTCTACACAGCGAGAATCAAAGCACAGGCCCCACGTTTTGTGTTGCAAATCCACCACCTCGCTTGTGTAAATAAACCAGATAAACTGAGCTTTGCACAGCAATTTCAGTCATGTTTCTGGAGGTTGTCGGTATCACATCATGTCAATCATGAGGTCAATCAAGAGGTCAACCGTGACACCTCATTCAAAAATTATACCTGGGTCACAATAAACATCTGATGACTGCAGTATCTAACAGTGTGCAAGTATCTGAGGGTGGACTTTTCCTTTAAAGAGCTCACATTTAGCTGTTAGCCCTGGGTTGCCTCAGACATAGGTCGGCTCCATCACCACAAAAGTAGCGATGATCTTGACCTCGTGTGAAACTAAATTGCATATCCAACTCACTCTCTTCTGCAGAACCTGTGATGCAAATTCACAGAGTTTATATATAGCGTGTCTTTCATCAGCCTGCTATTCCCAGATGCATTCCCAGTGGCTAAATGGAAAATGTGAACCAGCTCTGTGCTCATTCACACATGTGGACTTATTAGCATTGCCGGTGGCTAGTTTTTCTATTATTGCACGTGTCTTTTTGCATACCTGAATTACACACATTCTAATTCTTTATGTTATATTCACTCTATCAATGAAAAGATAAGGATTAAATGACCAAAGTTTACTCCCTTCTCTGCCTGTTTCCCACAGCATGTTTCTAAGGATGAAGCCAGTCTCATGGGATAGCCATGTTTTATCTCCATGACAGCTATGTCACTCAGCCCTCTCTGCAGTGACCCCTGCACCGCAAAGGATGCTGGGAAATAACGAGCACTTTTATCCCGGTCAGGATGACAAAGATGGGGAGGATGAGGAGGAGGAAGAGGAGCAGGGAGGAGAAAACAAAGAAGGGGAAGATGGACGTGACACGGAGAATGGAGGGTTAGAGAGTCTGGAGGAGAAGGAAATGACGGGAGGACGACAATCCTGGGAAGGGAAAGTTGGCGAGGTGGTGAAACCAGCAGCCATTGTGGTCGGTAGGCAGAGAGCAGACCGACCGCTGAGGCCGGGTAACCTGGCCAACCGGGGTGTCACATACATGACCAACCAAGCCCCGCTGCATCATCAGCTGCCCAATAAGCAACAGCATCATCTCATCGCAGTCAATCAGCAGCCTCATCACCCAGGCCTGAATGCGCTGCAGCAGAAGAGACGAGCTCTCATGGAGCGCAGCATGACCACAGTGGCTCCACTGGAGGACACTTTCCTGACCATGATGGTGTTCCGCATTGGAATTCCTGATATCAAACAAACAGTAGGTGCATGTTCTCATCAAAAACACGATGGCCAAACACCATGCATACCAACAAGTCATGAAACAAAGACACCTGCACATGAAACAATCCCAGGTTCTTCTTGACCCCTAGTTTGAAACTGATTTGAATATGCAGAAGAAGAAATCCTAACATTTCAGTGAAGTTAAGGCAGACAAATTGATATGTAGTTCCTCATATCTCAAATTTAAAAGAATGAACTGTCAAAATCAAATACTTAAAAGTCTACTCATCCATGTAAAAAGCTTTCCCTTGCAAACAGGGCACTGACTTGAGGTCTTTCCAAATGAGGAAGTAGTTCAAGCCAAGTCTCTCTGGTATTACTGCCTCGAAGAGAGATAGCTTTAATCGGACAAACAGAATTTAAAAAAAAAAAATGCTTTGGGCAACTTTATAATGTTAAGGCAGTAATGCATTTGGCTTATGTAACCTTTACTGATTCTGATCTTTGTGCAAGACAAAACTTAACTTGTTAAGATCATTTTTTGTCATGGCAGGCTTCATCGTTTGTACTCTGTGCTGCAAGAATTGTGTTACCCCAGTTTATATGAGATTTGTTAAGAGCACATCCACAACAGGGCTCTGGTCCCCACTTTTCCCCAAGCGAGGCCCCTCAGCAAGCACATCAGTCCAGCACTTGGTTGTGTTCATCCCCTGTTTTCCCACCCTGACTTTCTCTTTTGAACTTTTTTGCATCCCTAAACTACAACCGTGAATTTGCTGCAATGTTGACTCTACATCTGTTTCAATTTAGTTGCAGGAAAGAACCCATGGGTACTTGATGCATGCATTTTTTTACATTAGCAGAATAGTGTGCACAACTGGACACGCGCATTTCTTATTTCATAGCATTTTTCATTCCAGTCATCCCACAAGCTCGGGGATAAGTCCCAAAAGGAAGAAGCCAAAAAAAGCAGAGCTTGACTTGTGTTGAGCAACTTGTGAGGGCAGACATATTCCGTCAACAACACCATGTAAGCATCTGGCTTGGGTCAGGTATGGTCATAATTAGTTTCCAAAACTGAAGTTAGTATCAATTCACACTTGCAGCAGCTCTCAGCTGTGCGGGAGCGGCAGGTGAGAATTGGCCAGCCCACACACACCATATCCAGGTGAGAATGGGTGCCCCACTGTAACCCCTCCCCCCATCTTCCTTTCTCCATTTTTAACTCCCTGAACATGCCAATTGTTCTACATGTCAGCTAATCTGCCCTCAATATAACAGTAATTGCTAATTATCTAATAGGTTTTTAATGAGTTTGGGGAGAGCAGGGGAAGTGAGTGACGCTGGAAATGAAGGAATATGTGGAAGGCATCTGTGTTGCTCTTAGGTCTCAGCCACAGACATCATATTCAGCTCTGCGCACCACTGACAAACACTCGGCACCCCCCCAACCTCACAGCTGAAATGTTATTGAGCTGAATTAAAGAAAAATGAGGAGAGGGGGTGAATATTAGCAGCTAGTTAAAGACAGCCAGGGACGAAATGAATGCTGTGAGGAGAGAGAGAGAGAGAGAGAGAGAGAGATAGAGAGAGAGAGAGAGAGAGAGAGAGAGAGAGAGAGAGAGAGAGAGAGAGAGATGGGGAATGAATAAGCAAAGAAGAAGATATATGCATTTACATAAACCACAATACTGCACAGCAGAGGTCTAAATAACTCTCCTGAGGGGGGACAAGTAGTGCCAGAAAGAGCTTGGAAAATCCTTGACTGTGTAAAACAGAACGATGGGGAGAGAAGTGTCACTGTAATATACTGTATACATTACATTAGACTTCTCTCCCAGGGATTAGCCACTCGCTCTCTCTCTCTCTCTCACACACACACACACACAGTAGAAACTTACACTACTCTGCACAATTACACTACCATAAGAATGCACTCACACATCACAACTCACTTACAGTATATGTGCACACATACTCTCTCTCTCTCTCTCTGTCTCTCTCTCTCTCTCTCTCTCTCTCTCTCTCTCTCTCGCACACACACACACACACACACACACACACACACATCCTCATCATGTGGTTTACCTCCCAGGGACCACCAAGACATTGCTACGGCAACGGGTGCCTGCCTTCACTAATGAACTGGTTGCCATGCCAATAGAGTTGGCTACACTATGTAATAGTGCAACCTAGTGGGGGGGAATGGAGGGGAGCTGTGGAGGGTGGGGGCTCCGGGGGGCAGAGGGGACATGGAAGTGTGCTGAGCTGTGCAATTTTACTTACTGTTCTCTGAAATGGAACAATAGCATGGATGCATACATCTCATTCAGACCTCTTAGTCCTGCTGTTAAAGCCCTTCTCCTGGTCAGCTCTGTCCTCCAGCTGCAGACTTTAATAAGAAAAGGACAAAAAAAAAAAAAAAAAAAAAAATATGGTCTTCCTGCAGAAATGCAAGAAAATGTGATATTATTAGGAAATGGGCAGTGCACAAATCACTGTGAAATCTAGTTAGGCATACCACATACATATAATACATCCGAGGTGTTCTTTCACCGAGGTCTGTGAGCCCCTGGTGTATCACACACAGACATGCGCTAAGAGGCAAAGGAGCTTTACTCTCCAAACTAGTTTGTTCATTCTCTTCTGGATTGTGGTGCACATCTGACATTATGCATGCAGAGATCAAAGAAGAAAATCCCAAAAGGGAAATATTTATCCCAGTATAGAATCTTTACTGCTTTCGTAGGGACAAAAAGAAAAAGTGGTGTGAAAATAGACGTGAGCTCGACCTGAATATACTGATACCACAGACAATAAGGACAGCAAAAGTCATCTTATTTCCACGAATGTGGAAGATGATTAATTATTTAAAAGTCATGCATTCGTATTCTGCACACATTCTCATGCATTCATCATTAACCAACTGATGTTGAAACCATCATGCTACATTATTAATCCATAATAATAAATGCAATTGGCCAGATATTTAACCAAAGTGATGCAATGTAGCTGAAACCGTGTGCATGCAAAGGCTTACACACAAATCAGTCATACAACACAGCATGCAGATGTACTACCATAATAATGCCAATACATTGTATTGATGTATACTTTTCTCAGAGACAGAGCTGAGAGAGAGGCAGATATGATCTTATTTCTGGAAAGAAAGAAAAAAATCTAAGAATATAATGAGGGATAGGGACCCTTTTTCTGCAGGATGAGCACTTTTACTTTTGATGCTTTAAGTAAATTTTTCTGATAATAGTTACATATGTTTTATTTAAGTAAGGTTCTGAGTGCAGGGCTTTTACCTGTGGTGTAATATTCCTACAGTGTGACCTGATGTTAATGTCTGCCTCCAGAGCAGGTGTAGGTGAGAGAAACATTAGCACATCTCCACCTCCGAGGCCTCTGACCTCCACGCCGCCCTGTGCTCTCTCTGTGTGTCTGTCAGAGGTGTCTCCAGTTTGATCCGGACTGCACAGTGTGGAACGCAAAGCAGCAGATCATCTGCTCCCTCAGCGAGTCGCTGTGGGACGCCTACAACTATGGCCTCTTCCAGCCGGCTGGAGACGGCCGGGACGCCAAGTTCCTGGAGGAGGAGCGGGCCATGCGAGACTACTCACAGTCCTTTGAGAAAGGGGTGCCTTACCTCGAGGTATGGAGACGGAAATGGTGGGAAAGTGTCTCAGTGTCCAAGAATCCCCATAGCACCAACACTGCATCGCTTATTGTCTCTCAATATTTATTTCCCAACATTAAAATCGAAAAGCAGTTTCAGAGACTTCTGACTTAATTAATGTGCTAAAAGTTGACACATTCAAATATAGAGTCTAAATGGTACTACAAATTAGCCTATAAAATATATAATAAGTGTTGCTGCAACCTCCCAAACTCCCCGAAAAGATACAGAGGACATGACCTCAGTCGTAGCTGCTGCCCTGAGTGAGAACTCTCTTTATTTCTGTACATTGATATTTATGTCATCTTGTTTATTTTTGTAGCTATTGAGTCATCTCTAGATAATGTCTTAAAGAGGAATACAGCCCAGTGCCATCAGAAAAAAAGTTAAACAGCCAATGTTACAGCTATTCTTTTTCTTTTGCATCGCCTGAAGGCTTTCTTTCCTTCTTCCAAAACTTAATTGCTCATAACTAAGAAAAGAAAACATAATGAATGTTCCACAACTCAAGATAAATCATCAAAGATTTTTATAATCAGGATTCCCACATTCAACACAGTTCGTGACATGTAAACAAATCTCAACAGAAGTAATATCCACCTCATGGATTTAATTGCATTCTGTATGTTATGTAACCTACAAATGAAATTACATTTCTCCGCTCTTTAAGACGTGGGCTGAGATGACATCAATGTGAAGTCCTCGCGCTGTGATACAATTATCTCACAGTGCCCTCTGGTGGTCCAGCTGCTGTACATGTTGATGAGCTGGGTGGGGCTGAAAGAGTATCCTGCACTCAGTGTTTGGCTTCAAACCAGAGTGTTTACATTCTTGACCAGGTTCCAGATGAGCACATGTCTGTGCGCTGATTAGGCCTTGTAACTAAATTCTACTCCATGTCTGAATTTATCTCACAGCTCCGTGTGTGCGCATATTTATAACGTGAGAAATGCCATTTTGAATCACTTTAGTGCTCGACTTGGACCAGGATTTGGTGATATAGAGTTATTTCTGGATACGTTTAGTCATTACTGTGTGCCACCACTGACTAAGAAGGACAGCGTGGTTATCTTATTGGGAGTCTTTGGTCAGATTTGTTCTTTTATCCCAGTCAAACACACCCTTGTTGCTTCATACACGCTGCTCTCTGGCTTTCTGAGGTGCAGTATGTGGTTCATCTCAGCTGTCAGCTGCTAGATAGGAGCTTACACTCCTCTCACCTCCTCATTCCTCCGCCTGTAAATGGTTTGCCTTCACAGTGCAGCACTGATGTGGAGATAGCACATCCAGTCAGGTGGTTTTCATTGAAGCGGCCTCCCATTCAGAGAGGAAGTGGAAGGCAAACCCACCTGAGCTCACTTTAATCATCATTTGAACGATGTTCTGTTTGCGACTCCGCAGAGTTTTGGAAGATTCATTGTCTGGACCATATTTTAGTCCAGTGTTTTTTATTTCACCAGCTGATTTTTATTCCTGGCAGAATCAAGAGGGCTCTGAAACAGTTAGAGCACCATGCAAGAACACTGCAAAATACTGCTGCCTGTACATGATTTACTAATTTAATATTTAAGTTTTTAGTTCTGGTCAGGAAAGAACCTCCATTAAACAATGGTATAAATGTCAGAATAGCCTGCAAAAGGATATATTATCGATGAGTACATTATGTTTTATGTAGGACTATACAGATGTACATGGCCTTATATGGACATGAAGGATTTGCTGTGGTTATAAGAAGTCTGCCCTACATACCAGATCTGGTCTAAAAGAGATTCAGTGACCATTAGAATAAATAATCACCATTAATTATTTTTACTCTGCACACAATTTGCATTTTTGTATAAATACACGTATTCTAGTCAGTCAGGACTGGACTTAGAACCAGACACTCCTGCATGCACCTCATTTTACTCCAGTTTAAGCACTGAATCCATCTATATTTTGGTGGCAGGTTTAACCAGTTCAGCTTTACATTTCCCCCCCAAAAAACACAATCAAGCTTAATATTTTAAAGGAATAAATCATGGAGCTGATCAAAAGAGTTTGAGTGGAAGAGTAAATTTCTTGAAACAGCGAGAGAGTTTAGCTGCAGTTAACAAGAGTAATGGTGCTTTTTGTGCTTTAAAGCTGCAATGCTGAAATTAAGTAAATGTAAGTATTTGCTCAAATAAGCGCACGCCAGCATTCTGTTCAACCAAAAGAAAATCCATTTTTAATTCAATTTTGAGTCCCACCTTTGCTTCTCGCTTTAAAGAAAAACATTGTTTATATTGTGTAACACCCTCTGAAGTACAGATTAACAGCACAAATGCTAATATTTATTTCTATTTTTTTTGGTATTTCCTCTATGTACACGACCGCTGATAAACAGAGCTGTGTTACAGTATGATGAATGACGGTTTTCACACACATATCTTTTTCTGGTCCTCAGTTTAGGTACAAAACCAGAGTTTATAAACAGACAAATCTGGATGAAAAAGCTCTCGCCAAACTCAGCACAAAGGTATTTCTCCTCATGTCTGTTGAACATTGCCGGTGCACAGTATACATTTCCACTCACTGATGTCCATTTATTTCCTCTCCTACACCTCGCAGGCCAGTCTGAAGAAGTTCCTTGATTATGTTCAGACTGGAACAATTGAGAAAATGGCAAAAGTCCTTGATAAAGGTCTTGATCCAAACTTCCATGACGCTGACGCTGGAGGTGAGTTTGCCAATGACCCTGTGAGTACTCTCACTGTGGAAATTACATTTCTGAAGAGGCATGTAGAGTCATTCTTTGCAGTGGTGTTGAGTGATGATAACATATTCTGAATGAGCATCCGAGGGTGCACTTTCACTTTGACCTTTCTGCCTGCCATCTTTCCTGACCTCTGCCCCCTTCTGTGGGTTAGAGACCCCGCTCTCTGTGGCTGTGCAGTCTGGCTTGCCGGTGGAGGGCATCAGGGTGCTGGTTCAGGGCGGTGCTCATTTGGATTTTAGAAACAGAGATGGCTTGACAGCGGTGCACAAAGCTGTTAGGGCTCACAATCACGCTGGGCTGCTGGTAAGGACTTTGAATTAAAGTTGCATGCATGCAGCTCGCAAAGTTATGCAAGTATAACCCTGATTCCAAAATGTAAATAAAAACAAAACAGAAAAAGAATCATTTGCAAACTAACTGTATTTACTCACAACGGTTTGACAGTGTTCCTGAGCCCATGTAGTAATACCCTGTATAGTCATGTGCTCCATCTTTGCCCCTTTCATACCCAATCATGATGCTATCACCTGTTTCCAATGAGCCTGTTTACCTGTGAAATGTTCCAAAAAGGTGTTTTTGGAGCGTTTCCGAAACAGTCTTTTGTTGCTCCTGTCCCGACTTGTTTTCAACACGCTCCTGGAATCAAATTCAGAATAACTTGTCATTACAAAAATCTATGAATTCTTTTGGAATCAGGGTTGTAGGACAAATTGTTCTAAGATTGTTATAGTGAACAAATCACCATTGCAAATGCTGCATCAAATGTGGGCGGTCATGATATTTAACGACGTCTAGAAGAATATCACAGTGCCTTAAATAATGTAGGCATAACAGTTAATTTCAATTTTTGACTGCTGTTCTTTTCCTTCAAACAATGTTCTGTCATTGTGGAACTGAGGCCTTTGTGGAGTTCTGGTAACTCATGTTGCTTTCAAAGACCACATATCAAAGCCACTTTTACGGGTCTATATATACAGACAGAATATGCACACCCACATACATTACAAAGCTAATGCCTTGCTTTCGTCTTGCCAGGTTCTCTTGTCCCTCGGAGCATCTCCAAACTACAGAGACCGCTGTGGCCTGACCCCTTTGTACCACAGTGTACTGACAGGGGGCGACACTTCCTGCTGTGAGACCTTGCTGTACTACAGGGCAAGGCTGGGGACAAGGGATGAGAATGGCTGGGACGAGTCCCATCAGGTACCAATGGACAGTTGAATATTTCACATTTGTGATGAACTCACTAAATGCAAATCTATCTATCCATGGTTTCCTTTCATATTTTCACGTTGAGCATCTCTGGTCTTTGTCTGTGAGTGTAAGCAATGCACCAACATTTCCCCGTCTTATCTCTGTGGTGGATGTCATGTACCGTCGCCCTCGGTCTCTCGCAGCATTTTCTCACACCCCTCTCGTCTGTGCCTTCCTCACTCGTCTCTCCATTCTCTCTCTTTCCTCCCCTCCTTCTCTCTCTCCATAGCTCAGGGATGAAGAGGAGTTTGGAATGGAAGAAATACATAAGGTACCCTTCATCCTCCCATCTCATCACCCCTGCCAGCCATTCAGAGGCAAAGGCACTGAGAATTGTGATATGCTAAATATGTAGATAAGCTGAAGTGACCACAGAGGGTCCTCAAACCTGCTCAAATCTGGGTCATCTCAAGCTGAGTCCAGTCCAGAAAGAGCATTGGATATCACCTCTTTCTCACTGCAGATACAGTATGGGTGCATTGCCTACATTGTGTCTCTGTGACATCCTGGTAAATTTAAGTTTGCGCTGCGAGCCGGTTGTCATGGTATTTTATTTTGGTTTTGCCGTGCTGTGTGTTTCCTTTCTTTACTTTGTACGTATCTTGTGATATTTTAGTCCCTGCAGAAAAATATGAGGAAACCTCACAGGCTGCTGAAAGCTCATTTCTGTTGTTTTCATGTTATTTGTTTCCCTTCTTTTGCACCACGGTGCGATGTAATTGGCTCTGGCCTGTTTTTTCTTCAAGAGTAATTATGGATCTAACCATGGATGTAAAATATATTATTTCCCTTTCTTTGTCTTTCTTTGCAACATCATTAATGCTCTACCCTTTTCTGTCTCACTCTATTGTACTAAAACAGCCTTCTTCACTTTGAATAGTCTTTTTCTATACGTTGGTATACTGACAATTTGTGCACATTTCTATCATATTCTTGACATTGAAAGGCGTGCCAGAACGGCTTTGCCCAGCACTTGGAGCATCTGCTGTTTTATGGGGCAGACACCTCTTCTCAAAATGCCTCAGGGAACACTGCACTTCACATTTCTGCTCTGTACAACAAGGCGAGTATGGAAACAATCCCTTATGTTAAACAATTATGGCTGTAATTATTATGCCAGTTTTTCTAAAGGTGTTGACAGAATGCTTTCCCTCTGAACGATCAGGAAAGCTGTGTCCGCGTTCTTCTGTACAGGGGAGCAAATAAGGAGGCAAAGAACAAACATGGTCAGACCCCTTTTCAGGTAAATTGTTTAGCTGTCAACACAGTTTGCATTTTTATCATGTTTACAAAGGGAAATTGCATTTGTAGAGTAGCTGTTACTAACACAAGCTGCAAGAGAACACAAATAAAACAAGAAATAGCAATAATTACAATAGCTGGGACAATGGCATTTCAAATTGCTCTTTGTGTTTGCAGCTAGCTATAATGTCTGGTCACTTTGAACTCGGGGAAATCATCAAAAACCACAAAGATTCTGACATAGGTAAGCTTTCATGCCAAACTGTCCCTTCTGAGGGGGATATCAAACTTTAAAATCAGTTCCCAGCATCTGCTTTCCTTTGTACTTTCCTGAATCCTTACAATCTCCCTTCTTTTCCCCTAACAATCTACCTAATTTCTCCCTCCATTCCATCCCTTCACATCAAAATCCACCGTCCTTCCTCACTTCCTCCTTACTCATCACCCCTGAACCTTCACCTTTGGACCTCACACTCCCATCTTCAGTGCCCTTTTTGGAATCGCCAAAGTATGTTCCCAAGCGAAAAGAGAGCGCCCACACTCTGCCTCTCCCCTCGCTTCATTCCCACCCCTTACTGCGCGCTAACAGCGATAACACCATGTCCCAGTCCGACCCTCTGGCTGCGCCCAACAAGGCTGCAACCAATCCCAACCCGGGACAGGTACTGAGGACCATTAGGTGGATGCTCATCTGCTGATCTTTATGATATTAGATATGCTTTGTTGATGACACGTTGCTTTCTCAGACTTATACTCATAGGAAGTGACAGGATCACCTTTGATGCTCTTGCCTCTATGGGACTTGGTGTGTTTTCTGCAGGCCCAGCGCAGGGCCTCCATAGGCATGAGAAGCTCCAGCAGCCCTAGAAGTCGTACTCGCTCCCCATCCAGAGGGAGAGGAGGACAAAGTGACACAGAGGAGAGGCACCGGCAGCCAAGAGGCAGACAGGGGTGAGAAGATTATTTAGGGAAGATATACTACTATAAGTATTCTGATCAGGTCCACACGTGTCTCCAGTTACCATCAGCTTTATGTAGGAAAAGTACTATTTGTGTCTCAGTTACATACTGTGTTCTATTTGTAACTGCAAGAATGTCACATATTTTAAGTGTGATACGGATATTGTTGTCCTGCAAAGCGGCAGAAATGGAGAAGGCCTAAAAAGTGTCAGGTGGAGGACGGTGGAGGACGGTGGAGGACGGTGGAGCAGTAGCTGTGGCAGCACTGGAAATAACCGATACTTAACAAGAGTGCACAGCCATGCTGGCAGCTCTGTGAGGCTGCACAGTGGTGCTTTGACCTAAATGCTAACATCAGCATGCTAACATGCATACAGTGCAATGACATTGTTAGCATAGTAATGTTTACCATGTTCACCATCTCAGTTTCATATGTTGGGATGTGAACATTTGAGAATTTATACTAACGTGAAATTACAGCTCAGGCTGATGGGAATTAAATTTGTTTTGCAAACAAAGGATTGGACAAATTAAAATTCAATTAATTTTGACATGATGATGGCAGCACATGCACTAGATGAAGTCAGCAGGAGTCATCATCTCAGAATTATTAATGTCTGTACAATAGTTGTTTCCATCACTCGAGTCATGCCTGCGGGTGTTGCTAAAAGTAAACTAAAAACTCCCTGTTGATACAAAATGCATGGTACATTTTGATTGTATCCTGAAGTTGCATCTTGATTGACATCCACCTCCTCGTGCTTTACATTATTTGCCATTAGTACATAGCTTGTTACTCCAATTTCCAGTACACAAAATGACACTGATTTCTATCCTACAATAATTTCTTGTCTGATAACTGCCAAAATAGTGTGTACTTCTTGGTGTTATTGTTGCACAGAATTGAGGCACACTGCCTGTGTTATTAGCGCTTTCTGTATTGTACATGACACACAGTATGCACTTAAATACAAGATTTTAGCTTGCGTTCTTACTGTTGGTATGACTGATCTGTATGACTCAACTACTGACTGTCTCTGATGTAGCCCTGCAAGCTGTGTGTCGTCTCACTTTGTCTCACTTGTTTTTCCAGAGAGTGCCACACAGTCTTATCTCTCTCTTTCTCCCTCTCTAGTGCAACCTCAGCGGGCAGTGGGGGAGGTCAGATGAAGCGTATGTACAGTGCAGTGCCAGGGCGGGTTTATGTGGCCACTCGTGCCCACTCTGCTAGTGGAGACAGAGAGCTCTCACTTAGCAAAGGCGACAAAGTCAAAGGTGAGATAGAGGCTAAGTTTACAAATCGCCAAATATGAAAATGAATAGAAAAATCCGCCCTGGAAATCAGGTGTTGGAATCATGTTGAGTGCAGCTGCAGTCCAGTTTGGAAAAGAATGTAAGCTACTGTATCTAAAACATCAACAGCAAGGAAGAGATGTTTATGGGAAGAGAGGACTGTAAACAAGAGAAATGAGAAGCACCAGCAGATGCATCCAGTTGTTGCAAAGCAATACATGTTCCTCTCCGTCCTCAGTGGATTGTACAATGTTATTATAAAACAGGCAGCTGAAAGTAAGCAAGGAAGGCTTGACAGCAGGTTTACTACCCAAATGAAATTCCATCCATCTATGTCTGTCTGTCTATCTATTTATCTGTCTGCCTGTCTGTCTCAGTGCTAAGTGTCGGAGAGGGGGGATACTGGGAGGGAACCGTGAAGGGTCGCACTGGCTGGTTTCCTTCAGACTGTGTGGAAGAAGTGGCGGGTCTCACCAAAGACAACCGATCAGGTGAGACAACACCAGTGCTCTGTTAAACTTGTTTTATAGAGTCTATTGTGAGATGGACTGTATAGGAAGTTATATTTAAACAACATGAGTTCTAAACATGAATGGATGAATAAAAATACATTTTAGTTTTGAGATTGCTCTCATAATGTTAACAGCGAGATAGATAAATAGCCCATAGATTGGAGAAAGGCCATGCTCAAAAATGGGTTACGTTCTCCTTCAGGCTGGAATTATCCTTGGAGTCACTGTAGCATCCAGCACGTCTCACTCATGCTTACCAGCAGGCGCTTGTGCAGCAGACAGTGGCACGTATACAACACAGACATTCACTTGTCTCCTGTTTTCACAGCTGCACTGCTCACGCAGCAAGCAAACCATATGCCACGCAGAAGACACAAAAACAGGGTGTAAATATGTTTAATTCATTTGTTTGTTGCGCTGAAGACACAACACCTCTGCAGAAAGACAGAGAAGGTGTCATGACAGGAAGCTGAAAGTTGAAACTGAGCATGCTTTGCCTGCATGTGCCTTGCAGAGACGCGCAGTGAGAAAGCCAAGAGGAAGCTTTTCCGTAACGTCACTGTTGGAGCGTACGATGGCACCGACGGCCCCAGGTAGGAAAAGTTGCAGCGACCCTCACGACCTGTGGGAGAGACCGGCCCCTGCCCCTTCACAGCCCTGAACAGGACACCAATTTAGAAAATAGATGGACTACTAAAACTAAACTGCAGCCTCTGATAGAGCTCTAGCTGTGGATTGTCACCTGAGTGTGGGCAGCTACTGAACTGTCTGCTCTCTGTCTGTGAGGCCAGTCAAGGTGATTGAAATAGTTGGCAGGCTCTTGTTTTGCAGGGAACAGGAGGTTCGTGTGTGTGTGTGTGTGTGTGTGTGTGTGTGTGTGCGTGCTCACTTTTCTCACCTATGGCGCTTTCATGTCTCCCTTCGTGCCGTATGTGTCTGTTTTCTGCTGATCCTGAGCAGCACTTGTTCTCTATTGTTTCACCATGTGAACGCGTCAGCTCTGCCCCTTTTTGGCTCAGCCAGACAAACACACTTGTCTCTTTGATACCTCCATCCACATGCCTGTATCTCCATTCCGGGTTGCTTGTTTACACTGAACACAATAATGGCATAATGAAAGGTAGAGAGGGGGTTACTTCTCTTCCTCCGTGGCATCTGTTTGAAGCTGCAGCTCAGCCCTGGGCAGCTGCAACTGTGTATTATGAAGCTATACATGTTTGTTTGAGAGTTAGCGTGTATGTGGATCTGGCTGTGTGTGTCTTTGCGTGTACATACATCATCCTGATGAGTCATGAGGAGGCTGAAACACCAAGCGTTGCTTAGGTCCTCAGGCTTGTGAGAAGGACTTACCAGTCGCCACCCGGGGGGGTTTGCAGCCTCTTACACATTGTAGCTGACATTACCCTTGTGCTGAGCAGCTCTCACTGTCATTCAAAGAAGACATTCACTTTAATGCATCTGCGCTTGTGCTCTGAACGGAAATCGCAGCCACTGGGGGTATATTACCTGTGCTATGTTGGTTAAGCATAAATGCAGCACGGTGCTGAAGTGGTGCTCAATTAAGAACAAGGTGATCCAGAGCTTGTTCCCTCACTGCAGGGAGAATGTCAATTACTATTTCAGAGAGAGATAGAAAGAGCAAGAGCGTTTGTCAGCCTGCGTGGTGATGACAACTCTGCTGTAGAGGAGAGGAGGGAGTGTGAGTAAATCCAAGGTGAGAATCAGCTGTTAGTATATCTGTGATACACCAGTCAGTGGATGTGCAAATGCAAGCACTGTCTCTCCCTGTGTCGCCTCACATTTGTACCCATCCCCCGCATCCCCACCCCGCCAATCCAGCTCTCCGTCTCCCCTATTTTGCCACCAAACCCTCTTCCTGTCATGTACCAGCACACACGCGTACAGACACACACACCAGTGCCCCTGTTGTGATAATCGCTGGTATTCTTTTTCTCCCTCTCTCCCCTTCACATTGTCTTTCTCTCGTCTGAAGTATGTGGTGTGCAGACCAGCGCGCTGTCTCTCTCCCTCTCGTTCCCCACCTCTCTCGCTCTCTCTCCTCCACTCTCGCGGCTCTCTCCGACTGATCTCTCGCTGGAAGACCGGGAGGAGGAGGGAGGCGGGAGGAGGGGAGGAGGTGGTGGAGAGCGCGCGCAAGAGAGGAGGGGGGGACATGGCAATGGGGGGATGCGGAGAGAGAGATTTCTCTCTCTCCCTCTCTTCTTCGTGGCCGTCACTGGGCCCCAGAAACAGGAGCGTGTGGTTCATTTACAGGTAGCGGCTGTTTCCTCATTCATTGGCTGGCTATGGATGTGAGGAGAGGACAATGGAGAGAGGGGAGAGGTAGATGATGCTATTGAGAGGCCGTGCCTTTTCAAAGACAGACTAATAAGCTATATATTCTGTGCGCGCGTGTGTGTCTCTGAGTGTGCGCGTGTCTGAAATTTGTATTTTTCCTATGCATGTGAATATCTGTGGGACGGAAGTGGCTATTGACTGGAGACTCTGCAGCATGTTTATTTCTGTGTCTTCTTCCCGTGTGTCTCTGAGCGCTGTGTGCGTGTGTGTTAGTGCATGAAAGGGAGCACATATTGATGCATTTCAGTCAGACAGTGTGGGTGTATTTCATTCTCTTTGAGTCATGATTTCTTTAAGCAGATATTTTTCATTCACCAGGACTTCCCATTTTTTCCTGTTCCTTTAAAAAAGGCTATCGTCACATCCCATTTTTATGTGTCCCAGTTTATCATTAAAAATGTGATGTATTTTGACTGGATGAAAGTGATCAAGTCAGTAAGTGGCAAGAGTGCGGTTTGTCAGTTCCTCTTGAGCTCTAATTTTAAATACCGGTCATTTCTGTGCATGTCTGTGTGTGTGCATGCATTTGGGTTTGTGTGTGCGTGCATGCGACTGTATACTCTGGATAAAATACATGTGATTTTCACATGTGAGTGTACATGTCATAGTGCTTGATTGCTGTGGGAGTATCTCTCCTGTACATATATTTCTGTATATGTGCGTTGGTCTGTCTACGTCGTATCCATCCACAGTGTGTGTGTGTGTGTGTGTGTGTGTGTGTGTGTGTGTGTGTGTGTGTGTGTGTATGTGTGTGTGTCACTAACATCCATCAAGTGCTTTTCCTGTGATGTGTGGATATTGTCCACACATAGCCAGGCTATCTGCATGTTCATTCAGCAGATGAATGGTTAAAAAGCTGCCTTTTTTCTCTGTAATTGTGGATAGAAGAGAGGATGACTCAGGAGGGCACATAATAACTCTGGTCTCTAGTAGGCTTCCAGCTTCATTGCAGCCAGTTCAGAGAGAGTGTGTCCTACTAGCCAACAGAGATTAACCAGGGACGTTTGTTTGCGCTTTCATTGGCCCTAATTGGCCAGGCAATGGTGGTCAGTGTGGTGACAGGCCAGTTGAATAGCTTTAAGCACGTAAAGGAAATCAGGTGTGTTACTGCAAGCCAGCAACTGCAACTTAGAAGCACCTGGAGGACCAACGCAGTCCATGTTTCCCCCCTTTGTAGAGGTGGATGGATGAGGAACCCGATGGATCAGTCCTCCCACTCTGTGTTACTTTGATCTTCAGAGAGGGAAAGCTTGATGGAGGACAGGGTGAGAGAAAAAGGAATGAGGTGTGAGGAGCAGATGGCTGGAAGGCGGCTGTGCGTTGGCGAAACAGTAACATTGATGGAGAACACACAAGGGATGGACCTCAGTAGGGGAAACTAGCGATCGTCTGTTCAGTGCTAAAGTTACGACTTGGTGTCGAAGTCTGGATCTTCAGGCCCTAAGGCCAACGCTCATGACTCTGCAGGACCTCTGTGATTCCACAGCCAAACTTTATTACATGCTCTGCCGGATTAAATTAACTAAACCTTGCTGGGTCTGTACTGTAAGAGACAGCGTGGACTATAATATTATACTGTTGTCTCAGTGGCAGTATACACATGGGTGTTTCAGAAGTGCGGGAGGCAGAATGAAGTCGGAGTGACGGGGTCCTCTGCCAGACATTAAAAAAATTGAAATCTGCTGTCTAAAACCTAAAAGTAAATCAAAATGTTGCCATTTTTAAATGATAAGTTGATTTTATTTTTTTGTCTTTTAAGTGGTTACATGGCCAACTTACCCTGATGAATGCCTAGATGCAGACCTTATTGCCAGGCAGCTAATGAAATGCTTGTGTTTAGGTCACAGATAGTTAAGGTTAGATTTAACGCCATGGTTCTGGATTTTGGATTTGCTGACTCAAGCAAAGGAGGCAGAATTCGTATGCAGCCTGAGAGCAGGCAGGGCCTTAAATATTTAACTCAGGGCCCAAAAATGTACGTTTACGTTTGCTGCTTCTCGTGAAGTTCCCGATGTGAGCGCACACGATTCACCCAAACTTCCCATTTAGAAGGGGAGGGCCGAAAAACTATTCCTGATTGAAATTATGTCCTTGGGTATACCCAGAGCATTTTTACTGCATTGTTTTGGCAGTCAAGCTATCGCTGTAAATAAAGACAATTCTTGGAACAGGCTGCTTGTCCTGCTCACACAGAATTCAGCCCCTCTAGGAAATCAAATACTTTGATTTGTCAAGTGCCCGTTTGAGTTAAGTCAAGGAGCACAAACTAACACAGAAATGAGCTTCCTTGGAAAGAAATATGTGGAATTCCACTCGTATCATACAGCTCTGCTCAGGCCTCAGGCTCTCTAACAGAACCAGGGTGAACTGACATTGTTAGAAAGTCAAGTCCAGAAATGAGTCATGAGATGTGGCTGTGTGTGGCAGCGTGGAGTCCATTTAGCCAGTCCTATATTAGAGAAAGGGTTGTAAAGCATCTAAGCCAAATGTCCTAGACATGGTAATAGAATAATGAAGGAGCTTGCTGGGCCAGCTGTTACACTACTCCAACAGTCTCATAATAAGATTGTATCAACAATGTCTGTGATCGCTGCTTTCGCTGTAGTCTCTGAGCAAGAGGAGCTGCTTGTGGTGGGAGATTAGAGGCCTGTCCGACTTCTTCTTGTGCATAATTTGAAGTGTCATTTATGACCAGCAGTGGCGCACTGGAGTTGGTAAAGCAGTATCCTTGCAAAAGCTGCCAGAGGCGGTGAAAGCTAATGCTGCGATTTAGGTGCATTTGGAAGTTTCCGTTTTCAGTGAAGTGTATGTGCACATTTTTCTAATGTGCCGTCCCCCCCGGCCCAGTGCTTGTCAACTCGAGCTGGATTAGTCCATAGTATGGAATGTCATCTCATATACACTTCCTCCCATTGTGATGCTCACTGTATCCCTGCCATCAACCGTTTTGTGCACCAGTGTTTTTTGTATGACATTCTCAAGCCAACCTATCTTTTGCTGCAGTATGATTTCATAATGTGATGCAGTATAGCTGTTTTCCACATTCAGAAAACACTTTTATTTGCATGACAATAAGACTTTTCTGTTGCTATAGAAGTCATTTAGCTCTCTTCCTCTCCAATTCTCTCACTCTTTTTCTCCCCATATCTCTCTATCCCCCTTTCCCCTTCCCCTCTGCTCCCTCTTCACTCTCTCTAAGTGACTACATCATTAAGGAGAAGACAGTGCTCCTACAGAAGAAAGACAATGAGGGCTTTGGCTTTGTGCTTAGGGGAGCCAAAGGTGAGCCTCTTATTTTACTGTATCTACGTATTTCTCGGTCTCATATGCTCTTTTTCTCTCTTACGAATCTTTCCATCCCCTCCCTCATTTCCAAACCCATGTTCCTGTTACCCGTGTCCACTCATGCTCATCCTTTTTGTCTTGTCCTCTGCAGCTCAGACTCCCATAGAGGAGTTCACTCCAACGCCAGCGTTTCCTGCTTTGCAGTACTTGGAGTCTGTCGATGAGGGGGGCGTGGCCTGGAGGGCAGGTCTGAGAATGGGGGATTTCCTCATTGAGGTATGGACAAGATTCTGGACTGATGCACAAACTAAACTCAGCCTGGAACGTAACCTGACATCTGAGTTTTAAGAATACACTTTATGCTGAAGCCACATTCAGGTGAAACATACAAAAAATGACCATTACTGATGCACTTTGCTTTCCTGAGTCCACGTTGTTGTTGGATGGTGTATAATTCTTTTTCCTAACTAGTCAAATAACATTTTACAGTTAGAATAATTTTACAAGTGAGTGAATGCAAAAGCGGAAGCATGTTCCTCTGAGAGTGTTGCAACTCATTCTGAGAAATGTGGGAAGTGAAGAAGACCAGAGAAGTGGGTACACCAAAAAACTACACTTCATTACAAAGTAACTCAAAGAATCCACTGAAGCGAACATCACAGGTCGATGACATCTGCAGAAACACATTGCAATTACAGTGGCCTTGCAGTAAATACCAATCTATTGGCGCATTTCCATTACACAGTTCCAGCTCTACTCGACTCGGTTCTACTCTACTTGGTTTGGTTGAGTTTCCATTACAATTGAGTACTTAAACGTAGGCGGGGTCGTCATACCACGGCTGCGCGAAGCTGCCATGATGTCAATTTGTACACGATGCAAACAGAGCCGACAAACAAAACAAACAACTTTCATCTGTCACTAAACCCAGAAAAGTCTGGACCTCGTCGACGGACCACGGTGATATTTTACGAGCAGCCATTTCCCTCGAGTGAGAATAAAGAATAAAGTCAGCGGTTGCTGTTGCCCGGCGTTACAATGGAGGGGGCGGGATTGTATTTCTGGTGTTGGACGTCGCAGACCAGTGACGACACTCTCCGGCCAATCAGTGGCCGACAGGCTGTTGACGTCACACATATAGTATCGCTTCTACTCGCTTGGAACCTCGCCAGAGCAGGTACTAAAAATAGTATCGGGTACCAGGTACTATCCCTAATGGAAACACAAAACAACCGAGTAGAATAGAGTCGAGTCGAGCCGTGCTAGTGGAAATGTGGCATATGTGTATTCAGCGCCTGATTTACTAAGACAGTGGCTTATTACGCAGGCAGCTCTTGGACTGCTCCTGGTACTGAACCTCCAGGCGCACTCTGCGAGTGAAGCGCGTACTCGTGAAATTATCTTTAACATCTATCTGATTATTAATACATTAGCAGGCAATGAACACGTTCATGAGGAGATGGAGAATAATGCTGAGGTTCATGCAGCCAAATGAAAAGAAAGATACTAAAAAAAAAAACAAAGATTGTAGCCTGGAGTGATTTTACAGTTATGTCAAGTTCAAATTCAAGTTTGATGAACGCAACCTTCAACATCCATCCACTATTTGTTTGTGTTATTTCTTGGTAATAGCATCTGCACAACGGTTATGCCTCCCTGCAAAAGTGACAGTCACAAAGTAGCATGGCCTCAGTGAACCCAGCGAAATATATGATAAACCTCTGTTAACATGTCTTCTGCTATTTTTTGCACAATGCTCCCTTAAATGCATATCCAAACTTCAACTCCAGCCTGGTGCTTCTGCTTGTCAGATGAGCACAGTTGTGTTGCAGTCAGAGTTGGTGAGAGGTTGCTATGCTTGTGACTGGTGTTCCTCATATGTTGCCTTGAAAACTCAGTTCTAAAAATGGTGATTGTCAGACCTCTATTAAAACTGACACATACTTCTAATTAGAATTCAACCTAATATGAGTCACTTATGTTGCTGCTCAAGCCTTTTCGATTTACTGTAGTCGCTGACTGAATTGCTGGTGCTCTCGTCCAAAACGCTGCAAAATTATGTACAGCATGTACTACATCTTAGGAAACTGCATCAACATGTGATAGACATGGGAAAGTTTTTACGCCCACTCCGAGTAACAAGAATTATTGCTTGCTTGTTAATTGTTCCATTTAAATCGATATTAATGCGACACATCAGCTCATTCAGTCTTTGTGTCTGTTAGGTGAACGGCCAGAATGTGGTGAAGGTTGGCCACCGGCAGGTGGTCAACATGATCCGACAAGGCGGCAACAGTCTCATGGTGAAAGTTGTCATGGTTGCTCGAAACCCTGAACTGGAGGACACTGTTCGGAAGAGGGGTAAGAGTCAAATTTTCCTCGTATGTCACTTCCATCTTGTGTTTGTGATGTGACAATGAAGCTGATTGCATGTTTACTTCAACCCAAAAGCCCGTTGCAGTGTGGTTGTCATTGGTGACTGCATGTTTATACGAGAATACTAAACATTAAGTCTGCATTTGGCTTGCTTTCCTTGGCAGCCCCGCAGCAGACGAAAAGACTGACTCCTCCTGCCATTGCCCTGCGCTCCAAGTCAATGACATCAGAGCTGGAAGACATGGGTAAGATGATATAGGGGGCAGAGGACTGAATGCAAAGAATAAAAGGGATGTGAGGTCTGGAAAAAATAGTAAAAAATAAATTAGATCTGATCCCCCAGTGTTTTTTTCAGGAGGGGTCACATTAGAAATAGCTTTTGAGTTAGCAGCTTCTCTGCAGGGTGATGGTACAGCACCATGGCACTATTAGGGAAACACAGCATTAAATATTAACCAAGCTAATGCAGAGAGCCAAGAAAATCATTCAGTGTAGGTGTGATTTCATGTTTTTTCATGAACAATATTTTGATGACGAAGGGACTTTTTGATTCATTTACACTTTTGGCATTACCTGTGGAAAAGAAAGGATGTTAATTAAACAGTTAAGAGATAAAAAAGCATTTGCATGTTGTGAACTGATACTTGTCTGGCACCATCAGTCACAAGCAGCTCTTTGTTTCTTTTTCTCCTGAACCAAATGTGCTGCATACAGTGGACAAAGGTGGGAGAATCATGGATTTGTGTGCTCTCATTATCATTTCCGTCCCCATCATCATCCCTCACATCACATCAGTATTCACACCATCACATGCGTCTGAGTATGTATTTCGTCCTTTCATCTGCTTAATACACATGACTACATAGCAGTTCTAGTCACAGTTAATTTCTGTTTTCCAAATTATGCATGCTACAGCTGCCTCTCCATGGAAAAAGAAAGCAGGTGAATATCCACCTTTATCATTACCCCTATCAGCCCATGAGCTTTAATTAAAAGTCAGTCTGTTTGATGCTCTTTTTTTCTCCTCCTTATTCAGAATATGACTCCTCTCAGGGTCCTGATAAGAAGAGGACAGTCTATCAGATGGCACTAAGTAAGAAATCACTCTCACTGCTCTTGTCATACTGTAAAAGGGTGTTTTTAAACCTTGAGGGGACAGGAGGGGGCTCACTGAAATCCTCCTTTTCATGTTTCTGTCTTTATTTTATGCTCCCTCTCACTACCTCTCTGCATTTCTTTTCTGCTCTGCCTCTGTTTTAGATAAACTGGATGAAATCTTGGCTGCTGCCCAACACACTATTACACCAGACAACCAGGGCCAGAGGGGTCATGGAGGCAAGAGGGACCGGAGCAAGAGTATTGTTCCCAACGTCTCCAATGAGGTACAGTTTGGAACTGACAGGAAATGATCGAAGTTTTGGTCGTTACTTTGGATCCCGCGGATCCTTTTAAGACTCAAAAAATTGAGAAATACTGAGCAGTAATGGACCTATCTCCCCATACCAGATTCTCATATGAAACAGAGCTTCTCCACTGCTTGAGGATGTATCACATATTTAGTCACGGAAGTGACTAATGCGAGCAAAAAAAAAAGATTCGTATCTATAAAGCAGCTTGGTCTTTCGCTTCTTTTTTTTTTTTTTAGCTCTGTGTGTTCTCCTGCCCTCACTGCACTTACAGAAAATGATTGACAATGGACCACCCACACCAAAACATTTGTTTAAGTGTGAGTCAGGTTGTGTCCATTCATCAATGCTCTGTTTCCTGATACACTAATACTCAGACTAGTTCCTCCGTTTTGTATTATACTGTATATCAAATAAACGTCAGCATAACAGCTAGCATTGGTTTGACTTGATCATATCTGAGCAAATGTCTCCTCTTTTTACTGCCTCCATCCTTCCTCTTTTTCTTCCTTTTCAAAATGTGTTTCGACCTCTGAAGCAACCCTATGAACAACAGTCATCAGTGAGTATGGTGCAGCATGGACCAGGTTTTGGCTACAACCAAGCTCATTTTCAACCAGGCCACAGTCAGCATGCAGTCATGATGCGTCAAAAATCTATTGGTAATAGCGATTGTCATGGAAAGATTTCTGCCTGTTCAATATATGAGTTTCTTTTTAAGTGACTGTTCATAATCACCTGTGTCCTTGTTCTTAGGTGTAACAGAGGAGGAAAGGCAGTACCTTCACCCACCTGCTATGAAGCTGGCTCGCAGTCTGTCAGTGCCGGGACCAGAGGAAATCCCACCACCCCCTAACACATCAGCTCCAGATCCGCCTTTATCTGCAGGCCCTCATCCTGGGAGAGGGCCTGCTATGCCCATACCCCCAGTTTCTCAAGCCCATTACCAACTCCACTCCCAGCCAGGTCATCCCACTCAAGCAGGCTGGGAGAGAGGAGGTCCAAGTGGGATGACCCAGCAGGTCATGGTCCCCACTCTCCGCAGACAATCGGAGGGACTGTGTGTCAGAGAGCCAGAGGCGCCCAGGAGAGGTGGTGGCAAGATGGGAGGGTTAAGGAGAGGCTACAGCAGCGCTACACCACCGACAAGTGCTAAGCCTAAGGCCCAACAAGTGCCACAACATCACCCGCATATGCCCAACCGGGAGCAGGGTGGAGGGGTCGCCAGAGGGGCGGCCAGGAGGGGTGGTCGAGGAGCTCTGATGAAGCAGTCAAAAGTGGAAGATGGGCTGAGACAACACAGAGGAAAAGGAGGTGCAGCTAAAGAGAAGAGCTCCATCCCCATCCCCACCATCATTGTCAAAGCCCCTTCCACCAGCAGCAGTGGCCGAAGCAGCCAGGGTAGCAGCATGGAAGCTGAACCCACCCACGATGCAGAAGACCAAACCTCAGCAGATGCAACCTCAGACAGCCCCAGTGCCAGTCTACCTTCACCACTCACCCCCTCACCACCTCAGCCCCCTACATCCACTTCCTTGCCTTCATCCACTATTGTCCCATCCATTTCATCACAGCAAAACCTGGAAAACTTTGATTACACCTCAACATTCAGTACGGCCTTTGACGGAGGAGGAGGGGGAGGAGGTGCACGCAGGGAAAGGGAACGTTTTCGGGATATGAGAAGAAAGAGTGCTTCTTTCTTCCTCTCATCAGAGGAGGACATTCAAGGAGAGGCAGGAGGAGGAGCAGGGGAGGGAGGGGGGTTACTAGGGACACGAATTCAGCCTTTACAGGGCTCACAAATGGAAGTGCCCACCCCTCGTCTACGGCCTTCCAAGTCTATAGATGAGGGCATGTTTTCTGGAGACAGCTATGTCAACTATTCAAGCAGTATGCCCCCAGCCTTTGGCCTGCCTGAATATTCTTCCCCTATCCTAAGTCAGGATGGCCAACCCAAGTCAGCTCCCTCAATGTATGGCACCCAGCCTACGACTACTTTCATCCACCCACTTACAGGGAAAGTTCTCGACCCCTCATCCCCACTTGGTCTGGCTCTAGCTGCAAGAGAGAGGGCCCTAAAGGACGACCGCAGGACACGCAGGGAAGAGAGACACTTTGGCCGGCAGCTGTCCACAGTAGGAGCATTCCCTACCCCTGTGCAAACCCCAACTCCTTCCCTTTTTGCAACCCCGACACAATCGGCGTACACTTCCCCAGTGTCCCTCCACCTGAGTTCCCCTACTGCCACCACCTCGCCTGCATCTTTGAGTAGGCCACAGTCACCAAGGATATTACGTTTGGGTGGAGGAGGTGGCGAGAGGATAGAGAGAGAAAAGGAGGGAGGACCCAGGGAGGGTCTTAGAGTGCGCTTCTCAGAGGACAGAACAAATCAGTATTCAACCCAGTATTACCCACAGGGCACCAGGGAGAGAGAAAGAGAAAAGGAGGTGTACGATAGCAGACCTGCTCCACCCATACAGCCTCCACCACCACCGGCGCAACCTGCACCCCGCAGACCTTCCTTTCTCCAGATGGAAAGCACTCCTCACACCAGCTATATCCCTCAGTACACTGTCCCCACGGCCCCAGCACAGACACATGAAGCTATGGGAGAAGCAAGAGCAGGGACAGGCGGAGGTCTAGGATTAATGGTTCTCCCTCCACCAGCTCCCTCAATAGATGCAGATGATGAGTTTGTCTTTGCAGATCCCTTGCCCCCTCCTTTGCAGTTTGCTAATGGTAAGAACGAGCAAGTCCAAGAGTTTCCTCAGCAGCGTCAACAGCCAAGTCAGCACTCTGCAGATGTTGCTCCACCTCCTCCACCCCCTCTTCCATCCACCAAGTCCTCAAATGCTACCCAACCCTCTCCACAGGGTGGTGACTCTGCTGCCTCCAGCCTTACCTCCTATGACAGTGAGGTGGCCAACCTTACACAGTCAGCTCTTTCTCCATCTTATCCGTCCCCACAGATATTTCCCCCTTCCTCCAGCATCACCACCACTTCTTCTGTGACTTTGCCTCCCACATCACTACACAGACCCCAGCCCATGTCCCATTCTCACCCCTATTACAGCAGCTCTAATGACTCCTCAGTTGGTGGTCACACTGCAGCCCAGGAGAGAGGTACAGCTGCCATCACGGCCACCATGACCTATGCTACCACTACCATGACAACCTCTGCCACTGCATCCACCACCACAACCTCGCCATCATCCTCTGACTACAGCATGACCATGGCTGGACCCAGGGCTGGCCTCAGCACAGGGGGTAAAGCTGCTGACCACACTCAGCCCCCTACTAGTACACACAAGAGCGGAGACTGGCAAGATGCCGTAGTGGATTCTGGGATTGAGGAGCTGGACAGTCACAGCAGTAGCGACCACCATTTAGAAATGCTGGGACTGAGTGGGCTGAGAGGAGAGAGGGGAGGGATCGGAGGAGATGGGAGAGGAGGAGAGGGAGAGAAAGGAGGTGGGCATCAGGATCCTTGCACAACCTACTCAGGTGGGCAAACATTTGAGGTGCACAGCACCAAACTGGCAAACCCTGTGTTTCCAAAGATGAGTCATTACAAGGAGGGGGGAGGGAGAGTCTTGCCTGTCGCACTACGCAGGCAGAACAGCACCAACCCAGCTCCTTTGCAGTTGCAGAGACAGAGCAACCCTGAAGATGCCAGGTTAGATGGAGCTCTTGCAGATGAAAGGAAGCGCAAGCAGAGTCGATCTAAAATGGAGGATGGCTTTAGCTCTGCCCTGGCCGCCTGCTTAGAGAGGCCAATGGACACTCGGTCAGTGGGCTGGGTTGAGGTCGGGGACCATGACCTGGGTGGAATGCAGAGAGATGGTATGGTTTTGGAGGGCCGCAGACTTCATTCACCACTTTCGGGTGTGAAGGCCAGCATCATCAATGAGCTAAGCTCCAAGCTGCAACAGATGAGTAGCATGAAGAGCATGGATGACTGGAGCCATACTCCAAAGTCTGCCACCATGCATAGGTTTGTTTGTTTTCATCAACCAGCCCTTGATATTTAAATGAAAGTTTGCATATCTGTGTACTTTATCTAAAGCTTGTTGTTAGACTTAAAGTTCATGGGTTTATTTAATGTGTCTTTCAGGTATTCAGCAGATTTCACTGATGCATTTCACAGCCCCCCGACTGGCCGCTCCACCTCGCCATTACCCACCTCCTCCCCACAGCATCGTCAGATTCTGACACCAAATCTGTCAGCCACCCCTTCTGTCTCCCCGTCCCCCCAAGTCCCAGTTCAGCGCAACTGGACCCGCTCCCCATCTCCACAGATGCCTTCCTCCCCAGTTCATTCACACCCTCCCCATTCTCCGACCTACTGCCCATACCCAACTTCGCCGAAGCATCGGAAGATGCGCAGGCAGACTTTTGATTTTCAGTGCAGTCCCACTAAGGAGATGCGGTCTTCAGTCTCCCGGCGCCGGGCTCCCAGCCCTCTTATCTATAACACTGAGCAGCCAAACCCCAGCCCTCCTAGACCTTCCTCTCTCCCCATCCTTCCCAGTACACCTGTCTACAACAACCCCTTTGACTTCCCCGGACCCCTCACTCCTCCTTCTCCTGGTCTCCCTCTAGATACCTACAAGTCTTCAACCCCTCCACTTTTCTCCCCATCTGGTGTGCCAAGTCCAAATCCCCTACTTGTCTCCCGCTCTCTCTCCCCCACCCATTTTCTCTCTGGCGCCTCCTCCCCCATGCACTTACCCCCCAGCCCATCCTGCCTCAACTATCCCCATCTCACCCCTCCTCCGCCAGCCAAACCCTTTGCTGTCAAGCCCCTGCCCTTCTGGACCAAGTACGATGTGGCCGACTGGCTGGCTTACCTAAACCTGGGTGAACACAGAGAGCGTTTTATAGACAATGAGATAGATGGATCACATCTGCCTTCGCTCACCAAGGATGACTTCTTGGACCTCGGAGTGACACGTGTGGGACACCGAATGAACATCGAGAGGGCGCTGAAGAAACTCACTGACAGGTGAGGGAGGACTAATAGACTCTGGAACACGTAGAAGCAACGGGGTCAAAAGGTCAAAAAGGAAGCACCGGATGGTGAAGGAAAGCCAAAGTGTCTCATTCCTTCCATGCAAGTTATCGGGACCATCCCTTTTTTGTTTATTAGATGCAAATCATTTGATAAGTTATCTCATCTTCCCTCCAACCCTTTCTCTATTCTTCTTTATTAACCTGTTTTATCAACGCTATTTAGTTTGCTCCGTCTTTATTTCATTTCCACCCATTCTTATTCTTTCATTTGCCCTCCTTCTCTCCCCAGGCGGCTCTCCTCTCCTTTGCATGTCACTACTTCTCCCCGAGACACAGACTGAGAGAGTGAAGGGGTGATTCAATGATGAAAGAAAGGGACAGAAACAAATTGGCAAAGATGAACAATAACAGAAGATGTACAAGAGAAGAACAGTGGACATCAACAGGTTGTGTTGAACTAAGCCTAGGGGCTGGATGTGTGTGTGGGGGGGTGTTTTCTTGCAAATTTACTATACATGTAGAGAATACTGTTTATGAAATCAGTCACTATTGGTCAAGAAAGAAAGGGTACAAAGAACATAAGAATTTAACATGAAAATGATGCTCTTGAACTGAAAATTTACTGTAAAACTTTTGATGGATAGGCATTTAATTAACACACCGATTTGTGCTGTAAAAGACAAACATACACGCACACGCACATACACTGGTATTCTCACACACACTGACAGATGGATTCTCACACCATCTGCTGCTTAGCAGCACTGAGAAAACTTCAGTCTGAGTTCAAAGGAAAGTTGAAAAGTTGCTGCTTAAAGGGTAAACCCCAATAAAATGTTTCTGGATGTGGGTGAGCCAGAGACTTTGCCGAATGCGAACACACCACAGTCGCATCCTAACATCAGTTCTGTAGCTTTAAGCAGATCAGAGTATCGAATGGCTGAGTGGAGCCAAAGTCAGAATATGACAGAAAGGGTTTTGTCTGTAAATGATGATAGAGGAAAATGGTAGACAACAATAGTATTCTTTTTCTATACTGTATTTGCCATATTCCCCCAAAGGATGCCCCAGTAAGCTTTGTATGTACGTACTTTGCGAGCACTAAATATATCTTACATGTTAAACGGGATTCACTATTAGTAGAACCATTTGTTTTGTACCAAGTGCTGATCGCAATCATTCATTTCAAACTGGTCAGGGTATTTATAACTATTGATCTCAAGTTGTGCTTAATGAGGACATACAAATATTGAGAAAATATTGTTGTGAAATGACCTTTTGTTATTTTCCTGATTATTCTATAGAAAGCGGAGGGAATTTTAGAGGGGAACTGAAAAGAGTTTGCGTGTCATTTGAAACTGCAAATCATCTTTTCTTAGACTTTATTGGTGTTTATGGCCATAGCACAGGTCAAGGGATGGGTCTATCCTCGTTGATGCCATAATTTTTTCTCTCTCACACAGCAGGTCCAGTGATCAAAAAGGGCTTTTTACTGCTTCTCTGTCTGCCTGACTTCCCCAACCTTCAGCCTCTGTGAGTCTGTGTGTCTGATTTTGTGCGTGTGCATCAGCCTGCATTGGTGGCCAAATGCTTTCCCTGACCTCCACCTTTCTATTTCTAATGCCTTTTCCAAAACATATTTCTAATGGTCACAAAACATCTTTTTTCTCACTAGTTGACAATCCCAATGGTTCTCGGTTCCACACATCAACCCTCGAAAAGAAATATTCTGACCCACTTTTGAAAAGGTTTTTTCAGAGTGATAAATTTCAAGTAAACACTGTATATGTTACATAGAAGAGAATATGAATGCCCTGGATTTTTTTAAACATGCCAGTTTAGCCATTCCCTGCAGTGAATTCAACTGTAAGGCAAAAAACACATCATTTATAGATCTATATGTAATGATGACGACGACAATGATAATATAAAAATATAGTATAATAAAGTTAATAATATTAAGTATGTAAACATTTTTAAGAATCTCTGTCTTCCAAATAGTGTGGACAAATTCTTTGAAGCTTTGTTTTGTTTCTGTTTAATTTTGGATTTTCTGTAAATGCTTTTCTCTACTGCTCGCCCTGTGGTGACTCCAGTGAAGCTGACACACGTTTATTAATGTGTTTCCTCTCTATATGAGTTTCAAATTTTGACTCTGTATTCTCATGCTGAGTTGCCTCGATGCTATCTCATGAAGGACTATTCTAAGAGGTGAAAGGACTGAGCAGTAGTGTAGAAAGCATTACATACTATGATTTAAAAGAGTATTTTAGGTCTAGTGAAATGCATAATGAATATGACTACATACAGTATGAGCATAAGTATGCAGAGATAAAAGGTATATATATATAAATATATATATAAAGTTTTGCTTTAAATAAAATACAGTATATACTGATAAACACTATGATAGAGGTACAACTAAGGTGTCGAAATAAATGCTAAAATAAACTATGGCCCTGTTGTGATTCTCATTTCTCCTTGGGTTCCCTCTTCTGACAGTTTCACATAATGATCCAATTTAAAGTGCTGTGTTTGAATTGAGTCATTTGGCAGCAGCTCGTCTCAGCCCTGCGGTGGTTGAAACACAATGTTGTTTTCAGGTCCAGGATTATTTTCCCATCAGGCTCGGTGAGCTAATAGGACAAAAGAGTAGAGCTCACGGGGAGGGAGAAGATGAGATGGCTTAATTCAAAGCAAGCGGTGGCTGCATTCATGCAGAAAACCGAGTCTGTAAGGAGGAAAAACAACTTGGAATTAGACAAATAGCAAGGTGGCCAGGTTAAGGTTCATAGTAGAATTTTTTTTTTTTAAGTTTGTTGTCAGGGTTGCCCCTTCTTTGTATTTTTCTAGTTAGTCTCCTCATATTTACCAAAATTACAGATGTCAGGTCTTGTTTTTTTTTTCTGTGGGGATGAAGCCACAAGCTGCCATTTTTCTTCCCACAGTATGAAAAAAAACTTCCACAGAGAAAAACACTCCAGGGATTTATTTATACAAAACAATGTTCCTTCATTTCATGTTTTGATGATGCTGGGGGAGAGCGCCGTCTAACCATCTCCCGTAGGTGTTCCGACATCTGGATTTGTTGGAGTTTTTGACAAATGTAATCCGGTTTTTCCTTTAATTTGTCCCCCATCTGCATTTTCAATTGAGGCTGAGGAAACGGGGGCCACTGATTCTGGAAGCTTATTCCTGAAGTGTCATTTTTCCAATGCTGTGAGCAACACATACAAAATTCCATTAATTTCTGTTGTACTAGGGTCGAGGCAGGAATCTCAAAGACATGTTTCTCCAAACCGTGACACTTTAATCAGACTATCCACATGACTAGATACCACTAGTCTGTGGTAAGTGAGAAAAATGCATGTAAGTTAGGTGAACCAACCATTTAATGTCAACAGGCATCCCCACAGGAAATGCAAATCTGTAGGGACGTTCTGTAACCCTTAATTTACTTGACTTCACATTGTGAGATGGGAGACACTGAATGATACTGACTCACTGAACGTTTAAGTGTTTCCATTGTGGTGTTTGATGCGAGTCTGAAGTGACATCATACTACAAAAAAAACAACAATCAAAAACAAACCAATACCTAAATCATTGTCAGTAAAATCAGAAAAAACTTAAAAACTTAGCTGAAAAAATGAAGTCACTTCCAAGTTCACATAAGACACATTCTGGCCTTCTTTTCAACAATGTGGTGTTTTGTTTTGTTTTGTTTTTACATGTAAATGAATCTTATTCCAACGTCTGGCATCATAAAACCTAATGGAACACATACCCACGTTGATATTAAGCCTGTGCAACCACAAGTGAGAAACAATATCTCTTGCATGGTGGGTGGTGAACGTGGTCTGGATGCTCTGTTAAAATTAGTGGATGTTTGAAAAGTCTAATTATACACAGCATTTATCACAAAAACGACTGAGAAATACAAACCAGATGAAGGCAGCGGTAAGTGAGCTGAAACTCTGGGATGACACTAGCATTCTCCTTTAAATTCTGGCCTAATATCCACAAGAGTAAATCCCAGAATCAGTAAACTGTGGGTGGGCTGTTGTCAAACATGCTCTTTCTAGGCCTGACCACAGAGAGAATAGCAGGTCACAAAGGGCCACAGAGCTAATGTGGCAAGCTATGGGACGCCCCCGCCTCCCCTCTGCTGTCACATACACTCACTAATAAGCTCACATGACTCCGTGCCACACTGACACGATTCTGTGACCGGCCGACGGTCAAAATGAAGGTTCAGCTCTCATTAGCACCATATTGAGAGAGCCAGAGGGAGGGGAGGAGTGGGCCGGGAGAGAGAAGGAGGGGGATTCTTCCAGCTGTTTTAATAGCAGACTGGAGAGAAAGTGAGAGGGGGTAGTCAAAGAAGAGCTGAACAGCCTGATAGGGAGGAAGCAAAGCTAAGGATGGGGTTAAAGTAAAGAAGAGAAGAAAAAGAGGAAGAGGAGTTCATCCTGGTCTGACTGTGAAGTAAAATATCAAAGCAGACGGGGGAGGAGAACAAGCAAGGTGAGTTTCTTCCTCCCTCTTTGTTTGCCCTGAAGCCAATTAGCAGCAGACTGATTACCATGCAAATGCTCTGGTTTGTTTCATTTTTTTTTTCTTCTTCTTTCTGCTCGCTTGCATTGTCTCGGTGTCTCACGCCCACTTTCAGATCAACAGCGTGTATGTGTGTGTTTGTGTGTGTGTGTATAACTTTAAGTGCCAAGGGGAAATTGGGTCAGAGAGAGAGAGAGAGGAGAGAGGGAGAGAAGCATGTGTTAAGGGAGGAGAGGCACACTGGGAGAGGGGGAGACGGACAGAGAAATGGAGAGAAATCCTCAACAAGCCCTTGAACTACAGTAACAAGTGGTCACTTGAGTAATCACTGGTGATTCAGAGAGAAATGTAAGTGCTGGTTTCTCCCAGGCATGACTGCTCTGTCTCCACTTTTTGCTTCTTTACTGCCTTGTGGATGGAGTTTTTTTTAGTTTGTTTGTTTGTTTTAGCATTGAATATGATATGAATGCTTGTGTGTGAGAAAATGAGCTCCTGTTTCAAACCTCTTCCTTTCTTCGGCATGCAGAATAGAATCAGAAAAAAAAGGGACCAAAAGTGACATCTAACCCCACCATGTTTCCACTTACAGGAGCTCATAGCAACAGAAAAAAAAACAAATAAAAATAATGATAATAATTGGTAATAAGAGTATGAAGACCAGGCAGCGGAGGGAAAGAGAGCTCTCGATGAGCCTGACTCTCCGTCATGCTCAGTCTTGTGATGAGGTGCGGTTAGTCATTTTCATATTACTCAGCCAGCAATGTGTCAACTTGTTACCCAGACATAAATAGTCCCTAATGTGACTGTGTTATTTGCGTGTTTGTGCATGCAGCTCTTTTGTTTAATATGCCTTCTCTCTGGTGTATCCACCACTTGCGCTTTCCTTTGCACGCTGTGCAAAAATCTCTGCTACCTGGACAGTTTATTCCTTTTAAATCCTGCGTTCCCGTCTGTTCGCCAAACCAGGAATCTGCCCCTCTTGCACTCTTTCAGTCGTGATCTCTGAATCGAATGGCAGGAGGAGTTAGAGTGGAAGACAGTTGGTTGGAATAGGCCTTGTGTTAGTCAGAGCAAAGGGAAAGATGACCTTTCCCTCGCTGTTTATTTTGGGAAGGCAACAGGAAGAATGCTGGAGCAGCTGTTCAGTTCCTGCTGGCAGATCCCACCCCTGTGAATTCCAGTCTGCCACTGCAACGACACTCCCCTTACTCACGCAGGGGGTTTTGATGTATCCAAGCACTGTACACTGTAAATAACACCTCATCGGGATTGTCTAAGTTGTTATGGCAATAAGCTGAGCAACACACACACACACACTGCAAGGTTCCAGCTGCCAATTATTCCTTATCAGACATGTCTGGTGTACAGGTGGAACGGCTCTGCTCATGAGGAAGTCGGCCTGCTGTATCTGCACATGACACCATGTAGAGGTCCAACCTGTTGCATGCTAATCATCTGTGTCACCTGTCTGCCAGTTGAAGCTGTATTGCTTTGCTTGTTATGCACTGCAACCAGTCTAGCAACTCTCTTGTGTGCAACAAACAGCTATCTTTTCTTTTCTGAGACAGAAACGCTCCGAGAGATGGCGAGCCTTCCTAAAGAGCCGCCCGAGGATGCCAAGAAAGAGAGCTTCTGGATGGTGAGGATTACACATGATCAAATCTAAGAAAACAGCCACCCAAGGAATAGCTGCTTAATCCAAACCAGCACTCGTGTGTTTGTAAATGCAGTCTTGTTACTCTTACACATTATCGCCATCTTTCCTCCTCTCAGCCGGGGAATTATGTGCGTACAGTGCACCGAACTGATCGGTCCTTCCAGGCCTGCAACGACATTGTGGCCTGCTTCATGGAGAGAGCAAGGGTAGAGAAACAGTACGCCCAGCAGCTCAGCCAGTGGAGCAGCAAGTGGAAGTCCATTGTGGATTCTCGTAAGTACGAGAAGCTGCATGCCGGGGAGCCTCTGTGGCCTGGAGACAGAAAACATGCATTCCCAAACCTTTTTGATTATGTCAGCTTTAAGAAAAATTTAGTTGGTTTCATCTGTGCTTGTTTGAAACTCCCCAGTAGACAAATGGAGGTCATTATTTCTCCATGACTCACCTCTGTGCTCTCTGTCATGTCATTCCTCAATCTGTTTTTGTTTCCTCCTTTCCCAGGGCCTCTTTATGGCTCCCTCATGAGGGCGTGGCAATGTTTCTTCACCTCCACTGAGCGTTTGTCTGCCCTCCACTCCTCCATCTCTCAGTCGCTCGTCGCTGAGGAGGGGGACCGGGTGAAGACCTGGCAGAAGGAGATCTTTCCAAAGAAACTTTTCTGTGGGTTCAAGGAGAGCTACGACAACAACACAAGTTTTTCACGTGCGCAGAAACCCTGGTGCAAAAAGCTGCTGAAGGTCCAACACATTATTATTTAGATTAATCTGTATGTGTGTGTGCGTGTGTGTGTGAGTGGGTGTCTGTCTGTGTCTGTGGTCATAAGTAGTAATGGCAGTATGACACAAAATCTTTACTTAAGGTCCACTTACTAGCTTTTTTCCCTCAAGCTTTCAGCTGCATCTGACAGTTCCATCAGTTGGTAACACCATCTGCTCTATTATTTCAAACTACTACTTCAGAGGTCACTGTAGGTCGCTGTAGTGCACAGCAACAGAGCAGTTTTTCAGCATGTTTTAAAACGGGGGTGGGGAACTTTTTTCCCATCAAGGGCCATTTCAGTTTTCTGACATCCATCGTACTAAATTACTGAACACACATATCACGATAACCTTTAATGTAATGCCTGGAACCGCTTCTCTGTAGCGAGGCATCAGGTGGTAGTAATGATGACAATGATGCTACTGGCAGCTGGTTTTCCAGGTTTGGGTCGGTCAGTCTTGAGTGGAGCCTTTGAAAGAGTTTGTTTTGAAGAGAACTTGTTGCTTTGCACCTCAATGATTTTGTGTTGTTGGTTGTCAGGCTCATCAGCTGGTTCCACATTAAAAAGGCGTAGCAAATATGTTCAGTTCCTTTTGTTTACTTTTCATGTTGTGAAAGCTCTTGCCAAATGCCTGAAGGAGTTTCCAGAATTTTTGTCTGGTGATAGCCGCAACAAGCCACTCCTTCACAAATTCTCCTTCTGATTGAGGTTTCATCTTCCTAGCTATTAGCTCGCTCACCACAAAATTTGCCTGCAGAACGCTGTCTCTGTCAGAATGTGGTCTTGTGAAAGCTGCTTGTTGGGTGTCCAAACTCAGCTGTATAGCGTTAATGTTATTAAGCACATGTTTGGCATATTGCTTATTGTGTAACTTATTTTTCTTCTCGCTGAGAGTCTGAAGAATGGTTTCATTCTCAAATCTTTGCAATTAGTATGAAGCTACAGTCAGGAGACAGTTAGCTACGCTTTGCTAAAAGACTGAAAACAGGGGTAAACAGCTAGTCAGGCTCTGCCAACCAACACTTCTAAACTAATTAACACGCATCGTCTTTGTTTAGGCCATAAACAAATATGAAATCGACTCATAGTGTTTTTACATAGGTTTTGTGTCAGACTATTTCTTGACTTTAGACTGTACAAAAAACTGTGTAGCACATAACCTCCCATAAGCTAAGCTAACTGACCGCTAGCTGTAGCTGAATTATTACTGTATACAAGTGCTGTCAATCTTTTCTTTAAAGGAAGTGAACAATGCATTTCCCGAAATTTAAAACTATTCTTTTGAGTTATGCACCCATTTTTCTATAATTATATATAGCACTGCTTTAAAGACAGACTCAGGAATAGCATAACAGCTCGAATCAAAATGAATGTAAAATTTAAAAAAGCTTGTTTTTTGTATGAATTCAACAATATGTTATGCTATGTTATGTATTCAACAATATGACATGTTAATTAGTGAGCTGTAGAGATGCTGGAAGGTAGATTTTTTTAACCTTTGGACAGAATCATGCAAGGTGTTTCCCCCTATTTCCAGTCTTTGTGCTAAGCTAAGCTAACCAGCTGCCGGCAGAGCAAAAATATGCGAGTAATGAGCATATTTCCCAAAATGCCAAACTTCTCCCCTAAGTAAATATGTGTGTGAATGTGTATTCAACAGCTGGACAAGGCCCAAGCTGCATATCACAAGTCCTGTCAGAGGGAGCAGACAGCCCAAGACAAAGAGAAACAAGCAAACGAAAACTCTGAGATGAGTCCGGAGAAAAAGCAGAAATTCTCAGATGCCAGAGAAAAGGCCACAGAGGCGAAAGAAAAGGTGAGGAGGGATGTTAACACGCTCCACTGCTTCATGGATGTTGAACAAGGGCTTCTCTCACCACACAATTAAATTCCCAGTTCATGATTTATGACATGCCACAGTTAACATGCTGCATTCCAAGAAAGTTGTGTTGGCCTGCTGCATGTGGTGATATTTATTCATTCGAGGAATTATCAGATCTAAACATGAGGCCCTGCCTTAAATGTCTGTTCCAGGCTTTTCCCTTGTATGGAGATGTGTTATTGTTACACTGCTCAGTGTTTATGGAACCCGGCATGGGAACAGTAAAGAGCACCAGATGATTTAAACATATTAGATTGCCTGCCATTAAAGAAACACAGTAGATGCTCTTTTCTGTCGGAGTATGTGCCGACTTTTCTTCATAAAACCGTTCTTGTGAGCTGCCTGCAGGCGAGAGAGGACTATGAGAAAGTGCTGGAGGACGTGACGTCCTACACACCCCGCTACATGGAGGAGATGGAGGCCATTTTTGAACAGTCGCAGGAGGAGGAGAGGAAGAGGATCAGTTTCCTGAAGCAGGCCTTCCTCTCCATCCACAGACATCTTGACGTCACCAACAACGAGAGGTGAGCAGCCATCAGGCGACTGGGTGTGAGTGCAGTGTGTGTGTGTGTGTGTGAGGTTAATGCATTCATTGTCATGACAAACCAGCTGTGTGTGCCTGTGTCAGCGTGAAGGCAGTGTACAGCGAGCTGCACCACACTCTGATGTCCATCAGCGAGCAGGATGATATCAAATGGTGGAGGAACCACCATGGCCCTGGCATGCCCACCGACTGGCCAAAGATTGAGGTGTGTTATAGTTTCTGGAATTATATGAAAATACAGTATTTAGCACGTCTTACATTAGAAATGTAAAAAAAGTGGCTTCTTATTGTGCTTTTCTTAATCTTACTTCAGTTAAAGAAATACATGATCTCACACATTCCCTGAGCGCTTTCACCACATTTCCCAGTACATTTACAGATCTCTGGTATTAAAAGGTTTGCACTCCACTCTTGCACTTCTTGCAATGCAAGTGTAGCATGTTTTACTTGATTAAAGCATCGATTAAAATGTTGATGATATGAAACAGAAGTTTTATCTCCTCCATCAGGAATGGGTCCCACCAGTAAAGAGGCTAAAAAGAAAGAAGAGAGACCAGAAAAGAAAAGATAGCCGACCGTAAGTTATCCAATGTGTTCCTTTATATATGGTAACTAAATTTAATTTACATTTCATTCCAAGTCATATTTTTGTGACTGTTTAAACACGCACTTTCTTCTCCTGGTAGTGTGATGATTGGGGGAGTGAAGGTGCGAGCTCTGTACGACTACGTGGGAGAGGAGGGTGATGAGCTGTCCTTTAAAGCAGGTGACAAGTGTGATGTGATGACAACGCTCAGATGTGTTTAGACAGCAGTGTTAGTCTCAGTGTTACAGCTACAATAGCCACAATTTTTATTCAAAGTTACAACCGCTGTATCAGTGTACATCTGAGTGGGAGGACAGAAATGTATTTACTCAGTAAATGCATCTCATCCTTGCAAAATGACGACAGGCAGGCTGGTAGACATAAGTGTGCAGTTTACTGATGTTACATGATTTCTGAGTATAGAAGTTCAAATCACAGACTGTGTAAAACAGCTTTTTTTTCACCTCATCGTCGAGACTGACACGTGAATCAGAGGTGTTTTCATGACACGCTGTAGTTTAATCCAAGTACGATGATAGATGTGTCTGCAGTACAGACAGTACAACTGCAGCTCTGAATGTTAGTTTTGTGGCCCTGTGGTCGTTCACATTCACAAACAGAGAAAAATTGCACAAGCTTTGTATTTCAGAAGTGATTTTGGGTGTAAAACATAAATAAAACAGAATCATTTCCTAATCCTTTTTGACATATACTGAGTTGAAAACCTGTTTGGAACATTCCACAGGTAAACAGGTTCATTGGTAACAGGTGATAGTATCATGATTGGGTATGAATGGGGAACAAGCGAGGATGGAGTGAGGTTCACCACTTTGTGAACACATGATTGTATAAAGAATATCACTGCATGAGCTTGAGGACACTTCATAAAACTGTTGATTTCGTTCTGTTTTTATTCACATAGTGTCCTAACATTTTGGATTCAGGGTTGTGGAAATGACAACCCCACATATCAGTGTTTTTGATACCATCATTTTATCCCCTTTAATCCCAGGTGAAGTATTCCTGAAGGTGGAGGAGGAGGACGACCAGGGTTGGTGTCGAGGAGTCCTGAGCGGAGGGAAGGAGGGCTTCTACCCCGCCAATTATGTTGAAGTTGCCGAGTGATGTCACACTGTCCAGCATACTATGTCCTCAACTTATTTCTCTCAAAGAGTTCGTTTTCAGATGTTCTAAAAATAATGATTATTATATTCTATGTTGTCACGCTGATGCTGATGCTGATGCTCTTCCCAGCCTTTTTTGAATTGTAAAATTGGCCAAGGCCTTAATATTCTAGCCTACTTGGTTTGAGTACTTTTGCGATATGAATTAACTTATCAGAGACTAAGGTATACTGTTTGTGCCAGAGCTGTATGTGTGTGCATGCGTGCACGCTAAAAGAAACAAAAGAGAACAAGAGAAGATATTTATTTACTGCCATCAAGTCCGAGTCATTAGGTCACTGTAATGCAGATACATGGCTCCACTCAGGCACAGGTTTACATTGCGTGTGCGCATGAGGTTAATGTTTACTTAATAAGTATTATGTAGAAGCACACAGAAGTTACTATGACTGAGTGAATGGATTTTCAAAATAAAAGTGTAATTGTTTCGCCTCTAATTTTGGTCCAGACTGCAATGTCTCAACAACTGTCAGATGGATTGTTGGTTCATTCATGGTCCCCACAGGAGCAGCCTAAATGATTCACCACCAGCAGGTCATCAGATATTTCAGTGAAATATCTCAACATCTCCTCTAATCCTCTCTCCTCACATTTGTGGTTTTGCATTAAATGTCTCATCAAATATCGGATAGACCACTGTGAAACTTTGTACACGTTATGTTCGCAAGAAGATGAATTATAAACACTTGTGGTCCTTTAACTTCTCATCTACCGCCATCAGCAGGTCAAATGTAACATTTGTCCAGCATTTGGTTTTATGACCAGACTACTGACACTCCCTTCAGCCTCAGCTGTACTTTGAGTTTTACACTAATTAGCACATGTTAGCATGCTAACATGCTCAACTAAGATGACGAATATGATAAACATACAGAGCAGCTAGTCCCTATGTTTTAAAATATGTTTGTTAGGTTGAGTATTTATTTCTTCTGTACTCCAGCACACAATTTTACAATACATGATATTACATTACAGACTCTATTGACTTGTGTGACTCACATTTGTGTGCAGGAGCATACAAATGTGGAGGAGCATAATACAGGAGCATGATAGCATGGCATACTAACATATAGTTTACAAGGAAGATCTGTGCACATGGAAGAGTTTTCCAGGCCAGTGTAGGAAATCTTCTTTGTGCATATGACTTATCTTGACCTTTGTAATTTTACTGCCCTGTTTCTCAATTCACTGTCCAACCTTTTTTTTTTTTTTTTACATTCCTGCAATGTTTAACCAGACTTAATAAATAAGTCTCTAAGCACCCAGTCTTGCAGCTTTGTGCACACGCCACCCTATGGTGTCACAGAAGACTTGTGACAAAAGAAACCTGTTGGACAAGATGTCTTAGACACACATAGTGAATGACAAAACGTCACGCAGCAGTTCAAACATTTCTGACACCTGGGTGGATTTCATGTTTTTGTCTGTACTGTATGGTCAGCGTTCAACAGACTCTGCATGTGTAAGTACGTCTCAGATGAGCTTATTTTTAGAGGATCTGTTCATTTTATGTTACAGATACAATAGATTTGTGTTGGCTGCATTGTTTCTTTTAATCAGAGTGTTTCTTAAAGGTGTGTCAACATTGTAGAAACTGAATGTCACATGCTCCCGAGAGAACATTTTACTGTAATAATGGTTGATTACTTTGATTTGGATTATAATTACATGTGTTGTGCGTCAAAGAAGCCAGTGTATCCTCTTTAATGTGTTATTGGCCATCACGTCCTGTTAAATCATGTCCTGTCTCTCACTGGCAGGTAGGCTCACGATGGAATTTGCTTGTGGGTTTGTTTATGTGCCGCCATCAGTGACTCACAAGGACAGCCAACGATCCGGTGCCAATGTCATTAAGCGCTCAGGTGGGATTTCTTTCAAACACTCACAGGCACGATATCAAAGAAATCACAATTTATGATGCTGCTACTCGTTTTAAAAGATTCCTGGGTCCGCTTTGTTGGTTGGTTGTAATTCTCTCAATTGTACATGCACTAGCCAGACATTTTTTTCTGCTGCTTCACTGGACTTTGACACCTGAAAGAATTTCAAATCTGAAACTTCGGTAGGAAACATCAGATTTCAGTGTCAAATAGCTTCCTTGTTGACTCTCCAATCTGACTAATTCTTTTTAATAAGGCGTGGTTTATAGACATTACTGCTGAGTGGGTAACAAATATGAAAACACCCAAATAACAAGAGAAAACATGAGTGCGCACCGCTTTCAGATTGAACATGCCCCTGCTGTCAGGTCCTTTATCTGGAGGAAATCAAAAGGCCTTCTGGGAAATGTAGGAAATGCTTTTTGACAGAAAGATGAGAGAAGTACATCTGAATATTCAATCACGACTCAACTGCGAGTTTGTTTTGAATATCAAAGATTGATACCAGGTGTTTTTCATCCTTTCTTCAGAGCTTTCTGACTGGTTGGTTAAGTACCATTATTTATTATGTAATCAGCGACACAGACAGCCTCCCCTGTCTATCTTAGAGCAGATATTCCTTTCAGATTCTTTGCTCAGTAAAAGCCATCTGCCACCTGAGTCACATTTTCCTCTCAGCACAAAGGTCATCACTGTACCAGCTGTTTTGTCTGTGCTCACATTTCTCTTGCAAGAAACTGCTCTCAAATTCACAGCCACTGTACTGCATACATATATATATATATTTATATGCTTTTTAGCGCTTCTCCCTCCTGTTAACCGGGTGCGTCCTCGCGCTCCTCCACCTCCTCCTCCAACAAACCCTTCAGAGGCCAAATCATCGAAATCCCTCCCATCTCCCACCAAGATTATTGAACAGCTGGAAAAGAGCAGGGAGGTGAAGAAGGTTGTGAAGTCCACCTGCTTCTATGAAAATGCAGAATTTCACAATAAATCAGAGGTTGCCTCTCCCATCAGCATCACTCCTCAGCAGACAACACCACCACGAAAAACAGGTAATGTGAATGTGGCAACATTAGTGTGAACGTATGACTTCACGAGCTTAGATTCTGTACTATGGTATTACTTCAAATAGCTTTTAGTGTCCTCTCAGTCACACTCTACTGAGGGCTGCTCGACACACAGAAATGTTAGCTGCTGCTAACTTTCAGTTGCTAAAGTTATTGGATAATTGAAAGAATAAGAATATGACGTAAAAAATGTTCAAGGGTCTGTTGAGCTGTTTTCTTGTTACCACTTGGGGTAGTTCTGGTTTTATTTGTCCATGGATTCAGATGTGGCTGCACGGTGGCGCAGCAGGTAGTGCCTCACAGCAAGAAGGTTGCCGGTTCGATCCCCGGGCGGGGCCTTTCTGTGTGAAGTTTGCATGTTCTTCCCGTGGGTCCTCTCAGGGCACTCCTCCTCCCACAGACCAAAAAAAAACATGCTCATTAGGTTAATTGGTGTCTCTAAAAAATTGCCCCTAGGTGTGAGTGTGAGCGTGAATGGTTGTTTGTCTTGTGTGTTGCCCTGCGAACGGCTGGCAACCGGTCCAGGGTGTACCCCACCTCTCGCCCGTTGACAGCTGGGATAGGCTCCAAATATCTCAAAATCTGAAAACATTATGCTAAAAGTATTTGCATGATTAGATAACAATAGAGCATTTTAACTTTTGCTCTCCCAACACTGATTCTGGCACGTTGGCCCTGGGCACTGACACATAGAATCCCATATCAGTACTCTGTTTCTGAAACATGAAATCTGTAAGGTAATATGAGGCCAGGGATCACTATGTCACTAAAACCAGGTACACTGTGGCTGAACAATGCCACTGATTTCAAAAACATTGAATTTATATTGATATCAGCAGAGATACCGAGTCAACCTATTGGATTTGTGCATCCCCGGAGAGAGAAAATGTGTGGGGGGGTGTTTCATAATTTGAGTGAAGCCTTGGGTTTGGTTGAGTTTCAGGTGGTAAATCATTGTATGTTTGGTTGATGTTTAGCCTTTGTGATGACCAATTTTATTCTTTGGGTGAATTATTCCTTTAACAAATTGCTTCTCTCTGCTTTCCTCAGCTCTTCTTCCACCACACATGAGACCTGCAGCAAACAGCCAACCACTCCCTTCCCCCAACACCAACAGTCAGACATTTACCTATGACCTCCCTAAAGATGAACCGGATGTAAACCTGCAACCCTGGGACCCAAATTACTCATACACTACACCAGAAGGCACCGGGGTCCAGGTGAAGCTGCCAGCTGATGCTAGCAGCGTGCCGGCTCAGACGTCGGGTAAACCAACCACTGGATATTCTGGTTTTTCAGACAACACACTGTATTTTCCAGATTTGTAGCGGCTTTGTGCAAGTAGCATAAAGGAACAGACGGATCATCCAGATTGATTCTGTTTTGCTCTCATACCACAGCTCCACCCCTTCCTCCGAGACCTTCATTCATGAGGTCAATACCAGATTACCTGGTTCTGTTACCCTCGCGCCGCTCATCTCCCTCATCATCTCAGAAGTCACCTTCAGACCCGTCACTTGTCCCATCACCGGCCAGTAAAGGTAATTCTAACAGTCTGTCGTGCTGTCAAAAGAACAACACTCATTATTAATGCTTTACGCCACCGAATGCTCTTTAATTTAATGCTCCTGTTGTCCCCAACTCAGGATCAGCAGATAAGGGGCCTCTGCCAGGGAATCCTAATGTGCTTCTTGTCAGTTTAGGAAAATTACTCTCGGAGGAAAGAGGTTGGCAAATTTTTATCATCACAGTAAAACTTTCATTATCAGCCATCTCGTTTTTATCTTCGCTCTTATTGGCTTGTAATGACCATCATGTTTGCATATTTCCAGTGCAGACCATACAAGGGGAACCCATCTCCTGCTCCCAGTGTGGCTCTGTGCTGGACTCCCCCTATGACAATATGGTACTTAGATGCTGTATTTAATTTGATCTTTATTCAGAAATGGATAAGTAGTCAGATGATTGTGATCCATTGATTTCAAATGAGAGTAATAACTATAAATCTCCTTGTAATCACTGGGAAATCTAGAGCATGGCAACCTCTTGGTGGCAGCCAGGCATAAGTGTTATTGATCATAGCGTAATGACACAATGGATAACTGGGATCGCTGGCTTGTTTGTGTAAATGTGTGTTCTGTCCTCCTGCTGAACTACAGGTTCACACGTGCTACTTCTGTCAGCCCTGGCAGTCCACCAGTCCTCCCAGTTTACAAGAGTGTCCCCTTACTGGTTACCAGGACGGCCTCTTTTTGCTCTGTCCTAATGAAACCCCCCCGGGTGCTGCTGAGGCTCTGCTGCTCTTCTGCATCGACATCTCCGGCTCCATGAGCATCACCTCCCAGGTGAAGACCGCATGACTGATGGCGATCTGTTCACTGTTTGTGACAGCTGGCATTCACAAACCCAAGCTGTGGTGTTTTTAAAACAAAAACCAAACTCTGTTGTTTTAAGGTGTCAGAGGGAGAGCACGTTGTCCACAGATCCCGTCTCCAAGTGAGTCTTTTCAAGTGTCCTCTGAACATTGCAAGGCTGAAAATGAACACACAAACAGCATTGTGGGTCCACTTAGAGTTCATTTATAAAAGGGGAACGTCTCCAAGTAACACAACTTTATAAGATCACTTTAAAATTTGGTGTTTGTGTAAATGCACAATATAGAGAACATAGAGTATTACAACAGTAACAGCTGTCCAGAGATGCCATCAAGACGCTGTTGAGATAAAAATCATTGTATTCAAACCAGTTTGTCCAGGAAGCCGTGCTGCAGTGTGTTCAGAGACTAAGTGAACAACAACCTGACTTACGAGTGGGACTCATCACCTTCAACTATGAGGTATACACACCATTGTTAGGAGCTTGATCTAAAATAAATTGGATAGCATGTACATTTAAATTCCCTGATTTTCCTCTTTTTTTTTTCCTTCTGTCTTTTAAGTTTGTGTCTGACCCATATTTGACTTCCTCTTCAGTCTCTCATGTAGAAATATGAGCATGTAATGCAAGTTATTACTGTTACTTATTACTGTTGTGTGGCCAGGTCACAGTGCATGGACATGACAACTTTGCGTCACGTTTCCTGAGTGGTGCAGAGTTGACCGACAGCGACTATCTGAAAGAGGTTGCAGCTGCTTTTCCCAGTCCACCACCACTCTCACAGACCAAAGACTACTTGCAAAGACAACTTCTGGGGTCAGAGAAAAAGCAGTGATTGGTGTGCAATCAATCGTTTTTGTCTTTTATGACATGAACGCAAAATTACCCTCAATTAATGGATGTATTTTTTTCCATTTTCCTCTTCTTAAAAGATTATCTGAAAGTGGGACCACAGCTCTCGGCCCGGCGGCTCTTCTGGCAATTGCAATGGCCTCCAGACAACCTGGGTCCAAAGTAGGTTTGGTCTTAAGTTTTATTAACAAAACCAAACCATCATATAGGCATGGTTTAGCCTGCATCACATCTGATAGACTTTCATTTCACCATTGACGTCATCAAACCACATCTTTAGTTTTTGCTGTTTTGAATGAGAGACTCCCTGTGGCAGAAATTACACATGCACATTCAGCTGAAAAGGAACCAGGAATCCCACACAGCGATGGTCACTTAAACTCCCTTTATTTGAATATGAGGTTTTGTGTGTTGACCTTCACCAGCATTTCATTTTATTTTCCCTGCATCTATCTGCATTCATTACCATTCATTTCTGTACAGCTGAATTTAAAATGTACTACCAGTCTGCACTTTTAACTGGATGAGCTGGGAGGGTTTACATGATTTGTGATAAATGGTCACAAACACCACCCTTTAGTGTGGTCCTAAAGCAATCATATGTCCATATTTACATTTTTCTGTGTTCCAAAAACAATACAATCCTGATCTGCTATCCCTGCTGATCTCGAAGGTGATTATCTGTACAGATGGGAAGGCCAACACAGAGCTGGGGAATCTGGAGGAAGAGGATAATAGTGCTCGCACCCTCCTCTCATCCACCATCTTCTACCAGGAACTCGGGGAATATGCTGCCAGTCAGGGGTTGGTCTACATTTCCTCATCAATGTCAAGAATGGAACAAGCATTCAATTATTGTTGATTGTTGTTGTAAATCTAATATTAGCACTAATAAGGGGTCAGGAAGGTGAGTGTTGTTTGCTGTGCTGTGATGAAGCTCATACTGAAATGTCCTTCTTTTGTTAGAGTGACAGTGTCTGTGCTGGCCATAGAAGGAACAGACTGCAGGCTGGACGAGCTGGGAAGACTGGCCGATCGCACGCGGGGGAAAGTAAGAGATGATTCAAAATTGTAATGTAAGATTTGTATCCTGAGTGCCAGTATGGTTATGATGTATACCACTCATCAGATCTTGTTATCTGTGTGTGTTGTGCCTTAGGTGGTGATAGCAAGTCCCAAAATGTTGCACCCAGAGTTTGAACAGATCATCGAGAACAGGACCATAGCGACACATTGTACTGTCACATTGCTGCTACCCCAATCGCTGTAAGAGCTGTGCTTTGTATTCCCAAAATATGGATATTTCTACTTACAAGAAGCATTGACTGATGCTCCCCTTTGGTTCAGGCGTATGAAAGGAGAGAGACAGGCAGGACACAAAGGGACCAGAGAGGTGGGGAACGTGGACAGAGATACAGAGATCACCTTCCAGTTTGGAGCCTGCGAACAGGATGCAGAAGGTGAGGCAAACTGGTGTGCCACCACTGATAGACTGACTGTGTAATAACATGCGTGGTTAATCTCTCCCTAGTCATCAGCTCCACCGAGTGACCATCTGAAGGCTAACAAGAAACATCCACCTCACCAGAAATAGTCATTCTGGTTGTTGTTTTTTTTTACCTTGCCAGTATCAGTAGCAGTTTTGCTGCCTTCCTCAGGGATATCACAGGCGCTGCTGTGCTGCCAGATCCTGCTGATCATTGCAAAATGGTGATTTCTGTTGTTGCCAAACAAGAAAACATGAAGTCTCAATCTGAGATCTCTGCAAGACAGGAACACACAATGTGAACCAAGAGACATTAGATCTGAAAACAAGACCTGACAAAGCTGGACTGAGGAAGAGTGCAAAAACAGGTCCAGTAACACAAAAGTTGTAAGGCAACAACCGAAGTCTGTGACTCACAACTTCTGCAAAGGCAGGAATCTGTCAATCTGGATGCACATGTCACAGAACTATCCGTAATCTTTCTGAGAAAAGGCAATACCTTCTGCAAATACTAGTCTGTCAGCAAGAAATAGCTTCACGTAGAATTAACCTGTCTGCTCAACAGTTGGTCCACCACTTTTATCCAGGTGAAGATATCCTAACAATTATCAATAATCATGGTAGCCAGAGAATGAATCCTCATTATTTTGGTGACTCCCTGACTGTTCCTCTAGTGCCACCATGAGCTTGACAGTTTTGGTGTTCAGTGGAAAAATCATGGAAAAACTGGAGGAAATTTGCTTCAGGTCCCTAGAGGTTAAATTCTTAGTCCTTTGGTGATGCCCTATCTTGTCCTCTTGTGCCCCCATCAGGTCAGAAAAATTAATTTGTCCAACACTTAATTATTTATCATTATTACTAAATTGTGCAATATGCAAAAAGTACTTTGTGTGCAGTGCAAATCAGCAAATGTTAGCATGCTAACAGGCTAAACTAAGATGAAGAATCTTGGTAAATATTGCATTACAAACATCAGAATGTTAGCGTAGTTGCTGTGAGCTGATTAGCGTTTAGCTAAAAGCAACACTGTCCCCAAGTGCAGCCCATGGATGTTTGTTGAAGCTTTACAGAGCCACTCTGAGTGCTGTCATAATTCAACACATGCAGACACAGCTTAGCTTTTATGCAGCACATCTGGACTAATTAATCCTGCAGCAGTTCAACCTGAACTTTGGATCGCTGAACACTTGCTTGAGGGGAGCAGCCTGTGTTGTGAGTGGAGGCCATCAGATGGATCAGAGGTGATTCATCTGAGCCGTCTGACCACTGAGTCCTCATTGAGGCTGCACCACTCAGTGTCCAAACCAGGCTGTAACCCCATATTTATTACAAACAAAAATCACTATGTTCTTTCTCTGTGCTCCAAAAACACTTGAGCAGATTGTAGTCATATTTGTGTTGTTTCTGTGTTTCCTGTCAGTGCCAGCGCCAGCCTCTGGCAGCCGTGTGTCCATCCAGCTGCAGGTCAGGTACAGGCAGAGGAACGGACCGACGGTGCTCAGAGTGATCACTTCAGAGCGCAATGTTACTGATGACAGGTGATAATGATAGTTCCATAATCAGTGTATTGAGATTATTTGATGCACACACACACACACACACACACACACACACACACACACACACACACACACACACACACACACACACACACACACACCACTGCTGCACTGGGCTGTTTGTATACTTATGGCCTCCTTGTAAGCTTAAACAAGTAATTATCTTGTGACATCTTTAATCAACGAGGTGTTCTCACCCTGAGGACAACAGTTGATTAGTCGTATTAATTTATACCAGTCTTTGTGAACCTTTAGGCAAAGCGGCTTTGAAAATCAAAGCAGACTGGCTGTTGCTGAGATACCGGAGCCCTCGCGTCATGCAGAAATGATTGCACCATGTAAATCGCATTTCTCCTCCATTCTAACATTCAGTCACCCAGTAAATGAACCTCTCAGCTCAGTCTGCCTGCTTCATATTCTGAATGAAGGTCATGCAATTCATCGTTTGAGCGGCTACAAAGTGGCGGCCGTGTGTTTGTGCGCAGCAGTACAATGGCAAGGCTGAAGCTGTAAATGTTGAAAAGCGCTCTCATGCTAAAAGTGTGACCCTCCTCCTCAGCTCGGCGGCCCTGTCCTCCCTGTCTCTGGCCATCATTCAGCTCAACTCGTCGCAGGCCAGCGCCGCTCTGGCTGTGAGGGGACGCTTCCTCGACGCCAGCAGAGAAGGCGAGCTGCAGAGGAAGCTGATCGAGAGAGCAATGTGAGTTGCAGGAGGGATGGAGGAATCTCTGACGTTAGTGAGTGGGCAACATGTAGAATGAGAGCTGCTTTATGTTAAAGTCTGACAAATGGATTTAATGAAGGCCGCTTCTGTACACATTCAACACCTACAGGAAAGACAAAAGACAGGAAAAATTAACTCCAGGAATTGTGCAGGTTATACTAAAAAGGAAGACAATTTTGTATCAAATGCTATGAACCAAAATATGAATATGTGTCAAATAAAACTGAATTAGATTACAGAAACTGGGAGAAAAACTCAACCACTCGACTTGTTTTTTGATTTTCTGGTTCATACAAAATTACCATTTGAGTTTAAGATTGTCAAAGGCTAAAGCTTGTTATTATTATCAGTTAAATGACAGCATATGTCTGAATGCATGCATGTTGTTTAATAGATGTAGAGTATTTCTGAAGATGCTGTTCTATAAAATGTGAGTGTGTCTGTTTGCAGAGAGCATAATCGCAGTGTGGAGGACAAACAGACCTACCAAGACTGGGTTAAAACCATGGAGCCAATATACAACAACATACATAACTTCACAAGGGTGAGTTTTAAAAGGATTTTTTCCAGTTTCAGTGCCTCACATTTGTTAGAATCACCACAATTAAACACTTAACTCTGTTTTTTTCCAGAGGATATCTGTTGTTTCAGACTCACAGGTAACTCACATTATGTCTTTAGATATCACACAGCTTTATACGAGAATACTTCTACTTACAAGTCTTCTTCCCACATCAGTCCCTAACAGACGCTGGTGCGGCGCTGCTCTACGCCATGAAGCACAGCAACAGGAAGTCGATCTCACTGAAGAACAAACATAAAGTCTAGCCGACTGCTCAGCCTCCACCTTTTACCTCGTTGGAAGCAACTCAAGTCATGAATGACAAGGATAAATGTTGCCATTTGACTTCGATTATCTGGCTGAATAAATATCCGTCACATATTTCATAATGTAAATAATGCATGACAGCGTGTCAACGTGGCCGTCTGTATCATAGAGAAACTCATTTCCCAGAGCAGGACTTTAAATGATTGCTTCAGGCAATACATATTGAAACTGCTGTGGCGGTGTGCAGTGGGTGTATAGCTGACACTGTATGACAACATATGTAAATCCTCCAACACAACAGATGATGTAGTCCTGATTATGATTATATAATTATGTTTTAGCATAATGGCACTGAAGCAGAATATGCATCAGTACGAGTACTGTAAATTCAAGCGGTCATCTAATTCATGTATACTTAATCAGAAGATTGTGAAGAAGATGAAGAAGTGTCAACATGTAAAAGCTGCAGAGGTGGTGAGCAGTGCAAAATAAGACTGAACAAACAACAATCATCCCTGAGATGGAAGGCAAAGCATAAACAGACATGTGTTTCTCTGGGGCGGCCCCCACAACATAAACATGTAACTCTGAGCAGATGTCTGCTGAACATCTGTCTCTGTGGAGATCTATGACTGTCCTGCCCCTCGGGGCTGCGGAGGCAGCCCGAGCTTCCTCCTTCCCCCGAGCCCCGAGCTCCACATCAGTGACCAGGAAGCGCAGGTGGGAGGCGAGCAGCTCCACCAGCAGGACAGGGAGGATGACCAAAGTCCCACAACACCATCGCAGGTTTGTGGTAGCGTCTATTAAAACTGAAGGGCAGCTCAGACAGCAGGAGGGTCACCAGGCAGACACACAGGAAGCCAACCCACAGGACTTGTAAGTGGTGGTGGCTTCCACAAGGTGAGGATAGGCCACCATCGGCCCTCCTGGCTGGTAATCGTAACAGCATGGAAGTTGAACAAAAGCAAAAGACTACTGCTAAAAGTGTAATTACGTATTTCTTATTGATCATTTCACTTTCAACTGTGCTTGCATATCATATTTTCTGTCAACTGCTGTATCTTCAGCACCAGAATACAAGGATCTACTGAAGATTTCGACCCCATGTCGATCATTTTCTCTGCACTGTACAATAAAGCTGTACTGCCAGCTCACATCTGATACCATCTCAAGTCTTTAATTTTAAGGAAGCATTAACGGAAACTTCATTTAGGCATTCACAAGTGTCACAGCTAATATACACTGGCCTGATGATTGCACATGAACTTGTTCTTAATGCACTTCAGCATTAATGGGAGTGAAGTGTAGCAGATGAGAGAGCTTACCTTTGAAAGTCGCACACCGCTAATGGAATACTGTCACCGCCACTTTGCATTCAGTGTTTTATGGATGCAAAACATGCTATCAACACGCTGTATGCATTACTGCTTCTCACCACGTATGTTGATTTTGCTTAACTTTACCTAAGAAGCACCTTACAGCTCAACCTTTAACGTTTGCAATGAAAATACTGCACAGAAAACAGGTTTGCTCTGCACATAAACAAACAAGCTTCTCACACATTACACATTTTTTATTGGTATAAAAATTCAACTCCTCCGACTGAACACCACTGACTTTTTTTCCTCGACGCTTTATATCATGATCTGATGATTCTAATACACAGTAAAACACTTACAAATGGTTTGTTCCACCGAAATGCAAAGTATGCAAAGAATTTAAGACAAGCTGTAATTAAAAACACATGATAAAAACATGTTCATCGGAAAATGACGTTCCAGGCGAGATTTTTAAGTGATCAGCTTAGATGTTTTCATGAAGAGCTTACAACAGACAGTTTCACAGTAGGTTACTTATAGTACAGGATATATTTTAAAACATGAACGTCATACGTAACATCTTTCAAATATGTGACAAAGCCCTCAAAATGTACATGGAGGAAACTCTTTGTCAAAATCAGACCTATCATCTAAAAAGATTTAAGGCCACTGGCTAAATATTTGTGGAATCCAAATTCCCAAACAGTACAAAGAAAAAGCTTAAAGACCCTCTTCTTTGACTAAGTACTCTGGCAGCGTCTGGAAAGCAGTCACGGGAACAGTCACTGGAACTGTCAGGGATATGGTGCTGGGTTCAACAGTGGAGGGGGAAACCTCACTGGGTGGTGGAGGGGAGGGAAGCGGGTCAGTGTGAATGATGTTTATGTCCGTGAGCGGCTGGGCGGCCGGGGCGGCGTCCGCGTGAGTCCGTAAGTGCTTGCGCAGGTAGGCGGCAAACAGAAACGCTTTGCCACAGTGGGGGCAGCTGTGAGGTTTGCTGGTGGAGTGGATCTTCTGGTGTTTACGCAGCCCAGATTTGTTGAGGAAGCCTTTGCCGCAGCTGTTGCAGACATGAGGCCTCGGCTTGGGATGCTGCTTCTCATGCTCCTGCAGGTCTGCCAGCTGTGCAAACTCTGCCTGGCAGGTTTCACAGACGTGTGAGCCCAGTGGCACGATTTTGGTAATCGGAGGAGCGGAGTCGATGGAGTGAAGATTTTCATGCGTCTGAACTTCATCCCAGCTTCCAAATGTAGCATCACAGTGCGTGCATGAGAACTGAGGTAGAGTTGTGTGGGCAGTGAATCCTGAGGCTGACCTGGCCTCTGTCTCCTGTTCCTGTTGTTGTTGTTGTTGTTGTTGCTGCTGCTGCTGCTGCTGCTGCTCTGAGTGCTCGGCTAGGTGAGTTCTCTCATGTTTGCGCAGGCTTGACGACACCACGAATGACTTCAAACACTCCTCGCATTTGAAAGGCCTCTCTCCAGAGTGCACGCGGCGGTGCTTGTTGAGGCTGGAGCGCTCTGCAAATGACTTGTCGCACTCAGTGCAAGAAAAGGGCCTCAGGCCTGTGTGGACAAGCATGTGGCGCCGCAGATCCCAGGATGCTACAAAGGCCTTGTCGCAGCTCTGGCACTTGTAAGGCCGCTCTCCAGAGTGGACGCGTTCATGCACGGCCAGATCAGCCGGCTGCCGGAACCTCTTGGAACACTTATCGCAGGGGTAGGGCTTGAAACCCAGGTGGGCTCGCTGGTGGCGACGGAAACTGGAGGGGTCAGAGAACATCTTGCCGCACTGTGGGCAGAGGAACGGCTTCTCGCCAGAGTGAGTGCGGAGGTGAGACTGGTAGGAGGACAGCTGGGTGAAGCCCTTGCCACACTGCTCGCACTGATAGGGTTTATTCTGTGAATGAATGCGCTGATGGCAGGCCAGGGAGGAGGAGCGGGAGAAGGCTTTGCCACAGTCGGAGCACAGGAACGGCTTTTCTCCAGTGTGGGAGCGCTCGTGGTTTTTCAGGTCCTTCAGCTCTGTGTACGTTTTCCCGCACTCATCGCAGGCGTACGGCCGGTGGCCCTGGTGGTTCCTTCTGTGTTTTCGGAACACAGAGGGGTCTGCAAAACTCTTACCGCACTCAGCGCAGAAGTACGGCTTTTCTCCCGTATGAGAGCGCATGTGCACCTTCAGTTTAGACAGGGTGGGGTAGCTCTTAGAGCACTGCCGGCAAGAATAAGGGCGCTCTCCACTGTGCTGTGTCATGTGGATCCTCAGGCATATAGCTTGCATGAAGGCCTTCCCGCACTCTGTGCATACAAAAGGTTTCTCCCCAGTGTGAGAGCGGCTATGGTTGCGTAGCTCTGTGGGCGTCTTGTAGGCCTTGTGACAGTCAGGACACTGAAAGGGGCGCTGGGCTGAGTGAGTGCGCTCATGCTTTGAGAGTTGAGCCTTGCTGGAGAACGTTTTCGCACACTGAGAGCACGAGTGTTGCTGCTGACGCTCCTTTACATGTGCAGAAAGCTTGTGGCTCCGCAGAGCTGACAGGCTCCTGAAAGCCTCTGTGCATGCAGAGCATTTGAAGGGAGGTTTGGCCTTTGGAGGCCTTCCTCTGCCACGTTTTTTTGCAGGCTGATCCCTCATCATCTCTTCCTCTTGTTGGCTCTCTTCATCCTGTGCAGGAGGGGTGTATTGCTCTGCAAGAGGTGGGCTGCCAGGCTGAGGAGAGGCCATCTTTGTATCTGCAAAGAGACACAGAGATATAATATATATCATGTAACAATCATGTAAATAAACAGTTCTTTGTCAGCACAAGGGTGTGAGACTGATTGTTCCACAGACATCAGGCTAAAGAGCTGTCACACATATGAATAAGGAGAGCAGATCGTCAGGAACAGGGGCTGATGGTGGACATGAAAATAATGTGTATGTGTGTAACAACATAATAACAGAAATATGTGGGTGTGTATTAAATCACAAAATGGCTGGCATTAGGACCTCAGGGACAATAAGCTAACCGCTTTGATGCCAGAGGAAGTTGGCGATGTAATGACAGAGATCACTGTGTATGAATGACCGACATGTGCCCGACCGGAGGCAAGGATCAAAGATCACGAGTGAATGCGATGGTGTTAACGACCGGATAGGATATGTACGTATTCATTTTCGCTGGCTTTCTTGCTAAACATTTGACTAACTCAAAATGGCTGGCTTTAGGACCGGCTGCACCAATTCACTCGACAGTGTCATCATGTCCGTGACGGGATGGATTTAGCTAACATTAGCTGTCTTTGTGTGCATCAGAAGAACATAGGCGTTTCCTACCTGAATCAGGACATTAATAGTTGGTCGACAATGGCTGGAAAAACGTCTCGGTGAACGACTGCATTTACTGTGAGACACGGTGATTTGCTGTTGACTGGCTGCAGAATGGGGGACGGCTTTAGGACCATGATGACGAAAGCTCTCGGCAAGCCAAGTGTGCAACGTTTTAATGCGTTTAATGGTCGAATTTTCAAGATAAGACACATAATAAATGAATTAGAAACCCCCTATTAAATCTTGGTGCCCCCAGTCAAGATAACAGACTGTCTGTCATAATGGTAACATGCGTACCGAGCTGAAGCGAACATAATTTACAGTGCTTGGAAGTGGCAGAGGTAGCTACGTATGCTAAGCTAGCTCGCAGCAAATACGCTTTAGGAGTTTTACGAAAAACAGCAGAATAGTAAGACGAACATTAAAACCTTGGTTTTTATTCACGTTTAATGTTTGTTTGTGATTACTTTAACACTTAGCCCGCCACAGTTTGCATTAACTTAACTTTTTCTTTCCCCCCCCCCACCCCGGGTTATGTAGTTTTGAGAGGGAAGTATTTCCCTGCTGCACATTTCCTGTTTCCTAGCAACAAGCAATGTGGAAATTGGAATGGAAGAAAAAAGACAATTGCAAAAAGGGGGTTGCCCTTTACATAAAAATTGCGTTTTTGAAATAATGAATGAAAATTTATATTCGGAGGCTTGCGTTGAATCATTACGGCTGCAGGTATTTAATTTGACGCATTTGCTGATGTTGTGATTCCGCGTTGAAAACGACTTCTTGTCTTTTTGGTGCAATGTTTGTTTAGCTAGCCATGATGATGCTAGCTGGTATCGGGCTAACGTTAGCACACTGTTCCCTTGGGCAAATTTAACCGCGATTAACCTTTCCGCTCTTCCTTATAGCCTGACGAAGTGGTGTATGTCCATTCTGTTTTTGTTTATAATGTCGGAAAATATGGGTATCCGCAGTGGCAATAAATCTGTAGAGAGAGGCGTTGGTCTCCCGGTTTATTGACATAGCTAGTTCGGTTAGCCTGCTGGTGCAGATATGTAGCAGAACATGATGGATAAAGTTCGCCAACTGCATCCAGTTTACATGATGCCGGTTACCTGACCGAGATGTATTTAAACTTAATGTACGGAGGCGGTTTCTTTCCCCAAGATTTATTGACTTAGACTTAAATCAGGGATAAACACGTGAAACATAAAATTCTGAGATGTTTATTGTTGCTACAGTGTTTTAGAGGTTAAGGTGTCAATCTGTATTGTAGAATGATTGTTTGACAAAAAGACTATTATATATATTAGGAAAAATGTGTGAAAGGTCATCTGTGTCTACCAATAACTTTTACATAACTTATTGCTTGAAACAGTATCCTGTTACATTCATTGTTCATGTATTCACCACAGCTCTAACTGGCATCTCTTCTGTCCTTAACAGCTCACTTTGTCTGCTTCTCCTAAAGTCAAGACACTGTCCTAATTGTGTGGAACTGGTTTTCAACATCTTCTGCTGCGTTACCTCCCAGGACACCCCTTGGACCTTATTGCAGAGACCTCTATTCTTTATATATGGACAGATAAGGCATCTAATGCATTTCCCTCCTGCATATTCATACACTCTGTGTCAGGAGCACTTAATTCAATCATCTTGCAATGGCAGTGCAAGACCCTGGCAGGACAACAGGTTTTCCTTGCAAGCAATGTGGCCTGGTATGTCCCAGTATGCCCAGCCTGCTCGAGCACATGGATTCTCACCTTCAACACGAGGAAGAACGCAAATTTAAATGTGATGAATGTGGACGTGGTTATAGGCATGCTGGTAGCCTAGCTAACCACAAGAAGACTCATGAAGTGGGCTCTTTTCAGTGCAACATATGTGGTAAAGAAAATTCTAATGCTTTAGCCCTGAAGAGTCATCTTCGCAGCCACACTTCACAGAAAAAGTACACCTGCGCAGAATGTGGGAAAGCTTTTCGTCTTGCAACACAGCTGGCTACACATGAAAAAGTTCATCTTGCCAGGCGAGCAAAAGAGCAGTCGTATAGGAAGCTAGACATGGAATATCCCACACAAAACACTGAAAATGATCACCCGCATCATCTCAGTGAGCAGTCAGCCAGTGTTGGGATTTCCTCAGAAAACAGCCCAGTTGAGGACAAGATGGAGGTTGTTTACAATGCACAATCTGAGACCTCTGATGATGCGGCGAATCGACCTTTCAGATGTGATTTATGTGACAAATCATACATACACCATCGAAGCCTGACCAATCATAAAAAGACCCACCAAGTGGGAATGTTTGAATGCACGGTGTGTTTCAAACTGTTCAATAACATGGCCGCGCTCTACAGCCACCAGAGAACTCACAAGGCAAGAGGCGGGAATGACCTTGGTTCAGCGGGTGGGTCGTATACAGGCGCGCCGCTGGACCAGTTTTCACCTCAGAGCCAGGATGCTCCACTAAATTTTTGCCATCTGTGTCAGGTTCGATTCCCCAGCGATGAGGAGTTCCAGGAACACATCCAAATGCATAATTCTTCATCTCTGTCATTTGGACTTCAAGATTCCTTGTCAGAGAACCACAATATATCATATGACAACAGTATTGCCTCGCCTGAGTCTAATTTTTATGCATCTCCGTTAAATAATGTTCCTTCAGTATCGTCATTGGATAATTACGGAGGCTTTGATCAGCCGCAGGAGCACATTAGAAGTAACGGTCATGTGTATTCAGACTGCTCTAGTAATCAAACACCATCTTCCAATAGTACTCAGGGAGAACCCCCAATCATGGACACAAGCATTCTCAATCCTGCCCTGCCCCACACACAACACGCTGACAATGCAACCGAAATGGAAGAGACTTCAACTGTAGATTCTGATGAGCGTCCCTTCAAGTGTCAGATCTGCGGTAAAAGCTACCGGCACTCTGGGAGCCTCATCAACCACAAACGGTCACACCAGGTCGGGATTTACCAGTGTTCCATCTGCAGAAAGAGTTATCCTCACCTGGCTGCCCTCAAAAGTCATCTTCGTCTGCACAAAGCTCAGACTTCGTCTTTTAACCTCATCGCCGAGGGAGACTGGCTCTCCTCAGAGCCCTTGACTCTGGATAACCAACAGGTCTGCTTCTCCTCTCAAGACGAGGAGGAGGACGGCGCTCACCCCGTGCTTGGTATGGATCAGGAGAATGGAGCTGACAGCAATGGGGCTCTGTACCATGAGCAATTTCATCAGGACTTTTCCCAGGATATGACTGTGCATCTACCTCACAATGAACACCTGATGCAGAGGCACATGTGTGCAGACTGCGGTGAGACATTTGCAGATATTGCAGGGATTAAGTCTCACAGTTGCCCACTGCTACAGCAGCAACGTGACACTGCTAATAGTAACTATGACAGTAATGTTAATTTCCAGGACAGTAATGGTCACTCTGCCATTGGAAATACAGGGAGTAATGCCGACTTCCATGGTCTGAACGGTAGCCATGAACAAAGTTACTTTGAACAGAATTTCCATGACAGTATGAGCAGCGATCAGCTGAATGGTGGCGAAGAAGTCGATGACGCCGATGAGGATGATGATGATGATGATGGAGATCTTTATCAGTGCTCTATATGTGGAAACAGCTACACCAGCATGAGGGCTCTGAGGAGCCATCTCCGAGGGCACACACAGTCCCATGGTACTCCTGCAAGCTCAGGGCCTTCGTCCATGTCCTCCCATGAAGAAGTGAAAGATGATGAGCCTGGAGAGATGATGATTTGTAGCACATGTGGGGAAAGTTTTGCCAATAAGCAGGACTTGATAACTCATCAGCTCCTACACAACAGGGACCAGATAGATGATGTTGATCATTTACAGATGAACGACAGTGATGTGTCTGGAGTCAAGGAGGAAGCACAGAGTATCATCTGTGGCAGCTGTGGCATCTTCTGCACCAGCTACCATCATCTTGAGAACCACGGCTGCTCAGCTGAGAGGAAAGACGAGTCATCGCACGGTAAAGAGGAAATGAAAGTAAATGATGTAGCCCAGAATGAAGACACGAGCCACGTCAAAGAAACTGTTGAAACCGAACAGCGTCAGTACAAGTGTGATCAGTGCGGGCGGTCATACAGACACGCCGGCTCCCTCCTTAACCACAAAAAATCCCACAAAACAGGTGTATTCAGATGCCTCGTCTGCCAGAAACGCTTCTACAACCTGTTGGCTCTTAAAAACCACCAGAGGTCCCACTTTGATGTTAAGAGGTTAGTTCCAACAAGAATGCTCATTATTAATATATGTAAATACATGTAAAATATCTAACACTCACACACTCATGTTGCAAACTTGAGATGCTTGTTGGACATTATATGTAAATATTAAGAGTTGCCTATAGAGTTTTTTGTGTTGCAGATGTTCTCATGGCTCTATTCCTTGTTTCATGTCTTTTCACTGTTAGGCAAACACAAACTTAACCGTGCACCTTGTCTTCTCCCGCAGGCATACTTGCCATGAGTGTGGGAAAGCCTTCAAAATTCAGAAGCAGCTATTGAATCACCTGAGAAGGCACAAAGAGAACAAAGCCAAAATCCAGGAACTCAACAACCAGATCCAGGCCCTCATGCAGATGAATGGGACCAAGTCAGATGGAGGAATGCAGTCCTTAACTTCAAATGCCAATCAGGCTTTAACCTCTTCTCGACGCTGCAGGCAACTGCCTGAAGGGATGACGGGACAAACAAAGTCTGAGACTTCAGTCAAATTGGAGGACACAGGTGACCGACGGCCTTTTGCCTGCGACCAGTGTGGCCGCACATATCGGCACGCAGGAAGTCTCGTCAACCACAAAAACTCCCACAAAACAGGTGAATATTACTGCTCTGTCTGTAACAACACATATTCCAATCAACTAGCAATGAAGAACCACTTGCGCACCCACTTTGCATATAAAAAGCACTCTTGCCAAAACTGTGGGAAAGGCTTTAGGGGAAAGAAGCAGCTACTAGCCCACGTTTGTGCAGACATCAGAAAGGATAGGGCCGGAGGCAGGAGGGGCCTCAAATCTAGAACCTATAAGTGTAAGGAGTGCAAGCAGGCCTTTCTCTCTGTTGACCAACTGACAGCCCACACCTGTGACGGACCTTCAGGCAGCAGCAACGCACAAACAAATACGTGTTCAAATAAAGAAGAGCGGCCTTTCACATGCAACATATGTAATCGCAGCTACCGCCATGCAGGCTCACTCCTCAACCATAAAAACACCCATAAGACAGGGCACTTCAGCTGCACCTTCTGCTCTAAGCCCTTCACCAACCCCATGGCTTTACGCAATCACACGCGCATCCACACACAGAAAAAAAAGTATGTGTGTCTCACCTGCGGGAAGGCTTTCCGCCTCGCCAGTATCCTGCACAACCACCAGAGGGTCCACAACCGGGTGTCGGGTCACTTCAGTTGTCACGCGTGTGGAAAGAGCTTCCAGGGAAGGTCCGGCCTGAAGAGGCACCGCTGCCGCAGAGGTCAGGAGAACTCTGTGAGATCTGGAGTCCAGCAGTCAGACAGGGGGGACAAGTGCTTCATGTGAGTTACTGTCTTTCCGTGAACTCAGTTTTAAGTTTTGTTTTGTCTATTTATCATCATTTGGGTAGTTTGTATATATTTTCCATTTAATAAAACTGTCCTGTCCCAGCTGACACAGTTGACTGCATGTGGGACAATATTAGCTCATTGCTGATTAAAGTGTCTCGGTGCAAAAGGTTGGCTGATAAGTTAACAGAAATTGCAGAACAGAACGGCCAAAGACAAGTTCAAGGTTGCAGGTTAATAAATAATTCACTGTTGGGTAAAATGATTTGCGCTGAAGTGTGATATTAGGTATTGAATATGTCCCTGCTGCAGGTGTGACCTGTGTGGGCGCTCCTACCGCCACGCTGGCTCTCTCCTCAACCATAAAAAGACACACTCCGAAAACCTCCACCACTGTACCTTGTGTCTCCAGACATTTCCTGATCCTCTCACTCTACAGATACACTCCCAGATGAGGCGTCACTGCTGCCCTGAGTGCGGCAAGACCTTCTGTCTGGTCGCACACCTCCAAAGCCACATGGAGGTGCACTCGAAGGAGCGGTCTGTGGTCTGCAGCCTCTGCCAGCAGAGCTTTCCCAACGCAGCCAGCTACCAGCAGCATCAGGACATGCACCACGGGGCCGCGGACCTCTATCAACAAGGCGTGAACGAACCTGTAGACAGCAACCTCTGCTGGGACTCAGGAATAAATCAGACCATGAGCATGGAGGAGATGCACAAGCAGGTTCCACCACCTTTGTCTCACGTCCCAGAGAGCATCGCTAATTCGCAAAGTAACGATTCAGCTGGCACAGAAGAGAAGAGCCACGTCTGTGAGCACTGTGGCCGCACTTACCGCCACGCCGGCTCCCTCCTCAACCACAAGAACAGCCACAAGACGGGCTCCTTCTTCTGCTCCATCTGCCAGAAGGAGTTCACCAACCTGATGGCTCTCAAGAACCACCGGCGCATCCACACAGAGCCCAAGCGCTACCAGTGTCTGGAGTGTGGGAAGGCATTCCGCGTGTCCACTCAGCTCATATGTCACAGACGAATCCACACCAAAGAGAAGCCCTTCGCCTGCCTGCTGTGCGATAAGAGCTTTTCCAGCAAGTCCAACCTGCGGCACCATCAGAAGATGCACCAGAACACCCAGACCTATGACTCCTCTTTTAGCATTGACGATAACACGTTTATGGACTTGGACATGGGGTCTTTCCTTTGAAGTAAGACTCCGGCGTGTACAACAGAAGAAACCAGGTTGTCCTCTTATTTATCTGTTATTTAACCTTCTATCAATAATTGTAAAAGGTTTTTGTTTTTGTTTTTTTTCTTTCAGAAAGTGCTCCTTGGTCCTGGCAGACATGCATATATCATTATGAACTTCCAGTCTTACCTCCACAGCAGATAGGGACGTTGCTGAAAGGTCTCCAGAGGGTCTATCGCTCAGCGTTTCATAAGGCCTGAATGTTTTTCCATGAAAACACAGCATCCCAGATTATACAGGGCAGGTGACACCGATCTCAGTCACCGCTCACTCCTCAATAACAAACCAAGCAACCAAAGTGAACAGAAAAGAGCAGCCCAGGTCCATGTCAGAGCATAAACTCTGATAACATGTTTTTGTAAGACAGTACTGTTCTCACGGTGATCTCTCCTCTCTTGCTATGTATAATTGTGTTCAGTGCCTCTGTAAGTTCCTTAGGAAACAAAATATACGAACTATATTTATCTCTGAATCCTTTTGTTAGCTTTGCCGTCAGTGTCGAAGGAGTGCTCACTTTCCTTTGGGATTTCACATAGGGCAAGCCTGTTATTAAGACAAATACCTCTGGGTGTGTCCAAAGGTCAGTGGCAAAGTGATTTACTCAAATCATATTATCAAGTAAATAGTCGTACTGCTAATAATATTCACGTTGAGTGACATTGTATGCTAAAATGGATGTATTTATTAATTTATTCCAGTTATTTTATCTGCATATTTTATTAGAAAAAACTTTTTATGAATGTTGTAAACAAAACAAAACAAAAAAAAACTGTCTTCTAAAACTCATGTAGCCTTTGCTGAACGTCATCGGTCCAGTTGTATTTACTTCTTCATTCTCAGTTACAACATCAGGAACGAATGAGCCGAGCATCGTCGGCGTTATTGGCAGCGCTCAGGGTAAACCTTCAGAAGGAACATACCCGACGTAGTGAAACATCGTAGATAATCATAGCATTTATTTTTCACTCGTGCCGGTTCCGCACTCCTGTAATTCAGCTCGCGTCACAGTTGTCACTCCCGACGTTTAGTATGGGCTCCACGTGCAGAGCGTGCTCTTGAACCTTTGAGAAGCATCAGTTATGTTGAAGTGCCAGTGCCTAAAATGTAAGTCAACTGTAGCAGTTTAATGTGAACAAACCTCCTCTCACTGTACTTGTGATTCTGTAAACCACAATGTTGATTTTGTTTTGTCCTAACTTTCACGCGTCTCCTGAATTGTGAAGCTCCTCGCCCACAAACCGCCGTCTCAGACGTCTCAAAGCGGTCCGTAACAGAAGTATTGCCACAGTGAGGTGAAGGTGGTTCCTTTTTGTCTCGTGGCTTTTCTTCCCTCCCACGTGTTTATATGAAACGAATAGAATGAATATATATTTTCAGACAAACATGTGGCCAAAATGCCTCATTTCTGCCAAGCACAAGTATTACTACAAACACACCAGAGCTTTATGGATTAACAAGGACGCACCAAATTCACCTTCACTGTCGGGTTCATGAACCACTTATGTTCTGTGAAAAATGTGCAATTATCTTTTCTTTTTGCCAAGTTGTCTAACGTGCCTGTTGTTCCTGAAGGGTTTTTTTTTTTTTTTCCACAAATCTACATAAGTGAACACACGGCCTTTGTTTTTCTATCTATCTAAAATTGGGTTTTCTTTATGCCTTATGCATTACATTTCATGTACGAGTATGTTTGGCACTGGTCAGAAGTATGAAATACCTCATGGAAAGCCCTGCCTACCTGGCAACTACTACTTAATGCCTCATGCAGCTTAATTGTAGAGAATACACTGTAATCGTAATGAACTCAGATAGTTATCAATTGTAAGACAAATAGAACGGATGAAGCATCGGTTTTAAGGTTTTTCCTTTGTAGTTTGCAGATGCTTTTCTCTCCATGGTTGTTTTCTCTGCAGTTTGTTGTTTTCAGAGTTATATTTGCACATTTGTAGATGAGACACTTGTAGCCTATGGAGGACAGGAAGTCTATAATAATGCAGCCGGCCCGTTGTTGTTCGTCAGAGTGTCGACGGGCAACAAGTGGGCTGGTGGATAGTTCACCTCAGCTAGTTTGCGGGTCGTAAATATTTAAGCAATATGCTGAAAGTATTGTTTCAGTGCATGAACTATGAGTCCATCTCATTTGTGTTGTCTTACCATTGTATGGAGTACGGTGGCATCACATTCAGTAGACTGACACTAGCCTTGAAACACCATGACGACTTGCCATTTCGTTAATAAGTTTAAAATCTTATGTGTATTAACTGTAATGATTTAGATGATCTCACTGTAACATATTCCTGGACGCCATGGTAGCCTAATGTCAAACAACACGTGCATATTTCAGTTCAAACTTCTTTTTTTTTTTTTTGTTAACAGTGTTCTCCATCTGATCTCCTGTGGCGTTTGACACGTTCACTCCTCTGTCATTGATCACAATCACAGCCTGGTATTTGTGACGTGTGTTAAATCTCAGAGCTCTCTCTGTAAATATTAGAACGGAAATATCGGTCGGATGTCTGTACGCTCACGGCAAGAGTTTCTTCAGCAGGAGAAAAGTGCTAGATTAGCTATTGTGTAATAAAAAAAAAAGCATATACCACATGTTCTGATTTATTGGATTTTCAGTGCTCAAAAATGTCTGCTCACTGTTTAATTCATATTTATATAACTATTTTGTCACTCTGAAACGTAGATTTTTACTTCTTTGTTAGAACTTAGTTTAGAATATAAGCAAATTATTGCAACTAAAACTAGTTGAAATTAAAAGACTTGGAAAATATAACGTGTTTGTGTCTCGCCTGTATTCTTCCAAATGATAGTCAATGTGATTTCTATCTGTTTAAATATTCAGATGCTTAAAAAGAAGAAGAAAAAGACATTTCTTTTGCAGTTTTCACAACAATAACTTGCATTATTATTATTGGAAATTGTCAGTTTTATTGTGAAAATACATTTGGTACACAAAGCCGTTTATAAGATAGCATTAAGTAAAAGAAGCCAGTGCATGTACAGTATATACAATTAGAAACAGAAAGCAGGAGAGAAGCAGGAAATGTTAGTTATTGCTCAGTAACGTCGTTGGCTGGCCTGGTGAAAGTTCAACGCATATCTTCACTGGAGTCCCTTTAAAACTGTGCTTGTCACTCGCAGTTGATGCAAAACAACACTGCAAGATACTCAAAAATAAATAATATAAAAATCTAAAAAAAAAAAAAGTATCTGTATTTTAAGTGATTTAGCTGCCAGAGGGCAGGCAGTTTACCCACAAGCAGACAGATCGAAAACATGACCTGAAACATTGTCAGTCACATTAAATATCTCAGTAACCACATACTGCATGATGTTTTGAAGACAGAAAACATCTCCAGCTATGAAAAAAAAAAAAAGAAGTGGAAAACAACAACCACTGATCTCGCTGCTTTCAAATCCCTACAAAATTCCAAACAGACGTGCAGACATGTCTGCTCGCCTCGCTGCAGATCTGAAGGTCAGGAGTTAGTAAGCGTAGCGACTGCGTAGCTCCACCTGAAACACTGTAGGTGTCACTTTCTCCACTACAGTACATTCCTTACTACATTCCCACATGCTAGCAGTCTGGGATTGCATGTCTAGTGTGTCAAACATCCTGTCCTACCAGTGCAAGGACAGCAACGTGTGAGTTCTGGGGTGGTGATAGAGAAACATCCAGCTAACATCTCCTAAAACCTAGTAACATTAAAACAGACAATATTGTAATGACCTGCAATACAGGGTTGCTCTCAGGAGACCCAGTAACAAGTGAATGAATACAGTTTGCTCCGTTAATCGACAGCTTTATCACTGCATGAGGCTACTAAAAGATCAGGTACACGGAGGTACTGGCAGGGCCAAAGGCTAGAAACACATTTTACCTACTGTAAAAGTAGCTACATTCAAATGGCCTTAATGTGCCTAACAGTATGTCTTACTCACATGTGATTTATCTTTAAGAGGACCCCGTGTGACCCCGCTGAACATCAGGGGATCGTACTGCAGCCCAGCGGGCAGCAGTAGCTGTGTTACATTCATTGGAGTCGTGCTGGATAACAGCATGATAGAGGATTTGGAAAGCATCCATCTCTGAGGAGAAAGGACTGCAGTTGTATCTTACTTCTTAATCAAACATCCAGATCAAAATCTCCTTGAAGTGGAATATAAAGGCACACAAAGTCTGATCTGTAAAAAACAAAAAATGATACCACTAATGAAATGCTGTTAATATTCCTACAGAGGTGTGAGAGTTGCTCGTTGGAAGTCCTGCGGTCACTGTTGGACCTACACTGAGCGTGAGAACTGAGCGCGTCTCTTCACTCGACAGTCTAATAAATTAAAAGGGTCCGATTCTGGTCAAGAGATACCCTGCGGTCAGAGTATGCAGCTCATGGTCCAGAGGTTCTTCCGGAGGCTCTGAACCAGTCGCTCCTTGGTTCTGTCACATCTGTTTCCAGAGGAGGATGAGGCTGTGGAGGTAACGGTCACATCATGTCAAATCATGGGCAACTTCTGATTCTGATATTTCTGGACTGAAGCTGCTGGTATCTGGTTGTCTAAAGAACTAGAGCTTTGTAGTAAATGTTATTACTGCCAACAAGCCTTTAAAACAGTTGTAGACCAACACTTAACTGCAGGTTAGCAGGTGTCATTACCCACAAACTGGCTGAATTAAATCATATACAATGGTGTGTGTGTGTGTGTGTGTGTGTGTGTGTGTGTGTGTGTGTGTGTGTGTGTGTGTGTGTGTGTGTGTGTGTGTCCATTATGACAGAATGAAAATGATACTTACTGAAATGTTTAAGCTTGATAAAGTGGCCCTGCAGTTTCCTCAATGGGTTCTGTAATGAATAGAGGCAAAAGTGAGCATTTCCCTGCTTCCACCAAAGCAGCTGTTTATCTAAATTGTCTGCAATAGGCCTTTTTTTTTCACAGCAGACATCTTGACTTGTCATAGTAGGAAAAGCAATGACGGTAACATTAACGGTGGCTCTGTTATGTACGAGTGTCCCAGCAAGCCATGCAGGTGTGACAGTGAGACCAAATGCACGATACCAGAACCCTGAAACTGAAGCAGCTAAGTTCATTTAAGTGTTTGTACATGTGTTTTTCCTCCTGGGGCAAATAGGGCCTATTCTCTCGCAGTGCAAGTGAACGGATAATAGTTCTTTTTTATGCCGTTTTTTGTTGGTTTGTATGTCACAGCTGCAGAACCTTCATACCAAAAAACACAGCGTGCTCAGACTTACCAAGAATCCCTTTGCACCGGGGACATGACGTGATTTTCTAAAGGATTACACAACCCCAAAGTCACCAATTGTCACTAATAACTCATCCCTATTATCCCTGAACGTAAGGCCTTCACTCCAAAAGCCAATCAAAACACTCGTAAAATAAGCCATTGGGGAGAACTTTCTTTCCTGTGATTCCAGAGTATGCTGTGTGAGGAACGAATACAAAAAGACCATTTTTTTGTGTGATAAATCCCTTTAAGATCTAATTTATCACCTCATTTATTTTGCTGAAAAGAGACGGATGACGGTCTCGGTTTGGGAACTGAAGCAGTGCGTTTTCACATGAAAAATATGTCTCCTGCTCTTGCAAAAAGACTTCACGCTGAAAGAATCTCACCACGAAGAGGCCTTTTGTGTGACTTGCGTCGATGCACCATGACCCCGATGATCAGCGCGGCGCCGACCAGCACGACAGCCAGCACTGAGAAACTGGTGATGGCCGCCAGTTTCCACACATCAGGCGTCTCCTCCACAGATTTACCTGTTGGTTGCACACAAAAAATTTGACCTGATGCCATTCAGTCGAAGCAGGAAGTCATTTACCTTTTCACAGTCTGATTCACTGTCTTACATGTGTTGCACGACGGGGTCTTCGGGTACTGCTTGCACGAGGCACACGGCACACAAAGATCCAAATCTGAGTTCCAAAACTCTGATCTGCCGCACTGACCTGCGCACAGAAAAACACGAGAGATCATCTGTCAGCTATGCCGGGTTTATCCCTTCAGCCATCCACTGGGAAACAATGAGTCAAAGCTGGGCAGCGCTGATTTCAGAGGACGTTTTTCATGATTCATTTAACACTTGCACCTCTTAAATACTGCGATGTGGAGGTAATGTTTAGAGACTGTTTTAGAAACCAACCAGATTCCAACTCTGGAATAAAATGGAAATAAAACAAGGCAGATCCAGGTGACCTGCAGGAGAAACTCAGCTGCTGCAGTAGGTGTGACTTGGAAGAGAACACGTGAGGAACTTTGCGGCTTTCCTCTTCTCATAAAATGAAACTGGGAAATTCCTTTTGGTCAGACTGCTGATGCAACTCGACTGCATGAGACAGAATTACTTGGTAACTTCTGGTGTGTTAACGGGCAGGCGGCGTGTGTGTGTGTGTGTGTGTGTGTGTGTGTGTGTGTGAGAGAGAGAGGAGCAGGAGGTGCTTTCACGCAGGGCTTCCGCTGAACTGTTGCACTTCTGTGTACATGTGCGACTTCCAGAGAATTAATGAACGTGTCTGCGAGACAGAAGCAGACGGCGGTTTGAGCTCGGAGAGAAAGCGTCTACCTCTGTGGACACAATGGAGCCGGGCAACAATTACAGCCTGTGCACTTCCCAGATAATGAGGAAGGAATTAGCCTGAAGATGTGGCACAGTTAACACAGATAGCAAGCTGAGTGTTGAGACCATTTTAGTGTTTTAATAGCTTGTGGTTTTCTCTGCAGGTTTAACATCCTGGCTTTGGTTCAGAAGAGGCATTCATGCTCCAAGGTCATGCATGCAATACATACACAATAATCCAACCTAATACGGGGAATGAAACAATACCAGCCATGACAAAGCTCCAGAGAGTGCAAAAAGGAAACAGTCTACAGATATTTGGTGGATAGAATGATACGAATCTTTCTTCCTTGTCAGTGTCACACATGAATTTGCATGGACAACTTCTTTTTTTTTTTTTGTCCATCAGAACAAGGAACCACCCTGAGCCCCAACTGAGTCATCAATTCGTGGTAACTTTCAAAGCAATACCAAAACTCTCAGAGAGGCGAGTTTGACGTAAAAACCAAAAGTAATGAGTGTGTGTAGGAAACTGCGGCCAGTTCAGTGACAACAACAGCCGCTGATGAATATTGTCGGATCGAGCCGACGAGCTGACGAACCAGTTTTTCACAACGCAAAGATGAGCTATCAAGATGAGTAACACTATAGCAGACGCGATGGTGTTGCAGATAAGTGAAACGAGGAAACCATCTGCAGATATCTGAGAGATCAAATGACGATTCTTTGTTCAGTGTAAATATTCAGAGCTGGTTTGAGCACATAAAGCTACACCACTTATCCATCCTGCAGTTTAGCCAAATGGTCTTCCAACTTAGGGTCTGGGCCCCCTCCAAAGGGTCACAACAAATCTGTAGGGTCGTAAGGTGATTGATGGGGTAGGAGAGACGCTCTGTGACGCAAATTTGCATGACTTTTTGAGATTTTTCTCTAATCTCTGTGAAATATTAGATCATTTGTCTCTTTGAGCCTCAAATAGTTGTTTAAATGAAACCATCTGAGAAGTCTAAGGGGGGAAACGTCTCCAGGGGGAAATGGTGGAGCTGCTAACAAATCATAGACATCTGCAACGTGACAAGGGACCCATCTAGACGCTGTGTCCCAGACAGACCAGAATCTAAAGAGTTTATCAGCAGAAAATCGCCACAATTGAGAAGTTAAAGCCGGTTCACGTTTGACATGTTGGGGGAGCTGGTGAGTAATGTCCTCTGTGTCTGAGTAAGCCTGATGATGTCATAGTGATGTCATCAGGGCAATCAGAAAGCCTGTGTTAGGTGCTGGAGGTATGAGGTTTGAAAGAGGTGGGCATTTAGGAGGGTCTAATGAAAGAGGTGATTCAGTTGCATTATGGGAAACGTAGGATGCAGTGTTTTTGGACACTAAAAGTCGTGATATCTCAGGCTCTGCTGGTTTGATTTTGACTTTTCTGTCTTAAAACTTGCCTCCTGTGAGCTCTGAAACTTTATAGAAGAGCAATAGGGAATCGCTGGAGTGCCCCTTTAATCTCAAAACACATCCAGAAACAAGTGAACTTCAGACCCAGAATTAAATTTCCAGCAGCATGAGATCCAGATCACAAACATATAGGAGGGTGTGCTGCATGCTTCTTTTCTTCTCACTTGACACCGGCCATTATTAAAGCAGCAGAGGCCAGAAAAGCACCTGCTCCAAAAGTCATGTTTGAGGCATTTCTGACCTCTAACTCTCTGGTTATGTTACAGCCACATGCTCAGGCCCCCAGAGACTCCCCGTCCTCCACAGCCAGCCCGCCTACAGCGCTGGACTGACTCATTTTACAGCCGTGGTCACAGTAAGAATGTGTCACAATTCTTGTAAGCATTTCTCCCGATGATTTCTGCTCTACATCATCCAGCGAGTCCAGCTGGGTTCAAAAGGTCAGTGGAAGGAACTGAATCTTGACTGCTGGTTGACCTCTGACCAAAACCACAGCACATCTGAGAAATGGAACTTTTGTCTCTCGCAGCAGACAACAACCTGAAACCTCTGATTAAACGGATTAAAACATTCCAGTTTCCATGTTTCTGAGCTAACTGTCAGGCTAATCAACCAGCATTACATTTTAATAGAAGCAACAGGGGTTATTATTTGTCTGGTGTCCCAGCATCTAAAATCTGAGGACAAGATCAAGTTTAGAGCAGTTTTTTGTGTTCCTGACTGGAAGACCTTGGCAAATTTCAGCACCTAGCCTGATAAAGGGTGTTTTTGGGTGTGGGGGTGCCGTGTTTTGTCATAAAATGGAAGGGGGGTGGGTGGACCAGCAGCTGATGTCCAGATGTAGAGATGGTTTCACACGGGGGAGACTCTAGCTGGAGCATGATTTCAGTTTATGCAACTAGTAACTTGAATGCCTGAGGAGACGGTCTGAACCCGTGTTATTATTCAAGATTTTGTGTTCTCAGTGCAATCTGAGTCTGGTGTTCTCCACTGGGATTTAATCCAAACTTCAGACGCCTGTGGAAACAAAATCAAAAGCTGTTTTTCTTCTTCTTTTTCTTCTTTTGGAGTTTCTGTGAGGCAGTAAAAAAAAAATCTTTGCGCAAAAACGGACACTCTTTCCATGTGGCCTGTCCTTTTCACCCAGGGGCACGGATGGATGGGGTGAAATAAGGCGATCGGAATGCGGAACCGGTGAGAAATGCAGCTGGTAAAGGAAGCGGCTTTGTAAGCAGACCCAGTATCTGACTCCATTATGGGAAAAGACCAGACCCCCAGACTGCGATCCATGTTCGCAGAGACGAGAGCGCCCAACAACCGCTCAGAAAACAAATACAGAAATGAGAAGGAAAACTTTTGTAATCACTTTAGTCGAGTAAAAAAAAAAAAACATCTGTAGAAAAAAAATGTTGTTAGAAAAAAAAAACTTATTTTACTTACTTTTCTGTGCGCTCACGCCGTAGAAATTGGTCGCGGCCGCTATAATAAGTCCGCAGAGCGCGCAGAGAGCGACTGAAGCCATGATGTCCGCGGGTTAAAAGCTGCTCTCTGTCGGCTACACAATTCCCGAAAGTTCATCTGATTAACAATCCGTGCTGGGCTTCAGCATGGAAAAGCGAGCATCAGAGTGAGTCACCCGGAGGAGTCTGCGCCTTGTTTTAATAGCGCACACACCCACGCTAACAGTTCAACTCCTATGAGTCATTTCCTATGTACTGTACTGCTCGGATTCTCTTGTGCGCACTCCCCGACTCACAGGAAACTCCTCGACCATAGAGTGCGGTTTCATCTGCCGTGCTTCAAGTGAAAGTTTCAATTAAACCACCTCAGGTACGAGAGTTTCAATACATGTATTTCATATTTCACGGGCCACACCCTGCAGACCCCCTTTTTCTCCACGTTTTTTTAATCGAGTCTGTGTAGTCTGGACTTAATAGTGTTCTCATTGTTATTACCACGCCTGTCGACGTCATTCTCTCCTCCCTGCCAAAAAACACAACTCTCTGGCACGAGTGCGGGTCCCGTACACAGAGAGAGAGGAACAGCAACCGAGGCAAAAACAGATGACATTCTCGAGCGATAAAAAAGCTGCTTTATGAGCCTTTGGGAAAGTGCTTAAAGTTAAAAACTGGATCAGCTTCATCTCGGGTCCACTGGAGTGCCCTCCGCAGACGCAGAACCACCGCGGTGGTCGCGTTTTTTTTGGAGACTCACATCTGAGGAGCGAGTGTCCTTGACGCAGGGTGGTGTTATTAATGTCTAGGGTTGGGTGTAGCCCGCTGCAGCAGCACAAATATGCAATAACAAAGCCAGTGGACGCATGCCTGGACTGCTATCAGGCTGGCCCCGTGTCACAGCATTGTCTCATGTATTAACGAGGACCATCAGCGCGTCCAGCTGTGCTGAGTGACATGCAGACGATCACTCGCGCACCAAGTGAAAACTCCGCGTGTATTTATGACAGGTTATGCATTCAGAAGAGTAAACAACCACTGCCCGCGTGCTTTTACCGATCAAATTATTCCGATTTTCGCCAGCAGTCTTGCTTAACTGTTCCCAAACGCCTGATAAACCTTTTTTCACATATCCTCTCTCTCCAGCCTGGAACTTTTTATGTGTGCGTTACATGGTGTGAACTGCCTTTCCCACAAGAGCTAACGTCAAACAGACGCTGACCAACCTCCCAGTAAATAGTTCACATCATCAGAGCAGAGGAGAAGGCTTTTCATTGGCTCAATTAGGTTAGAAGCATGTTGTTAAACAGATGTTTTTGTACTCGACTGTCACGGCTAACCTTTAGGAAAGCGCTCTAAGAGGACCTGGAGCTGCACAGCCCACTAAAGACACCCATATGAGCTGACTTTCCACTGCAGTGATTTCATCAGTAATGAGGCACTATAAGCTGCAGATGTTGTGTCAAACTCTCCAATAGGAACCATGGCAACAGAATGAACACACACAGAGGACCTTGCCCAAGGTGATCCAAACACTCCTGTATGTGCTGACTGTGAGCCAAACTAGCTGACGTTTCTCAGGCACTGTTAATACTATAGCCCGGCCGAGGAAGTTGAGACAGTTCTGCCTGTTGTACTTTCTATATCAGAACCATATTTAGCTTTACAGATGCAATCATCGAGTCTGTAAGGGATGGCTTTGTTTAATTTCGGAGTTTCAATTTCAGCTTCACCGATTTCGCAGGATTTCCAGCAGGACAAAAGAATTCCAAGAAAACGCTTCAAGGCGATCGACCACTGCAGGTCCAAGTTTTCAAATACATTAACAAAAAAAAGGTGAAGAACTGGGCGCAGTTTGTTAAAAGAAAGGATTTTAAACATGGCAAAAATGACACGGACAGGAAAACGGTGCAGAGCAGCTCGACACGTAAGAATATCACTGTGTGCATAAACAACTGTGTTTATTAACTACAGCACAACACTCAGTCAGATGTGTCACGATCTGTTTGGTCAACAAATGAAATGGACGACTGGCAATGATGCGGTACAACGAGTCTTTCCAAAGAGAAAAAAAGTGAGGAGACACACTCCTGTGACATCCCCAAAATGTCTTTCTCTTTGAGTGAATCTTCAGCTCCTTTTTCTGTTCTCTACTCTTTCCCCTCCTTTGGTTCCATCTACTGTTTTCTACCCTCACTCCTCTGTCCCTCTGTGGATTAGGTGATGTAGATGCGGTGAAAGTCGTTGGCTCCGAAGGCACAGTTGCACTTGGGGCACTTCCTCTGTCGGGTGTCGTAACGCATCTTCAGACATTCGTAGCAGAACACGTGGAAACACTTGGTGAGCACCGTCTCCTTGTCCCGTGTGTTGCAGCAGGGGCAGCGCAGCTTGGCCTGGAGACAGATAAATACACTGTATATGGGCCAAACACTGCCTCGTCAACTCTGTTATTACCTCTATGCATCGTACGGTGCCACAGTTAACATTTGCAGGTGTAACCTGTAGGATTCTTGATATCTACAATTCACAGAGTGGAGGCTTGAGCTCACTTTCTGGCCCCTATTCATGAATGAAAAACTGCCACTGCCAGGCAATCGGGCCAATTACAAAAGGTGTAGTATTCTGCATTATAACATATTACTTTTTCACTAGACTGTTACAGCTCTGTCAACAACAGTCAAGTGCAGGTTGTGCCAGGAAGCTGTTGGGGTTTTTATAAGTCCCTCGCCACAAACAGACGTTGATTAAAGTCATAAATTTCTCTGCACAAGAACTGTGTTTTCTCTTTCTCACCTTGTACTGGTTGATCTCCTCCTGCAGGATCTCATCAGCGTCGGAGTACACCTCCACCTTCTTCTGTTTCTCCAGCTTCCGTCTCAGCCTGGACAGGTCCTCCTAGAAAGCGCCGGGAAAAGGGTTGTTTCAGTCAGAAATCAGAATTTGTGTGAGTTTGGAAAGAGTTTGGAGAGATTTCCCCCCCAAACTGAAACACAACATACCTGTGCGCGTTTCAGGTTGCTGCTCTCCCTCTCCCGGGCCGTGCGGTTCTCAGCCACAGAGACCTGGATCTCTTTAAGCTTGGCCTGCGTGTGCTCCAGCTGCACCTTCAGGTCCTCTGCCAGCTGGGCAGCCTCCACCGCCTGCAGCAGGGAAGGAACCGGATGCACTCAATAAAAAACCTAATGATGAGATTCCTGCGCTGTAATGTGTTGGTGCAGTAATCTTGGCCTTTCTGAGTCTATTCTTCGAGTTTTGGCTTTAGAGATTAAGTACTAACTTAAACGAAGGCACCATTGGTTTTGCATGTTCTATCCATGGATCATGTGGATTTTCAATCTCTGATGACCATCTTTCACAGAAAATACCGTGTTTGTCATCCTCTTCGCAGCTCCCAGGCAACCCCTGCTTTCAGTTAGAGCAAGTGGCCGCTTTTGTGTGTTTTCTGTTATGTTTTAATTCAATTATTTATGGTTGTTCCCATTTGTGAAATTAAAATCAAATGTGAAAAAAAAAAGGATTAAAGCATTGTATCCAAGTAAGGAACAAGATGACGTCATGAGCAGTGGCCCCGGTGCACTCATCTGCACAACCGCAGCCTTCATGGAACCAGAGATAAAATGTCAGAACGTTTCAGAAGCACTTGAACACACCACAACGATAACGTGCACAAGTATGACTTTTTGCACGTGCTAATGTCCAGATCCTCTTATGATGCTGCTCAGTGTTTATATTTAGGAACATCTGGCAGCAATCAAATCATCCAGGGATCAGTAAATCTGACTGACAATATGACTGATGGCTTGTCTCCTCTCACCTTCCTCTTGTTGAGTTCTAGTGCTTGCGTCCGGACGGACAGCTCTTTTTCCAGAGTGGCAAGTGTGCTCTGGAGGACGCCCTCTTTTTCTTCAAGCTTCTGCACAACTAACAGCTGGGCATCCACCTGGAGTGTGACAGCAACAGTAACAGTTAATACTTCAGTGCGCTGACAAAGGAAAGCGATCAGCGCTGTGTTTTCCAGCTTATACGTCACCTGGGTTTTGAATGTGAGAACTTGGTCAGCCAGCTCCTCCTTCTCCTCTTTCAGCAGCTTGTATATCTGGTTGGATTTGATCCGCTCACTCATCAGCTTGAAATTGGCGTCGTCTTTCTCCCTTAACTGCTGCAGAAGACGGCTGTTCTGCTCCTGCATGTCCTCGAAGGCCTGGCCGGTTACATCCATCTCACTTAACAGGGCTTCCTCCTCCTCGAGAGACAGAGGGGTCAGGGATCAAAAACAATCACACTGTTTCTGGACAAGCTTAAAGTTCCTCTCCTGGCGCTGATACAAATGCCTAAAAACTGTTCATCAAAATTACATATTATATGTAATACAAGAAGCAAAAGAAGAAGAAGCAGAATCAGAAGAAACAAAACCAGTCACCTTGACCATCAACAAGAGGAAGACAGAGAGACATCTTCAGGAATTCTTTCATGGTCAATGGTCAATATTCCTTTATTAGTCCCACGAGGGGAAATTCCAATATACAGCAGCATCAATAAAGTGTAGAAAGTATTAAAGTATTTGACAGTTGAAAAAGCAGCTTCTTCTTCTTCTCAGAGCGGAAGCATCTAATCAGAAATGTGCGTTAAACGTTCGCTTTCATTCTCCCATTCTGCGTATTAACTCTTTTTCAAAAAAGTATAATAATAAATAAATAATTATTAATTAAATTAAATTGATGGGAACAGGGCAAAGGCATTCTAAGTCATATTTCCCCAATAGTGCTTTGCTTCCTTCTAGGTAACTTTCTGTAGTCACAGCTGAAAATAACTGCGACTAGTCCATGTGCATGTTTCCATTTACTTCCATTTTTTACAAATTTGCGGAATCACCAGCATCTACTCTTCCTGATTCCTCACTACTTCTGTAGAAAAACACAGTGAGACAACACACGTCATCACCACACACAAAGAGAATCTGATCTTTTGGCTCGCCAGTGTACTTTTGTTTTTTTCTTTAATGAAAACAAGTGTTGTTATCAGCCTGAATCAACGATCCAGATCAGTCTCTTTGGTATCTTCTCGTATAAAAAAAAAAAAAAATCACAGATCTGCAAAGTTGTTAAATTTGAGTGTGCTGTCATCATTGTCATCATTACCTGATGTAATTAATTAGATTACACTTTCATTGGCCTATTTATGACTCTGCATCTGGAGGTGCCATCACACCTGGTTTGTTTTCTGTTCAACAAACACGGCTACAAATTCTGCTTTGCTGTGTCTGCATCATTTTGGTTCATGCTGCCCACTTACAAGCCAACTAGGGCCAATAAACAAAAGTCATATGAACTCAGAAGTAGCTTGTTTATTGGATAGTTTTGGCAATCTGTCATCCTTCACAGTTAAATTCTGACTGCCAGGAACTCAGGGGAACAAATCAAACACATCTGGGTCCAAAACAGTTAAGCTGCAGCACTTTAACTTTATACCAGATACGAGGGCAAAAGTAAAGAGTCCAATGAATCAGGGTCAGTCCAGACGGTGTTTCGCCTTCTGTTAATTATGTTCTGCTAGACCTCCCAAGCACGGTGAGCTGCAGGCATCCAGATCTCAACATCTGTCTGCTTTACGCTCATAAAATGGTATGGAACAACAGTGAAACAACTTAAAACAGGGTCATGACGCTTTAACATTTCGATGTAATTTCCTGTTGTTGATTTCATTACAGTCTCGGTGCTAATGAAAAGAGACCTGCATTCTTGAGGTGGTCTTGGTGCGGTTAGTCGCTCTGCGCCAGAGTTCACAAACTCAAAATGTAAATGCTGTAAAGACTCATGAGGTGACTTGGGTGAAGAACACATGATTCATATTAGCTGATAAGCCCCAAAGACTGATCATATTCACTGGAGCACTAAGGTCCACAGCCAAATGAATATTGTGACAGTATGACATTATATAATGTGGGTGTATCCACTTCATACGCAACACAAGTTTTAGGATTATGTTAACATTGCCTAACCAACACATGACCCCAGTCAGTTAACGGTTCTTATATGTCCCACCTCAGGACAATCCGCTCTCTTACTCTTTGTTCCCTGAAGTGTAAAATGCAATTCCACTGGAGCTTCTCAAAACTTCGAAAACAGCTAAGCCAAGTATGTGAACTCAGATGTGACAGTGCGAATGTTTTACATATTTACGATTTATCAGGGTGGCTCACCCAAAAAGATTTGCCCCCACCCAAAAAGTTATGTATTTTTTCCCTAAGTGTCATCATGATTGTTTCACAGCACCTCCACCCTTCCCTCCTGTAGCAGGTTCAGACAGCAGTTTCAATTCATTCGTGCCATTTGACGAAATGTTAGAGTAGCATTATGTAGGAATCGGTATGTTTTGCGACTCCGTGCCTCAATGGTTTCGAAGCGCAACACACTTATAAATACAAACTGCACCCTTAAAATACGCTGTTCACAGCATGATGTCACCAATACACAAACACGGACACTTTCACAACCAGAATGTGATTGTGATTGATTGTTACATTGCGAAGATTAAGAAAATTATTCTTGCATTTGTTTGTGTAAGGACACACCAGAATGGATCAGGGTCAATTTTTCAAACTATGCTCACATTATTATTATTATTATGCTATGCTTACAGCTAGTGAATGCCATGAGATTTTGGACGTATAACTGACTTTTCAGACAGAAAAGTGCAGGGGGAAAAATAAATAAAAAACAATTTAAATAAATACATAAACCAGCTGATCAGATTTAAATTCCAGACCACAGCGTCAGCTTTCAATTCCTCTTTTGTTGCCTAAGATAAAGAGAACTTCTCTCTTAAGCAAATGTGAGACTCATTGCACGACTGTCCTTAACACAGCTGGCTTGTTTATATTCATATCTGGTGCAGTCCCCAATGCTTAAATCTGACATTTCTCCAAATAGGGTTGATGATTCATGTCTCGTTTCTTGCTGGTTGTAAATTCTTAATAGGTTTAAAAAGAGGAAGAGGTACACATTTTAGCATTTTTTTGTGTGTCAATTTGCAGCTCTGACCAATTATAAACAATGTATGCGTATGTGTGTAGGTGGCATTTAAAAACCGTTGAGTAAAAGCTGACAAAAAGTATCTTTTGATGGTTTCACACAGCTGAAAAATAAAGAAAAAAATACTGAGAGACTGAAGTCTTCCCCTGTTAAACTATGGGTGTACTAAGCAGACCTGCTCAGCCTCCCGCCTGAGTCCACCCCCACGCTCCGATACGTCTGAGACAATGAAACGCGTACATACCTGCTTGGTGGCAGCCAGCTTTTTCTGCAGATGCTCGATGGTCTCTTCTGCCACTCGGATCTTCCTGAGGGCGTCTTCGTCGGCCAGCTTCTTGCTTTCCTTCCTCTCCCTCTCTTCCAGTTCTCGCACCCGCATCCTCAACTCATCCACCTGGGCAGTTTGAGACAGGGGTTGGACGTAGTATTTAACCTGCACTTCTGTTTAAACGTTTCACTGTTAGCAGCTAACAAAGAGATTTTTTTCTTTACATGCAAAAAAAGAAATGTGCATAAGTATGACAAAAGGACAACACACCAAAGAACAAACCTCAGCTTTAGATTTGCGTTCAGCAGCCATGAGCTGCACTTTGTCCCTCTGCTCCTTTGGAGCCGACTTATACATGTCCAATAAGAGCTTCATCTCTTTCTGGGACTCCTGGGCCTTCCTGATGGGTTAAAGAAGACAAAGAGCTGAGTGCTTTTATTTTACAGCCGATAAGTGACGGGCTGTAGCCATCATTTTTTTATTGGACTTGAGTATAAGGGGATGTACTTGAGTTCGACTCTGAGCATCTTCAGTGTGTCCGAGTCCTTCCTCTTCAGCTCGTCGCTGCGCTGCCTCTCTCTCTCACGCTCCCTCTCTCGTTCTCGCTCGGCCTCCCTCTCCCTCTCTCTCTCCCGGGCCCGCTGTCTCTCCAGTTCCTTCCTCCTCTCCTCCTCCTCCTCCTGGTCTTCATCCTCCTCTTTCTTCACATCGATGCTGTCGCTCGTCGTCTCCTCCAGGATCAGAACCCCTGTGTCGCCGCTCTGACAACGCAACTGTCGAAGCAAAACATGTGAAAGAAATGTTTTACTACTTCTGTTTCAGTTTTCTGAGAACAGCTGATTGAATCTCACTCAGCAAGCGCTTGTCCATGAATGACATCCGTCTACCTTGTTGATCTCCATCTGTGTTTCCCGCAACTTCCTCTTATAGCGCTGCACGTCGCCTTTCAACTGCAGGTTGTGGTTCTGAAGGCTGCTGATTAAGTGTCGCATCTCCCTGTTGATTGGTCCTGTGAGAGCAGAGATGACGGACGAAAGACAGATTCACTCAGGGCACCATCAATGTGTGGTTTGGTTCTCAGTCATTAAACATCATCTGTTGCTGTAAATGATGTGCTCAGCTGCACGGTGCGCAGGAGTGACATCATAGAAATGATACACTATGCACTGTTCCTACAATGACACTATCTGTGTGAACAGATGATAACATCATCTTACTCTACTGATAAGTACGTGGTTTTAACCTCAAGTTGCTGTAATTTATAATAATGAATCTGCACTGATCTAGTATCTGAGCATTGCAGTGTGTAAGCTATCTATGCATACAGGCACAGATTTGCTAAATTCTAATGCCCCACAATGCACCTCCATTCCCTCTTCAAAGACTTCTTGAGAGATGTGAGGGTACCTGCTTGCTCGTTGGCTGCCAGGTTCTGTTCAAACTCGATACGCAGCATCTCGTACTCTTTGCGCACCTGGGCCAGGGTATCCTCCAGCTGGATGACCTCAGTCCGCAGCTTCTTCTGAAGGGACAGCTCATCACTCTGAACAGTTGACAACAGTGAAGTATTGATGACCATATTGCCAAACAGAGGTAATGATACACACATCCAGATTCATGTTACCAGGACAAAGGCAGGAAAGAAGTGCATCATGAGTGATGATATCAGGGATCTTACATTTTCTGATATCCCTTTCAGAGGTCGTCATGTGGTGTAATCTAAGTTGTGTGTGATGTCCTTTGTCAACACACATCATAATTCAGGGGTCACACAGGGATTGGGCCAGGAGGAGAGTGGGTTAAGTTAGCCTACTGCTAAATACTGTCAAGTGTTATATAAAAGTAATGAAACCTACTCACAGTCATCATGAGTTATTAAAAGAAGCCAACACGACGTGATGTAAGAAGTGGAGCTACTATGAGTGAATGGAGCTGTAGTTCTGAGAAGTTTTATCAATGCGAGGGGCAGCATGGAGGAATCGAATAATGTCAAGTGGGTAGTGTCAACTGTAAGGGCACGAGCACATAAGAGACCCTATAAGCATTTCAACTAAAATGTAACTTATATGTTTAATGGACTGAGTCTCCCAATTGCATAAAGCTGAAGTGAAGAGAAACTAAACATTTGTTTTTTTACATGGGATGGAAGTCAGTCAATGACGATGAGACCAGCTTTGTTCTATGAAATTTACCTCCATGTGCTCAATCTGTCTGAGGTGGGCGTTCTTGGCAGTGAGCAGGAGGGCCCGTGCCTCGTCCAGCTGGGTTTTTACCCCGAGAGACTCATTGTACAGCAGGGAGAATTGGGACTGCAGACATTTGTACTCTAGAGTCTCCTTCACAACCTCTTCTGGAATATTCCTCAAGTCCATCTGAAAATTAGGGAGATGACAGTGACAGCAAAGACTGACTTATGGAGAACATGAAATGGATTATTGATCATCACATGTAATGTTAACCAGTGCTTCTAATCTAACAACCAGATATGTTATCTTTACCTTGAGCTTCTCGCTCTCCCTTACAGCTTCCTGGAGCTCCAACTGCAGTTTCTCCAACTCTGCCATGCGGCTATTGGCCAACTCCTGGTTGTGCTCCAACTCTGCATTGAGACTCTCAAACTAAAATAAAAACAAATAGATAGGAGAAATATATGTGTGGTATAAAAACACTGTTTTACCATCATAAACTAGCATCTGAGATATGAAGTCAGAAACACATATGTCACACAAGACTAACTGCAAAGCAGCATCTTTCTCACCTTCTGAATGTTCAGTGTGATCTGGCCTCCAGGTAGCCCACCTGAGCTGCCAGTGCTGCTGTATCCAGACTTTAGCTGCAGACAGCAAACCCAAAACATAGATTTTAAAAAAAGTACAATATGACAAGAGAACAACATGAAAGCACACAGCACACCAACACACATCCCATGACGTCATTCAGACAACGCTCATTTTTTTTCATGTTCAGATAGCTGATGCAAATAATAGCACTCCATCAAAGCATGCACAGAGAGCAAGATGTGCATCAATAAGAGCAGGTGGCATGACACGCATTGATGCTTAGAGGCTTATCACTGTCAACATGTGAGAGAAGTAACAGCATGAGCCTACGCCTCATGGACAGAAAAAAAGTATGTGCGCGCACGCACGCACGCACGCACGCACGCACGCACGCACGCACGCACGCACGCACGCACGCACACACACACACACACACACACACACACACACACACACACACACAGACGAAAGAGGCACACATACACAAGTTGCAAACCGACAATTTCACACAAATGTACCTGTTCCATGGCCTCTGCAAGATGTTTATTGAGCTTTTGTTCCCTATTGCGGAGTTTCTCAATGTCCCACTGCAGGTCCTCCACTGTTGTCTCCATCTCAGACACCTTGGTCTCAGAGCTGGTCACCTTATCCACTAACTCATTGTACTGCAATTAGAACCAAAACCCCCCCCCCAAACATACATTTCTCATCACATATTCAACTATTTCTGACACACACACTCATACCCACAACCAAGCACAATATCCACCATACTGTATATGCTGACAACGGCAAACAGAGTCAAGGACACTGTACCTCCATGGACATCTTATGATGTCGGCCCTGCAGGAGAGTGGCCAGGTCTCGCAGTCGACTGTTCTCCTCCAGCAGAGTGTGGTTTATATTGATGATGTCAGACTGGCTATCGTCCTCACATGCTGCCAGTGAAGATCGAGGTAGTTGTGTCACATTATGAAATCCAATTCAAAGCATGTAATAAGGTTTAATGTAGGATATATTATGTGCTGCAGGTGTTTCTCTTCCTATTTGCACATTTGTGTGTCAACGTTTTATCACATATGAATGTGTCAGTAACAAGCATGCCTCCACAGCTACCTGCAGCCTGGACGTGCTCGCACATGTTGTTGATGCGGCTGTGCAGCCTGTCAAAGACACAGACGAGGCAGGCAATGGCTTCCTTGCTGAACTTCATGCGGTCTTGGAGGTGCAGGGTGAGCTCCTCCTCGCTGCTGTGCTCCAATGTAGCCAGGAAACCCTTGGCATTCTCACTGAGGGGAGGAGGGGGCGGCGATGCATCTGAACATAATAGAAGGTGGTCATGAATGAGGTTGGTGAAAATTAGATTAGATTCAACTTTATTGTCATCGTCGGAGTGCAACACAGAGACAACGAAATGCAGTTTAGCAGAGCGGGTAATAATATGATCAAAGCCTTCAATCTGAATTTTAGCTAGAATGTGCAAACAGTGTGTGCCCTCAATAAACCATATAAAAGATTAGTTTGAATTGTCACAACCATTGACTGACAGTTAAGGCTTGCAGATATTAAGGATTTTGCAAGTTCTCATGACATTTGAAACATGCAGCAATGTACGAGGCAAATGGACATAGAGGGAGGTTAGCACTGCTTTATAATAACCTTATATTCTACAAGCTTATTGCCAGACGAATCTCACAAAACCCTCTTCAATCTAACATGCTTTTGATGGTCTTTGAAGATACTTTCAAATTCAGGTACATTGTTCCTGACAGGAAAAAAACCAGCTCACCTGTTGTTGAGTCCTGTGGTGGTTCTGTGGGCATCAACAACTCCTCTGACCCAGTAGGAGGTGGGGGCTGTGGCTGCTGCTCCTCCTGAGGCTCCTCCTGACTCTCCTCCTGCTGCTGCTGCTCTGCATGTTCCCCCTCATTCTGGGCCTCTGGGAGAGGAGGAGGAGGCACGACAGATGTTGGCGAGGCCAGGGTGACACTATCTTCCTCCATTGGCATGGGGTCAGGTAGAGGGGCTGAGGGTGGGGCAGGTGTAGATGTCACCGGAGTTTCTGGCTCAATACGTTTGCGTAAAACCTGTACACTCTCTTCCAACTGCAAATCAGGAAAGAGAAGGATTGAGAGAAGTGTTTAACTCATAGAAAAAGCATTACCATGGGTATATTTTTTAAACAACCCTGTTTCCAAAAAAGTACACAAACTAATTATAATACATGTTCCTGTGGATTATCAGGTTAAGACAAGACAGCTGGATAACATTTACACAGGTTGCATTTGTTGCTGTTGAATGCCTCCTGGCTTTGACAGAATATGACCCCCCTCATCTTGAGTTTACATGGACTTAAGTGGAGTAAAATTAGCTTAAAACAATGTAACCAAATGTGCACAAGTACCTGCGACCAGTACCGGTTAACAATCAGCAGGGTGGTGTCATCAGTGGCTTGTCTCTTCTCCAGTTTCTCAATTTTCTCTCGTAACTCATCTTCCATCGCCTGTCTCTGCTCCAAGCGCTCACACAGCTTCTTATTCTTGAACTGGAGAACCTTCATGTCCATTTCCTCCTGCACAGAACAAATACAGACACCAAGGTAGGGAACATCTGGGATTCTGAATGTTGTTTGGCAAAATACTGAGCTCCAAGAACGAGGTGGTAGCAAATGGGCTACAAATGCTGAGAGTAAACACCAAGAGACTAACCGTAGAGGAGACTCCAGCTATGCGTATCGGCTCAATGAGAGTGGTGGTGGTCTTCTCCTCTTTCTTGCTTTTCTTCTCAGGTGGGCCAGGGGGGCTGTCCCCTCCTGAGGGCCGTTTTCCTCCCCCAGCACCTGACATTTTCCCTTCCCCTGCAAGAGATCAAATATGACATGAAATATTCGCACTGGCACCGCTTTAAGAAACTAACGTTACGGACGAGTCTGGAAATGGAGACCTCATTCATTTGAAGTCAGCTAGCTTAGCTTGATATTACAACGCAGGGCTACTACTTTTAAATGGCTCAGAATACTGCTCTTGAGATGTTCATATAAAATTACGACTTCCTAGACGGTTATGCCGACTCTTACTGTATAAGCCACTGTCTGAAAAGCTACCGACTATTTTTAATTTGGCATTTTTGGTAAGATTGACATTAGCACGCTTGCTAACGCTAGCTATGCTAATGCTTCCGTTAATTCTGCGAGACCTGTTTGGCTGAACGACGCTCTTTATCTCGCGTACTAAATGACTGATGGTCGTCATTTTTATTCACCGACCATCTCTACACGCATAAGATATTCTGCAAAGAAACCCTAAACGCAAATACACGTATAATTCCTTCTCAGTCAAACATTAACACTACAAACCTTAACAAGGAGCGACTGAAAATGTAGCTACAGGATATGACGACAAGGCACTTCCTCATAGTACCAAAACTATGAAATGATAAATATAAACATCACATTAACAAAATTATTGGGGTAACTTGTTTTAAAGTGTAGTCAATTTGCCGTTTGTGTAATGCTTCGAAAATAACTAAAAACTAAAATGTTTTTTTTTTAAATCAGTCACGCTGCAGTTTTCACTCCGACCTCACGGGGGCAGTAGTATCACACTCTGTAACAAGAGGCTACAGGCAGTTTCGAGGAATGTGAGTAGAATGTAAACAGTGCTCAGATGCTAGTCAACGGATATTAACATTTTCTGTAAATAACTTTGATATTGTCTCTGCTTAATCGCGCACAGTTATGGCTTTCAGATACATTCCTCGTCTCTGAGATGGCTTTATTATAGTGATTCCTCATTCGCCGTCTCCCTCTTGTCGTTTGATTGCATACATGGTGAGTAGCTTCCTGTACGGTCACTGAACCTGCTGCTGCAGCAAGGCCAAACCGAGGACGCAGCTAGCTAACTGTCATGATGGATCAAGGGCATATTTCTAAATAACAGTATAGAGGAGAGAGACTTGTATGTAGCAAGCAAGTCCCGAGAATGTCTGCTCACTTTAATGAATCTGAAGCAATACAAAACGCTTCCTTGCTTGGAGGCAGCTCAGTAGTTCCTGTTACAAATCAATCAGCACCATTACAAAGTGAGACATACGGCTGACAGTTTGTTTTTGTGATAGATTCATGTGCTATCACCATGACCAAAGACATAGTTGTTGGAGATGAATTACCAGACTGGGTGGGGGCCAAGGAGTTCTACCAGAAATATGACCCCAAGGAGGTGATTGGCAGGTGGGTCCAGTATGATAACCTGAAATGTAATCTCAGTCGTGTGTTGGGATGATGGAGAAAAAAAAATCTTTACTCCGTATCAATGGTTTCCCAGGGGGGTGAGCAGTGTGGTGCGCAGGTGTGTACACAGACACACGGCTCAGGAGCTGGCAGTGAAGATTATTGAGATCACAGCGGAGAAGATGACCGCCCAGCAGCTGGAGGAGGTGAAAACCTCCACACTGAAGGAGATCCAAGTCCTCAACATGGTGAAGGGACACTCCTCAATCAGTGCGTTGGACTTCTCCTCTTTTGGACCACAAGACACTTTCAGTTTCTGCTCTTGGAGATTCACAAGTGTTGAAACTGTGTTGTTTTTTCCCTCTAGTTACTCTCATTGATTCCTATGAGTCCACAACCTTCATATTTTTGGTGTTTGACCTGTGAGTGTCACAACAAATATCTCCAATGCTATAATTCCTCCTTAAAATGTGAATGTTAATGAAATTGTAGGATGGTATTGATCTCTTGTTTTCATTGACAGCATGAGGCGAGGAGAGCTGTTTGACTACCTCACAGAAAAAGTTACTTTGAGTGAGAAGGAAACCAGGTGAGCTCCAGCATCAACACCCTTGGTTAGTCACCACTCATATGCCAAATTGTATATCGTTTACATTTCTGCAGGACCTTTTCCAAATTATACTCTGGTTTTATGGTGCAATAATATATAAGCTGAAGTTACTTTCCCGTCTTTGAACAAGCACGACACAGACAAATGTTGGCTTCATAGTTATCTGCTGAACATCTCTGCATGGAAAGTGTAGAGATTACATCAGGTACATGAATGCACCACCCCAGAAAACTTTTCAAAACAATCAGAAATGTCAAAAAACTAAACTTTGACAAAGGTCAAAGGCACTGTGGTGTCTGCTGTGATGGATTACTTAACTCACGTGGTTTGAAGCTAAATGAACTAATGACTGCATTTTATAAAACTCATTGCTCTACAAGGAGCATGATGCGAGCTCTGCTGGAGGCCGTGCAGTACCTCCACTCCCTCAACATCGTCCACCGGGACTTAAAACCTGAGAATATCCTCCTGGATGATCAGGGACACATCAAACTGTCTGACTTTGGTTTCTCAGTGCAGCTACAGCCTGGAGAGAAACTTAGAGGTACTGAGTATAAAAGGAAACAGATGATGAACTGAAAGTGTTATATATATATAGACAGAGGTTAAAAATGATCTGTTTTCTCTTTTGTTCTAATCAGAGCTTTGTGGGACTCCTGGTTATTTGGCCCCTGAGATACTGAAATGTTCGATGGATGAAACGCACACAGGCTACGGCAAAGAGGTCGATCTGTAAGGCTCCTTTTGTTAACATTTATATCAGCGTACATTTACATTGCATGATGTTGGCTGACGTCCTGAGTTTTGTTCTAATTCTCGGCTGTTTTGATATTTGAAAGCTGGGCGTGTGGAGTGATCCTTTTCACTTTACTGGCCGGCTCGCCGCCGTTCTGGCATCGCAAACAGATGCTGATGCTGAGGATGATCATGGAGGGTCGCTATCAGTTCAGCTCCCCGGAGTGGGATGACAGGTCTGACACTGTGAAAGACCTGGTAAGACGGATTGTTTCAGCGTTCAGTTCTGCCTTGCTATGGAGTAAAGTACCATAAAGCCTTTGACGATGGTTGTGCTCCTCAGATATCCAGGCTGCTGGTGGTGGACCCAGCTGTCCGTCTCACTGCTGAGCAAGCCTTAGCACATCCCTTCTTCAGGCTGTACCAGAAGGAGGACGTGCGGCTCTTCAGTCCCAGAAAGACATTTAGGGTGAGTCACATTTTATTTTGGTTTTTGTTTCCTGTTACTGCAGTTGATTTAAAATTTTAAGCCTTGATAAAAACCTCGACTCTGGTCTGCTGTCCTGTCCTGCGCCCTCAGGTGTTGATCGTCACTGTGCTGGCCTGTATCAGGATGTACAGCCGTTACCGCAGGGCCCGGCCGCTGACTCGGGAGGTGCTGGCCAGAGATCCCTACTCCCTTCGAGGTGTCCGCAAACTCATCGACGGCTGCGCCTTCCGCATCTACGGGCACTGGGTGAAGAAAGGCGAGCAGCAGAACCGAGCCGCCCTCTTTCAGAACACCGCTAAGATCATGCTGCTGGACCTGGAGGACTTTGAAACATAAAAGATCAACCTCATTCCGAACCACGGTGATTTTTTTTTTGTATTTAAACATTTGTGTGTGTCGTCACGTCAGCGTCTCTTTGTGTTTCATTTTAAGAGAATGGAGAATTCAGGGACTGGGATGTTTGTATGCCTTAATGCGCACCGTGGTTCTGTAAGTTAAAGATAAGCATGCACGACTTAATGTTCCTTATCTGCCCTTTGTCTGTGGCTGTCTCAAACTGGTTTTGCCAGGTCATCGTGTTTGCAGTGCCACTTCGCAGTACAGGACACATTGCACAATTGTTTGATAAATCACATCGCAGATCAGTACATTATGTACGTTTGGGATTTTACTTGTTGATCATCGGTGACAGGAGACAATGCGTTTCTAAGCAACTCATGGCTGAAGTGAACGTCAAAGCACTGCGATTAATTATTTCATAGATAATTATGCATGTAAAGACTCAGTAGCAGAGGGATTTTGGTAGAGAGTCTTGTAGCTATCATGCATGCAGACATTCCTCAGTAGGAAACTCACGTACAATAACTGTGAAGACATCTGTGACTGTATTCCCTATTGAAACTAACCAGCACCATTCCCCTCTCAGTTCACTCTTCAGTTTAATACGTGGCACTTTTCCTGAAAGTGCCTGCCTGAGAAATGTACAGTAATTGTACAAATGCAGGTATACATTGTACTGTATATGAAGAAAAAAGGTTTTATTGATAATAAAACTAATGTTGCAGTTTTAATTGACTTTTTCTGTGCGAGTGCTTATTTGGAATCCATTATTTTTTGGCCTTGCGGCTGAGCGGTGGAGATTCTAGTGCTCCGCTGTCCTGATCCGCCATGTCTCTCATTCGCTGATCGAGTTGTTCAGACACGTGCGTCATCTGCTCTCTGATCTCTCTCTCGATCAGTGCCTTCAGTTCAGATTTGGAACCTGAAAGTGAGGAAATTAAGCAGGTACAATACACCATTCAGGGTGCATTTGACTCATTTCTGCATGGTCCTTTTATGATTTGTGATCTTACTGAGTGTGGATCCCTCTGGCCCTGCGATGGAGGCTTCCTGTGTTTGAGGGGAGCTGCCGGTCTTTGGCACTGCCTCCACTTCTTTTTCCATTACATTTTCAACATCTGGTGTAAGAAAAGTACTTGAAAGTATGAATAAATCTGGTCCAAGGTCCTTTAAAATATCCAGAATAGTTTGTTCTCCATTTAGAATTGAACATATTAAGTGCAAGAAGGTTGAAGTTGTTTTTATGTTCGTGGGTTCTTCAATTTGAGGCACTTACATTACAAGGATGTCACATTTTTTTCATCATGAAATGAAAGGCTTAGTGTATTTTAACATTAAACATCTTTGCTTTTTCTCACTCTTCCACGTGAAATGCTTTATTGATCAGACTGTTTCTTACATTTCTGATCTTATTCAGCCCTAGGAAGCACAACAAAAGTTTTAAAAATCTTAAACGTTCTTCATGCTACCTAGAAAACTGCTGATACCCTGTAATATTACCTGGGGCATAAGAATCCTCCATAGTAGGTTCATCCTGGTCTGGAATCCCAGAGTAAGTCAAAGACAAATCAAGTTTTACCTGTGAAAAAAATAATGCTTAATTTTTCTCTCCAGATGCATTTTCACAGGACTGAAGTCAGGCATAATAAAAATGAATGACAGCAGAACTTGCTTGAAACCATTTGTGCAGCATAACTCATTCTTACCTGTGGAGTAAAAATATATTTGTAGAGTTTGTAGTGTCTCACATAACTGTTGTGGATGTAATTTAAGATACAGGTCACCTCATCAGAGCTGAAGAGGTTGATACTAAAGGGAGGTCGCTGCAGTGGGCAAACAGACACGGACAAACATGTCATCAGTGAAAATGTATGGGTGTTAAAATGAGTAAAAGAGACTTGTTGTTGTTTGTTGTTGTTTTACAGACCCGAACTGAGTGACAGAGAAGTAGCTCCTTGCAGTATTTGAAACACTGTTCGATGTTGTTGAGTGGAGTTTCTGCAAGAAAGGAGTTTAAAACACATCCCACATAAATAAGGAACATTTAAAAGCATTATCTGAACAAATGAATCTGCAATATTTGTCCAATGGCAATGATACTGATAATATCACTAATAATGCCAATAATAATGTGACTTTACTTACCTATGTTTGCCTCATGGATGGACTTGATAATGGACAGGAGAGCAGAGGTTTGCTCCTTTCTGAAGCTGCGCTCTCTGCTGAAAAGCACAGTCTGCACATAGAGCTCCAGCAGAACTCCTCTTTTTGGTTCAGGGAGGTCAAGTGCAAACACACTGCATAAAGCGCTGTCACAGAGGAGAAGAGCGGCACAGACCTATGTCAGTGTGTGACTGATTGCGTGTAAGTAGACAGATGTGTTTCTGGTCATAAACAGGCAGAAACCTCTCCAGGTCAGGAATGGACTGCAGTCTGTCGATCTCCTCCATGTCATGGTAACTCACATCTGTCCTGAAAACGCCCAGGGGATGGATTCAGGTTCAGACATGATGGTTAGTCATGCAAGGGGTAAATTAAGCAACATGCAATCAAACTGAACATAATCTGGATTATAAACACAGCTCTCACCATAGCATCACTTTAGCTTTCAGAGGCTGTGGTAGCTGCAGAATAAAACAATATTAAATGTAAAACATTTTAAAGCAGCAGAAAATAGTTGTATGATTAAAAACCAAAAGAAATCAATCGAGCAGACAGTGAAGTGAACCAAACATATGTTGTGAATCAATCGAAACTTGCACACCTTTACTTTCGTATCCATTTTTTTTCTGTAGCCGAATTGTATATTGAGCAAACTGAAAAACAAGAGTGCGTCATGAAAACACTCCACTCCCTATCAAATACTGATTATGTAGTTTTTTTTAAAAAAACCTGAAAGTTATCAGTTGATGTTTGCCATGAGAGCGTGTGTCGAAACCTTACCTTGATTAAAACAGGCTTCAATGAAGCTCCATCATTTCCTGTTTGGCTCCCTCGCTGTATCCTAGCAACGTTATACCCTTTTTTCCCCCCTTTTCCGGTTTAGAGCGGGGCACAGAGCCTTGTACAACAGCAATCCCCACCCTTCTTTTTCGCCACGGACCGCTTACCCTGAATGTAGTTGTTGTAATTAGTGGGAGCCCTGCGCTTGTTTCTCTTCAACGAGAATGCTTCATTGCCTCATTTGCGAGCCTGGAGAGCGGGCTTGATGCGTGAGAATCACCTGAAGCGATAAACCCATATTTTAAGCAGGACTGCTGATATTGTCTCTTATATGCAGCTTTCTTTTTATTGGAAGTTGGAGGCTCTTCTTCTTCTGTCTCTTCATTTGGCATTTTCCCCTTTCCGAGGAAGCTCTCCGGAGACGTTTGTTTTTTACTCATTTTTGCTAGTTTGTGGGCTTACTTTTATACTACTGTATCACGTGATCGAGGCGAGCGGTACCAAATGGCCCCGGTGGTTGGGGACCTCTGCTCTAACGCACTATTTACTGCACTGACTTCCTGCAACTGTTATCATTATCAGTGTGTCCTGGGTCAGATCCCGGGACTGATCCCGGCCCGGGTGGCTATTATTATTATTATTATTATTATTATTATTATTATTAGTAGTAGTAGTAGTAGTAGTAGTAGTAGCAGTAGTAGTAGTAGTAGTAGTAGTAGTGTGTCCCGGGTCGGACACGGGTCTGGTCCCGGGTCCGACACGGGTAAGTCCGGCACAGTTCCGGGTCGTCCCGGCAAAGTCCTGGAAAATTTCCGGGTCGGACCCGGGTAGGTACCGCGTCCGATGCTGAAAAAAATTTCATGCTTTTAATTCAGGCTGACTCGACCAGCTGTTATTATTATTATTATTATTATTATTATTATTATTATTATTATTATAATTAGTGTGTGTGTGTGTCCCGGGTTGGATCCCGGGTACTGATCCGACCCGGGTTGTTGATGTTGTTATTATTATTATTATTATTATTATTATTATTATTATTATTAGTAGTAGTAGTAGTAGTAGTAGTAGTAGTAGTAGTAGTAGTTGTTGTTGTTGTTGTTGTTCCTGTTGTTGTTGTTGTTGTTGTAGTCTCTCTGTGCGTCTTCTGGTAGGTGGTGGTTGGGGACCGCTGATGTACAACACAATGACACCCTAATAAAGTAATAGTATACCCGTAAAAAGTTTATTTGAGAGTGAAACAATAAAATATAAATATAGTAAAAAAATAAATAATAGCAAACAAAAAAATACCTGTAATTATATACATATATAAACCCTGATTAAATAAAATATCGTGCAAAGGGAAAAAATCATGTGGAATACTGATTATTTACGGCAAGTCATCTTTACTCATAGACGTTAATTTTTTATTTTGTTTTATTTGTGAGTCGAAAGTGTCCCTTTAAATCAACTAGCAAGTTATACTTTCACTGCTATTTCCCATTACACGTCAGTATTACAATGACCGGGCCATTGACAGTAACTGTAAGTAGGCAACAAAATCACTACTATTAGCAGCCTGGACTACATTAAGTATTAACTACAACCGTGCTTTACTTAACTGTGGGTATTCGGCCTACCCAAAGGACAAAAAGTACTGTAAGTAAAGTGAACTTATAGTGCGTCACAAAACTCTCAATACTGAAACAACAAAACATAAAATCCGACTTGCAAACTTGCATGAGCGCACTAAAACGGTATGAAAACAGTGCAAATGTAAAGAAAGACAAGCTCTCTGCCATGGATAAAAACATATTGAAGATGTGAACTGTCATTTTCATTGAGGACACAGTTGCCGGTTCATTTGAACGCCACGGCTCTCCTCCATCGTTGCTGCATGGCGGCTGTATCCATGGCAGCGGGATAAACCTGCCTGAGCGTGCGTCCCGCCAGCAGCCAACATCCGCTTTCCTTTGCGGTTTCTGGGCCGTTTTTGCGCATCTTTAAGTGCGCCGTTGTGTGTCGGCGCAGCCCTGTGAGGCAGGTTGGGTCTCACTCTGAAGCTTTGGGGCAATTTGCGGTGACTGCTGCGACTTCCGTGTTTGCCGGTTCACGCCTGGGTAAGTGATGCAGACTGCTGAGTTGAAGTAAATGGATTGACAGGAGCGGGGCATCACCTTCCTCTCCCCTGTCTCACGTTTCAGCGCCAGCATTAGGCCTTAGCATCTCCATAAAGCAGCCACGGGCAGCTCGCCTTGCCCCCGAGACTGCTTGTCCATACTGACTGAGCTGTGCAGCGCAGTTTAAGAACATTATCCCCCTTTAATCCACTTTGCCTTCTGCTGCATGCAGGTGGACAGACTGTCAGATGGAGCAGGGTGGCACTCTCAAACACCCGCTCCCATATTTAATTGCGCTTTTATTTTGGAAACTACCCATCTCATACTGAACCTTGATGCTGGATTTCACCTGTTGTTTAATAAGTATCCTTAATCATCTACTGATTACTTTGTAATTAGCAGAGTCTTCTTCTCAGACATGGAGGACCCCGATATACGACAACAGAAGCTGGACAACCAGGTAAAGATACGAGGATTGATAGCGTTTGACGTAGTTTACGCATAAATATGTTTTGCCGTGTTTTGATTGAAATGCACCTCAGATAACTTGAAATGAGATGTCACTTTCAAGTCGAGTAAATTTTGGCCCTGTTCGTTTATCAAAGCATATGTAGGATAGTGATCACAGCCTGTGCTGACAGTGGATGGATGGGGGCCTATTCGTTGTTGAATTGGCCAACAAGTGCTTAAAAGTGAGGCAGAGCTTCGCAAAGAAATAAAGCTTTCCTGAGTCTCATGAGGTCATGGCTACCTGTGAGAACCACCTGCTGTTTGAAGCCACAGCTCAACTGTGGCACAGAGGTGTTTACACTTTACAGGATGTGAGCTATTGCCAGTGAAGTAATACAGAAATATTTTAACCCAGCATGATCAGAGCAGAAGCACTACTATTAATAACAGCTGTGGGAACCTGATAGTACAAATCCTAAATGAGTACTAATAGTTGTACAAGTAGTAAACACAATTCAATCCACAATGGACAATTACTATCTAGAATTTAATAAAATACTACAGCCGATATAAATTGTATTACAGATATAATATCTCAATTATCTGGTTCCTTTCTTTGTTAAATCATAGAATATAACAATGGCTCATAATACCCATGGTGTATCTTATGGTCGATTGAGTTTAGTTGGCATTAGGTGCATTTAAAAAGCAAAAATACCTGCGAATGTGATGAAATGACCGAATGTGATATAAGCACTGAAAGCGGAAAGATCACACACTGACAGTAAGACAATGTACATTAAGAACAGTTTTTCCACCAGTTTTTGTTATAGTTAAATGACTATTAAGAGATAAGACACACCATTTTTTCTGTGTAGCTGTATGAACTTTGTGCGTCGATGTAAGCGAACAGTTTGAATTTCACGGCCTAATGCTCAACTGTCCTGCAGCGAATCCTTTTGATGAAAAAGCAGCAAAAGAAGAGGGCTGATTCCCAAATGGTGGTAGCCAATCGGGATGCTCGCCAAAAGAACAGGAAGCACAAAGCTGCACGCTCTGATGAGACGCCGCTGTTGATCAGCCAATCCCTGAGCAGCACTTCCCTGAGTGGTTAGTACTAGAATAACTGAGCTGAAGACTATTTTTTATAGAAAATGTATGGTGGAGTTATGTTCAAATTCTTAAATATTATTAAACACAAGTTATTTTTGTGTGTTTTTCGTGGAGATCAAGTTGAACATGCCCATGACAACCCATTGGATGAGATCACACTGGGCGAATATGACATGACAGCGAGCATGACGTTAGATGAGATGTCTTCAGAGAAGCCTGCTACTCCCAAGAAAATGAACTTGGAGATTGACAAAGAGCCCGAGGCGAAGGAGGAGGTGGAGAACGACCTTCATGTGGAAGAAAAAAAGACAAAGAAGAAAGATGTGAAAAAAGACAAAAGCAAACGTGAGAATATGCGAAGCAGAGTATTTTATTCTAACGTGAACGTGTCAGTGTGGATGTTCTGTGTTCTCATGCACGCTAATCGAGGCTTTGCTTTAATAAATGACTGCTTTTTCAGAGATGGAACAGAATGACGAGACGGAGAAGGAAAAAGACAAAGAGAAAAAGGAGAAAAAAACTAAGAAGAAAGACAAAGTGAAAGAATCTGAGGAGCCTCAGAAAGCGAACAAGACAACCAAACAAGAGCGTAAAAGTAACATCAGTAATCAGTTTATCACCCATCAGTCGAAAAAACATTTTCACTGACTCACCGTTAAGATTTAATATTAATCCAGCATTTCAGTTTGAGCATATAATTCTATATTTAACAACTTTACTACATATGAGTGTCTCCTCTTTTGCAGAGAAGCACTTACCAGAGGTTTCGACCCAGGAGGCAGAGCCAGTGGTGGAGGAGGCAAGTCCAAAGAAGAACAAACGTGATGAAAGTGACGATGAAGAGGAAGACGGGTCCAAGAAGCCCGTGCCTCAGTCACCTAAGAGGAAAAAACAGCTCGACACATGTGAGCGATAGTCTGGTCGGTGTTGTGATGAACAATACTGGAAAGTTGTTGCAAAGCATAATGTCGCGCGTGTCATCTCCACAGCCAGGTGCCAAATCAGCGACGAGAGCAAAGACGAGGACCTCCAGGGAAAGGAGAAGAAGGAGAAAAAGACAAACAAAGCAGAGAAAACCACGCCGAGCCTGGCTTCCCTTAACTCCAACTACAGGGAGGGTTCATCCTCAGGCAGTGACTCGAATGACAGAGTGGGACATCACGAGCTGTTTGGTGTATTGTCAAAAGCAGACTTATCTTGATTCGTCACAGACAGCATGGAAGAAATGACCGGTGGTGAAACCGCTGTCGCTCTGTCTCCTTTCAGTCGACGTCTCCAATGTCGGTGGAGGATCTGGAGAAGTTTGCTCTGCGCCCGGCCCCCAGAGACGTGACGATCCAGTGCAGGGTCACCAGGGACAGGAGAGGCGTGGAGAAGGGCATTTACCCGACATACTACCTCCACATGGAGAAGGAGGATGGCAAGAGGGTTGGTGCTTCTGCAACATATGGATCCAGTCTTAATAATGTGATTCTGTTTTCTTGAGTTTCTATCCACGTTCTCCTCACTGTCTGTTGTTTTTTCATTGTGCCATCACAAAGGTGTTTCTAATGGCGGGCAGAAAGCGGAAGAAGTGCAAAACGTCCAACTATCTCATCTCCACTGACCCCACAAATCTGTCCAGAGACACAAACTGCTACATAGGAAAACTAAGGTATGAGCCTGGTTTATTTGTACCAAAGCCAATTAACTATTATTTTATTTACATTATTTACTTTCAAGATTCCTTAGATAATAATCAAAATGCATTGTCATCACAACAAACAAGTGCCTCTGCAGCCTGGATGTTAGTAAAAGCTGCATTCCATTGAGTTGTCCCAGTCTCAGGGCTCTGGTTTTGAGTGCGCTGGCTCAGCGGTAAGGCTGGTGTGCCCACGTGGAACAGAGCTATTGTTAATGTTATCCCACCTGTGTGTCTCCTGTCATGGCAAGTAAAGATGTCTGCTGTGAAAAGGGCTCTATGAAAGAAAGTGTTGCTGTAATTAAAATAATTCAATTGCTTTCTGGATCTCTATTTTAAATCAAAACACTGGATTCACAGGTTTAACTTACATTTGTAATTCGGACAAACCTGACATTTTCATCTCCCGCAGAAGATTTCAAATCGCGTCCCTAACTCGCTCGTTTCAGGTCCAATGTTCTGGGTACAAAGTTCACCGTCTATGATGGAGGTGAAAACCCAGAGAAAAAGCCTTTCATCAAGGAGTGTGAGTCAGTGCGGCAAGAGCTGGCAGCAATTTGCTATGTGAGTGTGAACTTACTCTGTACACTCAGCACCCAGTGAACACAGCACATCAGGAGATAAAAACCTGTCATACAACTGGCTTTCATGTTCCAGGAGACCAATGTGCTGGGATTCAAGGGTCCCAGGAAAATGACAGTGATCATCCCTGGCATGCTGGAGAACGACGAAAGAGTGTCCATTCGTCCCAAAAACGTAAATTTAAACAATAATCCTCACTTTCTAAAACTTGTAATGTCAGTTAAGTGTGGAATATGTCAGAGGAAGTGACATTTCTGCCTCATGATAGGAGCTCGAGACTCTCCTGGTGCGCCACGCGAACAGCAACACAGACAAACTGGTGACGCTGGTGAACAAATCCCCGAGCTGGAACGAGCAGACCCAGTCGTACGTGCTTAACTTCCATGGACGCGTCACCCAGGCCTCCGTCAAGAACTTCCAGATCATCCACCCTGACAACGGTAAGATGTGTCTCTCTTCTTCTATCACTGAACATCACAAAAACAGTTCAGTTTTATTTAGAAGGTCACCCTCATCTATCACCTCTCTTCTCTTCCTCTCTGCCCCCCTCCCCCCCGCTGATGTCTTTTGCAGAGGATTACATAGTGATGCAGTTTGGCCGTGTGGCGGAGGACGTCTTCTCCATGGATTACAGTTTCCCCATGTGTGCCCTGCAAGCCTTTGCCATCACCCTGTCCTCCTTTGATGGCAAACTGGCCTGTGAGTGACCCATGCTGGTGTGCCTCAGGTTCTTAATTAGATCTCTGACACTTACAGTTTAAGCTAAAATAACACCCAGAAATTTGCCACAGGGTCATTTTTTCATGTTTTGTAACCTGGTGCATTCTATACACCAAATATGGGGGGAAAACGCCACAGACTTAGACTTGTTTTATAGGTCCAGTATTATTTTACCACTGATTTTATATTGAAGTGGAATCAAAGTTAGTACAAGCTAAATCAGCTGTCTCTCTTTTCTATTTGCCAGATGTGTAAAGAACTCATGCAATTAAAATATTGAAGGCAACTGTGTAAACACTACCGGTGAAACATTAAATGATGAAGATACAATGTGTGCATGTCTGCGAATGGTTTTTTATTTCAAAACAGAAAGATGCCACTGCTGCACGCAGTTTAGCATCTTCGCTTCTTATCTTAATCTCAGTGGATTTTTCCAAAAAACTCAACCTGACACTTTATGTTTCTGCAATCATCCCCTCACATCTTCAGCAGTCAGATTACATGCTGCTTCCCCCCCAGAGGTCGTATCTCTAGCTGCTTGCTATCGTCATGAGAGCCTTTATCACATAGAAGGAAACATTTTTATCAAAGTACTAAAAAAGTGAGAAAAACACTCGTATCAGATGTCACAGGAATGCAAAAAGTTCCTGCTGTTGCACGATATGAAGTTTTATTGCTGATCTCGAGCACGTTCGCACTGCTTCACATGAGGGGACAGAAAGTCTACGAGGTCTCCACAAATAAAAATAGTCCTCTGATGTACTCTGTGGTAAAGTGTGTTGATCAGAAGTGCACAGATATTTTTGATAACCAAAAAAAAAAAAAAACACTGAAACCTCTGTCATCGCATGGACACGACTACCTGTGCGCTAACATGCTGTTTACGTGCTCCCTGTTCAAGTGTGCATTGCCATCTTATATTTGAAGCTTCGCTCATACTTGCTGCTGCACACTTCAAAAGCGATGAAGCTGACTCGCGTCGCCCCACTGCAGCACAAATTAATATTCTGGTTTTAGTATAAATCAGGTCACATCCTAATCAGACAAGACAAACAGCGTGCGTGCCACTTCAGTTGAACGAAACTGAGCTGGCACACAGTCTTGCTGACGATGACTTCCTCTTGATCTGTTACAGATTACTTCATGCACCGCTCTATGTACCACCAAACACAGTGAGACACAGACACACTGCCTGTAAGTTAGAATGTTTACAGTCTGATGATTGTAATACTTATAATAAGGGTACAGATCATGTGCTTGAGTAATGGTTAACTAATGCATGACTTTAAAGTTAACAATATTTCAGGACCATGCATTAATTAAAATCAAAAACTCATCTTCCATCCACTGTGTTGAAAATATGTCAAAAATACCATTCTATTATATCAATGGTTTAAAAGCCTATTGCATATTATATCCAAGGGTGGGAATGTCCAAGAGCATGCACTCTGTACACTGTGTAAAAAGGGAATCATTTGCCAACTGTTTAACAGCAGCTTCATGAAGCCTTCCTGAGCCCATGTAATATCCTCCACTCAATCATGTGTTCACAAAGCGGTGAACTTCGCTCCATCCTTCTTTGTAAATGACTCGGCCTTTCCAGGATGCCCCTTTCATACACAACCATACTATCACCAATGAACCTGTTAACTTGTGAACATGCACCTCAGCTCACTGTGAAGGGTGAAAGGTTAAACAGGAAAAGCGAATAAAGACAATTTCATGAAAAGACCAGCCGAAGTGTGACGTGAGCCTCAAGCCTTACCCCTTTCACACAATTTATTTACAACTGCTCTCTTAAAAAAGCACATCCTCTCCCAGCCGTGATGTGAGTGATAGCGACCAGTGTGAAAAGACTCACTGAATCCTCCCTCTCTCAGTCTGCGCTCGGGGCAGCGTGACTTGAACGAGAACAGGAAGCACCAAGCTGCACGGGACTGAGGTGATGTCTGGGCTGTCTGGTGCGATGGATCGGTGGTCTCTGCTGGGGCTGAAGCTGACGCTGCTGTTTCTGCTCACGTCTACCAGCACTGTGTGTCTGCACGGATATCCCAACACAGGTTATGTCTCTGCCAGTACTTTTGGTTTTTAAAAAAGGGATAAAAACTCATGTCTATCCACCGAAACAGTATTTAAAAATGCTCATCAGTGTTGGTTGGATTGTACTTGTTGGAAAAAGTTTTCTACTTAAAAAGAGGAAAGCCTTTTATCAATGTTTTTTATAATAATAGCTAGAGCTGAAGAGTTGATGGCTTATTTTAAGGTGAAGAAGACCTATAACCATGTGTTAATTAAGGCTTTTTCATTTTACAATAAACCTTAAGAGATGGATCACAGAATAACCAGACATCTGTGTAAAAATGTCTTCTGAGGCTCAGCTGAAGCGAATATGACACTTCAGTGGTCTGACTTACACAAATCAAGCAGGCACTTGCCAAAATTCAAGTTTTATTAGATACTTAAAACACTCTTAATTTGCAATATTTGGAATATTGCTGCTCTTGTGTATTTTCTCCCACATCTCCACCTCGCTTTGAATCTGCTTTAAGAAGGAATCTCTTTGTGGGTTAGGGTTAGGAGTCAGGGTCAGGGTCAGGGTTAGGGTTAGGGTTAGGGGTAAGGGTTAGGGTTAGGGTAGGACAGGAGAGACAATTACAGTGACCAATAACGCTTTCAATCTACATGTAGACGTGAGTATTTTTTAAAGCTTGTTGTAAATGTTTGTCTTAGATGTGGACCACAATCTCCTCTGTGTGAACGATTACCTGTTCACCATCAACTGCTCCCTGCGCATCGCACCACCAGAGAAGCCCTCCGACAACAACAGCTCCTACTGGCTCACTTTCACTGAAACATATGAACTGTGAGGCTCTGTTTTCCTGGCACGCGTTCATCACGGATGGCCTTAAATGTGGTGTTGATAGTGCGTTTCATCAGTGCTCTCCTCCTCTTCTCATCGTACAGAAAGAAGTTCATGTGCATGCTGACAAACACCGATGGGTTTTTCTTGTGTTCTGTTAAAAAATCCTATCCGCCGCCTGATGACGATGACTCTTCAGAGCCCTTTTCAGATACAGACTGCTTTGCAATCTCGCTGTGTCCCACCCAAAATGGTGTGCCTAAAACCTGTGAGGTGCTGGATAAAGAATATTATCCTGTGGCAAACAGTAAGGAGCACACTGGTCTGTTCTCATAACACACAGAACCCATTCATATGTGTTCAGACAGACTTTGAAAACCTGCCTTCGGTGTGTGTTGTGTCTTCCCTGTCTCCTCTCATTAGTCAAACCAAACGCACCGTGCTGCCTCACGGTCAGCCACAACTCTAATCAACAACACTTCACCTGGAAAAGTACTTATGAAGAGTACAGTCCGTTCACCGATCTCGTGGACAACCTGAAGTATCAGCTCCATTATTACAAGAGAGGAGACAAACATAACGTAAGAGTCGGTAATAAACAAGGATGAATGGGCTTCAGTACAGCTCAGCTCTTTCCTTTTGAGCTTCTAGTTTCATTCCATCCTGTCTATTTCTTTCAGGTGACATCGCACGACATTAACATCAACAGTTTGCACTTTTCTGTGGACGATGAAAAACTTGTGCCTGACACTGAGTACGCTGCCAGAGTGCGGTCCAGTCCTAATCTGGCTCATTACAAGGGACACTGGAGCGACTGGTCCCCTGAAGTCCACTGGAAGACAGATGCAGCTGTGATTGGTAAGTTTCCCCCAAATGGTCGGCTGAACATGGATTCCTTTGATCCACTTTCTCCTCCTGTATGTCCACACAGATGTCACATCGAAGGCATTTGTGTCTGGACTGGGCAAGGTGTTCATCCCCCTGTGCGTGATGGTGCCGCTCGTCTTACTTCTGTGCTATGCTCCAGTTAAAAAGTGAGGTCCTACTCCTGCTTTTCTCTCAGCAAATGCCAAACCACCACCTAAAACCTAAATGCTACCTTTATATTCTGCACACTTACAGGTGGAGGCAGAGTGCCTTCATCCCTACTCCAGCACCCTATTTCCACTCCCTGTACAGTGACTGCCAGGGAGATTTCAAGGTAAGTTGAATTTAAAATAGTGACAATTATCACAGGAGACTGTCCCTAAACACGATTGTGATTGCAGAGCTGGGTGGTGACACAAGAAAAAACTACAGACATGCTGAAGGCAGAGGAAACACTCCACATCGACACGCTGACCAAGTGTGCAGATATCCAGGAGGCCGAGTGCCAGCCCCACTTTCACCACCCGTCAATGGAGGGCAGCACATACAAAAACATAGCCGACCCAGGCTGCGATGATTTCTCTCTCCTGGGCATCCCGTACGCCGTGAGCACCATGGCTCCGCCGTCAGCTGCACAGGGCTCACTCAAAAGTCTGACCCACAGCTCACAGGTCGGGAGCCCTGCTGAGGGAGACTCGGGGTGCTGGCTCTGCAGCCACACGTCTCTGGAGAAGGACCCTCCCTTTTACTGCAACGAGTACTGCACCCTGAGCAGCTTCCAGCAGATGGGTCCGCTCACAGCTGAGCACCACCAGGGCCAGTCGACAAAATCCTGCCCAACAGGGATGATCATAATGGAAGCGGTCACTGACTGTGAACTTTAAATAATGTTGGCCCTTGAAGTTCAGCGACACACATATACACGGGGAAACATAATGCTCCATAAACAACTCTCCCACTGCATCAAGCTAGAGATAAGTGCACTAAATTCCTCACTTTTGTGTCACAGTACAGAGGTTTTTGGCTCTTGTGTTTCTATTTAGGGACCACTTTGATTTCCACAGCATTCCACAGCAGAATGCATAATGCAGATAATCTAAAATATTAATTGCATAACCACTGGCTTGCATTAAAGGAGTTTAATGCAATCTATCTGAGGGTGACTTCAAATTCATTTTGTCAGATTTTTCATGACTAAATAGTTTGCTTTTTTTTAGTTTGAACTTTGTTTATACTTTACTCTTTTAATAAAGAAAATGCAAACCTTTTGTAGAAAGTTTTATTTACGCCAACACATACATGAACAAAGCACCATATAACCTTAAAGTCTGATACAGAAGTAAGCCTACCTGCCTCAGTCATCATGGCCACTTTTATTTATTCCATAGCAAACACTCTGAATAACAAAAAGACAGCCAAGGCAGCAGATTCTATCATATATTACAGCATGCTGAATAGAAAACCTGGGAAAGAGAATTAGACAGAGCCATCTAGAGACACTAGTGAGATACAACAGTATAAAAGTGCCATTCATTATACAGCAGTTGAAATACTGACAATGAAATAAGCTAATTTTACATTAAATTTATGGAAAATAAAGGGGGAAAACATAAAGGAATAGACCCTGTGAAAGAGCAAAATAAAACAAAGACATTTTCTTCCTTGAACAGTGATGACAGCCAGCTTGCATGGAGTTGATGAAACTGGTACCGAGCTGTGTCCCTTGCACCACATAAGACAATTAATGTTTAAAAAGAAATGACCGGGTGCTGAAGCACCCATCCCCTCCCAGCATTATGCGCCAACTGGCAGTTAAGAATGAAAACTGATAGGTCAAAGGAGAACGGATGGCACAGAATGTGTGGAGTTTAAATAGAAGTCTTTAAGCAAGTCCTGATGTGAGAGGAGCACATTCATTGAGAGACTGAGCGGGGAGGTGATTCTTGTTAAACCCATTCCTTCTGCCACAGCGGAGCGAGTCTTCGCCCTTATGAGGGGGAGAATTTTTTGGCTTGTGCTCGAACTCTTTTTTCATATTCTACTCTGTTTTGGCTGGAAAGGGGTTAAAAAAATAGCAGTTATCACGGTGCTCTGACCACCTATTCAAATCAGAAACACTATGCAAGAGAAATGAAATGATATTTTGACCAATGTGACAAAATTAGGAAAGGTAGGAATCCTCTTCTGCCAGATGTATTTTTCAGAGTCCTCTAAAAGCTCTGTATTTTTATCTTGTGCACACAAATTAAAAAGCTCTGGACAGACACACTGTGTGACTGCTTACCAGTGGGAAGTTAAACTCACTCAGAACATTTCACTAACAGGCACCTCAAAACAACAAAATATCTTACAACAGGTATCAAAATATTTCCTTTCTTGACATTTTGGGTTTTTTTTATTAGATTAAGAAGCACATGTAGCAAAACTCGCCATCTGCACACATCTCTCAGCTGAAACTACAAGGGGCACCACGCACACACAACACAAATATTTCAGCAATCACTGGTTGTTGGGCTGATGGTGGCCGGTTGAAAATTTTTAAATATGGCCAAAACCGAATCAATACCTGTTTGTTTCAGCTTCTTCAAGGCCGGAGGAGAATGGGCCTCAAGCATAAAGTTTCTACCTCAACGTTTAGTGCAATTGCACTTGTTCCTCCATTCCTATTGTATCAATACTGTGCGTGATAAGGCTTTGGGTAATAATAGTACAAGTATAACTGCAAGTATAACTCATCAGCTTCAACCTTGAAACAGGTTTTGCCACTGTTTCTAAGATATCAATGCTCTAACACTTCTAGTGATAGAGCATTTCAGCATCATGTCTGAAAAGATGAAAGATAGTAGCCAATGTCACTCACCAGTAGATTGTGTAAGCCTCTGCTTGGGCTGGATCCTGGATATTTGGTTCATTTAGGAGTTCCTGGATACCTAATAAGATCTGTAGGATGAATAAACCAACCAGACGGATTTCAAGATCAGCAATTCATCTGTGTGCCTAATTCCCAGCAGAATTAACAAAAATGAACTCATTCGCTAACTTATTTCAAAATAAAATTATTTGTTTCTTTCAAGTTGTATAATTCAAAAACTATACAAAGATGACATCAACGTTTCTGTGGCCACTTACAAATTTACAAATACAGAATGAAACCAAAGAAAGAAAAAAAAAAAAAAGCTTTTGGAGAAGCCCTGTAAATGTAAATGAGGTGTGCTCGGCAATCCAAACCTGCTTTATTGTGATGGCTGGTCTCCAGTCCTTGTCCTCCTCTAGAATAGATAGGCATACTGTGCCTGATGGATACACATTTGGATGAAAGAGTGGAGGCTCAAATTTACCTGAAACACACACATAAGGGCACTTGAGTCTCAGATCCATTACAAATGTTGGACACGATGAACAAAGTCCCCAAATGTCACTGGGCTTTTTCACAGCATCAACTGAACCGTTCCACTAATGGAACTTCTGTTGCAGCTTCTGTTGTTCACGGAAGCAATGACTTAATGTTATTTTAATGTGACATTCAGACAACAGCACCCTTGTTGCTGCATATTACAAACACCGTACGTCACAGTGGCCCGACACTGCAAGTGACCCCCAGCAGTAATGTAATGATTTAGTTCACACAATAGGCCAGTATTGTACTCCAAGGAAAATGTTATGTTTAAGCAGTTGAATTGTCACAAATGGTTTAGTACCATGGCTGCATCATCTCCGAAAATAATTACTGGCAAATGGTGCACAATGCTGTGAAGAATGGAGGATGGATGTGTGTGTGTGTGTGTGTGTGTGTGTGTGTGTGTGTGTGTGTGTGTGTGTGTGTGTGTGTGAGACCACTGGTTGGTGCCACCAATTAACATCCAAATTATATCTTATGAATGGCAATAGAGGGTTAAAATGAAAACAATTCCTTACAATGAATGTCAAGGCCCCGAGTGGCATGCAGTTGAGAGACGGTCCATTGCTTTTAGATCAGCTTCAACAACCTTTGCCGTGTTTAGAAGTCATTAACAAGCTTTTACACACAAAAGGATGATGTGAGAAAAATGTGTGTTTGCTACTGCTGTGATGGTCCAACACGGGTTATCCAAACAATTGAAACCAAGGTGTCAAGCAGGTCTGACAGTGCTCAGCTTTAGTGAGAGCGCTTGAACACGGGTTACCATTTCAATTACAGCGTTACAGCTGGTGTCAAGATAGAACTTATGCCTGGTAATGCAAAATGCCCTCAAAGGAAGACATGTGCTGTGGTGTGCACCTGACTTTATATTCCACGAGCTGTTTTTCTGTGTAGCATTTGTTAGAGTCCATCCTACTGACTGAATAATGCAGATAGATTTCTACAAGCATAGCAACAGTATGCCTCGTAATCACAACAACAGTTGTGTTTACAATGAACATGGGTCAGATGCAGTAACTCACATTTTGGAGGTGAAGAAGGATAGTCATCCTTGAACAACATGCGCAGTTTAAAGAGGCCTCCTTCCCACGGAGTCTGAGGAGACGCACAAGGAGACATTAGATCAGCTTTCTTAACAGAAAGTCATGTCATATTCACGCAAGCTTCTGCCAAAAATGACTCTCAAAACCTTGATGCCAATTTTAAAAGGCAGGTTTTAATCACTCATCACTGTTAAAGCTGTCAAAATAAATTCTCATACTTTCACAACTATTACAGTCCCTGAAAAACTACCTACTGTATGCTGGTGCCATGGGACATGCAAGATATACATCAATGGTTTTAATCTACAACATAAATTCTTCAAAAACCATATTTTGCATCCGTTACAGAAATGTCTGCCTTATAAAGCTCTCTGTGTTCTGTTTAGCAGTGGTTGCTCTGTAAAAGCAAAAGATGTACTGTATGCAAACAGACTATGAAGCATAACATTACCCCTTTCTTGCCAGGAATAGCACATTCCCAATTCATGAGATTCATGGTTCCATCTGGATTTTTCGTTGGTACAGCAACAAATCCCTGAAAAATTGAATAGGACAACAGACAGTTAAGACAAGTTTACGAACGGTTAAAAGACCAGTGTTTACTAGAGGACTTAACGCTGTATAGCAAAAGCTCAAACAGACTCTGACAGTTAATCCAGAGTAGGTGCATCTCATAAGACAGTACTTACAAAAGGATGGTCCTTCCGCCATGCCTTGCGCTCCTGGGCAAGCCGGCTCAATGCTATGCCTGACATGATTAGCGGACTCCTGTAAAGAGAGAAAATGTCAAGTCAATTACATGAAACCGTGCCCACCATCAGGTCTGACTTGACAGTGTGGACTGTCTTTAAAGCTGAAACGATTAGTCAATCATGTCATTCATAAAACAAAAAAGCCAAGGAGGATATAGCTATTTTTGTCTACTTTATATCACTCTAAATGAAACATCTATGGTTTTTGGACTATTGCTCCGACAAACAGTTTTAAAAATGGCATGTTGGGCATTAGGACGGGTATTCCTTCCTCTATTTTCAGACACACTGTGAACAAAATTAGAGATAATAATAATTATAATAGAGAAGAAAAATCTGATTAACTGATAACTAAATGGCAGCCCTGACTCTCAACGCAATAAGATGTAACCTCCTACACTGTGTTAAGTGGTCTAAGCAATGATGCTACTACATGACAAAGAGCATGGCTTCATGTTGTTACAGAGACACGAGAAACATGACTTTGGTTGAGCTGTCACAGATTTGAACTGATGAGAGCTTGCCAGACACAAGGGTTGATTCTGTGATTGTAGTAGTGTGAATACACGTACTCTTCTGTGTAGTACTACATGGTGATATTACAGTATTAAAAGTTGAAAACTTCTAATACAGTATACAATGATCAGCTACAGTTGCCTATTTGCACAGCAAAGGACTTCCTACATACATTTTCATATACAAGAGTAAATTAAATCTCTCTTCACTAGATGAATGTATATTAATACATTAAATCACTTGGCTACAATTATGGTTAAACATTACTTAACCTATCCATGGCTCACCATGAAAGATTGTAAATTTACACTTGTACTAGCTTAAATTTTGGCAATTGTAGCAAACATCATGGCAACGGCAGTCCAAATCTAATTAAAAACTCTAATTAAGGTCCTCCATTGGAATGTCTAATGATCTCGTAGCAACGATGCTTTGGAGGTAATATCAACCAGGAAAAGCTACAAAATAGAAAATAATCCCAATAACTAGTAGCTGCCCACGCAGTGCTTACTAACTTTAGAGCAGCGGAGTTTTACTCTAACTATAACATCTCAGGTCGTAATGTTAACCTGTTTTCATCAGGCTTACAATAATGTGCTTAAAAGTATAGTTTGAGCCGACATGCCTGACAAGCTAACGGTTCTAGCAAAGTAAACGTTAGCCAGTGTGCGATAGAGGTCTATAAAAGATGCGTCTCATACTCTTTCGGTATGTGCCTGGTGTTAAATCCAAGGGCCCGGGGAAACTGAACCCTTAACGATTCATTTGTTTCATGTTCGTTGAGCTTTACTGTAAGCTTGCTGTCAACGCAAACGTCCACAAACTACCAAAGCAATTCCATTAGCAAGCTAGCCGGTTAGCTTCGTAAGCTAACTCATGTGCGCCAGAATCGTGCTATATCTTAACAGGCGCTGGCGCTGTTAGCGTCTGACACGGCCTGATGCAGCACAAAAATGCGCAATTGCACTTGATTTGGACACAATTTTGGATGACAGAAAAGTGGTCACTACCTTTCTTTTAGCGCTTAATAATATCTAATCTAGCTTGACAAGATGGGATGCGAACTATTCAACAGGAATAAACCATATCATAATCCATTAAAGAATAGGGACAAAGAACGCCAGAGCTAAAAGGCGCACATTTGTGCTTTACCAAACTAGCGAAAATGGCGCAAACTGAAGCGGGTAAAATATCACAATACACGACAAAATTAACATGTTCCTTAATTAAGGAAAGGCTCCTACCTTTCAGTATGGCTGCACTTGCTCTGGTAAATAAGGGAAATGTATTAATCGGGCTCAAATCCCGTTAAACCTTGCAAAGTTTCCCTCCTGAAAAACCCAGCGCTACGTCTCAAGCCAGACACAGAAAAAGCAAAGCGAAACAATAATCTGTCCTTCACTTCCGTCTTTGCTTAAATACCCCTAGGAAGCTTAGGCTGCGCGTTTGTCTTCGAACTCTATGTGTTGTTGACTGTCTTTTTAACTTCCGATGATTCAGCCGAAAGATTTTAACTGGTTATTAGTTTATTAGTTTCCACTTCATTCGAGTAGCAAAGCTTCTGTTGATCGCAAAGTTGTTGATCTTTACTTTGCGGTTGCTGCTCATCGCTCATGCGCTGTTTCGATGTCCAACGTTACTCGTTCATAAAATAAAGCAAGCTACGATCTCACTTTTAAAATATACGAAAGGACCATCATGTTTATAATTTTTGTTATTATCTGTTACCTGCCTACTGTTTATTTAAACAATTTATAGATTCATTGAACCAAACGTAGTTTTCCTTTTTCACATATCATTAATGTCCAAACGCTTGGTGTCCAATTCTAGCTGGGCACAGGTGGATTTCTATCTTCTCCCATATAACATCTTTGCCCAGACCAAAGACTGTAAACCCGAACGACTGACAAATCACATAACATTTGTACAATTACAAAAGACCAAGCTAACTTGAGGTTTTCTTGGTTGTAAGACACATATTTACTAACGTTTTTAATCTCTAGTGTAGAAACAACGAATAATAAAAAAAAGTATCGTCTACATTTAAACAGGCATTTTCAAGGCAGCTATACCATTACAACCTGTTTTGAGCAGGTGACACAAGAGGTCGCTGTTTATCAAAAATCAGGATTTGTTGTCATGATTTATTCATTTATTTGGTCGTTTCTACAGTGTCTCTAACCCGCTTTCTGTCCGATCTACATAATATATGATAACTGCAAAAAGCTAATCGTATATTTTCTATTGTGTATCAAAATAATAATGAACCATTTCCACTATGGCAGAGCCACAGGGTAAACATCTCTGACGGGAAAAAAAGACACACATGAATGACAACATTTTTATTGAGTTTACCTTATGCAAGACCATATAGATCTACCCCCTTAACCTCATACTTAGTTTGTATATTTTTAACATTGCATAAGATCATATAGAAGTGATCGATGTAGTGATATGAGAACCTTATTCATTTAAGTAACTGCTAGATTGAGGAAAAATGACACATTCATTCCCTCTGATTACAAGTGTGATCATCTTCAATCATGCATTACAGTGGTCTGTGACTTATGACTTGAATGCAAAACAAACTGGGCACTTATAAGTATTAGGCTACAGATCTGATAAGTTTGTCCATCACATGAAATGATTATCAATGCCAAATGGTCAACCAGACAACCTGTTTGTGAAGGGCATTAAAGGTAATGTAGCTGCTTAAGTAGAGGAGTTTAACACCTCAGACCAGAGTATATCAAATGAGGTTACAACTGAACCAAGCAAATCAAACACAAAAACACATTAAATCTCATCGCGGGAAGAAAAAAAAAAAGTCTCAAAAGAAGACCCAAATAAACCTTTGCTTTGAGCCAACGCAGGTTAAGTTTCCTCATACTAAAAGTGAGCATCTCTGCCGTCAGAGAGGGCGGAAAGCAAGATTGTCTGCAACGCTCAAGCATAGGCTGTCAGAAACGGATGGAGTATCTTATGCACGTCCGTGTGAGCATCAGTTCGTGTGGAGTGGGGAGTGCTAGTTGCCATTGGTGCAGTCACACAAGTCAGACGAATGTTAACATGTGCGAGGGAGTGCAAGACAGTACAGAATTGGAAGGCTTCAGAATACTATAGCAAATGTAAACACAGCCTTGCTCTGGCAGGAAATCCAGTCTACTTTGATTGAACCTCTTTGCAGATGTCAAATTTTGCACTTTAAAAGCCCTTGTGTGTGTGTTTGTGTGTTTATACATATATATACGTGTGTGTGTATATCTATATCAAAAACATGCATCCATACTTGTTTCCCCGACAATATAAAAACTGTTTTAGTCAAGTGTGTATATGTGTACATGTGAGTAAATGGAGGTTTGTGTGTCGTTAACAAGTCTATATGTACAAAGTGTGCCAGCATTAAGAAAGTTTACTCATCCCTGACACTAAGATTAATGTGTACAATACACATAAGACATTGGATTTTGGTCATTGGGAAAAAAAGGCAACACTAAAATGATTATTTGTGAATGAAATATCCAACCTATCAAAACCACACATCAAACCTGAAAACAACTTTCTATAAAAAAAAGTGTTCTAAAATGCAGTATTTACATTAACAACATTACAGGCTTGTAAGCAATGTGCACAGTGTTGTTTTCCACTGTAGTGCTTGTAATGCTGTGTACGAAATCTACACAATTCAAAATGCTTAGAAGAATCTATCACAATGCAGGAAAAAATACATTTGTTTTGAAATGTAACAGTCAACTTCATAGCCAGCCAAGTATAGCTTTGTTGTTGGTTATCAAAACATGTTCCAGGCATGTTCTCAGTGAAAGACACCATTTTCAGCATCAGCTGTTTCAATCCAAACTCAGAAATCTCCAGAGTCCTGTACAAACAATGCAAAACACTACTTAACATTGTCAAGAGTTTCTCATTTTTAAAGATCCAGTATAAACAACTTCCATCTGAAGTTGTGTTTTCTATACAGTGTACAAAACGTGCAGTTTTTTTTTTAAGAGTTAAATATTAATATTGAATTTGGATTATTTACATCAAAACAAAAATCCTCTGGATATGAACAGAAAGTCCTTCACCACTGCCTTCAAACAGGTCTAGTCCCCAAACCTCCCACGCAACAAATACCCCCCCCAGACAAAAAAAACAAAACAAACCTCAAACAAGATGTTCCCTCAAGCACACAAAATAAAAAAGTTAAAGGTCCAGTGTGTAGGATTAAAGGGCATCTATTGGCAGAAATGGAATATAATATTAATAATTATGTTTTCAATTGTGTATAATCAGCTGAAAAGAAGGGTTTTCGTTACCTCAAAATGAGCTCTTTATGTCCTACAGTAGCCCACAGTGGACCAAAAAACCAAAAACTAAACAAAACACTGGCTCTGGAGAGTGCTTTTAGCATTTTTTGTGACCACTGTAGGTTCTCCTACGTGGGTGGGGGGGAGACGGGTTCAGTTGGTTGCTACAACCTCACCACTAGATGCCACTACATCCTACACACTTGTCTTTTACAGAGAACTCAGCGGGAGAAAAATAAAGACGGCACTGTCTTGAGGACGTCTTTCCTGACAGTTAACAGGACAACGTTGGAGGACACCGACGTTTCAAAAAAATAATATCGCAGTGAAACAGAAATCACATTGAAACACCTTTGTCTATTTTGGTAGTTAACTTTAGACCTATGAACATGAGGAGGCCTCAAACTAAATTCAAGATGAGAAATATATCTGGCAGATTAAACTTGATATAAACAATTAGAGAGCGATTCTACATGTTGATACGATTAGCGGCAGAGCTCTTACTCTGAAACACACCAGCCTGAATGAACGTGTGCGGGTCCAATACTTTGAAAGTTTCATCCTAAAAAAAGGTAAGTGGACTTCCTGAAAATATAATAATTACTTAATTCCAGAGCACACAAAGGCCGGATCTGTGGGTTAATGCGTTACTAAGGTTACAGGACAGAGCACACGGTGCCCCGAGCAGCTACACGATAAACACATTTACTTCTCCAGTCAAAAAAAGCTAACGATAAAGTCTGTTGCATCGCGACACTGGAAGATATTTCTGCTGTATCGCTAAAGTTAGCTTCCTTAGCCTACATGAAAATGGGACTTTCAAATGTCTGTTCATTACAGGTCACTTCCTCATCAGTGATAAAGGCCTTGTTAATGTGTTCAATTACCTAATGCCCCTTTACTTACTGTGTCAAATCACTGACATTTTTTGTTCACATCGTTCTCATCGCGGGCTGAGAATGTGTGTTGTGTAGCTGAGATCCTCATGATCACAAATCTCAGTGTAACTGTTTCAAAGCTTTGGAAAAACGTTTCATGTTTGTTTTCAGGGCGAATTTCACATTTAATAGCTTAACTCTTCAACATGCTCGAAATAAATGCAGGATTCCCTTCTTAACATCTCTAGAACGATGATTTGAGTTTGATACTTTGAGTTCTAAAGACTACACTGATCCCTTACCAAACCCTTGAATTGAAGGATATAAGAATTAACTCCATAGATGACCCTGAGTGAATCATTGGCCTTAAATGATGACGGCCATATTTTATAGCATAAAACATGTAGATTGCAATTCCTTACTTTCAATCAGAAAAAAAAAAACTTGCCGCTAATTTAAAAAAAAAAAAGGTCCAGTTTAAATGTACAGGCACAAATTGTCAGTAAACAGACTTATTTACATCGAGAAATAAAAACGAAAATGGAGGGAAACCACAAAATAAATGCACACCCCCTTTAAATCTCCATTGTGCCAAACGTTCTTCCACAAAGATGATATGTTTGCATCATAACACCTGGAGCTCATAATACTGAGTCCTCTTCACATCCGGGAACCCCTTTCCTGAAGAATCTGCAGAGACAAAAGACCAAAAGCAAATAAATAAAGAGCAAAAACACCAGGCATTACAGACAAAGGTCATTTAGTACCCGGCTGCGCAGTCCTGTGCATCTCATTAGTCACAGTCATTTCATATGTTTTACTGAAGCACATATTCCTGCTACAGAGCAAACTCTCAGCCAGGGGCATTCATACGTTTATGTGCAAGCACACTGAACGGGGTGCAGAGAAAAAAAGGGAAAGCTTGCACAAGTGAGGAAACTATGCAGTATGTGGTTGTAGGGCCAATTCTGGGGGCGCTCATGAAGCAGAAAAGCTTGTCAGGTGGGATCAACCTTGGTAATGGAAAGACATGCTGCTGAAAGTAACCACAGCTCCCTCAGCGATTCTGAACTTTACTGAGGCAACAGCACAAATGATTTTGATCATAAATTCCATTGGTCGGACAAAAAAAATCTATTTGACTCTTGGAAAAGGGGAGGATATAATGGGCTGATTTATCACTGAAAATAATCATTAGTTGTACATTTATGATGTTATTGAAACGTCTAAAAGAGGTTGACTTTAACGTAAATGTGATTCAGGGTATCTCAGTAGTTTATGCATTCCCATCTGCAGCACGGTAACAAAGCAACAGAAAGCTGCTGTTTAGTTTTAGGAACAATTCAAATTTGGATTCATATGAAAAAGTAATTATAATTTCACACCCTTATCTTTATCTGAAGCCTTCCAATCAGCGTGAAACAATGCATGGCTCTTGAAGAAGTGCCTCAAGCCTGTAGTCTTTCTAATGGCCAGCAGGGGGCGACTAGACTGGTTGCAAAAAGAAGGCTGATTGTATGTGAGCTTATGAGACAATGACCCTACTTCTCACTTGACTGATTGCCTCAGTAAACCTTTTCTGAATGAGTTTATGGTCTCAAGTCTTCTCCAATACACCATGATGCTCATTTAACGTACTATGATCATATTTAGAGTGAAATAAATGCTGATGCAGGGTAATGCTTTCTGACCATGAAATGGACACAGGGAGCACTGCAACCCTTCCGTCCCTTTAAATGTCACTGAATGAGGGACAATGAGTCAAACTGCAGCAGCTGATGATTCAGCATGCCCTCCATTGACCAAGGCTGCGAGCATGACAATAATTACAAGGGTCTTATTTACACTACAGAAACACTACTTCCCATCTGGTTTCAAAGAGAGCTTCACCTGCAAAAGAAGCGTTCGACCAGTCTCAGCAGGCGCTTTTTGATCTATCTTTGACTTGTAGAGGGCCGTGGCTGATTTTCAACGTGGATTTAGTCTCTGCACTCTGGTTTAAGTAAATTAGCAGCTCAAGCGGTGTTTGAAAGCAAATGGGAACAAAGTTTTCAGTAATGGAAAGTGCATCAAGGAGGTACGGGAAAAGGAGGAGAGGGACAAACTCGGGAGGTGTGGTGGAGGGACTACGAGCACTTGAGCGCTCACCAGTGAGTCATAAGTGCTCAACTCTAATCAGAGTCATTCATTTCATAATCCGTCTCCTCGTCCTCGCTCTGAGCAACATGCAGCATGCAGATAGCACAGAAGAAGACAAGAAAGGCATGGCGTAAAATAATGGAAATGAATGGAGGTGTGAAATGTTGGAAAGGAGAACAAGGGGTCCAGAGGGGATTCACATTAACAACTACATTTAATGTCTATGAAAAACTCAAGGAAACAAGTACAAATGTTACCCAAGGGCACCTTTCCACCACCCTTCATTTCCTGTCACAATGGATTTCAAATTGTGCCATTTATCACAAATAAATCAGCTGCTTACTACAAAAACAAGAGCTAATTTTAGACCTCAATTCCTCGAATAGAAACAGTCATACTCAAGGACCCAGTTTGGATATAGTGCCCCTGGAAACATTCACCACAAAGTCTCTGCTCTCTCTGGCGGTATTTAATGGTTCTATTAAAATAAAAAGCGGCATGAACGTAAGTTTAACTGTGGGCTTCTTCTCACGCCGTTGCCTTTAAGGAGTCGGTGCTCCCGCAGAGACGAGCTAACGGGAGCTTCAGTTCCTCGGGGTGTGCCTCCTGCTTCGCTCCCAAAGCCCTTGAGGAAAGACCTTTCCAATAGCAGCACTAATCCACAGACCTGTGCTCTCTTAATACCCCTGGCACGGATGATACTGTTTTTGTTTTTTTTTTTAATTTCAGGTCAAATCTAACACAAGTCTGAGCCCAGGGTTGGTTCGGTCAGGGAAACATCAAAATGAACGTCTGCTTTGCTTTACTTCATACATTTAATCTTCTTTTTTCTCAGATCGCTTGCGGTTATACAGGCAGGCTGTTTTTCAACTGAGGGCCTGAATATTCACAATGTTCTCCTTCATAGAGGTTCCTCATCAATAAACCAGAGGTGCTTTCAGTCCCCTGGTGGCACGTTCATAAATGCAGTGCATTTAAAACATCCAGCACAGGCCATCACTCACAGATGTTTGCTATGGATGGATTTTCAACTGGCCCCTCTCCATGCACACTCACATACTTACCTTAGCCTTCTCACTGGGCTCACTGTTTGTCCCGTATGATTGATTGTGCAGCTCCTTGGAGACTACGCACAGGAACTCGGCTTGGTCTTCGTTTCCATAGTTGTAAGAGGAGCCTATGCTGACCAGCTAGAGAGACATGGGAGCAGAGCACAGTGGAAGAATCAGCGTTAGACTGATGAAGTCGAAGAGGCAAAAACTGGGTTACTCGTGGCAGGAAAACAGAGGCGAGGAGACGTTCATGTAATGTAAAAGAGGATGACGACCAATCAAAGAGCGCAGAGAGTCTACAGGTTCCTGCAACTTCAATTTAAGGCTTCTCAATATACTGTAAACGGTTTCACTACTTAACATAGCTCAAAATAGTTCATACAGACCCATTAATATAAATGGGTCTGTAACTCTCAATAGTGAATTCAATTCAATAGTCCTTTATTAGTCCCGCGAGGGGAAATTCCAAACTCTGACTTTGAGGTTTGTATTTAGGGTTAATTATCTGCCTTTATTAGATAGACAACAATGCGGAACACTGTATAATATTGGTTGGAGACACATAAAAGTAATTCAATTGTATTTAAACCAAAGATGTCATGATTGCACAATAACATGGTACACTGAGACAACTAGCCCAACAGGGCACCCTGCTTGAAGAACGTAAACTAATACACCAAGAGACGGCAGAAGTTAGTGACTTCAAGACCAATCTCAAGACTTTAAGGCTGCATTGAAATGTGTTGGTTGATACATTTCTAAAATGCAATGCAAACCAGATTTTCAAGACCTGCAGACAAGCTAGCATTGAAAACCCAAAGTAAAATGCCTGTGAAGATCAAAAGGGCAGAGTCATCGAGATACTGTAATTGCACAGAAATAAAATAACTGGTGGTCCACAAATAGACGGGAATGACAATGAAAGAAATAGCACAAAGATGACACGGACAGAAAAAAGACGATCAGCGGACAGTCAGTGAATTCAAGTGCAAGGACTCGGCCACATGAAGCAAACATGCTGGTTGAAAAAAAAAAAAAGTTTGATGGGGAGTGAAGGACTTGACTCGATAGGTACAAGCTTGTTTTAACCGTTGCATCTCCCGCAACCTCCCTTCAAAAAAGAGGAGCAAACTCCAACACAGCTCACTGCTATCCATTAACACCTGTTCCATTTTTTTAGGTCTCCGATTTGAATGCTAGCAGTACGATGACACGGACGATGTCTGCAGGAAACAACTTCCATATTAATGAAGATAATACCATCAGTGCTAACAACACTAATGGCAACAGGTGATTAAAGGAGCATCCTCGAGAGGCTCAGTCATTCACAAGCCATTACCAATGAACCTGATCACCTGTGGAATGTTCCAAACAGACGTTTTTGGAGCAGTCCACAACTTTCCCAGTCTTTAGTTGCTCTATATGTCAAAAAGCATGAGCGAATTATCATTTACACAGCGTCTCAGGAATTTAGGAATTGAACTTGTCTCAGGAACACTTAACATTCAATCCTGCAAAGCCAAAGCCATAGTTCAACAATGCTGTGGTCTGACGAGTCCACATTTGCAATTGTTTTTGGAAATCATGGACGTCATGTCCTCCGGGCTAAAGAGGAAAAGGACCATCCAGACCGTGACCACCTTTAATTTCAAAAGCCAGCATCTGTGATGGTGTGGAGGCGTGATAGTGCCCATGGCATGAGTAACTTAATGCTGAAAGGTACACATGAGGCTGCCATCCGGATGATGTCTTCTTCTGCTTATTGCAGCAAGACAATGTCCAGCTACATATAGCAAGTTACAACAGCGTGGTTTCATAGTAAAACAGTGTGGGTACTAGATTTGCCTGCCTGAAGCCCAGACCTGTCTCCAATTGAAAATGTGTGCAGCATTATGAAGTACATGAAGTTCATTATGAATACAACAACGGAGACGCCGGACTGTTGAGCAACTGAAGTCATGTATCAAGCAAGAATGGGAAAGAATTTCACTTTGAAACCCTCAACAATTAATGTCCTCATTTCCCAAACACTCAGTGAGTGTTGTGAAGAGAAAAGGTGATGTAACACGGTGGTTAACATCCCTGTCCCAACGTTTTTGGAAAGCGCTGCAGGCCTCAAATTCAGGAAGTATACTGTATAGTTACAACAAAACATTATATAACATATTAGAGCTTGTCCTGTATTCAAGTGATTACAGGTGGAAAATGATTTGAAAATCATTGCACTTTACATTTTAGCCAACATCCCGACTTTTTTTTTTTTTTTTTTAAACCAGGCTTGCAGAAACTATGAGCTGCATCCAACACTCTGCTTTCTATGACTCATTATATGTTGCTTTGGCTACATGGCTTACCAGTCTACCACAAGGCTTTACTCAAGATTTGTGAGGGAACTGTGTGCAAAACAACTCAAACTCAACCAGTCAGTGAAGCTACTGCTGGTGACAGCGAGTGACCTTTTCCTCAAAACACCGAATGTGTCGGTGAGGAAACAAATTGCTCAGAGAAAATCCCACGCATGACATCTTTAGAAAGCACTTTTACAATCATCATGGTCTTTTCTAATGTTCCGATTCCCAGTCAGGTCAGTTGAATAAAAGACACAAAGGACACAATAGGACAAATACAGGGAAGTCATCTTAAAAACTGAATGTTAAGTGTGTGCACACTGCAGGATACATGTATACCGTTTGTACCCAGGTGTGCATGTTCAGACATGCATTGCCTCATTAACCACTGCTGCCGGAGACTTGTTGTTGTTAAGTGTTCTCTCTTACATGAGGCATCACGGCAGAAAAAAATAAAAAACACCAAATAATCTCAACCAGCTAAAACATGGATTTTACTTGTCACACTGCTTAAGACTCAACACACACCAAAATACACTTTAACAGATTCTCTATGTTCACGGGAGTCTTCAAGACGCAGCACGTCATTAAAGCTCATCTCCCGAAAAGACTCTCCTGGGCTGAGCCGACGACTCAGCTTTAGGCTTGCATAAGGAGTGTTTCTAGGAGTTTCCCATCTGACCCATGTAAGGAGATTAGAGATTTCAGCTCTAATGGGAGATCCAGTGATCCCTCCTCTCAGAGAGATTCATTCACCATAATACACACTCCCAACACCCAAACATGTGGTTTCTCACTAGAGAAATTTGCCTTCGGCATTTCCAGCTGAACACAAACTCTCATATAAACTTGGATTATTCTGTCTTAATGTCGGATTCCGTTTCAATTACCTGCGGGGAAGATAAAACAACATTTTTATTCAAAAGTTTCTCCTCTAAACAACCACAACTATATCACATCACAGCCCCCCAAAACAGCCAAGTGGCTACATCAAAGCAAAAACACAGAAGGCTGTTTGACAAGCTTACAAACTGTGAATGCAGTATGATTAAAAGAAGAGTGTAATAAAATAAAATCACAGACAAGAAACAGGTGTCACGTTCTCTTGGCCTCACTGGTGAGCAAGCAGTACAGATGAACATTGAGGAAAAAAAATAAAAGAAGACCAACAGCTATGTGTCTACTTGGGACAAACAATGGCCAACGGGGTGTGTATGGACAACATGGGGACCATGCAGTGACCAGCCCGTGGACAGAAATTTGAGGGACACACCTCTCCGCTGTTGTTTGGCAAAGCAGACTCCTCTCCCTTCACCTCCCTTGACACAATCAGCAGAAACTCTGACTGGTGGGCCCGCCCGTAACCTATACTGACAAGCTGCAACAACCAATCAGAGCACAGACGGGATGCCCGGATCACGTATGCGGACATTGAGAAAGATGTGATTTGCTGTTTCGGCTTTTTAGCCATTTCCAATATTGAGGATTGGACTTTCTGGGTCAATGTGAGCATAGCGGGGTGGGTGAAGCACATGAAAGGAGGATTGCTGCCGTGACCCTGCGGGAGGAGATTTACCTGTTCAAACTTCCAGCCGTCGGACATGGTAGACACCATCTGCGTCAGCTCCTCCTCCTGGCACTGCAGCACCCGGTACACATGCTTCACCGGAACCTGAGAGGAAGGACGAGCACGGGAGGGAAATGGGATGGAAACGGAGAGATAACAGTTGACGAAATGAATAAAACAGGATCGTCGCATTCATGGACAAACCTATCTAAATAGAACTTGTTATACCTGTGATGTTTTACAGTCACGTTCCCTGATCTTGTCTTTGATGAGCTTTATTAATGATGTGATGTTGTAAAATTCAGCTTCTTCTAGAACACCTGAAACAGTGAATAAGAAACACATCACAACAGCATCTACTTTAGGGTTTTGCAGAGACACTGTGGCCTATGACAGAATCAAGCGAATGAAGGGAAACATCTCATATTCCACAGTTACCTTCCTCTGCCAGGTCCCTGTTGAGCACCAGTTTGCCATGCCTCAAGTAGTTAAGCACTGGCCCAAAGTATGTGGGGTCTCTGTCTATGAGATAGGCACCAGTTTCATCCTGAAAAGCAGAACAGAAGGAGGATGAGATGAATAAATAACACCATATTCACTGTTCTATTCAAAGAAACAATCCAACATTTAGGAAAAATGCTTATTTCTGTCACTGATGTATGCATCCAGTAAAGGGAACGCACGCACAGAGATTTCAAACCTTCTCATTTGACTCTGGGTAAAATGAAAATGGTATTTTCCCAAAACGTCAGCCCTCCTTTAAAAAGAGACAACGGGCAGGCGTACATCTTAATCGAAACGTAATCTGTTCTCGGGGGCTGGCAACACTGTGCATCAGTAGACAGAACTCGAGGGATGAGAATTACGAGGTCAGCTCCTGTGCTGATAATCTCTACAGAGGTTGAGAGGACGTGTGCACACAGAGCGCCACACACATACAACAGCATTGGGATATCACTTCACTACTCCCAGAGGCCTTGGGTTTGATCCTGATTCCTTCACAACCGTTGGGTATTCCCCTATTTCTGTAAGTACTGCGATTAGACCGCCTTCATCTCATGGGGGAAAAGGAGGCTAAAACAATTAGAGCAGAACAGAAAAAGATGTGGAACAGAAGGCTGGATCCACCAAGGGGACCAGGAGGAAGCACCTTGGCTTACAACCGACAATTAGCCTAGTCTGGTTCGAACACATAACATTAAAGTCAGTTTGAGCAGCTGTTTAACTACTGCTACTGACACGAGTTTACTTAATAGGATGTGACATTTAGTGAGTCAAATGCGCATGACATTTAGTAAAACACTCAGCATGGAGGAAAAGCCTTAAGCAAATTTTGTGCTAATCTTCAAATGCTGCAGGATGTATGACTATCAGACAAGTATATGGCTTCAGAGGCAAACTTGACAAATTGGCAGCAGTGCCGGTCGGTGCAACAACACAGCTCAGCAATACTGTCATACACTCCAAGCCATGACCAAACTCATGCATCCAGGCAGGTGTACGCCAAAGTGCACATTCATAGTTACTTTGTCTTCACGAGTCCAGACATGGATTCAACTCAAAACCCATTAATCTTTCCAATAATGAGAAAAGGTCCCAGTGCATTTTCTTTTGTAATGAATCTCTGAACCCTCTTAGCTGGCTGACCTCCTTTCCAAAGCAAAAATATCCCACCGGAGCCCAACGGAGCTCTATTCTGGTCCCACTGCCCTGTGTCAGTTCCTTACATTTCCATAGTCGCTGAAGTTTAAGCACAAGCACAGGTGGGCCTGCGTGGATTGAAACAAGACATGGCCAAAGCTGGAACAACTGACCACATTCGAACCACGCTGTAGATCAAGGCTGATTTTAACATTAGAGCTGCAATGCACTAGATTGCCAAGCTATTGCCAGTTTAAGTAACATTATCAAAAACAAGAACTGCCGTGTTTTTCTACAACTTCCAGTGACCTTGATAGCAAGATGGGCTTTGGGTGGTTAAGGCTCTCTCCTCAATTCCCTTCTGGTTCTTCACTATCACCTATCCAATAAAGAACCTGCTGAAGGAACATGCTCAACCTGGGCTTGATGTGGGCACAGGAGTAAAAAAATTTCAGTACAATTGAATTCTGTTTGGTGCTTTGGTTTCAGTATTCCAAGTATGGTGCACGTTGGCTCATGTCACACGGGGACACTTGTACAATAGAGCCATTGCTGATGTGATTAGCAACACCATGGTTCATCCTACTGTGACAAATCAAAATGTCTGCAGTGAAATAAGGCTTATTTGTACTGTACAAATAAACTTTTGAATACTACCTTAAAAAACACCCAGTGATCAAACACTTCGCTTGTAAACCCCCCGATTCCTGACCTGTTGTGCTGACAAGCCTGTTGCTGGTCCTCTGGGTGCACATGCATCTGTGGGGAATTTGGGGTGACGGTGACCCAGTTCAGAGAAAGATGATTATGGGGGCTCGGATATGGGCCCGTGTACACAAAGGGGACATTGTTTTTAATTAAAAACAAAAGGCTGTGTCTCTGGGGGCCCAGGCTGGGGAGCACAGGGCAACAAACAGAAGGGTGGGGACAGTGAGGGAATAGGAGGAAGGCTGCTAGGATGTACTGTAGACTGACAGGAAAAGAGAAGGAAAAGTGACGAAATTGAAGGGAAGAAGTGCAGAGAAAGAATATATATAGATAAACAAAAGCACCTTTTCATGTATGAGTATCAAGGTTGTGAAGAAAAATAGAACAGGTAAAGTAACAACAACCTATCCTGACAGACACTAACTCTTCATTCATACCTCAAAGATGTCGATTAATTAAATACAAACAATATACCTGCATGGAGCCAACTGCTTAAACTTGAAACCAGATGATATCAACAAATACACTGGTAAGTGTCAACACCGCCTACAATAACCACCAGAAATAGGTCAGTTCGGTGTAGGTCAGGCACGCTACATGGCTACACTGTGATTAAGCCTTGCAAAAATATTGAAACTGCAAAGCCTTCCATACATACAGTAAAAAGAGCAAATCCAAGCTGAAAACAACTTAAAATTGAGGTAAACAAAAGCTAATTAGAAGGGTGGGCCTCTCAGCAGAGGCAAGTGTAGAGTATTAACCTTATCATTCTTCTCCGACACAAAATACATATCCTCCCACAGGAAATACCATGGTGACCCACCCTTCAGGCACATTATGTCCAATACGGCTTTCTGCAGACACATCAACACTCAAAGTCAATTCTTAATTCAACAAAATTAACAAGCCGCTGCATGTTTGCTCCCCAGTACGACAATGGGTGTACATGAAAACTTTGCAGGCAGGTGTGGGGATATTCGCTGCTAAATTTCATACAGGCTTTCAAACAATACACCAGATGGTTGCCAGTAATAATCAAAGAAAAAAAAAGGAACTGCAAGATGATGAAAACAATTAACACACTCACATAAAGCCATTCTAACTTGCTCAGGCCAAGACTATAAAGAATGAAAGCATCATCAAATGCTGCCTTCAGTGCAGCCGAGCTGGAGAACAAGCCCACTGCAGAAACAGTACTTAAATATGTTGCAGTGGATCTTCTGAGTCACATGACTGGAGTTACTTAGCCAAGTGGAAGTCTGCTCCTCGAAGAGTAGGAGCCAGGAGTCCCTCCGGAGTACAAGCAGTAATGGCATAGTAAAATAGGCCTTCATCTTTTCAATAATACACGCATCGTATTAAGGCTGTATTATGTGAAAGTATCTCATATTTCAAGATATTTAACACTGTCATTTGAACGTGAGTTTGACCTTTCACCAGGGCTGGGAGGAACTTCTCGCCTTTCTACCATTTTCAGTTGTGCAAGGCAACACCATCAGTGCGCTTTGCAGAACAATTTATGATGGAGGAGTGCTTCAGGCAGTAAATGAACGGCTCCTTTTAAAAGTCCCCTAAAAGCTTCGCTGTCATGATGAGAGGCGGCTAAGTAGCTGCACGGCTAAGCTGGAAAGCAAGGAAATCACTGCAACCTGGAGTTTTCTCTAGGCAGCAACAGCAAATGTGTATTGCAATAGAAAAAGAGGCTCTAAGTGAAATGGTTGGTCTCCCTGATGATGGAGTTTAGTGCGTGACAAAATTCTAGCGAGCACCATTTTAAATTTGCTGCAACACGGGGCTATGCTCAATTGTGAATAAAGTTGCTTTCGACTGATAAAGCCAACAGGACCAGCCTTGAGTCATACCTGATTTGCCAACAAAACCCTGCAGTGCTCTGTTGAGCACTTACTGTGAGAAGAAACAAGAGCAGACCGAGATATCACTGTTAAATATTTACGTTGCCTCCCACAGTGTGCTCAGGCATGACATACAACCTGAATCTAGCATTAAATGCGGCCATATTTCTCTCACACATGCCGCAGAGAGAACTTCGCCGGGCATCAAATGGATATGAATATGAAAAGAATAAGACGTTGAAGGAACAAGAATCCTTTGTGATGGGGTGCTTGAAAAATTGATGCAGCTCTCAAAGCTAGGAAGCTGGGTCTCTACTTGAGAAGTCCTGAGCTGAGTAGTTTGAGAGCAGGACTCTGCCAAAGGGATGGGTGCTCATTGATGTGCATCTCTCAGCTTGTTGACAGGACAATTGACAATGCTGAAAGCAGTACCCGCTTATGATCTTGCAGCATGAATTAGTCACTTAAACCTAACAAACCTCGTAACAATAATATCACTCTGAGATGACAGCAATTAGAAGCATGTCTGTTATGGGATAAACTATCTAAACAGAATACTTATAAATATGAGATCATCAGCTGTTATGGCAGTGCACCTCATAGCACTTCCTCCACTTTCTCCCTGATCTACCCCAATGTGCAAAACAGGCTCCAGTCAACAACATGAATAATGCAGTTCTCCTCAAGAGTCCTGCTGAAGCACGTCAGCCTGCGTGACTGAGAGCTGAACCACTCATTTCCTTGGCTGGGAAACACAATACTGCATTCGCCCAAAAACAGAGCTCCTCACTGATCTGTTACTCTGCTGGGCTTCCTATTCACATGCAGGATTGTGTGACGCAAGAAACACAACAACTTTGCTGGCTCAGTTGCAAATTAGATGAAATCATGTCAACATATACAGTTTGAGACACAGTGGCGAGTGAAATAATATCTAATAATAACCTGTCCTGTGCTGGGTGCTATCTTAAACCAGACTGTCTGCAGGTACAGTAATGGCATGAGAGTCTGATACACACTTAAGACAAGGGATTGAGATGGACTGATCCGATGCTCATGGGAGGATAGGCTGACAAAAAAGCAAGCTGATTATTCAGAGATTAAGATATTTGCATGAAAATACGAGATGAGCCATGGCCTCAGCTTAGCATAAAGGGGGACAGAGGTGAAGATTAAAATGTGCAAGTAGATGAAAACAATGAATAATGGGACAGCAAAATGAACGATGAAAAGCGGAGCACATTACACTATGTATACAGACACTAATACATTGTGTTTGACTGGGCTTGAGGCCCTTGAAGCACACACGCTGCTGTTAAAACTGGCAGATGGACAAACAGAGAGGAGGCTGCATCTGGAGCACTGAGGCCATTCAGGGAGATGAGTGACTTCATCCTGAGCTTTCAGTTGTCAGCAGCACCTCACCCCACTTGGCAATGACTTATGTACTCATTAGGGGAGCCTCACCACCAGCACAGAGGCAGATTACTGCATAGCAAACACAGCCAAGTAACAGACTAACCTCTGGAGAGGGAGGGAAAAAAACACAAATTGATCGGGCAATAAAGTCCTATATGTGGAGATCATTTAACCAGTTAATTATAGCAACAACGCTGGCGACATTACAATCACTGGATGGGCCAGAAAAGAACTATAGATGAATAGTTTATCAATAGTGTAGAATTTTGGCACTCATTTGTTAAAGTTAAAGACCCACCTTAGGTTTAGATTACATATTAGAGTAAAATTGGGCTACACCAACTATACAGTGAGGTTTAAAGACGGATATATAACAGGACTTTTGTCAATACTGTCCAGGTTAGGAGGAAGATTGGGATGTTGTCGCTATTTGACATCTGACACCTCGATCACTGCAACGCAATGCAATGCAATGGCCTCAGATGGGGAAAGTTTCCAACTACTGAGGCGACTTAATATTTTGACTAGAAAACCTATAGAAACAATTACAAATCATGCCCTGTTTTCAACTGCACAATACACTTAGGCTACCGGAGGACCTGACAGTTTATCTTGTTAAAGACCCATTACGAGCCAGCTAAGTTAGACACGCAAGCTAGCATCAAGATCGTATGTCATGTGGTGACTGTCGGAATCTAGCTAGCTTAGCGAGCTAATGCTAACTAGCCACAAAAAATCGAGTTAGCACTAAGTATGAATAGACACTGACTTTCACAAAACTGTGGCTCTGGTTAAGCAAGCTGGCAAGCGCACTCACCAACCACCTCAACTGCTTCGCCATGCAGTTAGTAAATACAAGCTAATTTAGTGAGAAATACAATTGAGTTAACCAACTGCGCTCCTAACTACAACGCTAACTAGCTGGACTAGCTTAGCATTTAACGTTACCTTGTCGGAGTCGAGCTCGGGGTCAGCTTGGCTCAGTCTGTACAGAAATGATTTTGGATCCCGACACAGCGTCTGTCTCGTTGTCAAAAAATACGTCCCGCCGACGTTTAGTCGAATCCATTTCGATGCCCCGACACCGGCTGAGATGTTTCTCTCCGCCGGAGAATGGGCCAAACATCTCCGGTGAACGGAGCTGCTCGTCTCGGAGCTGTTCTCTGCCATCCCTCTCCTCGTCTCCTCCGCCCTCAGCTCGACTGTCTGTGCGGCTGACAGGAAATATCCAAGCTGCAGCCACCAACTTGAGAGTCCACGAGTCATGCAAAGCAGCCTGCCAGCGCCTCAGCCACTCCTACTAACCCACTCAACCAGCACTGACAGACACTTGCATAAATTATTCTAGAGAAAAGAGGTCCTCCCCAGCTTGATCGACCGACGCTTCAATATGGAGCAATGATGTCTTGATACTGAAATGTCATAGCGTGTGGACGTGCGATATCTTACGAGCTATGAAGGCAAACACCATATTCAAATGGTTCGTATACAGTACTTCATGACTTTTACATACGAAAGGTGCTTTTAAAGTATCCCAAGACCAACCAACTTTATATTTTCACCTGTGATGTTTGTATTAAAGTAATTTTCAGACACCAAACACTGGTAATGGGCCGGTACTTTATTTACATGCTGCAAAATGTGAGATGCCATTGCCACTGAATGCTGCTGCTTTCACTGTGTCATGACTGTAGTTGTTAACAGAAGACAGGACACATGGCTTTATTTGTATGCCTAAATCCCTACATGCTTTAATTACTGGACTACCAAGCATTAAGTGGAAAATTCATCATTCAACATCTACTGACCTAGCGCACAAATAATCAGAGAGAGAATGAACAGATTCATTAAATTATCAGAATATGATTAAATCACTGAGCAAATAGAAAATGTATGATATAGTAAGAAAAAAGCTGTAAAATATTATAGTTTACAATAATTATTCACATTCAAAGGCTTTACATCTCAATACATACACAACATGGCCCCTGAACATGACTTCAATCCAAATATGATTCATATATTAGAATTTAAATAACACAGAATGAACTAGAGGCTAAACAATAGCCATCAAATAACCTTATACAAGAATAAAAATACAAAAACTGTATCCTAATATCATTGCATTACTTGCTTCAGATTTTAATAATACATCATCTGTACATCACAGTTCTAGTCAGTTACAAGCCAGGTAGAGTATTCCATACACAATGTAACCGACTGCCATCGACTTGATTCAAACAATTTTTCTAACTAGAGGAAAACACTTCTCTGGTGTTTCCTCAACTTTATAGACAGATACAGCAATTTCATCGGTTATTTGGATCAGATAGATATCCTTTAACTGACATCCAACCACATTGAGGCCCGGGCCCCAGGGCCAGAGGGTCCTATTCACCTATACTCCAGTCACACACTGCACACACAGACTCAGCTGAAGGAAGAGGACCTTTGGAAAGGACCTTAAGGTAATATGTCAAAAATTAAAAGCATTATGATAATACATATTGCTAAAACAAGAGCACAAGTTAAATCAATCGCTTTAATTTCTGTTGGGCCAAACGTCAGAATGAAAACAAAACAAAACAAAAAAGAAGGGCCAATGAGCCCCGATGAGGCAGTTCGGCCCTCTTGTCCAGGGACAACAGCTTTACTGTGATTGCTTCCATGAATGATAGTATGCGTATGTATCTCTGTTGATGAAGGTTTTCTGTTCAGCATGGGGTGGTCAGCACATAAGATTTTGTTTTCAATAGGACGTACTGAAGATGAGCCGACTATCCCACCAAAAAGGAAATTGAAGAATTCACACCACAAAGAAATAGCCAGTGAATGGTACAGAACAGCCAAATCATCCAATAATATTCGCTATGGTTGCCAATGCAGTCAAAAATACCCACCTTTAAACTTGAATAAACTATATCTCCAGTGCCCTAGGAGAGAGAAGCAGACAAGGCTGAGCTACAAAACTGGCCATGCAGGAAAGATAAGCAAGTTATGATTAGGAAGTACAAGCTAGTGGCATGTTTACCCACCCCATGTTAGCAATACATCCTCAGTAACGGCAATGGAAGGCTCACACTTAAACAGAGACTGATTCAGACCCATGTCTCACTGCAGACCGGCACTCTGCTTTGTTACATCGAAACCTTAGTTGGACTGCAATAAGCAAGTACCAAGAGACTTAAAAAAACAACTCAAATATTGTGGGAACATTTGGGCTCTGACAAAAATATATAAAGGAATTGAGTTTGGTAAACGCGTGAGGCTGAATCAGCTTACAGTATCTGTTACAACTATGGAGAATATGCATGAGAAGTGGGGCCTGACTACAGCTTGCACGTACGATGTAGGATTAGGATATGGTTTAATTAAGATATCAGGATAGGCTCTGGTTCATAAAAGTTAGATTTTGTGTTATGGTATCATTGAAGCAGGAAACCAGTCCTTGCATTTGAGATAGTCCTAGCAGTACCCAAGCTTGTGTCACTCTACAGGACAACCTTGCCCTTCTCTTACCCCCTGCAGAATGTACAAAAAGCAGATGTGCATGGTGGCAGTCTTCTCATCCATACATGGAAAAATGCAATAGAAGCCTCACAGAGAGCACAAAGAACAAGCAAAGCAACCCTGAATCCAAAGTTGTATTTTTCCCATGGTTCTACTCAGGAAAACAAACAAGGTCTAGATGCCAGCGTCTCTAAGAGTTTGTTTACATTGCGGTGATGAAGGGCACTAAAGAGGGTGTTACTCTGCTCAGTGATTGGCCTCAGAGCTAAAGAGGAGTGGCCACGGGAGGAACTGTGCTCCTATAGGCCAGGGTTTTGGTGCCTTTGATAGATCTTTCTCCACACTTCCTGGATCTTCTTGCACCATCTGTCAGCATTTCCGCTGGGGTCCATCAAATAGTATGTTCGGTTAGGCTGCAAACATCACAGAAAATGAAAAAAACAAACAAAAAACAAACAGAATATTAAAAAAAAGGAGAAGAGATTCTCAACAGTGGGCAAGAATCAACATGCTGCTGGCGGCAAATATGCTGGACAGACATCAGAAATAAACAGTCATGTACCGTGTGAACAAAGAAGGTTTTGAAGTTCTTGGCCTCAGGGCGTAGCTCCAGGGACCAAGGAATCTCCCCTTTCAGGACCTTGTTGACAGGATCCACGTAGTACAGGTGTGGTCCTTCAGTGAGAAGCAGCTGTCTCCGCCGAGCAAACAGACCCTGCAATGGAATGCCACACGTCTCAAGACATTAGTTCACCAACAGAGGGAGCTCTGAGGCCAACGAGACTTTCCTCACCACAGCAGGGAATTCCCCTTCACTTCCTATATGCTAGCAGTCAAAGCCGTACCATGGGAAGTGACTTCATTTATGCTGAACCAGCTTTAAATAGAAAACCTGTTCACATTTTACTATGAAATCAGTCCAAACACAGCTACTGCATAGTAAACTGTTAACCTCTAAGAAGGTTTTAATTCAAAACTACTGGAACTCTTACTTATTATTCACTATATAATACATACATAACAATATAATAAATATATGCAATATAAAAAAATATATATATATATGGACTGGAATTCACACACCTTTCGTTTATCCACTGGTCCCATTTTCAGAATCAGGTTATTCTCCACAAACTGGTGCCTGTGTAAATAAGCAACCCCAGATTACTGATACACCCTTCATTTCACACATTCATTTTACCCTCAACAAACATAGGTATTGACAGCCAAACGAATTCTTATTTACATAAATTATATTATTTATAACTTTGTTCCACATTATTAGGACACAAAGACTCTGATCCTAAAATGATTCAGATTTAAATACAACAATGAACAAAACTCTAACACATACACAAACAGGTTGACAAGGGTGAAGAATTGGAGGGGGTTTACCAGGGGTTTCCAGTGGTCTGTTTGTCCAGCAATAGCTGCTTCTCTTCTTCAGTGAACTGCAGGTCCAGCTCAAAAGAGTTATTGTCCAGGTCATGGATGTACTGTTCAATGTTGCTGCTGGACCTCTGCGGGGGTGTGGATTCATGTGGCGAAAGGGAGTGTGAGGAGCTGGATTGGGCCACCTGCATATTGCTGAACTGGCTGAGGAGGTCATCATACTGCGAGCGGAAATGAGACAAGGGATACTGAGCTGAAGATCTGCGGTTTGTTCAGGGTTTGGGGGAATCTATGTCTTCCAGCAAGGCATCACGCCTACGTTTTCCCATGAATAAGCAAACAATGGGAAAAAAGAAATAGAGCCCTGGACTGCAATGAAATATCTTACGTTTCCATAGCAGTCCTCATCATCCTCAGACATGGCTGGCAGGTAGGGCGTGAGCTTGGGGGGTGTTTGTATGTGTAGGTCACTCCAGGAGATGGTGTCGAAGAAGGGATGCTGCTTCAAAGGGTTGTACCCTCCCATCTCTTCACACCCAATCCGTTTGGAAGGGTCCAGTGACTGAGGCGAAAAGCAGAAACAGATGTCACGTGTCAGCATTCAGTAAAAAAGCACTGCCCTGTAAATAACCGACACACGCATAGACAACTCCAATACCCCATAAATGCTGATACAGACATCAATAACATTTGATCGTATATCATCATGCTACTTGATGACCTACCAAAAGCTGTTTGACAAGATCCTTGGCTTTGGGGAAGAATTTCTCTGGGAATTCATACTCCAGCTTTATTATCTTCTGGAATATTAGGTACTCATTTCTACAACATATGAAACACAAGAGGAAAAGAACAAGAAGAGACTCTTATGAAAGTGTACCGCATGTGAAATGTTGTTTGCTAGATTAATATTCCTGGGGCAAAGTTATTCTCATGCCTAACATGAGTTGCACTTGAAATAACCTTGAACATTAAATGTTAAAGGGAAAACAAGAATGCAGTATGATCAGCCATTATTGGAGCATTAGTCAATGAGGATTAACTGAGCTGTGATGACAACATTCTCTCAGTACCTACCCAGCTCTGAATGGTGGTAAACCAGCCACCAGCTGATAGATAATACATCCCAAGGCCCAGAGGTCAGAGCTTAAAAAAAGAAAAGAAATTTATAGATGTGATGTCACTCTTTTCTGACAGACACCAAAATGAAACACTAATAGGCAAGTGTATCAGTTGAATGGTGACCAAACTTCATTACCTCTTGCAGGCTGATTTCTCTGTTAGCAGCTCTGGAGACACATACTGTGCTGTTCCAACAAAGGAGTTTGCTCTCGCTGCCAAACAATGCAAATAAAATGTAAAAAGACATGAACATCTTCATACTGCTCACAGAAATTAAACGCTACATTCACGGCAAGAACACACTTGTTATACTTTATGCTGAGAGGTACAAGTATAATCATCATTGTAGTTATACCTTGTTTACTGTCTGATGATAACTGTTTTGCTGTCCCAAAATCTGTTATCTGGATGTGCATGTCTTCACTCAGAAGAATATTCTCTGGTTTCAGATCTCTGAAATGAAAGAAACAAGTTGTAACACATGGGGAAATCACACACTATTGAAAATTCTATAAAGAAAACAGCAATAGTGGACCGAAATAGATGGAATAAAGGAGGAAAAAAGCCTTACCTGTGTATTATCCCCTTATTGTGTAAGTATTCTAGAGCACAAACTATTTCAGCTGAGTAGAATCTAGTACAGGTCTCATCAAATGAACCAATTTTCCGAATGTATTTCAGGAGCTCTCCATTCTTAGCATAGCTGAGACCAAAATCTAAGAAGAGCTGGTTAAGGAGCACTGAAATGACTAGAAATCAGTGGTTACTAATGTCAATTTTTTTCTTAACATAAAAACACCTGGTAAGTGATAAACATGCCTTTACAAATTGGACTTGTTAAAGGATACACAACTTCTCATCATCTTGAAATGTGAAGTAGAGCTTGACGAAGAATGGGTGGTCTAGATTTGACATCAAATCCCTTTCTCTTTTCACGTACTGGGCTTTGTTCTCCTTCATAATATGGCGCTTCTCTAAAATCTTAACTGGAGGAGAGAAAAGAAAATTTCAGGAGATTATAGCAAAAATGCACCCAACTCTTTTTCCATCTTGATAATAAAGTGTAATTCACCAAAAACCGGTGCATTATTACTTACTTGCATATTCTTTTCCTGTTACCTGCTCTCTTGCCAGGACAACCTTAGGATGAAAGAATAGGGAGGAAAGGGAAAAAAAGAAAAGAACACAACATAGTATTTTACTTTCTTGTCAGACTTGAGAGAAAATCTAGTAACTCTTGGGGCCTGTTTTGCCACTTGACCTAAAATGAACTGAGGATGACTCATCCAAGTACATTAATCAAAAGAATGCTTGCATGTAGTAACATCTACCCAGGTATAATTCAAAAGTGGAATGCAAGTTACATACTGTCGAGAAGGAGCCCTCTCCCAGTATCTTGCCAAATCTGAAGTCCTCTGGCTTCTTCTTGCGTGGCTGGGGGGCTTGGACAGCTGGTGTTGTACGGAGGTCTGAGCCCTGGCTGCTGGCAGACGCTCCTACAGCACGGGCCTCTGAGGCCGAGCCCTCCATGCTGGGACAGTGGCTACTGCTTGCGCCTGGGATAGCAAGTGGCGAGCAGGAGTCAGGGTGGTTTCTTACCATTGATGGATGCGAGCAGGAACAGATGACAACGCTGGGCTGAATGGGCACAACATCATACTGAAACAGGAGAGGGAACATTGAGAATATATCAGTCAGCAGGGTGATGCAGATGTAGTTCTTGTTTTAAAAAAGCCACACATGGTTTAAATAATGTATCTTCACTTTAGAAATATAGGAGACCTAGCATCCTAGTCTCAAATGGTCAAAACGCACTTTCTAATACACTCAAAAACTACCACTGAAAATGCACCTTTCATTGTGACTACTGGTATATTGGCAAGCTTAGGCCAACCATATCTAACAACCATATGAATGCTGGGAATAAAATGTTAGAATATTATAGTGAGAACAGTTTCCAATATCAATTTGTAGAAAGAATATCTGTTAATGTGAAAGGTCATGTCTCACTGTCCAGTACAGTGCTGTCATTCAGTGAGAAAACAGATGTAGCAATTGCTTGGTTTTAGTGCATCGAAATTCACATTTTCTTAAACTCCTTTCAATAAGATGACACAGTGGTCATAGGAAAGAAAACTAAAAAAATGCACATATTTCCTAGCCCACACTGATATGAACAATTTTTTGGACTTTCTGGTGCAGCAGACTGTATAATGAAAGCAATATGATTTACAACAAAACGAGCAATTACCCAACCTACTTCAGAAAATGTGTGGAAAACACTGGAGGGCTTAGAGGATCTTGATGATCTAGAGTAGACCGACTTCCCAAAGTTGCTGGCTTAAATCTACTGCAGCTAGCACGTTTGGTAGGTTTTATCATAACTTAAATATACAATTACAAGTGAGACCACTGGAGGAGCAAAGTCTAAAATTGATAAAGACATGGCTGTTGAAGAAGCCACTTTTGAGCCTGGTGGTCCCACCCTCCAGTGTTAAAGTAGTAAAAACTATATCAAAGTTACTGCTTTCATGTGACAGCTGCATTTACTGCCACAACTGTACTTAACTCATCAAATTTGTATCTATGATCAAACTTACATGGTAGCTAACGCACACAAACGAGAAACCCAAGTGATTGTTAGAAACTCAATCATACAGCGAAAGATTGTGCTTTCCAACAAACTTGTACGTGTATCAAAATTAGTTATTTTTAACTAACTGAACAACTTAACCTTCACTACTGATGCTCAGCACACAGCTCAGTTAACGTTAGTCAACTAGTTTATTTGGCCTAGCTTCTTCTCATTCAAAACCAAGGTGTGGCCATTTAGCTGCCTTATCCGGACTTGACTGTATGGTTGTCAACTGATCGTATAACTATCTACTGACCTATTGTCATTGGTCAACCACGTAATGGTTGATAGAAAATGTCAGCTAACGTTAACCTAACCCTGAGTACTCCGGTAACAACAGGCCTGTGCGAACTTTCTTTGCTAACTAACGCCTGCTAGCAAGCTAACGTTAGCCCCTGCTGCCTTGTCAAATAATGCCGGCCATCACTGACAGCGAGTTATAAACTTAACGCTAACAGCCAGTCAATTAGCTAACGTTAACGTTAGCAAGCCAGGTAACAGATAAGTAACTTCAAAACCTTATGCCACTTTCGTGTAACGTTACTTAATCATGTTGAAAGTTAGTGTGCCGACATTACTATCGAAATCTGAAAGTTATTGGGTTGACAAGCAAACTACACAACGTTAACCTTAAAGAGCTATCTTCTAACCAAAGGTGGAACGCAATAAAGCTAATGTTAGCTTGTTAGCAAGCAGGAGCATCGCTCGAAAGCGCGAACATGTTTAGCTAACGTCAGCCAACAGATAACGCTACTGACCGAGGGGAAATGGTCATACATCCTATAAAACTAATAGCAAACACTAGTCAATGCTAAATCAGGACCGAATAATTCGACGCATCTTGAACCATGAATCAAACGAGGTGTTGGACAATCTCGAGTAATGTACCAAACATTATGATGTTGTTAGCCAACATTAGCGAGCTAACGTTGCTAGTGAGTCGTAATGTTAAACGATCTTTTGCGGCTAGCACCGCTCTTCAAATGAAGGCCCGACGTAACTATTTGTTGTCAAACAGCCGCCACACTGTCCATTTAGAGCACCGGCTTCGAACTGGTATTCATGTTAAAGTTGCAACACTTACCAGCTGACTTGTAGCTCTTGCCATGGGAGTTTTCCGCGAGTATTTATTTGGAATAAAATAATTAGAGAAGCTCCAGTAATGGCTGCCTCTGCGCCTTCATTTTCGAGCTGTGACGTCGTTCCACAACAATGTTACCGCAGGACAGCAGAGGAGAGTCCCGCTGTGTCCGCCCCCCTCGCCACATTTACAACCTACTGAACTTCATCTCGCTGATAGGGATTGAGTTAGACGGCAGCAGTTGTTGCTATTCAAATACCGCAGGAAACGTGGCGTACTAGTTATCTTTGCGCCAGTCTGTTTTAGATCGACTAATAGAGCTTTATAGTGGGCTATATCTACAGGTCTTTGACAGTTTCTGAACTAAACTTTTCTGTAAAAGCAGCCTGAATTCACACAGCCCACAAGGCGGCATTTACAGATCATTTCTTTATCCACCAAGCCATGTGGATCAAACTAAAAATGTGAAAACCCTGTATCCCAATATACACTTAAATTAAATGACGATTGCAAATATCCATGTATTAAGTTTACATTAAAAAAAAAACTCATACAATTCATTGTAAAAATTTATTATCTGGATACTTGTACAAACTTGATAACACCAAAAAAGCCATCAGTTTATGTATTAGCCATACATGTGGAAAAAGTCTTGCCAGTCCTTGTAGTAAAAGAATCCATAGTTGAAATACACTTCATTGTAATGGATCTGATTCAGCCTCCTCCTCTTCATGATGATGAGTTCTTGACTCAGTGTCACTCTCTACTTTTTCATCTTCTGCTTCATCATCATCATCATCATCATCATCATCCTCTGAAGTGTCCGCATCCTCACTAGAATCGTCATCTTCAGGTGCACTAAACACAGAAATGACAGTTGAGTGAAATTAGTAAACATACTAATGGAGAGCAAACTGGGGATGTACAGATATGTTTTTAGAAAATCTGGTATTTTCCAAGTGATAATGGTTCATTGGTTTTGGAATTTTAGCCGATGGCAGGTCCTTTTCTATTGCAAATGTAAAAGTTGACATAAGAAACAAAAAATGGTGCTTCTAAAAATGGGCCAACTGTCAACAATAACGTGACTGGAACAGCACTGATAATTCATTTATGTATATATGCATGGCTACAAGAATTGCAAAGTGTGTTTGAGGGATTATCTCACTCTGAGGTTCAAAATTTCTTACCACTGACGTCTGTTGAGATTCCTACATTCTACTCCTGAGTTAACATCAAACGGATCTGTGAATGAGACAGACGATTAGCTTTCGTTAATAAAATTGCTTCAGCAATAGATGTCATAACTCAGCAACAAAACATACCCGTCCCTCTGCATGAGGCAAATTTCCAGAGATGCTGGAAACAATTAGCCTGGTTCCAGGCTTCTGAACCACTACCCACATCTCTGATTTGTTCAGCGATTCAAATAGAATTAAATGAATCAGTCCAGGAAACAATGCACAGAATGTTCACATCAATGTTTAAGTTCTGGAGAAAGCTGCCTGGAATTATGAGTCAGATAAAACGACTTGCAGTGACTTTTTTTTCTTGATGAATCATATTCCTCATATTCACATCCTGAAAGTAAGTATGAGACTAGCATTTCCTCCAATAACAGTTTAACAAGGCGAGTCACTACAGAAAGGAAAGTCAGATTATTGGAGCAACTATGAAATACAATGAAATGATTATATTTTAGTTAAGTTTCCCTAAAATTACTCATGACTGTGGCATTTTGAAGGAGAGCTTTCACCATTATAAAGTTTAATAAATCTGACCTATTTTAGGGCTACAAGTTGTACATGAAGCCAAACCGAGACTAAAATAAGGACAGATGTGGGACTAAAACCCAAACGACCCCATCCACCTCTGCTACACAAATATGGAGGGAAAACACTGGATGCGACCCCAGTTTATTTCTGGCCCATTTTTACCAAACTCCTCCTCCTCTGGTTTAGACATGAGAAAATCCTTTTCTGCAGAGAGCAGCTCCTCCTCTGACTGGCAAGCAGCATAGCGGTCCAGCAGATCTTTATTGAGATCCAGGAACACTGTCCCCCACTTGAATTTCTTCAACAAGAGCAATGCCAGTTCTTCAAAACCTGCAAAATCAGATACACATGGTATGATATCACTGCCGTAACTTGTATAAGGATACAGAAAGCTGTCAGGAAGATAAAACAGTTCAGAGTTCCTGCACAGCTAAAGCCTTACCTACAATGCAGAATGTGGCCGCAAAAGCCTCAACACAAGACAATTTGCAAGGCTTGCCGTAGTTGACGGGGTTTGCAGCTACGAGGTACGGCAGTAACCTGGGATGAGTTCCGATCATTTTGTTGAAGGGAGTCTCCTCCAACTTGGCCCAGGAACAATCGATCACTGCTAATCCACTTTGAGCCACAATATCTCTGTACACACAGAAGGTTTTTCATGACATATTATTTTATTATCATTTGATCACAATAAGAAATCTATTAGAGGAAAAAAAAAAAACATTACAGATGAAATAATTAACTGACTGATCTTAGAAATAACGACTGGGTGAACTGTTGGCAAAAGCTTCTAAGATACTTTGAAGGCTACCAGTTATTTATCCTGTAAAGAGGAAACAACAGTACACACCTGTCTGCGGGTGTCACATACTTTGTGCCCATTGGACTAAGTATGAGTCCGTTAAATCTCTGATTGAGGCGCAAGTTACGTACAAAGCCCTTTCGTACCAGCTTTCTGCCAGTACAACGCTTGGGATCACAGTGACCCAACTCCCACATGGCAAGTGGACAAGGCAATTTCACCTGAGGGGCTCCTGCCCCCTCCTCAAGGTGAAGACTTGCTGAAAAACATGGTGACAGAGGACAAAGTGTTGTCAGTGTGAACAATCTTACTCAAGTACAAGTTACTTAAACTTTCAGGGTTTTCATTTTTTTTCCCCTCAGTGACATCCTTCTACAATGAATTACTATCTATTTCAAAATATATGTGTTTGTCATAAGTTAACAGAGGTGGGGAGATTCAACTGGAAACATCTGAAAGAACATGAACAGCCAAAATTATTTCACCCATTAATTTAGAGCCTTAAGAGGTTAGTATACCAAGGTGTTGTGGCCCCGCACTGATAAACAGAAATGTCACGGAAATAGTGTAGTTTGACTTTTGGCTCGTAGGAACATGTCATTTCTACAATACTTAATTTAGCATTTTAAACAGATATACTGCTCTTTGATAGAACTTGGTCCTGTGGCCTACATGATGACTAAACATGAGGCTGTTTAACAGCTGAAAGGCATTTTTAGATTACACATGTTCAGTGCATTATTACCTTCAAAAGCAGTGTGCATTTCTTCTGTAAAGGCCTCTAAGGATTTCCCCTTCATTTTATGCCTTTTTTCTTTGCCCTTGTCGCCAGGACGAACAAACTTGTCGTTTTTCTTTCGTCCCATGTTGCAACTTGTAGAGAGCTAGTTAGCTACTGCCAGATTACAGCCTGTATTAAAACAAACCAGCATCTGTTTACGTGCTTTACTTACTGATATTAGCCAACTAGCTATCCCACTGACACCAGCATGTCTGGAGAATTTATTTCGAAAAAACAAACGTTTACCTACGCTCGCACAATTCAAAAGTTATATTATTAACATACAATCAGCATTAGTCCCTGCTGACACGTTTTTACGGCTTTTATATTATTTAAAATACAGTTCACTTGGCTTTCGCTAGTTTGTATCGCGGAGAACACGTCGTAGCCTCAGCCACATGCGCAGGCGCACATCTTGTTTTGATCACGTGAGCTGTCACCTGACAAACGACCAAGAAAGCCGGAAATGTAACCAGAAAGTAGAAAACAACGGAATGCCATAGTTCAGCCAGTCTAAAACCAGCCATGTACTGCTTCTATAACCATAAAATACACCATGTCTTAAGGCTGTGGATGGTCGGTGTGTCTCTTTTCAGTGAGTGTTTACGCGCATTTGTGTGCATTTTGTTTTATACCATTTATATGAAACCAGATGCGCCACATTGTGTTGTAGTGGTGAATGTGAGTTGAGCCATATGTCGATTCGTTTTTTACACAGTAAACCAAGGATTCGCCGGTAAAATGAAGATAGTGGAGGAGCCAAACACATTTGGGTAAGTTAGGATAAAACATGTCTGTCGCAGTTTGCACCTCGGCGACATTAGCCTCTTTCAGACCGTGTTTCTCTGTTTAGGATGAACAACCCCTTTTTGGCTCAGGGAAGCAGACTGCAACCTAAAGTGACCCCTTTTCCAGTGTCTGGTAAAAGAGTTTGACATAATTTAAAGCCTGATTTTATTTAACCTTTTAAATTGTGTAAAATGTGGTGAGGACAATCGTTAGCTGGTAGAGATGATCTAGGGATATCTTGTTGATCAACCAATCACTGAACTTATCATATCAACACTAATGTCTCCTGCAAGGCCCTGCACATCTTCATCAGCTTGCTGGAAAATGCTTCAGTTTAACAGAGTCAATGTGAGTATTTTAGGGTACCACATTTGTATTTTTATTCCCCATTACTGCTGGCTCTCTACATGACTTGCTTTGTATACTGACTGTTGGATTCATACATGTAACACCAGAGTATCCGGAAAACAATAACATAACAGATTGTTTGTGTCTGGTCATTTCGCAGGTACAAATATGAATTCTGTCCATTTCACAACATCACCCAACACGAGCAGTCCTTTAGATGGAATGCCTACAGTGGGATACTGGGGTAACACACAGTTAATTCACCTTACACTACCTACCGTCACCTTTGCTACAAACATCACTATGTGAATGACTGTCAATGAGCCAAGCGAGGGCTTGTTTTAAGAGCCGCCTTTTGTGTGCTTTTAACAGGATCTGGCAGGAGTGGGAAATAGCTAACAACACTTTCACAGGCATGTGGATGAGAGACGGGGACACTTGTGGAACCAGAAACAGGGAAACAAAGGTTAGAGGGGCTTTAAATGTTTCAACACATTCTGGTGGCCATTAAACAGTGTGTAGGAGAGCCCATTGGCTTCTGTCAGTGTCTGAGTCTCTATTTAAACACTGGACCAATATAGGAGATGCTTTATGTGATAATGAATGAAACTTAAACAGCAAGCAGCTCATATCCAGTCAACTCAAAATCATCATTGTCAGGACTATGGCTGCTGGAAAATGTGTTGTGTAACTTGTTTCTTGTCATGTTTCTGTAGGTGATTCTTACATGCAGTGCAAGCAGCAAGCTCGCTCAGGTCTCAGAGCCCAGTACCTGTGTGTACTCACTAACCTTTGAGACCCCGCTTGTTTGCCACCCACATTCTCTTTTAGGTAAGACAAAATCTGACAGCACAAGACAGCAGAGTAAGTCAGTATTACTCGTGATTTCTTAAAATTTGTGTGCTCTTTTTAAGTGTACCCGACTCTGAGTGAGAACCTGCAGAGCGAATGGGATGAAGCTGAGCAGGCTCACTATGAAGGTCTTATTACTGAGCAGGTATACTCAGGGCTCCCAGAGTAATTTTAACATATAGCCCTTTGTTCCACTTGCATTGCAAATGATACAGTAATTTACATTTCAAAGCTCAGCCCTGTTTAAAAGCTACTCTTTTACTGTTTTATCATAGTTATTTATCTAATGGCCTTATCCACTAACACACAGTGTATGTCTGCTGCAGGGATACAACAATCTTTTGAGAGATATTTTTGAGGATGCGGGTCTCCTCAAGAGCCAAAAAGTGAAGATAAAGTCGCCAGAAGCCGCAGCTGATACAGAAACTCACAGCTCTTTACAGAAATGCACAGAGGTGTGTGTATGTATGCACTCTTTCAAATGATAGCCTCCAGAAAAATGTTATAACACTGCTATAAGTGTGTGACAGTTGTTATGTTTCTTCATATGTTTTTTTCTTACAGGATTTCCAGAAACAGAGGGAGGAAATTGAGAGACTGCGAGCTCTCCTCACGCAGTACAATATTCCTTTTGATACAAAGCAAAGTAAGTGAACATAATTAGGCTGCCTTCACTCATTTAAGTTGTGTAGAACGTATTGACTTTAACATGATTTCTATGTACAATTTATTTGCTCTATGTTGTAGATGAAGCAAAAAGCACAGTGAGTGTGACAGTTAAGGATCAACACCTGAGGGGAGACAACGGCCTTTTTGATCTGCATTGATAATCTTCCAGACTCGCCTTCACCGTTTGTGCGGATCGAACGATTTTGTTGGCCAACATGAGTGACTCAGACGCTCGCTGGACAGTATTTCCATCACTGCTGATGGCACTAAAGGTTAATTCTGACTCATTTGTGGATGACAAACTTGGCAGACTTTTGTGGACCTTTTTAAGACGGAGTTCTGACACTCTCAGGGACATTGGTCAGAGTGGATCGTCTTGTTAATTAATCAAATTATGTAAATAAGCAACACATTGAGAAATTAAAAAAATGGCTTTTAGAGAGTGTGGAAAGTTTTGAGAGGGTAGAATAAGTTTAATGTGTTCATGTTCCAAAATCTGAGTTTTCAGCACATTGACAGACTTGAGTGGATGCCTCACGCCAGGCAGGAGCTGCTATCAGAAAATATCTCCAAAGGGTATGACTGGATTTTAAAAAAAATGGACAGAGCATAAAAGGGTATATTGAATATCTGGTATTTTTCAGACCAAAAGTGATGTAAAATATATCAACATAGGCTTATTGTGTAATTTATGTGGCCTGATACAATGAGGGTAACTTTTAAAATGTATTTGGGGGTATTTTTCTAAATCCAGGAAGTGATGTCAAACCCTCACCTACATATAGAGACTCAGCTTCCTTCCTGAAAAGTTAAACTGAGTTAAGGGTGAAAACATGTGCTCTTGTAGTGCAGGGGTTCTACATTCTCCCCTGATCCTGCAGCCTGGACGAGCACCAGCATCGTTTTTTGCTCAGAGGAGATTAGAATAAACACAGGTCTCAAACACACAGGTGTGGGACTTGAACTACTAGGCTGGAAGGAGTTATTGTGACAACTTAGCTGTCAAACCGAAACATGCTCATCATGCTCATGTCTTGAACGGATGAGAAAATGTATTCTCATCAGTGACTTCACAGATTATGAGCTCGGACATGTGCAAACGTGTCTCGACTACAAACATTCCTGAGACGTCTAACTCCAGCAGCCCCTCGGCTTTCTGTGTCATCTTTGGGGATTTACATCTCCTCGTCTGTCCATAAAGGTGAAACTGCCTGTCCTCTGAATTCTTTACATTCCCAGTCTGAAAAAAAAAAAAAAAGTAGTGAAAACAGCTGCTTTCGCGTAGGATACTTATGTACGCTAACATGTAATAAAAAACATGGAAGAGTTAATTTTATAAAATGGTTTTGGTGACTGAATACTACCCGGCAACAACAATGATGTCAAGACATGGAGAAGAAAAAGTAACATAGATGCATTAAAATTAACAAATGTGAGCAATACTGGCAATTTGATCAAGGTGGTCCTTTCCACAAAAGACCAGTCCAAAAAAAAAAAAAAAACTACATATCTAACATGTTTTAGTCCCCGCTTGAGACCAGGGCAATAATCCAGTCCACTGATCAACAAACATGTCCCAGTGTTTTTCTGCTGGACCTCTTGTCTCTCCTGGATGGTGATGAGCTCAGGAGAGCAGCTGGATAACTTCTCTGGCTCTGTGCGCCCTCTGCTGGACAGCGCTGTCCTCAGGCGCCTGTCCTGACTCCTCGACCAGGACCATGGCCTTCTGCACTGTGGTGTCCCTGGCTCCTCCACGAAGCCCCTCCATGTACTGCAGCAGCACGGAGAACTTCTCATCTGGAATCTGACGAGTTTTTTTAAAAGATCACGTTGCTTGAATTCTTTTGTCTGTCCAGTAGTTTACATATAGTTCTTGTCTAATAAATGAGCAATTCAGTAAATAAATAGTAGATATTGGGAGTAAGTATACATTTTACTGTATTTCTAAAACAATGTAATTGTAAAGGGGAGAAAAAATGAGTATATTTAAATTTATTTAAGGGCAGCTCATAAAGAGTGATACTGCAAGACCCACACAAATGTGGTGAACTTCAGATTTATCTTTCTCTTCCACTCAAGTGTTTGTAACAGCTCGACCACGCTATAAACGCAACCCTAAACAACGTGTCATTATTCTATCTGAATGGAGATTAGAGAGTGGGTGTAACTCACACACTAAGCAAACAGGAAGACATAGGTCTTAGGTCAACATCTTCGTCACGCTAAACCTCAGCTGAGGAAGAAACAAAAAAGCCCCACATCATCAAGAGCTCACGTAGGTTAATGTCACCTTCTCAGAGTGAAACATGTGCTGCAGTAACCACGTCTGCCTGGTCTTCTGGAACTTCCATTCTGCACGGTTTTCAGCCCAGCTGCAAATACAAAACCAGTGTGAGCTGCAGATGTGGGCTGTGGTATTATATGTTAACTACTACACAAAGCAGATAAGAATAAATAATTAAAAAGAATGTTTGATACCACAGTTTGCTGGGTTGCTTTATAGTGCTCAGTGTATTTTGTTCTGCCATATACATTTACATATTTATTATATAAAGCACTTTATGTTACATTGCTATGTATGAAAGGTGCTATACAAATAAAGTTTGATTGATTTCCCACAGTGCCAATTGATAGCATCTTTCATGAGACCCTACCTGCCTGATGAGCACAAACATCTTTCAAACTCAATGGCCTGAGTTTGTAACACAGGCTTTCAGTTTTGACCCAAGCTGAGGTGACCCTGATGACATCATCGGGGTTATATTCTCAGACTTTGGGGAGCTTGTGCAGAGCCACAGGGGACCGTTTGGACAGGCTGGTCTTATGACCAGTAAGGTCAACTTCACGTGCACATCAGTAGGACTTCCCTTTCAACAACCAACCGACACCTCTGACACATTTTCAAAGAATACAACATTTTAAGATTCACCAGGGTAGTATTTGTTTTGGGGGCTGTACTAAATTGCATTGCATTGTTCAGTTTGTGCTCAGTTTGTGTTCCCGTGTACATGTTTCTGAGTATTTTTACTGTGAACTGAAAGGGAAATTCATCATATTTAGTGCCTTCAGCAACACCCGTAAAGGCACACTATGTAGTATTTGTCAGTTGCTTTTTGTAAACACACCATTCAAAGCTGGCGAGCGAGAGAGAGAGCGGCTGTGGTCGAGCGAGCTCGAGAGTGAATGAAGAGAAGGATCAACGTTAGCGGGAACAAAGCAGCGAGTCAGAAATAAATATGCAACGTTATTTACTGACTGTTTCATGGTGGTTATGTCCTACAGCACAGATAAACACAAGCCTGCGGGAAGGTGCCACATTACTGGATTCTGTGTGAATGCAGCCGTTGTACTGTGTGTGTGTGTGTGTGTGTGTGTGTGTGTGTGTGTGTGTGTATCCTGGTATTTATCACGTTGTGGGGTCAAAAATCTGTTTACACAGTCACATTGTGGGGACTCACCTGCCTTATGGGGACAAAATGCAGGTCCCCTTAATGTAAATCATTAAATTTTAGGGTGCAGACTGAGGATAGGCTTACGGGTTAGATAAGGTTAGGTTAGAGGGTTACAGTGTTAGTGGTTATGGTTAGGGTAAGGCTCCAGGAAATGAATTTAAGTCTATGTAATGTCCCCACAAGTGATAAAAACACGTGTGTGTGTGGCTGGCTTTGCCACACCCTCAGTCAAACAGACCTGCAGCTCCTTAAAGGAGAGACATATAACCTGATTGCTTTTATAGACTCCTGACCTCACACCCTGCACGCTGTTATTGATTGGGGGGCTGCGCACCCACTGCCCAAAGGTTGACGTCCAGAAGTGTCCTCAACACAGCAAAACAAAGAGAAACTACAGGCAGAGGGACAGGGTCACCAACTGACCACAGAGTGTGAGAATACAGGGCTGTGAGCCCGACATGGTGGTCTGCAGGTAGCAATCCTGGCTCCCTTCCTCTTCAGCCTCTACGCTGCAGACTCTGCAAACGAATAAGCTAACTGCTACCTGCAAAAGCTCTCTGACTGCAGCCACCATCCTCATCACAGATGGATATGACAGGGAGTACAGAGAATGGACACAGGGATTTGTGGACTGGGGTCAGTGGAACATTTTGTCTTCTGAATCCACATCACAGCTTAAATATCTGAAAAGTAAATGCAAAGATTGCATATGTACAGTGTTTCTGAGCTATCTACTCCTGATTCCTGGCTCTGTGGATAAAAACATGGGCAACCAGACTTTGGATGTTTGGTTTCTTTCATGAGAGGTGATGACATCATAGCAGGAGGCCTGTGCTGTACTAAATAAGGGTGGCTCTTACCAGGTGAGGTAGTCCAAGGCCTGCTGAGGAGCAGTGGGTTCAGACGCTTCCGTTTTCTCCGTCACTCCCTCTGCTTTAAGCCTCTTTTTCTCTTCCTTTTTCAGGACCTTCTTCATCTTCCTCTCCAGGACCCGCACCTCCTCAGGGCTCAAGTCCTCCTCTCCTTCCAGCTTATGTGAGCCCTCTGGGCGACAGGGCGGATCTGAAATCTGTCACACCAAAACAAAACAATGGGAGTTATCTGGATCAGCAGACCTTCCTTTGTAGACTCTTATCATTTTCTGTGTTGGTGTGAAACTAAATAACTCACAGTGACTGATCGAAAGATAAGAAAAATGTTGCAACAATCGTTTCACTTTGTGTACATTCACCGCCATTTCCTGCCAATTTTCAGTATTTTACAGTTTTCTGGGTCAGTGCAGAGCTGATCCTCCTCGGAAAATAAAATCTGATGTTCTGCTGCTCTACTGCATAAAGTCATATGAAAGATAAATGCACTTTTCTGGGTTTAGATCACTTCCTGTTCAGCTGTAGCTCAGAGGGACGTTTCCTGTATCTACAGCCTCATGAGGTCAGCATCATAGGCATTTTGACTGTGTGGTGAAGTTTACTGCTGTGTGCAACATCCCTTCAGCGTTGCATTGGAGTGCACTCATGCAAGATCGCACAGTTTAAAAATAACCACCTGTTCAGGTTTCAGGTTTTTTGTCAAATCATACAGAGGAGACGCAAAAAAAACAGGTGTTACGTGAGTGGATTTTGAATCAACAGAAAAAGTGTATTTCAGTTTCATGATGGAGAAACTTTGCTGGGAGCCAACGTAACCACAGAGAAAAAGAAAAAGCAGGGTGAAATTGACTATCTCTCTCCCCAAGCTTACTCTACAGCCAACCAAATTTAAGCCATTTCACTTCTGCAGCCAGTAACTACGGCACGACTTAAAGGCCGCGTTTAACTCTCAAGGGCAGTTAAACAAGGGATTCAGTATGCTCTCTGATTTAACAGACCTCAGTCTGCACGGTGATGAAAAAAAAAAAGGAGGGAGGAGAGATTTTGATCACATGGCCACGAAGTCACTCTGAAAGTATGCTGGCAGCGCATCGCCCGCAGAAATATAGAAGTCCTTCACAGTGAGGGATCCATGCAACGAGCATCGTTTTGAGAGCTTCGAGTCGAGCTGGTGAAACCAAAACAGAAGAGGAGCGGTTGAGGAAAGCAGAAGATGGTAAGTGGAAACATGTGTTTTCAGTGAGCAGGCAGTTCCCCACAGGGGAACAGACAAAGGCTGGCCAACAGGGACATGTGGTTGCAGAGGAGATATTAGAAAGAAAAGATTTTTCTATCAAATCCAGTCACTGATGTCTATATATTTAGACATCTATAGCCATGACTTCCCTGTGAGTTCAAATTTTAGCTCAACTGTGAGTTCATTTAGGAAGGAAATGCAGCTTGTGTTGTAAGAGTTCGTTCCTGTGGAAAACCCATTTAGTGATTCACAGGCTGAGCAATGATCAGTTTAACGTGCATTAAAAACAGCTGAGAAAACTGAGCTGATTGACTCGTCTTTGCGCGCTAACAGAGCAGTTGATTTACAGACGCCCGGTGTTGAATACTTATCTGAACTCTGACAGTTCAGTAGCTCGCGGTTCATCTCCCGCTGAGAGGAAACGCTCGACAGAACAGTGGAGAGTGATGTTGCTGTTGATCTCATCAGAGGGTGTTTTTGTCTTCTCATTTCCAGTCGACTCAAAGCCCGGACTTGTTGCCCACTGAGGGGAGCACCACACCTACATTTTCTAACAGTTCCACCACCATGGTCACCTCCATTTCAGCATTCCCCTTCAGTATTCAGTTGGATAGAATTGCAGCCAATGACATAACCTCCAGAGCGAACTATGTCTACAGTTTCTTGGCTGGGCTGGGCTTCGTCGCAAGCTGCTTCCTGCTCTACAGCTTCATCCAGACCTACAGAGCCCAGAGGCGGCTGGCCTGGCTCGACTGCCTGCTCTGGGCCTTTTGTGGCATCCAGCTGCTGCTCCTGCTCCTCTCCCTGCACGCTGTGGCCTACAGACCTGACCACCTGCGCAGCACAGGTTTGGGCTGCGCCGCTCTCTCCTTCACCATCAACACAACCTCTCTGGGCGGCCTCTTGGTCTTAGTGCTGATGGCCTACGTCCTAACTCTGGATCCACCATCCCACGCCCTGCTGAGGAGGCCTGGGGTCTGTGTGGCCCTGGTGGTCCTGACTTCTGTCCTGATTTCTCTGCTGCTGGCTGGGCTTCGTGGACCCCACGGCGGTCTGCAGAAAGAGGGCGTTTGTGTTATGGATCCAGTCAGCGCCGGTGTTTCGTACGCAGCTGCTCGATTGTGCCTGGCTTTTATGATTCCCTACATCCTCCAACTGGGACTTTTGGTAAGCGGCTGCGTCCGGCAGTGGAAATCTAAAGGACGATTCCTTTCCGGCTCCGAAGAGGGTCCTGTGTTCCTGACGGTCGCCGGGGTTATGTTTTTCTGCCAGCTCTTCTACAGCGTGGCGCTGGTGAGGGGAGCACAGCTGGAGAGGGAGGGGAGGGAGGGGCTGAGCCATCACGAGCGAGCCTTCCTGAGCGTGGCCGAGTTTGTGTTCTTCTCAGGGAGTAGTGCCAGCCTGCTGCTCGTGCTGTTCATGCACAGGCCGTGTCGAGAGAGTCTCCACGGAGTGTTCAGGCAGCTGAGGGACTGCTGTCGAAGCCCCGGGCACACGCAGCCCAACAGAAACATCATAGCCCCCCACATCGAGATCACAGACACGCTGCAGGACATCGAGTCATAGAGGACAAAAACTCTCTCATCTCTAACAACAGAACGCTTCTGACACATCAAACAAAAGACTCTGGAGATCTGATATATGAGACGTATCCTCTAAATGCTTTTGCTGTTTATTTTGATCTGAAGTGACAATGTAAATGTTTTTACATCCAGGCATTCTCCTTTTTAGTGTCTCCTATGACGGAAAGTTTGCAAAACTATTTTTCAAATTTCATTTTTTTGCATTTTTACAAAAAAATAAATATTTTGCTGAGAATTGCGTAACATGTCTGTGCAGTCTTTACTGTTACTATAGTAACTGTACAACTATGAATAAGACAGTTAAAAAAGGAATAACCCTTGGTAGTATATTCTAGTTTATATATGTGGAACCTGCTTTTGGACACACCTCTCTTCTTGGGAATCAGACTCCATTTATTAACATGATTTGCACAAAAGCTTGTTCAGACGAAATGCCTGGAAAAACCTCTGTAATTCCCAGAATGCCACATGGGAAACATTTAGTCGAGGAAAATAAAAAGGGGATTCTAAGTTTAGTCCAACAGCGTCAATATTCTTCACGTCATTACTTTTAAAGCCGTTAAAGATCCAACTCAAGCCAGACAAGTGACACTGTGAACTTTCCGACGCCTTTCAAGAAAGTGATGGGCACCAGTTCTAGGAATAGCTGACCTGCATGGATTACATGTATTGTATTGGTGCCAACACAGAGTGGCACAACACCAGGGACCAATAGGAAAGTTAATACAGGAGCCGAGTTACATAAGATACTGGCATCATGCGAAAAGCCAGACCTCATTCACACTGTGTAAAATCATAGGAGCAGTACTTAAAAGTAATGGCTCTAATATGTCTCTCCTTAAAGTGAAATCACACGTTCACTGAATGCAGAATGCAATGCGTTACACCATTAACATACGGTGTCAAGCAGCTGCCTGGAAACCAAAACCAAAAGCCAAAGTGCAGCTAATTAAACCGCCTTTTTGTGTTTTAAGGAATCTGAAGCCAGAAAAAAATGAAGTGAGACAATCCACGCCCGTCCCTCATCTTGTTTTGTGTAAATACACTGTTATTCTGTCTTCGCTAAGAGTCTCCTGACTCCCGTATTTATATATTTTAACATTCTACAATGATAGTTGCGTTCACTCTTCAGTGCCTGTGTTGTCCAACTTGACCCAATTATTAATTCAATAAAATGAATAACTTCCATATTAAAATATATGGTAGGTGTTCAATACTTACTATATTATTAATAAAGTGACGTGAAGCTATGACCGTTTTCATGTTTGGCTAAAAAGATACCTGTGTGTGCACGCGCCTCCATCGTACCTTTTTGTTTCTAGCCATAAGTGGTGGGTGGCACCACGACACATCCCTACACTTACTGTGACACCTGCTTTCATAGTCAGCACCATAAGGACATGGAGGGTTAGGAGGAGCGCAATGCAGTGCAAGGAACCTGAAGTTTACGGTGAGTTTCAGCTATTTTACATGAACGTCAAAGTATGTGTCACAACTGAAGTCATTTCAGAGCGAAATGACTTGCAGTGTCTTATACTTTTCATCTTTTTGTACATTTTATGGCTTTGATAGTGGATAGCAGGGAGATAACTGCAGTTAATATCTCACACAGATGATAGATAACATGTCTGTACCATGAGTGTAAATACAGTTTTTATTCATGGACAACGTAAAAGCAAGGACTCCAGCTGTTTTGAAAACTTCTATGTTGAGTATTTACAGCTAACATCCTTACCTCAGTTTGCTTTGTCGTCTGTGTTTGCTCTGTCACGTGTTTCTTCTTGTTCTTCTTGTCCTTTTTCTGTTTTTTATCATCTGCCGTGAGTGTTACAGGAGGAATCTGTACCGGAGGCTCCTGAATGAAACGAAACGTTCATTATTCATTCTTTTCTGCATTTTCAGGTTGTGTCATCTAAAAAACAGGCAACAGGACAAGAGGGGACAGAGAGAGAAAACAGGCTCAACATGCAACGAGGGTCCCAGCTGGGCTTGAACCAGGGACACTGCAGTATATGGTTGCTGCCTTAAACCTTGAGACTAGCAGGGTACCCCACTATGACAATTTGGCATCCTCATAATGAACTAGAAGAATCAAAAGAAGGACGCATCATCACTTTATAGCATTCTTTCTTAATCTCAATTCTTAAACATAAATTTTAAAACTAAATAGAAGTCTTGAGAAGCTGAAAACAAGCTGTTGACTTACTGTACTTTCTGTCTAGATCAAAGAGTGGCCATCAGTTCCACTATACATCCAAGAAGACCTCAGTACAGACAGAGGAAACTGATGGCACCACAGACTCCACAGAGGCTAAACACTTGTGGAGAACTAACAACTATGCCAACTTAACACTAGATTAATGCAAGAGTGGAATACGGACATGACCATGTATGTGGACTACAGAGTCATCACTGAGCGTAACCTGAGCGTTCAGCTAAATGTCTCACAGATGGCAGTCGTCTCTGGTTTTCTGCAGGAGGCTTCAGAGAGCCGTCGGTGTTATATCATTAGCCTCCTCCTCTCCAGCCTCTACGTTATATTCCTGTTCCCTCTCGGCCTCATTGGGAACATCCTCATCTTAGTGGTCAACCTGGACCACAGGGGCCGCATGACAGCCCCGGACCTCTACTTCGTGAACCTGGCTGTGGCTGACCTCGTCCTGGTGGCTGACTCTCTGATCGAGGTGTTCAACCTGAAGCAGGGCTACTACGACATCGCTGGCCTCTGCACCTTCATGAACCTTTTCCAGCAGGTTAACATGTACAGCAGCGTCTTCTTCTTAACCTGGATGAGCTTCGACCGGTTTGTCGCACTGACCGGCTTCATGGAGCGCAGCATGCTGCAGGCGCGCCTCAGCTGCTGCCTTATCTGGGTGTCCTCGTCTCTGTTCACCGTGCTGCCTTTCGCCATAGCTCAAAGGCAGCACGCTGGAGAACTCACCTTCTGCTTCGCCAACGTGACCCAGATTCAGTGGCTGGAGGTGATGCTGGGTTTCTTGCTGCCTTTCTGCGTCTTGGGTGTGTGCTACTGGAGGATAGCACAGGTGCTGCAGCAGAGTCAGAGGGTGCAAGGCAGCCCACGGCAGAGACCCCGCAGGCAGAAGGCCCTGCGGATGATCTCAGCAGCTGTGTTAGTCTTCTTCCTCTGCTGGCTCCCGGAGAATGTGTTTGTAAGCGTGCACCTTCTACGAGGCCACGCGGACGGCGGCACACTGTGGCAGGACTACCCCCTGACAGGTCACGCTGTCAGGCTGGCGGCATTTTCCAACAGCTGCCTCAACCCACTCATCTACAGCTTCCTCGGGGAGACCTTTCAGGATAAAGTGAGGCTTTTTCTCAAGCAGAGGTGCCAAGCTGCAAAGGGCAGCCCCAGGAAAATCCATCTACGCACCAGCTGCAAGCACATGCGTCCATGCAACATGTGACCAACCACGCCAGTCCACACATTTGAGCTCTAAAATTGCTCCAAAAACTGTTATACTCCACTCAGATAAACACCAACTGCAGTTAATATCTCACACAGATGATAGATAACATGTCTGTACCGTGAGTGTAAATACAGTTTTTATTCATGGACAGCGTAAAAGCAAGGACTCCAGCCGTTATGAAACCTCTATGTTGAGTATTTACAGCTAACATCCTTACCTCAGTTTGCTTTGTCGTCTGTGTTTGCTCTGTCATTTGTTTTTTCTTGTGCTTCTTGTCCTTTTTCTGTTTTTTATCATCTGCCATGAGTGTCACAGGAGGAATCTGTACCGGAGGCTCCTGAATTAAATAAAATGTTCATTATTAATTCTTTTTCTGCATTTTCAGGTTGTGTCATCTAAAAAACATGCATGGGCACAAGGGACTGTGCGACTCACCTCCACTTCCATCTTCTTCCTTTTCTTTTGGACTTTACCGTCCATTATTTCTTCCACATGATCCTTGTTTGCAAGTGAAGTCCACTTCTTCTTCTTGGGTGGGTTTGCATCTGGTTTCAAAGATTTGTCTTTGGCCATGAGTTAATTTACTCCTGTAAACAAAAACATGAGCAATTTAATTAGACAACATACACAGACATTCTGTATGCTGTATCAACTGGATGCTTGTTTTTCCCATCTGCTGTATTAAACATTTCTGACACTGACACGGAGAAATACAAGAACATATTGACGTAATTTACAGAACAGCTGAATATGAATACTATTATAATAAATGTATAATTTCATGCAAATCCCTAACTTCATGCTACTACCTGTGCGTATCATTAAGTAGAGGAATATGTTTGATTTCACTGAATAAATGTAAGCAGTTCTTCACTGTCCAGAACACAAATGTTACGCTGGGCACTATGCTTTCTACGGCCACCATATAAAAATGCTATAAACACTAAAACTTAATCACGAACTAAACATTTCTTTTATCACGTTGGTCTCAAATACAAACTTACTTAACTGAACAGCGAAAAAACGTGCCGTATTTCAGGAGACACACACCAAGCATGGGAACGCAACCAGGAAGTTATGTCGCCAGGACGAAGCATGATTGGACAGATATCTCTCTTCGTTTTGTGATTGGTCCATTGGCGTGGCCCCTTCAAAGACCCTCGAAGCATTAAAAGAAACAGTAGGAAGCAGCGGATTTAATGGAGCACCTTGTTGAGTTAATTTTTGTCCTTGGTAAAATTATTTGACAAAACAATTTTACTTCAAGGTCAATTTAGTAGCCTGGAGAAAATGGAAATGTCAACATTTACATCTTCATTACAACTGGGCAAGATCTAATATTATCTACTAATAAAGATAGTATAATCGAAAGCTTCAGAACGGCCCTTAAATGGACCTTTAGGTAAGATTGTTATGTCAAAACATGTAAGCTATGCTGAAAAATAAATAAAAGGACATTTAATTTGAGGAATTCTGCAGAAGTGATTTCAGACTTTCCTCTACATTTTAGTGGAACGGTCCGAACCAGCGTTCAACAGACATCGGGAGGAATTCAAGGTTGCACAACGATGTGTTACATGACCTAGCCAAGGTGCGTTTGATAATGAAGAAACACTTTTCTTTGACCTAACGTTGTGTACCCTAACATGAACAGTTGTCCGAGATGTCCACAACGGTAGGACGAGTTTTCACCGGTCTGACACGCTCTGCTTTCAGTCGAAGGGTATTTATTCACAACGCATCTTCGACCGAGAGGTGAGTGTGTAAATCTGTGGCAAGCTAACAGAAACCATGCTCAATCTGCAAGAGTGGTGTGATATGACAACGATTGTAACTGGATTATGTGTTACACCCAAATCTGTAACCCACAGATTGTGTCAGCTAATATTAATTTTAACCTATGATGTCACTCATAGTGCATATTTTTAATAGCTGTGTTTTCCACAGTATTACAATCCTGACCCTGTAGACACAAGTAGACTCATAAGTTTTGAAATCCAGTTATATAAAGTTCTATTTGCAGAGTGTTACCAGAGTTTTTCGTGAGAGTTAATGTGTCATTAGATGACACATTGTGGAGTTGGTGTACTGACAGTGACTTCAGATATATTACATCATGAGTTTTAACTTCTTTCAAGTCTTAAATTTATAACTTCGATCATGTTAAATAATGGTCCTGTCCACGTCCTGGTCAACTATAAAGGGTAGAAATTAAAATTTAGGTGAATAATTGTACAAAAAATATTTGAGGCCCATATATCTACCATAAGTCCACAGGTGGGCTGGTTGATTTATCAGTCCATAACTATTAAATTCCTGGACTTAATCAAAAGTCATAAGAAAAGAATGTAGTCCTACATTTAAAATCTTGCATCAATGAAAGTACAGAAATATTAACAGCAACAGCCTGTTAATGCTAAATGAGATTATTATTGGGTTATTAGATTGTGTAAGGAGCAAGTGGGTAATTTGTCGAATTTGAATAAACGTGTGTTTTGTGCATGAAATCTAAATGTGGAAATTCAAGTCCTAAAATACAAATACTGAAGTACAAGCACATAATTATTACATATGTAAGTACAACATTTCAGTAAATGTGGAAAGTTCCTTTCCAGTCAGTCAGTCAGTCAGTCAGTCAGTCAGTCTCAACTGATTTTTATTCTTCTTTGTCAGCAGACTGAACAGCGTGCGGTCACTACCTCTGAGCTCTCAGAGGTCAGCTAAGTCCACAGATGTCGATAAAGAGGTGAACAATGAGCCGATCAAATTCTCCACCAGCAAAGCCAGTCACAAAGTCTGGAAAGTTGATCGCTCCTTGGGCAGTCAGCATCAGCGGCCCTGGTGGAAGGTGCTCCCCATCAGCCTGGTTGGCATCGGACTTCTTCTGTGGTGTGTACTGAGAGAGGAGACGGACATCGATGCACAGTTGAATGAAAATTTGTTGAAGAATTTACCAGGCTTTCTTCCAGATGAAGAGGAGGAGGAAAATAAATAAAACTAACAAATCTGGGACTCAATGTATATAATTCAGGCTGTATTTATTATGAAATGTCTGTAGTAGTGTTGGCTGTCACCAACTCATTGCTCTGATTTCACTGAAGGTGCAGTGAAGCCATCCAGTTCATGGAAACATGGATTTTTTTTTAAGCAAATAATGGAAACCATACACTGCCTCAAGTTGGTGTTTGAATATGTGGATTAAAATGCCTTGATTTGAGCCATTGAACTTGGTTTAGTCTATTGTTGGAATTTACATATTAACTGTCTTACATTTCTCAGAAGTATGTCTTACAGCATGTGTTTTCCATGATCAAGATTACTACTCATGGGCAATTTTGTCAAGTGGAGGAAATCACCCCTGATGCTGCCTGTGTCATCTATCAGGGAAAGATTATGGGAGGTTGCACTGGAGGAGGATATTAACTATGCTACAGGTCATCTCAGCCTCTGCTACCTTTATATGACTCACATTTACTGAAAATAGTGGTGATGTACTCCGATCCTGATGTTAAACATTTGTGGGGAAAAAAAAACATTAGGCCAAGAATTTGAGGTAGCGGAAAGTTTATTTACAGCACAACAAGAAATCCTATGACATGCACACACAGGATTAAAAGATACAGATACTAAAACAGATTGCAAACCTGAGAAAGGCAGTGGAATATTTTGTTTTCAGGATGTACAGATGTGAAGCTCTACTCTACAGTCAACAGGACAGTTGGAGAGGAAGTCAAGAGTGAAATGACAAATTAGGTACAAAATAAAAACATGCCTGAAACTACAGATGACAAATTAGGTGGCACACATGCTGGTAACAGTTCAAGATTTACAAAACAAACCCCAGTCAGCCCCACCCACCCCCCCACTAAAAAGACAAAATCCAAATCATTTATGCGCGCTCTCCTCTGATTCGCCTGGCCAGCTGAATGTCCTTGGGCATGATGGTCACCCTCTTTGCGTGAATGGCGCACAGGTTGGTGTCCTCAAACAATCCGACCAAGTATGCCTCACTGGCTTCCTACACAGGGAGAAGAAAGATGATTTTTAAACAAACCAGATGGAAAAAACATAACTTGTTACACCAAGCAACCCCCTTATTGTGTGTGTGAAAAGACTGTCTGCCGCACCTGCAGGGCGCCAATAGCCGCACTCTGGAAACGCAGATCCGTCTTGAAATCCTGGGCAATTTCCCTGACAAGACGCTGGAAAGGCAGCTTCCTGATGAGCAGCTCGGTGGACTTCTGGTACCTACGGATCTCACGAAGAGCGACAGTACCAGGCCTGCAAAGACAACGACAAACCACACACGTTCAGGTTTTTTGGAGCATTTCAATCACAGCTACAAGAAGAAAGAAAGAAAGAAAGAAAGAAAGAAAGAAAGAAAGAAAGAAAGAAAGAAAGAAAGAAAGAACACATCAAAAATGTAGAGCTGGAACTTGAGACTTATTGTAAGAAATCGGCATGCTAGATCCTGGGAAAAACAATGGAGGTATGTCTGTACCTGTATCTATGGGGCTTCTTCACTCCGCCGGTGGAGGGCGCGCTTTTCCTGGCAGCTTTGGTGGCCAGCTGCTTCCTCGGCGCCTTTCCTCCGGTGGATTTACGAGCGGTCTGCTTGGTACGAGCCATACTTTACCTGCGAGTCTAAAGAAAATAAATAAACAAAAATACAAACAGATGAGACAAACGACTTATATTTCATGAAGGGCGGCTCTCAGTAATCTCTTTAATAAACAGGTTTACAGCTTCAGTTTAGTATACACTGTGGCAGCTTTACCACCGACAGTCAGCTACGATCCGCGTCCTCATTAAAGAATATAAACCATTTTCTGACATTTTCACTTTCGATAAATCCACAAACACATAAAGCAAATATTATTATATATAATATCATTTGTCAGTGGGACGCTGCTTTAAATGCAGACGAGGTACGTCTGTCGACACACCAATGGTTGAAATTTAATAAACAAGCCTATACAAAGCACCGCCACCATTAAGCTACAGGGGACACACACGTTTCTTTGCTCTCGTTAGCAAGCAAATTTAAAGCTAGCATGGACGGCTGCAAAATGGCGCCAGCTAGCCACCACAATGGTTTAACGTTACATTAAGACATAGTTGCACCGAAGCCAATTTGGTATACAGCCGTGTGAGAGGATCAAACCTTGATTGTATGTTCAATAACAATATCACGGATTTCTTGGTGAGCAAAGTTTGTTCAGAGACCCTCAAAGGGAGCTAACAGTTAGCCAACTTGCTATAGCGCGCGCCGTTTTGTTGTCAATTGGATGACGATTGACACTGGTCTAACTGTATTTTAACGTTTTTTAACGACTTGGAAATCAAAGTACACCATACCGTTAATGACTACCAACATCGAATAAAGAAAAACACAATACTAACAATAATCGCTCGTACGTTACCCTTTGTGTTTATTTTTCCGGGAAGACTGTGTTTCCGTCTTGCGTGTCGTATGACTATATTATCTGAGGTCGCAGGAGGTGGTATTTATAGTTTGAGAGGAGCGGCGCTTGAAGTCCCGCCTCTGAGTTTACAGGATTGGTCCAGAGTATGGTCCCTGACAGAATGTGATTAGTGGAGGAAAAAAGGAGGATCGGTGCTTCTGGATTTGAAAAAGATTGGGACAAAACGTGATCTCGACAAGTTTTTACATTCAGTCATGAAACTGGAATTGCTTCTTCTTGGTCCGAACAATTATGGTGTTAATCTTTGGTTCTACATCCTTAAAATGTGTCAAATGATCTCTTACAATACGGTGCTCACCGACCATATCCATTTCTTTTAACTAAATGGAAGGAAAGGGAACAAAGCTGTCCTATGTGAATTTATCTCTTCACTTTAGCCTTTAACTAGCTGTGACTCTACTACAGGCCTGAAATTCTTACACTTTGCAAAATCAAGTTAACAAATTATATCACAACATTTGGCTGTAATCTTGAAAATAACAAAGAGCTCTGTTCCTGTCATAACACAAACATTAAACCTATAATGTGCACAAGCATTATATCCCTAACACAGCTTGTGCATCTCTGTACTTCCACAAATGGTTCAGGAAAAGACCTGAGTACCACAAACAAATTCAGCAACTGTGATGGATCATTGTGTTGATATGGTGTTTCAGTGTCTTTCTTAGCAGTACATCTACTTAGGAAACAGCCCCGGCAGACCTGAGATCTGCTCAAGAATCAGGCAACAAGTGTGAAACACAAACAGCCTTGTGTCTATGTTGAAAGAGGAGGGCTCAGCTGGAAGCTGTCACAGAGAGCACCCAGCCACAGACAGCCTGGTGACGAAATCAGCTTGTTTCATTGTCTGTGGAATTTCCCTTTCCTGTTACTAACAAGCCAGCTTTATTATCATACAGTGAGTGATTACAGCCTTTATTTAGTCTGTTGTGTTCGCTGCTGTTGTTTCATATTGCGCAACTTTATTGCAAGTTAATCCAGACCTTTATTATTTACCCATTTTCTGCCTCCTCCTTTCTTCGTTATTATTATTATTATTATTATTATTATTATTATTATTATTATTATTATTATTATTATTATTATTATTATTATTATTTATCAAGGACAAATATCAGATCAGTCTGCAGCTCTGTGTATTTTATTTATTTATTTTTTCTTTCTTTCTTAAGTCCTTTGTGAATCAATCCACTCTCTCAACCCACTGGGTCACGAGAACACCTTCAAGCGGAACTCGCGTAGCATTGGGGAAACCATTGCAGACGGACCGATTCTCAAGTGACACCGTGGGTAAGTGTCTGAAAACACCTCCGTTTCATGGAAAGACAAAATAGTAGTATTAATAAAAAGTCCCGACTAAAACGTGTTCCACTGAGTACGTGTATATCACTTCCGCCTGAGTGTCGCCTTTCAGCTGAAAACCTGCAACACTGGAAGAATGAGCATGACCGAGCAGCGGCCGCTGTTTGTCGGTACATTATGATTTCTTTATAAGTCTGAAGTCTGTTTGGTTTATTGTAAGCCGCATTTGGGGACAAAATGTGGATTCCTAGTTGAAGTTTGAGTGGGCAGTTTGTCTAAAAATCTCCCCCAGTTTGATTGATCTGAAATGAACTGGGTTCTGCTGTGTTATACATTTGTCTGTATCTGCTCTAATGAATGAATGCAATAAGTCAGTGGTGCTGATGTTTTTTTCTGTATGTTTACTCAACAGATAAAGAACCCAGATCAAACAGCTCTGCTCCTGTCCATGTCAGAGTTAAGACCCCCCTCAGGACTCACAGTGACAACGTCTTCAGATTTAATTTCTTCCCTGACAGTCCTGCAGTGTCTCAGGAGGAGACATCTCCATCATCAGACAGGACCGAACCAGCAGCAGGACAGATATCCTTTACAGGACAGGGCTCGGCTTTTGCCTTCAACTTTCAAATTCCTCCCGTTACACCTGTAGAAAACATGGAGACGATGGAGACCCCAGACTCTACTTCTCCAGGTATCCAAGAGGAAAAGCCTTCCCCTTCACAGGAGGTTAACTCTCCGCCTGAAACGCCAGTGCAGTCAAAAACCAAGAAGAAGAAGAAGAAGTCTGGAAAGAAAAAAACAGATAGCACCGAGCCACAGCAGAAGCCAAGTTCAGCTGAGGAGAGTCACAGAGATGAAGACACCGAGCTGGTGAGTGTTAAATGTTTTCCTTTAAAGTAATCATGGCGGCTTCCACTTAATCAGCTGATTTGATGTCCGAATGTCTTCCAGAGTGCAGAAGAGCAGCTGATCAGACAGCTGGACTGGTGCATCGAGCAGCTGGAATTGGGGATGAGGTCCCAGAAGGGTACACCAAAACAGAGTATGATGTTAACCTTCGACATTATTTGTTTACACACTTTACACGCACCTGTTCAGGGGTTTAATGCCGTGAATACACACTTGAATATAAAATATGTTTGGGATATGATTATTATTACTTCTATGTTCTGAGGTCCACATGTGAAGCCCAGTGTGAACAAAACCGAATATTTTCTCCCTGCAGAGGAGGAGGCCTCTCGTGCCCTGAAGACTCTACGAAGCTCCAAAGCTCCTCTGGCCAAGAAGAGGCAGGTGATGAGAGCCATGACCGGAGACTACAGGAAAAAAATGGAAGAAGAGAAGAGCAAGCAGTTCAAACTCATTCAGAGCGGTGAGTGTTTTGTTGATTTGAACAGTGAAAGCTGCTCACAGGAGGGCTGTTAATTGACAGATTTCTCCATTCCCAACAGAAACTACATCAGCTCATGTCAAGGCACATTCTCCAAAGAAGAGTGTTTTCCACCGCAGAGCCGAAGTCAGATCCCAGACGGGAGCCACAGAGGAGAACCCGCAGCAGCCCAAAGCCCAGGAAACAGAGCCGAAAGCACAGACTCAGGAGGAGACGCCAGCTTTTGTTTTTACTCCATCAAAGGAGCAGTTTCGCTTCAATTTTCTCTGATTTGAACCCCAGAGGACACGTTCCATCACACGTTATGCTGGACTGTGCCTGGACAGTCTGGTCTGAGCTGTGTGCTGAATATTCTTTGTGATAGAAACAACAAAAAGCACATGAAACAAGGGGCTGCACTGGAGCTGATGATCCAAAAACAAAGACATTTCTCATGTTCAAAATATTCAAATACTCAAACTCTTTAACTGCTGACTGTTTGTGCCATATTTCTAAATAAAGCATTTTGTATTTTTATTTGTATCATATTGTTTATATGTAAATTAGAAACTTCCAGTAAAGCATCATTTGTGATAGTTTTACCAAAGGCTTGTCTTGTGCAGTATAGCAGTATTTTTGGGATGGGGTCAAAAAGGTTCTAAAAGTTTGTTAATTGTGTCCTTTAATTAACAATAATAGCAAGAGTAGAGAAGGAGACATAGAAAAAAGAACAAATAGACAATAAAAAGGAATCCATCCATCCATAGAATCAATTATATACGTATATGTACATTATACACACAAAGTGTGTAAAAATAAAGTTGCCTTTTTGAAGGCTGGCTCAATTTCTCAATGGAAAATTTCTGAATTGCAAAGAGTAAAGGGTATAAACAAATGATGTTTAAGGTTAAACATCATACTCTGCTCAGTGTACCCTTCTGGGACCTCATCCCCAATTCCAGCTGCGCAATGCACCAGCCCAGCTGTCTGTTCAGCTGCTCTTCTGCACTCTGAGAGACATTCAGACATCAAATCAGCTAATCAAGTGGACACTGCCATGATTACGGCTGATTGGTTCCCAAACTTTTTGGCTTGTGACCCCTCAAAATTAAGTCATGTCACTACTTGTGACCTTTCTTTATGGATCTTGGTGTGGACAGGAGTGGTGAGCAAATCACAAATCTGAAACATAAATTGATTTCTTATCCCTGATCTGCTTTTTAAGGGTATCCTTTGATGGGACCAAACCCGAGGATATGAAACCCTAAAAACTAGAAAAAAAAACCCTGATACGTACAAACGCAAATATTTTCCAACAGTTCAAGATAACAGCGGCCAGACTTTATTAAATATATCAATATGTGTCCTGGTGAGAAACAGCAGCACCACTCTAACAGGAAAGGGCGGGGCAAGGTTCAACACGAGCACAATTGAGTGTGACACACAAAACAAAAAAAAAGTTTCAACCGCTGGGAAAACAAACCCTCGCTACCTGTTAGCTGTAAGTGTTTAACTGCTGACATTCGGCTACATCTTGAAATATTAGTTCAGGTTTTCTTTTGTCAGTTGACAATTTGAAGACTTAATTTTATTGATATTTTGTATGATAAGTCTGTGGTGGGGAAAAGTTCATACTGGCATGACGTTATCTAGCCAAGCTAACTGTGAGCTAGCTAAAAAAAGCAACTTTTCGAGTTAAAGCTAATAAATATATGAAGCAGCACTAGCCTTAAAGTGAATGCAAGTCCAAAGCTAGTAGTATTTGGTATTATTTGTATGTTTATCACACGCTAAACTCCACAACTTTGAGAACAAATGTCGCTGTCTGATATTCAGGCAGGTCAACGCGCCTTTAAAGTGTGAATGCAGCGCTTTCTAGTCCTGAACTCTCCATCTTTAACCTCTGTGCTCAGTCTCAGGGCCGCCTTTGTTCCCAGGCCTGTGGAGGGGCGACTACAGAAGATGTCTGAGCTAAGTGACGAAGCCAGTGAATCAGAGCAGCTGGGTGCCAGCCTCTCACTGTGGCTGGGCGACACTCTGGTGCGACCTGAGGAGCTGGATGTCCCCCTGGACCTCCACACCGCCTGCTCCATCGGCCAGTACGACGTGGTGGCAGAGTGCATCAAAAAGTGGGTGCCAAAATCATAACCATGAAAGCATCACCAGTGTTCAGCGTTTGTGGCACACTGTGTTGATTGATAACTATGATCTTGTGTCTTCTTCTCAGACGTGAGGTGGACCTGGATGGCAAGAACATGGGAGGATGGACCCCACTGATGTACGCATCCTACATCGGCCATGATAACATTGCAAATCTCCTGCTGGAGGCCGGTGTGGATGTAAATGCTGCCACTGCCAAAGGATTAACCCCCTTGATGCTGGCAGCAAGCTGTGGGAATGAAAGTATTGCATACTTCCTGCTTCAGGTACAAAACGCCTCTGTCAGACAGTAACAGCTAAAGCAGAACATGTTCAGATATATGATACCATGCAGCAGTGTCACACTTCACAGTGACAAGGTGGATTAAGTTAAATCGTGCAGTTACTGTTTGTTGCAGAAAAGCATTGCATTCATAAAAGGCAAACAACTATGTCGTAAACGTCTTTTCAGTGCAGAACGTTGCTGTTGCTGGCTTCTCTCAAAAACCCAGATGTTGGCTTTGACTGTACCAAAAAGCAGAAAACACTTTGATATTTTCTTGACAAGGTGTATGAAAGGATTCTCGTGTTTCTCAACCCCAAAAGCAAGGTGCTGAGTTGGAGCTGAAGGATTCCCGAGGCTGGACCGCTTTGTTCCACTGCACGAGCACGGGCCACCAGCAGATGGTCAAGTTCCTGCTGGATAATAACGCTGACACCAATGTCAAGTGAGCGTCTTCATTCATCCCCAAACTGCTGCAGCACTCCACTCCACAACACTCTTCATTTCCTTTTCTTTCATCCGCAGGGAGCCAGGGTCTGGTTTCACTCCCCTGATGGAAGCTGCTGCTTCTGGACATGAAATCATTGTTCAGAACCTGCTTGACCATGTGAGGTTACTTCCACAAATATGATGTCTACTACTCAGAGTCAGAGACACCAGGAAATGTGCATGTTAATAAGGGATGGGTTACACAGAGGGGTTAACGCCTTATGACATATTTTGTCTTAATCATTTACAGAAAGTTAAAGTCGATGACCGCAACGCTAAAGGAGAGACCGCCCGTGCCCTCGCCATGATGTACGGCTACACCAAGATTGTCAGCCTTATTGACTCACGTTCTCCGAGGATCAAACCAGGTGCTTGTTGAAACAGCTTAACTTCTCATTAGTCTTTCTTCTCTTGCTTTTCTGATTTTTTTTTAAAATTCCGTGTGTGTGTGTGTTCTGACTCGTCAGGACATTACGAAGACCTGAGCTCCTCCGAGGACTCGGACAGTGCACCGCCGAGGATAAGGCTGATTCGAAACCGAGCTAAAGGCATAAGCATCCATGATGGGCCCCAGGCCATCGCCAAGTTCCGAGTAGGAGGCACCAGCAAACTGTGTGGTAGTATCACATAAGACTTCCAGCCTGACAGCCTGTATCCACACCGGGTCACACATTAAGAGTGTAGAGGGTGTACAACCCTGACTCCAGAAAAGTCGAGATGCTGTGTAACATGATCCTGTTATACCCAATCATGATACTATGACCTGTCACCAATGAGCCTGTTTACCTGTGGAATGTTCCAAAGGTATTTTTGTAGCATTTTCACATCTTTCCCGGTCTTTTGTTGCTCATATTATATCATAACACATATTTACAAAAATCAATGAAGCTGATGAGATAACATTAGACACATTGTCTTTGCACTGTTTTCAATTGAATATATGTCAGAAAGAATTAGAGAATTATCATGTTCTGTTGATTATATTCGGTTGATTGAGACCTCGACTGCTTTGTGTCCAGAGCAAAGATGTTGTCACGGAAATGGTCACAAAATGGGACATTTTATTTTCAGTTATGACAGCTTCATTCTGTCCGTATTACTGCTGTCGTGCGTAGGAGACAGGAGGCTGTTTGTTCACTCTGCTCGTCTCCTCACAGAGCCTCCTGCTGTGCCGCCAGGCTACATGACGTTCCGTGATACGGGCGAGCAGAGCGAAAGCATCTGCTACCGTGACGTGACCTCACCCATCAATGAGCTGGACGGCCAGAGCAACAGCAGCAGAGGTGAGAAGCGCACGATTACCAGAGTTTTGTGACACCTGAAATGCACCACAGGAAATACTGCAGCAGGTATGATCGTTTATAAGCTGAGTCATGTCCAGAGCAATTCATTTCATATGGTACCGCCACAGATGACAGTCCATTCTTTGACAATGACATGCCCACCATGAGGAGCAGCAGCAGCAGCAGCGAAGGCCTGCCTCAAGTGATCGGGCTCAACTGGGAGGGTTCTGTGGAGAGTAACGAGGTGAACGCAGGAGCACAGACGTCCCTCTGCTTTGGCATCAAGCAGCAGATTTGATTGAGATGTTGCAGTGACGCGGCGTGTCTCTCTCCCTCTCACCATCAGGACTCGGACCAGTGCAAAAAGAGCAGCTCTCGCAGAGTCAACAAGGGCCATCACTCAAAAGGAAAGAGTCGCCACGGGAGCAACGATGCAGCTCACTCCAGTGGCACTGTGAACTGTGGGATGCGATCACATGTCGGTCTTCCACCCTCCTACACTGGTCCAAAGGCATGTCTGTGTTTGCTTTCTTTCTGATGCGTCAGTACTATGACCGGTGTGTGTGTGTGAGACTCCAGTTTCCTCTGGACTGTCTCAGGTTGTTGACCAGCCTTAAAACCTTCTGTTCTGTAGGATCTGGCAGAGTTCTTGGAACAAATCGGCTTCTCGAAGTATCTCCCTTTACTTGAGGAGCAAGACATTGACCTGCGGATATTTCTCACCCTGACTGAAAATGATCTCAAAGAAATAGGGATCACGTAAGACACTCCAGGCTCCTCTTTCCACCCAGCACACACACAGCGTTTGTTTTCCGATGGGGCGAAATGCTGAATCTGTTCTTGCTCTCCAGGCTGTTTGGACCCAAGCGTAAGATGACCTCGGCCATCGCGAGGTGGCACAGCAGCGCACGGCCGCCCAGCGATGCTCTGGAACAGGCTTATGCTGACCAGCTCGAGGCTGAGATGCAGGAGATGGCCATTCAGCTACACAAGGTACCCACAGATGAAAAACTCACTTCCTTAAAAATATTTCACAGCTCTGACTTTTCTCGACTGACGCACATTCGTCTGACTCTCTCCCTATGCAGCGCTGTGAGGAGGTGGAGAGCCTGCAGAGCCAAGTGTCTCAGGAGAAGGAGCTGCGCACTGTGATGGAGGGATGTCTCATGGAGGACAAGATGGCATGGAGGAGGGTCCACGCTGAGCTGGTGGAGAACCACCGCATGGCTCAGGAAATGAGCTCCACACTGGCTGAGTCCAGGGCCCACTGCACTGAACTGCTCTCCTGTTTCTCCACCGATGGGAACAGCAGCTCTCACACTGGTGTGGAAGACAAAACAGAGGGTGACGCTGGTGTTAAAGGTGAGTTGAGGTGTCCTGTGCTGGATAACACCTTTTAATTTGGTGATTAGAAACAAGTGATTTCACCTCTGCTTGCAGCCGGCGAGGGCCTGACATGCTCCAGTGTTGTAGAGCTAATAAAGAAGATGGATTCCCATGAAGAACAACTGGGTAAGATGGTGTCATGCTCAGTGATGAAAGTGGTTTTTGTGTCATCATCAGTGGAGTCTAACGCTGCTGCCTGCTTGTTTCACCATCACAGCGGGGATCCTGCAAACCATGCTTCAGAGTCTGAGGCGACTGAGCGCCCCCGAAAAAGTCTCAGATAGCTGGGAACGGCCTTAACCTTTACAGGTGAGTACTTACAACAAACTCACACTGGAGGGACGCAACAAGTGCTGGAAGAGCTCTACGGCCGGAGCGACAAGAGAAAATAACTTTTGTTTGTCTTTGAAGAGGCTTTTAACATCATTTGACGGAGGGTGACTGAACCACCCTGAACAATCTCACCGACATGAAAGATGGCCAAAGACGAGGCCGGCCCTGCTGGAGCAGAGCGGCTCGGGAAGCAAGGCAGCTGACCTGCTGCTCCTCTGCGATTGGCTGGTGGACCGGAGCTCGCCAGATGTGGACAAGGCCAAGGGCAACGGCAGCTACTGCAGGGAAATGACAAACAGGCAGGAGGGGCACCTGGCCCCCACACGCTTGTGCTGGTGTTGACTGGACTCCTGTAGTTGGGTTGTACGAATGCACAGAGAGGAGGAGGAGGAGGAGGAGGAGGGACTGATGGCGGATCAGAGGCTGTGATACTGTGAAACGTTTCTTACAAACTGTACGCTCTTCCTTTATGAAATGTGGCTTAAATTATGGTCACCAGCCGAAGAGGTACGTTTCATCCAAGTAGTCCAAGTTGAAATAAGTAGTTCTGCTTTGTCTGAATGAATTCTGGTATTTGTACGCTGTCACGTGTTTGAAAATGTCCTGCTGAATGCATTTTATAAGACCAGAGACATGTGTGAAACCTGTCAGTTACTCATCACCAGGGAAGATCTTTTCAAGCCGTTTTACTGTAATGCTGTAGACATTTACACGTGTAGGTGCAGAATTATGAATAAAGAGATTAAAAAAAATCAGAATTAAGTTTTGTTTTGTTTTTTTCTTTTTCAAACAGTTTCAGATTTCACTCAGTGGATCAGTGGAGTGATTGGTTACCGATCAGTGGATTCACCGTGTGGCTTTTTAGCCTTAATAATAATTCTGCTTCATATATTCATCTATGAACATAATTATGCAACAAGAACACTAATTTCATGACAGCTTGAAGAAAATATCTGCAAATTTATTCTAAGTCCTGCAGTTGAATATTTATATTAGCAGAGAGGTGAAAAGCATGCAAACAGTAAACGGGGGACAAAAAAAACAAAAACAAAGAAACAAAACAAAAAGACAAAATAACAATAAATAACAGTAAAAGGAGCTGTTTCACTAAAATTTTTCTATGTTTTATTCTGTTGTCAATCCTCAGAGGTCTATCTGAGCTATCTGTCACTTCGTGCCAATTTGTGGTGCTGAGATGAATTCAGAAGGCAAAAAGCAGAAATTGAAAAACTAAAACAACAACAACCTTGTACAAACTTCAGGCCACAGTGTAGACCTGTGCATCACTGATATTTCACACTTCAGTCTTGATGAAATAAAACTTTAACAGGATTTATGGAGCTCTTTAGACTTGAGCAGGAGAGTGAAATACATTGATCTTCACTCCTGGATCAATGTGGGGGGGTCTGTCCAGATGTTTGATCTAATCAGGTGGCTCTGATTAGTCTGACTGTATCGATGGGGTCAATACTATATTTGTTGCTCTACAGGGCAGCTGTCAGAGATTCCCCTCCTCCTGACTGTTGGGATGTCCTCCATGTGATGAGAGTTGCTGCTCAGTAACAACCTCGGTGCCATACAGATGTTGGTTTAGCAGCTGATCCACGTACACCAGCTTCAGGCCCGCAGCTCTTTAAATGAGCACAGGCTCCGCACTCGTACATCACAGCTCTGCCCTCATGATTGAACTGTCAGGAAAACTACTGGAGATGACGATTACTGCACCAGTGGTATGATTTGTGTGCCAGAATGGGTCAAAGGTCGGAGGACGATCACTGAGTGATCCTCCGCGGCTGATTTACACACCAGATGGCAAACAGAATGTCCCCAAACAAACACAATCAGTGTTGAGAGACTGGACTGACAAAATATTCTCCACCTCTCAGTGATAATTAAATCATGTCATGACGGTCTGCCAGAGAAAGTGACAACTCGGCTGTAAAATCCTCCAACCAGTTGCCATCAGGCGACACGGTGCTGCGATGTAACAGGGATTCTTAGTAACAGTCATATTTGCGCCAAGACAGAGCTGCTCTGTTGAGGTTTATCTGGACAGAAGTTGTCTCTGTTGGCTTCTACACTTATCTGTTGTGCATCTCACCAGCAGTGAGCTACACAAACCACGCTAAGCAAATAACTTTTACTCTGACTGGAGGCTAGAGACATTGGCGGGTTGCCAGTTGGGATTTCTGGGCCCGTGAGAGTGAAGTGCCGTTGGGAGAAAAACGAATACGCCGTGTTCTCTCCTCTCACTAAGGTGCCCTGAAGCAACTCTTTGTCCTGACTGCTCCACTGGAATGGCTCAGCAGACAGTGGAGGGCTGGACGTGCTGGGCAGCTGCCAGGTTTGAATACATGCAGTTGATGACGAGAGGTTGTCGATACCACATTTAAAAAAGCATGAACCCCGTTACTTATCCACTTGATGGTATCAAAAGTACAGGAGCTATAAATAATAATAATAATAATAATAATAATAATAATAATAATGAACAGGTTTCAAATTTTCTACCTGAGGCTGAACAGATGAAACAAACCCACCACACAAGAGGCACAAACAGGCAGCATCACATGAGTCAGAGCAGCGAGCGAGCGGCCTGTCAATCATTCAGGAAGTGAGCTCGAGCTAGCTGCTCGTCTGTACCAGCACTGTGTGCACGTGTTAAAAAAAGTTCAGAATGACACATTTTGTGCGCCAAGGACTTTTGTCTTTTTGTATTGAAAGAGGTATCGAGTCTGATTTTGAAATGCTGGCACTGCAGTCTGAAACTCTGGTATTGTGACATCAATATGAAGCTCAGTGCAAGTTCAAGACTTTGATTCACCAGAAAAGCCGCGTAACACTGAACGGAAGCTAAGCTATTCTCTGTTGAACGTCGTTGACAAAACAGACTTCACTGGTCCAGAACAACTTCAAGTGTCAATATGTATTGCTTGAATAGAGCCGTTTCTCATATAAATTAATTCATCATTATCTACAGTCCTTCAAAATAAGTATTATGTACAAACATTAACAATCCACTTGAGACGAGCAGGCAATTGTTCCTGTACAGCCTTCAGGATTGTACTGAGGGTTTAAAAACAATGTAAAATGCAGCAAGTGTCAATTCACAAAAATATTGTTATATTCTCTATCAGAACATCTGCTTATATACAAATTCACCAGTTCAAATACAAATACGCCTGTGCATATGATTGTGTTTGCTCTTGAATGGCTGTCCAGGAGAGCACATACACACCTCTCTGACCTTCGACTGATCTCGCTTTGATATCTCATTTGTCTTCGGTATGCGAGTGTGAGTGTGATCCAGGCCGGTGTGAAGACCGATTCCCACTCCCACAGAGCACCAGCTGTGTGACGGTGGCGGTGATGAGCTCAGGTGTACTCACACAGGTGACCACAGCCAGCGGGGCAGTGGGCGCTGCTCTTGAGCCAGTTCATAATGTGCTCCAGATGTCCACCGTGGCTGCAGCCTTGACACCACACAAACAGTCCCTTCACCACATGATGGCACACCGCGCACACACTGGCACACTGGTGGCACCTAGAGGAGAGGCACAGAGGTGGGTTCATGTCAGAATGAGATGAATATTCATGTCCTGAAGAGGCTGCACTTAAAACAACAACATGCCAACAGCAGGGAGCCAGCGGAGAAACGTGGTGGCGGCGTGGCGTTCGTACCTGTCACAAATCCAGCCCTTGTTGCTCATTGGCCGCTTGCAGTTGCTGCAGTTGATGTGCAGGGTTGTAGACGCCTGGTTCAGGCAGGTGATGGCGCTGCACGTGCTCAACTTGATGACCTCATTGGACACGTTCCACAACTCGAATCGCTGCAGCAGGTCTATGTAGGACATGTACCAGTGCTCCTGAAACGGAAACACAGCTCGTTCAGGGTTTCCTTTCTGGTCTGCCAAACTGTGGTGTCGTCACTGACTTTTAGGGCTTGGGTGTTTTAGTAGAGGACAGGTGAGCTAATAACCACTTACAGTCAAACATAAGGCCAAAAGAATCCCCAAACTTTGCTTTATTTATTAGATTTTACTTCCTGTCTGACCTGGGTGAGGTCGTCGATCTCTTTACGGATCCGGTCCCCCAGCACGATCAGCACCGACACGGCCATCTGCACGTCGCCCTGCTCGGCGTAGTAGCTCAGCATCTCCCGCACAATGGGACAGAAGAAGCTGGCAGGAAGACGTGGGCTGAACAGCGGCTGGGAAATGGAGATGAGCGAGAAGGACTCGATGGGGGTCAGACAAGTGACTTCCGCCTCGTTGCCGCTGACGTGTGGGGAGTCGGCCTTGTCCTGCTGAAGATGCTCGGGTGCGGACGGGTTGTCCATGATCTCGTGGCGCAGCTGGAAAGCCTCCTGGGGCAGTGCGTACTCCTGCTCTTCTGTTATGACAACAGGAGCAGAGATAATGTAAGACAAAGGAGCGCTGAGCGCAGAGGCAATTATAAATAGCAGTTACTGAGGTAAGCATGTCTTTAATTCCCATGGAGACGAGGCTGCGACTGACCTGTTTGGTTGTCGTGCTCCACTGAGTAGAGGTCGTCGTCATCTAACTCTGCATCACCAAACATATTCTCAGCCTGCCCGTCACTGCCTTCTGTCTCCTCATTTTCTACAGGGAAATTGGACGAATGGCCTTTTTATACAAGTCTTAAATATCATGCAAAGAACATACAGACAGCCGGATTGGCTTCTGAGACTTTTAATGGCCGCTCTCACCTTCATTATTATTGCTGATGTGCGAGTTCCCAGGCTCCAGGTGGATGTTGTCCTGCCTGCTCTCACCTTTACTGCGCTCCAGTCTGCTCTCTGAGCCCATCCCCGAGCCCATTTCCTTCATGTTGAAACTGAAAGCATTATGTGCATCAGCGTTAGCGGGTATTGTGGCGTTGATGGTGTGTGTGCTGGCACACTAAAAAGCACATTTACCTGTTCATTAAAGGCAAGGTGCCCAGTTTACTGAGGTTGTGGTTTGGACCGGGTGTAGTGAGGTTTGCTGGGTCAGAGAACATGATTCTCAACATGGTCCATGTTGTGGAAACCTTTGTGTTAAAAGAAAAAGACAGTCCAACATAATTACTTCACAACACATTTCTACAGGAAGTAATGTAATGCTAGAAAGTGATGGGTTACTGTAATCACATTACTTTTTCCTGAAGCAGCACAGCTACAATTTCAGTATCAGATTAAAGTTGCAGATCTTACATGATGTTACATTTCTAGTAAAAATTTTGTAAGATAATTGATCATTTCAGTCATTTTTTACTATAAAATGACAGAAGCACATTTGTTCCCTCCTCCTCAAATGTGAATATTTCCTGATTTTCTGTATGATAGCACTCATTATCTTAAGGTTTTGTACTTATTAATCAAGAAAGTAACTGATAGCTTAATTCATCATGTAAATAAATGGTAATTGCAGCCCATGGCAGTTAATTACATTTCCAAGAAAGTAATAAGTACGTGTCCTTGTGGTGCTGTAATATGTCTATCAGAGTGTGTCAAGGTCACAGTTAAACTGCCAACATCAACCATGTGGGTGGTGGTGGCTGAAGAAGCGAGCTTGTGACTGATGGTCCAATCCCCCGGACCAGTATGATTCATCTGGGTCGGGGTAGCGAAACATTTGCATCTTGCTCATTACCAACACTGAGGTGCTCCAGTGGAGCTGCTCAGTCGCTGGGAGATCAGGCTGTGGTTGTACTGGGCAGCTCCCTGGTGTGAATGTTATCAAGCTGTTCCTCAAACTCCCATGAATAAATAAAGGGGAGAAAGAGGAAGCTGGATTATTTAGGAAAGAAAAAAACAAGAAAAGACAAAGACAGCACTGAGCAGAGATTTGTAGAGGTCTGTCTGACAGTGACCTGAGGTCTTTTGAGCTCCTGGGCCACCTTGGCATTGTGATCACAAAGCTCAGCGAACGGCTTCCCGCTGAGGAGGTAGAGTTGTGCTGTCTTAACAAACCAGTCCATGCGGCTGCTGTCCAAGTCTGTCTCAAAGACGCTAAGGGCGCTGGACACATGGGCAAACTGTTCTGTCGGGTCGGGCTTTTTGAAGAAAAAGATGGGGTAGCGGCGGTCGCCTCCAGGATAAGGCTTTCTGTCATTTCTGTCACTGCTGATCAGGCTCTCCTTGGCCGCGAAGGCCAAGTCACCGAACAGTCCGAAGCATAGACCCTCGGGGTTGGCCTTGTCCACGGGTCGAGTGGCGTCCTTGAACATGTGTTGGTAGAGGGTGCTGTCCTTGGAGCCAGAGAGTAGGAAATGAGGGTCATGCTGGTGGCGCCACACAATACCAGTGGTCACATCCTTGTGTTCCTCAAAGGTGGCGAATGGAATGAACGGTCTGCGCACATCCCACACATAGATGTTGTGATCCACCATCATGGAGCAGGTGGCTAAATGAAACTTCCTCTCAGGCCGCCACTTGACGCGTGCCACCGAGGCGATCGTCTGGACACAGTAGATCTCCTTGGCCCGGTTAGTGGTCATGTCCCACACTTTAACCATCTTGTCCCTGCCACCAGTGGCCAGCCATCCCCTAAAACAGAAATAAAAGGAGAAAGCTATTAGCAGAAGAAAGGAAAACCTTCAATTTCTCAGTTGCTTTGCGTCACAAAGTCCTGTCTTTCACCTGTCATCAGGATGCCAGTCGCAGCAGAACACAGGCCCAGTGTGGGCCGTGAACATTCGCTCGTAGCGGTCCGGTCGCCTGATGTCCCACAGCTGGACGTTGCCATTCTCAAAGGACGCAGCAAAAGTAAAATAATCCTTCATGCTGAACTGGACGTCTCTTACACTCTCCGACTGACCTAGAAGACACCACAGATACAGTTTGTTTCCTAAATCCTGAATTCTGTAAAAACAGACTTCTGCTCCAACACATTAGTGACTTAATGTTGAATCTACATAAAATCCCCAAAGACAGTGTAAACGAATGGTGTGAAAGCATGTATTCAAACAGTTTAAGTGATGCAAAACACTCAGAACTTGTATTTCACTTGTAGGAAATGGATTATGCTCATCACATAATGCTCTACCTGAGAAAGTGCTGACAGACTCCTTCTTGCGCAGGTCGAAACACTTCATGAATCCATCCTGTGAGCCGCTCAATAGCATGTAAACCTCTGTGGGGTGGAAGCACACCTTGTTGACAGTGCGTTTGTGCTCAGTAAACAGCTGGTCCTGCTTATTACGGGACGGTTTTCCCAGGTTCCAGGTGACCACCGCCCCATTGGTGGCAGCCGTGGCCAGCAGGTTCTCCTCCATCTGGTGCCACATGACATCCGCACAGCTGAAGTTGAGGGAGGGTTTGCGACCAACGCGCAGATTCAGCTTCTCCACGAACTGCTCCTCCTCCAGTGCATAGATCTTGAAGATGTTGCGGCCGGCCACCACCACCTGCGTGGCATCACGGCACACGCTGATGGCGTTGGCCGGAGCGTCCAAGTGGCAGAACATAGTTCGGCCACTGACGGCGCTGCTGCTGAGGGCTGTGGTAACCCGTGACATCTTCTCCATGTTCCTGGCAGATAAACAGCGATTTTACTTGAGCTCAGGAACATTAAAAGTGAGAAGATGCATCACCTTTACAACACAGCTACAAAAGGCAACAGAGCACAATGTAAAATGATTTTAAGGCAGTTCATCAATCCACCAGAAGGTGGCACTCAAGCAAAATAAGATGTTAGATTTATACAGCACTTGAAGTAGGGGGGCAGGAGAGGTGCCAGTGTGTAACAAATGTCAAAACCAATGCACAGAGTAATTATCTAGATCAATACTTAGAGAATTAAACGGCTGCAGTACTTACTTGGTGAAGAACAACCGGCCTTGTCAACGTCTGCAGCAGGACACAGTCCTCTTCATGCGCTCCCATCAGAGCCAACTTGCTGTTGAGAGACTGGCATGTGAGCGAGACACGACACGATACTATCTTAGTTTGTAGTTAGGACAGAAGTATGACGACTTTCAGAAACTAAGTCAAAAACTTAATGGAAAATATTCTGCCATGTAAGCTTTTGTCACGCAGACTTGGAATCTGACACTGACTGTCTGACACTGCACAGGCTTGAAATGAAAGCTGAAACTTTGACACACACATTATCTGAGGGATTCCTTTCAGCATAAGTGGAAGTATATAAAAAGATGCCAAACTGATCTTTGTGTTTACTGGATAGTATAGTATAGAGATCTAACTGTAACAACACACAGGAGGAAATATTTAAGTGCACAGAGTCACATTTATTACATCTGGATCAACCCCTTGAGACGTATCCTCTTGTTTTCAGAGTAGTCACACAGTAGTATGTGATGGCTGACAGTCTTACATTTTTCAGCACATTATGTTGTTTTAAATACTTTGATATGTCCGTTGTTTGTTTAACTCTGTCTCCTCAGTCTTGTTTCTTTTGTTAAACACCTCCTACCTCGTGCTAATGATTGATTCATAGCTCCTTGTGCTCACGTGAAGATATTTAGAGGCGATGAAAGAGAGACTTGTCAGCCAAGTCACACTATTAAAATAGACTACCAACCGCACTATCCATTATCTTACCTTATTAACGTTACAACCTCGATTTCGTGCTTTCATGATGTTTTGTCTTACTCCAAATCAGGGTTAAATTGGAGCTAAGTGTATCTGTTAGCTCCATCACGGGGTTCACCTGTCTGCTGCTGTGTGGGCTACAGTAAGCTACACTCTCTGTACCATAAACATGACTGGAATGTGACGCTAATGCTAGCTGGCTAACTGAGCTAGCGAGCACTTTTACAAAGACGAAACGTGCACAACACAAGTTTTACAAGTATGTAAAACAATTACAGGAATATTTTAATATCGCTTCTTATCGGGTAACAGTGTCAACGAAAAGTCAATAAGAAAGTATTTCAGGGGACAAACCTTCAGAAACTGTTGTTCACTTCTTGCGGTACCGGAAGTAGTATTTAGCTCTACCATCTCGCGGGAATTTCGCATGTTCTACCGGAAGTATCGTCACAGGACTACAATTAATGCAGTAGTTTATTGGAGTTTATCTACTATCTGTCTGGTTTTAGCTGATCTTAAGTCGAAGGTGAGCGCGGTATTTGTTGTGTTAAAGCGATGCAGTGTGAAAATAATACACGTTTAGTGGCACAGTGCAGTATTCAGTTCCTGTTGAACAAAAGCTCCGTTTGGTCTGTGTTGTTAGGTGATGGTGAGAGCTCTCTGCTGCCATGAGTAGCCTGTTTGCCTGTGAGGACCCAGCCACATGGAGGAGTGTGTATGAGAAATACTGGGATGCAGTGGAAGGCAAGACCAAAGGCAAGAAACCTGGAAAGCTGCTGAATCTGGACAAGTGGTAAATCCTTTTTCCTCGTGATGACAGTTATAACATCACACTCGCTTTCACAGATAAGGGAGAGTCCAGACACTGTGTAGTGAATATGTTTAATCTGCTGGCTTCCAGGATGTTATAGAATAGGTTTTCCTCGAAATAAAGTTCATTCTTGGCCTTGAAAATGTCAGTTTCACGAACCAATCCCAACTCAAGCTCCTCTTACTTGCTTTTTATGGGCCTTTCAGCTGTATCGCAGTGCCTTCATCATTGGAGAGAGTTTCTTCATCTTCACAATCCAGCTTGGTCGATGATGATTTAATCACTTGTAGATATAAAAAAGTAGATACATGGTTACACCTATTGTATGAAATGTGTTACATGAATTGAGTTGAGACATCTTAAAGGTAACTGATCCTAAGCTGCTTGTGGTCAGGTACCAAGAGGAGCTGCCCACACTCATTTCAAGTCGACCTGACAAACACGTCACTCTGTCCGAGCTGGTGAAACTGATGGAGTGGAAGCTCACTGTAAGTAGCATCTAGACACTGACTCTTGATCGCCCCAAGGACCTTTAACACGCCCATACAAAAGATGCTGTCACACTGCTCCAGTTAACATCTTAACTTAAAGTATAACTATGAAGATTCACTGACTCTGTGCATCAGCTGTGTCCTTGAGTGGCCCCGTGTGCTTTTCTGCAGAGAGGGAAGTTCAGGCCGAGGCTGCAGCAGCTGGTGGCTTCAAACAGCGCGGACACTGTGGAGAAATGTTCCAGAAAGGCCTTCACTCTCCTGCCTGATGTGCAGGCAGCGATCGCAGAGCTCAGCTCCCTGAAAGGAGTCGGCCCAGCCACCGCCTCAGGTTAGCGCCGCGCCGGCGTATAGGCAAATAGATCAAAGCTTAAGAATTCATACTGATAAAACGTCTCTGTGATCCTCTTAAAGCACATAGCGATTGCCTTCTCAGTAACTCCTTACACTGGTGGACGGAGGTGCTGGGACCTCCTGCTCTATGTTTAAATAGTTAGTATTCACTTCATGGCTGCCTTCAGCTTGGCTTTGGGCTAACTCTCCGTTTTGCTCCAGCTGTGTTGGCTGCAGGAGCTCCAGATCAGACTGCGTTCATGTCTGATGAAGCCATGGAGAGTGTACCAGGACTAAAGCCCATCCAGTACACAGCCAAGCACTATGCTCTCTTCCTGGGCAAAATGGTCGAGAAGACTGAAAAACTTAACAAAGGTGAGGTGATGACAGGGGCACGAGGGCACATTTGAAGTGCTCCACTTCAGTATTACAGCACTGTAGATAAATGTGTATTCTGCATTGTCAATATACTCTAAGATCTGACATTTTATTGTTTTACAAAACTGACTCAAAGGGATTGAATGTCAGTTTTATTACCCTCATCAGTAATAAAGAACCCTTTTATGTATTTTACATTTTCTACCTCTAATTAATTTAGATCACTTCGGAGAAACCCATTTTCACTTTGACATTATGAAGGTCTTTTTCTTTTCATCGCTCACACATTAATCAGCTTTGATTCTAAAGACTGGCTTCCCCTCTTGTCCTCAGCGGGTCCCCAGCGGGACTGGACGCCCCACAGGCTGGAGCTGTGTTTGTGGGCGATGACCACAGCCGAACAGCAGCAGCTCCCGCTTCTAAAGGATGTCGATGTGAAGGCCAGCGGTGCGGCAGAGAAGCGGTCTGATGCCGACACCGAGCAGAGACCAGCAAAGAAGCTCAAAACAAGATAAAAATGACTGTTGCACAGTATTTTTTTTAATTAAATAAGGTTAAAGTTGGTCATTTTTTTGTTTTTTCTAAAATAATAAAGCCTTTATATCAACTTGTGTAGTGAGTTTTTTTTTTCTAGAGAAGTTGGGGGTTGAGGTTTACAAATGTGTAAAAGCCTTCGACCACATTTTTCATTATATGTGAAACTAAGTATGATCTAATGCTACAGTTGATGTATTTCAGTCATACAGCTTTCTGCACCCAGATCCTAAATACAGTGACGATGAGGATCAGGCCTGCAACTGACATTCACTTTCATGATCAATCGATCTGATTATAATAGCATGGCCTGTAAAACATCAGCAATCAGTACTCAGAACCCAAGATTTTTATCTGATCAATGATCCAAAAGCATTCAGAGGACTAAAAATAACCTGATTTACATTTGAGAAGCTGACGTCAATGAAAAACCAGCGACTGACCAAAAGACGCTGCAGCCGATGATTCTGTGCTTAAACACAAACAAACAAACAAACAAACAAACAAACAGCATTTTGCCACAGTATTGTTCTTTATTTATATTGTTTCTAAATTAAAGCAAAGTACAATGAACAGTACAAAATAAAACAAAATATATTCATATATATACAATATAAAATGGTTCCATTCAGAACATTTAAAAAGTACAATAGATTGTGAAATAATTAATGAGGACTTTGATATAAATTATTCATTTGTAAATTTAGTTTTCCTTTAGTTTCCTCATGACCGAGAGAAAAATAGCTTCTTCTGCTTTTTCTTTTTGTAAACGCTGTGTTGGCACAACCTCTTTTCTGGTCTGAGAGATTGAACCTCGTAAGCTTGGCACCGTTTAATCGATACAAGTAAGCAGCTCAGGAAAAACTACCACAGCAGCACAGATGTGACTTTTTTTTCTTTATTCTCAACCACCTGTGATATTTGCATGACCTTGTGTGGCTCGGGTAGGGTTTGTGAACACGAGAAGAATCTGTACCAAAGCTAGAAACTGAGAAGCCTTTAGCAGTGCTCTCTGTTACACACCAGAAGACGTACCCTCATCTCCAGAGAGAAACCCTGAATACTGTCACACACACTCCTTTATGCTTGTTTATAGCTCTGGGAGGCAAAGACCTGTGTTCACGAATCCACTTGAAAACCAGAGCATTCCTCATTTAACGTATAATACTGCAGACTTTGAATTTTAAGCGCAATGGATAGCTGGATAAATTGATAAGCGATGACAACCTGCAAGCATTGGGATTCACAGATGCATGTTAAGCCTGAACTGTAGCTTTGTGCCCCCGCCAGTTCTCCTAATTAACCTTAGACCTTGTTTTAACCATTTTAACACATTAATATCCAGGATAATTTGCAAACTCAAGCCAAATATGTGTACTTTTGGGGCCCTGGAACTCCTAAACCAGCATTTCAGGTTCCATCATGACCAGTTTAAAGGTATGCACTGGTGAGCATCCAATGACTGTTTTGAGTGCCAGAGTGAGTTCCATCTCTGGAGCTACAGTAGCCTGCTTTACCTGCACAGTCCTGCAGCGAGACCACAGATATATCTAAGTAGCAATAAACACTAAAAAAAGGCAACCTGGCCGGCTTGTTGGCAAGCAACAGTGCAGAGCAGCTACTGGATATATTAACAACTTCACTTGTTTGCACTGCGGCTTCTTTCTCTCGTGGATCCTGTGCCTGATCGTGTAGAATATACCATACAGCTAAGAGCAAAGCAGCCTTTCTGCCCGGTGCTCAGTCTTGGGTTTATATACTATAACAAGGCATTGGGCATAACAGCACAATGGATTGGCATAGGGAGGTAAAAAAGCATCACAGAATGATTATGGCAGTAGAGAATATGGCACACGCCAACATGTCCGTTAACTACATTATAATAAATGCCAAAAAAAAGACCACTTAAGACAAAATGCAGGAAATAAGAAATGTCAAGTATGCTGCTTTTTTTTTTTTTTTGAATCAGACGAGCACAGAAATCAACAGCACTTATGTTGCAGTCACATCAACAAGGGCCCGTGTACGAATGAGGCGGCTGACTATGAATGTTATAGGTCATCCGTCACCCGCGCCTTCCTCACACCGCTGAAAACAAATATGTCACTCCAAGACGGCAATTAAATTAACATCATGCAGCCTGTCAGATCCACTTATTAAAGGAAGATATCCTGTTTGCGGCCTGGCTTTGGGCTCTGGTGTATCCTCGCAACAGCCATGCATCATCCTGACACCGGTGTTGTGACATGAGCACGGCAGGATGGGAAAGCATGAACGCTGCTGCTTTCCAGCCCTGCTGAGGTTTTTGAAGAGCGCCGTCCCTCGCATCCCTCAACCGAACCAACCAGGGCCTCTATCACTGCTCTCCTTTCAGATGTGCAGCTGTCTGAGCGCAGGAGAGGCGTTTTATCAGACAGGGGGATGACTTTTCAGGAGGTGTGCCGCCTCAGGATCAGGGGCCAGGAGATTTGGCTTGCAGACCCCCCCCAGTAGAAGAAGAGACTTATATACTTGCATAAATAAATCAAACACTGGACATTTCACTTCGCATGAGAAGAAAACAAGCGAGTAGCTTTTTTTTTTTCCTTTTTTTTCTTGGAAGTTTCACAGGGAACAAGAATTCACAAGCCTTCGATTTTAGTCCTGCATGTACTTCCAGGAGGGGTAATATTCACAGTTAATGTGTTCTACAAAAACATAGCCATTTACTAGCCCTTTTTACAACCCTTCTGGGTTCCTATGAATCTTAAGTTAAAGAGGCACATTAACCTCCTCTCAGGCATCCTCTTTATCTTCATTATAGGCTAACAGGGTATGTATGCATTATTCATCAATGTATCTTTGCTATCCCAAGCAATAATATTTCCTAGTATACACAAGAGTTTCCATCACGGATCCATTACTACCATGTATTGGCTGATCTTTTTTTTATGCATCTGAAAATGGCTTATTCTGGCTATTTCATACAGATTCCCTCATTTAACACGGAGTCTTCTGTTACCACTGACAGTTTCATGTGGAAGCGAATGCTGAGGACTGTATTTATGACCAACTATCAAAATTGGCAAATGCATAATTTTTTTTTTTTCCCCAGGCAGCCAGTGGACAGTCAAATGAATTATTGATTGAAAGACTGAAAAATGGAACGTAGCATGAGTAAATGTAATTGCTATCCTCGCCTCAGCTTTCCGAAAAGCTTGAACCACTCTGCAGATAATGTATGACAGAAGCCCCGTCCATAATTTGTTATTTGCGAGAGAGGAGCTGCAGCGAGGCGTCTGCCCACTGCGGGGGACCGTTTGGAGATGTGGGCACTTGCAAAAATGAAGCTGCATCCACGAAAAGGAAGCTGAAGAAATGAGTCCGGCTACAGGAAAATACAGCAAACAGTCCAGAGTTTCACAGGCTTGTACTTGCACAGTTTGTCTTCTTTCACCTCACCTGTCGAATATTCACAAAGCCGAAACACACGCACAAAAAAATAAAAAATAAAATAGTTTCACTGATGCTACCAATCAGCCAACGTCTCTGCTTTTGCCCTCTCGGATTAGTTCTTTCTATGGCTTATTTTGTAAAGCACTAAAGATTTATAAAACCAAGTGAGCTTGAGTCGCCGGCGGTCATCGAACAAACCAGGGGATTCTGCCTCATAGACTATTTTTCAGAGGATCAAAGCCATACAGGAGTTTTCAGAACAACAATCATAGCATTAATTTTGCACCATTTGAAACTTTTCTCTTTTCCCCTTCAATGGGGGAAAAATACAAATAAATATACTCTTGGTTATGAACATACAATATACACATCCACTATCAAATGAAAAACGGGGACAACTTAATAACACTCTTTTTTTTCTGTATAGGTACATTCCTTTACAAAAGTATACAGTCCCTAAGAATGAGAAACTGAGGTATAGACTGGGCCTGACAGAGAGACCCCAATGCCCTCTGGGACACGAAGGTCAGAGGTCAGGTGATGACACATCCACGCCCTCCCCAGTTCAGTCTGTCAGAGCGAGAACAGGCAGAGGCCAGTGTGTGCGTGTGTGCGCGTGTGTGTGTGTGTGTGTGTTCGTCTTCTCTTCGGGTTCGTCCACGTTAAACTACAGCTGCTCTCAAAGACAAAGAGGAGAAATGTGTGTGTGTGTGCGTGTGTGCGTGTGCTTGTCTCGCCGGGAGCCACAGAGCATGACATGGCATATTTTACATGGTGCGCCTAGCAAGTTGGTGGGCATCGTTCGACGCGGCGGCAGCAGCAGGAGGAGTTCACTCGCCTCAGGGACGACCATCCAGGAAACTCTCTCATCCACGTCTTTTTTCTCTCCTCCGCTGTCGCCTCGTCACTCTCGTTTCCCATCTTTCACGCCTTGTCCATGTTGTGTGAACTATGTGTCTGTATCCACAGTGTAGGTATAATGTCATGGAAATAATATAGAAAAAAAAAACTGGTGTTGTTTTACTTTGAAAGACCCCATGACGTGAAGGTGACAGCGATGCCTCCATTCGAAACGCGCTCTTCCTGCACCTGCTCTGGGTTAGGCTTTGTATCCATTTGCACTCGTGGGCAAATCATTTTGAATGATGTTTTATCATCTACTTAGCAGCTCAATTTGAAGAAAAAGTTGTTGTTTTTTTGTTTTTCTGTTAGTGTGCCAGCAATTTTGCAAAAAGCCACAGTGACCCCTGCGAGATTAAGCAGGGCTGTGAAATAACAAAAATCATTGGTGCTTCTGTGTTTGTTTGTTTTTTTAATTGCTGCCCGTAGAAATAAACATGCTCTTTAAATCTTCTCCTCTGGCTCTGATGTGTGGCAGATACAAAAGGACTCGGAGTCAGGCGTCTACTCTGCTCAAGCAAAACACTGACACCCTGTTCGCTGAAAGGGTGCCGCTGCAGCCAATCCTGAACTTTACCAAAGACAGAACGTTTTGCTCAGCGTTTTGTCAGCATTGTCGCCGCCACGCTACATTCTCTTACTGTTTTCCTCCTTTTAATTCCCTCTCACCAGAGGCAGGCGTCATGAACTGAGATTCATCTTACTTGAGGCTTTTACACGTATGAAAGATGCTCTCAAAAGAAACGGCTGATGAAACGGCCTTTCAAAAAGCCTTTGAAACAAAGAGCGCAGCGGCTAAATGCTCACTGAAAGGTTCGTGCTGGTAATGTGGATGACATTTCAACATATATATAAAAAGATATGATGCTCCTCAAAATGGATCTGAGGAGCTTTCACCTGTACTTGTTGCTACTGTAATCCCTCTTTAATAAAAGAGACATATTTTCTTTGATTTGCAAAGTATCTGTAAAAAAGGATTCTTGGTCGATTTTTAGTTTCGAATGATCTCATATCATTTCGCTTGGGTCTAACTTGAGGGGAATTGGGGAAGTTAACTGTGGTCAAAGGGGAGCCTTTGTTTGGAGCAGGGTTGGAGTCAGTGTGTATGTGGAGGAGGGCCTGGAGAGGGACAGGGGGGCGGGGGGGGCCTTCATCAGGGAGGAGGTGGTATCTGCACCCCCAGCAGCTCGTATGCAAAGATGTTCCAGAAGATGGCGAAGAGGAGGAAGGTGATGAAGGAGAAGACAATGACCCACCAGGAGCACTGTTTCTGCAGGCTCTCCTCGTAGCTGCGCAGGATCAGCAGCCCCATGCTGATACCGACCACAGCCCCCGACAGGTGCGCCATGAAGCTGGGCTGGGGCCCCGAGGAGGGCAGCGGCGGCGAGAAGCGGAGCCAGACTGCGCGACCCACCTCCGAGCTCACTGTGGAGGACAGAAGACGTTCCCTTCAGTCTCTGCTCGTGACCGGAGCTGTGAGGAAATCACACTCTGTGCTAAGCTAAGCTAAGCTAAGCTAAGCTAAGCTAAGCTAACCGTCTGCTGGCTGTAGCCTTTTATTTAACATACAAGTTTGCAAACAGTCATCTTCTCATCTTTCTCTCTGCCGGAAAGCAAAAAAGCAGAGTATGAGGAGAAGTGAAACCATGATGAGAACTAATATGATTGGCTGACTGATCATATGATGAAAACAAATGAGGTAGGTGTTAAGGGAAGGCTCCCATCATGCACTCAGGGAATAGACTCATGAGCTCCTAATCTAGTTTTGTTTGTGCATGTTTACTCGCGTTGCCTGTGTTCTACATCGTGTCCAACAACTATAAGGTGTGCACGCAGTATGTAAGTACATAAAGTTGTTTTTATAGCGTCAATTACACATCCTGTGGTCTGAGTAAGATTTCTATTTGTTGCCTGCCTCTATATATTGTGTACATTTCATACATTTGGGTGGTCCAATGATAAAACCCCATCATAAAGATATACACGAAACGCTTCCTCTTCCTCTCGTCTACAACTTTTACTTGAGTTTATTTGGCTTTCCAATGACTTACAGGTTCTCATTTATACTCCGAACACATTTCATAATCCTTGTAAGAATGGAGTCATTTGTTTTACTCACTTTTCCACGAATAAAGCACACAGCCTAGGACTGCAGTTGACTTTATGCCAATGCCTAAAGATGAGCTATACAGTGTATTGTAGTAAAGTGTTTTATCAAAGTCTACTTCTGCTGGCAAAGAAAGGTCACAGGAGGATTTAAATGGATCTTTATTCTAAAAATTGCTTCCAAATGTTATTTGCTGTTGTTTGCTGCTGCTCCTCCAGAGCCGAATAAATACTCCATAAAACCAGAGCAAATGTTAATTCAGTCTTCACAGTATCTCACACAAACAACGTGTCACATTTTATTTTGAAATGCTGCACTCCCTGTTTGTAAAACACAGAGGAGAAATATCACATCCCAGCAGAGACGCGCTGCTCTCTCAGTTTGGGGGCGGCAGGCTCGGGACAGATGGAGGGAACATATTGCTCACTAATGAAAGTCGCAGTGTATCGGCCCTCGTGTGGAGAAAAAGGACAAGTAGTATGACTCAAAAGCTTCGAAAACAAAGCAACATGTCCAATCATGGAGCCTCTCACTCTCACAAAAAATGGTTTGAGTAACAAGTCTGATGATGAAGGCGCGTGGACACTTAACATGCTGAAAATGATGAGGCTGTAAACACTCCCTACCTAATGATTTCACCATAAATTCAACATAAGCAGCAACAGTGGGAAGAAAAGTGCAGGGCTTGGAGAGTAAATCTGGACAACTTACTGCAAACCAGCGCCAGTATCATGCGGAGCAGCTTGTATGGACAGCGCATCCCAGCCCAGTTCTGCAACACAGAGCCAAAATGTCTGGTCAGCACAAACAATCACGACACCCACAACCACGACAGACACACGCATGTGAGCCGTCTGTGAAGAAAGGCCTCAGTTTCCATCCTCACATTTGGACCTGAAAGAAAGATAATCCATATCTTATGAGACAGGAGGCAGCGCTTACACCACACACAGGAGCCATTATACACCTGGCTGCTCTTCACTCACTGGTTCCAACCCAGTGGCACTCTATTAATTAGGGCTGAGATAATTTAACAGAAGGGGGAAAACGAGCCAATGAATGGCCATTTTGATTCTCTGGGGGAAAATAACAACGGCATCCTGACTTAGACTAACACATTTACTCTCCGGGATGAAAAACTGCACCATCGCATCCTTCCCTAAGTTCCTGCCTGTGGGAATATGACTGACCCAGGGCCAGTGTTTTCTCCTGTTTTCTCAGCAGAAAAAGAAATGGTGGGCGCCATGCAAAATTAAAGACGGGGGGGGGGGCAAGTATAAATAGAACCTGCCGTGGCCATAGGTTGGAGTGGCAGTGCCCATAATGTCACGATATGTCGACAAATAAATGATTAAGATGGAGGTCAAGTGCAGAGGAGAAGGTCTCAGGTGGGTGTGATGTGGCGTCGCCGCTCTCTGACGGGGAGGCTCTGACCAGCCTCCGCTCTCACAATCTTTAAGCGGAGGACAGCCAATCCATTCAGCCTGCTACAGATCTTGTTTATCACACTGCTGACAGTGAAATGGAGAATTGCTGAAGGAATCTGACGTGCATGTCAGGCGCTGAGGATCATTCAGAGACTTAAGGGAAGAGCGCTTACTGTTCGGAAGACTCAAAAAAAGAAAAAGCAAGAGCTCTTTTTTCTTTAAAAATATAACGAATTTCAAAAAAAAAGACGATTTGAGATTTAAGTGTCAAAAGTTGAATTTGTGTGCTACATGGCTCCAAGATGTACTCTGACAGCTGCTCGACTTCCGGGGAGTCACGTCCACGGCCGTGCTTGAGACTTCACTGAACCTTAAAATGTCTGTTGAGCGAGACAGATGATGATGCTTAATGGCAGATGGCCAAGGAATTTAGTGGGTCGAGACCGGACGAGGTTTTGAGATTTCCTTCAAAGCCACAGAGTAGAAAAAAAAACCCCATCAGAGCAGAACTAAGACGTGCCTTGAAGGATTTCCCAACAACAAACAGGCATCGAGCATAACAGGCCAAATAAACTGTCTGTTAGCTTCCGCAAGCACGCAGTTACAGTTACAGAGCCTTCGCTTCGGGCCCGCCAGTGCGCTTTGATTTCTATCCCTGCAGGCATCTCCCCTGCCCACAGCGAACAGCAACATTAGCCATTCGTCAGATGGAACACCGCCTCGAGAGCTGAAGAGTACCTTGAAGGCATCTCACACGTAAACCTTGTGACACAAATAAACACGGGAGGGGGCTCTCAAGGGAATTCACTGCTTTTTTTATCTCTTGTTTTTCAGTGGACACAAATAAACACGGTCTGAATAATTGATGGAAGTGTCTGAAACGGCAGTCCGCGTCAGATTCATTGACACAAATGACGAGAGCGGCGAAAAACAACTGATTTTGGTTCCGGTGGGATGCTGCAGGAAGCCTTTGGGGTACGCTACTCATCAGCAACGTTTAGCTAGAGCTTCTCCGAAGAGCTCACGGGGGAATATTCAATGAGACTTTTCCCAAAACTGCTGGGCAATAAAAACTATTTATCACACCGCTGTCATCCAACTAACACGCGCCAGTGGGAGTGTGCGGCGGCTGGGTCTCGCGCCATGTGGACGGCGCTGACATTTCGTCTATTGAAAACCGCTTTGAGACGTAACAATGGAGGCGATGGTGATGATGATGGCAGTTACCATGACGACGTTGGCCAGATGCGCTGAGCACAGAGCGTAGACCCCCCCGGAGCCCCCCACAACTGGAGCGCGCATGTCGGTGATGGACACCGTCAGCGAGCCTGCAGAGACACAGAGAGAGAGAGACAGAGATTAGGGGTGTAGACGTTAGAGAGGGAGAGCACGCATTGCAGGGAGGAGAGAGTGTGTGTGTGTGTGTGTGTGTGTGTGTGTGTGTGTGTGTGTGTGTGTGTGTGTTAGGAAGAGAGAGAGAGCAAAAGACAGCATTTTAGAGCAGAGGGGAAAAACAAAGGGAGAGTCAGATTACTCATCACGCAGCAGCACAAGTCACCTTCCTCAGAGCATTTTTGAAATATCTCTGAGTAAAAATCCCCTTTGTTCACAGCGACTGTGCTACATCAGCTGACCTTCACATGCCCTTTCATGTTACATCTACAGCGCACACACTCAAACACACACACACACACACACACACACACACACACACACACACACACACACACACACACACACACACACACACACACACACACACACACACACACACACGTGTTCCGTGTTGTGCACAGCTTCGGCTTTTCCTGCACGGAAGCGGTCTGCTAAACTTGAAGCTGAGCAATTATTTTAAAATCCTAAAGACCTGGAAAAGGAATATTTCCTAATTGGATTTTCCTTCAATTAAAAGAAGTCCATCTCAGAATGATCTCTGATCAAAGTGAGGCCAGGAGAACACAGGCGGACCCCGCTGAAGAGGATAATTTCCAATTTGTGTGCTCTGAAGATGTTTCGTGTTATATTCATGAGCCGAATGTAATCTGGGATATGTAGATATGGACAGAAGCCAAAAGCGCTGTTTAAAAAGTTATGATGTGAAAAGCATGGCGGCGGCTGTGACGGCGATGAAGGCATGATGACGCTGTAAAGTGACTGCACACTTACAACCACATCCCTGCATCATATGTACTCCTGATACTGTAAATGAACTCACTTTCAGCAGTTGTCTGGTGTGAGCGCTCACTCGCCCTGCACACAGGTGTTTTCAATTACTCTGACTAATGAGACCTCTAGCCGGGCTGCGATTGGGCGGAGCTGCGTTTGAAATTACGCGATGTCACCAAACTCTACAGAATAATTAGCGCAATAACTCTGCGACCTGTCCCGCCCTGACAGGTGCAGCAAAAACCACGAGGAGAGAGTGAGGGAGCTGTCAGTCAGGCACAGCCTGCGCTCGCCCACGCAGTCTCGAGAAAAGGTCTGATCAGGTAAAGTGAAAACACCTGCGTGGGTGGACGATAGCTGTGAAAAGGGTCTTTAACCATCAATCTGTCAGAAAGATCCCGGAAAACAAAAAGTGAGTATTAAACGGTAGGAAAACATTCCCACGTCTGTTTGTGAAGTTTTCTTGGCAGTAACATTTCAAAGTATTACACCACTTATATAAATTGCACAGTGGTCTGCCTGATACCCAGCATGCCTTGTGGCTGCATTAACTCAGCTTGCATAAACAGCTACTGAGGCGTCACTGTGGTAGGTGACAAAAATCGCTGATGAAAAATTTCCAAAAGCATATCTTGACTCTTGAGACTGAGCAGCTTTCGAAGCGTTTTCTGTCATAACTCAGAATCTATTAAACATTTGCATTATGTGGACGTCTACCTACCAAAGCATCTGCATGAAGAAGGCTGTTTCAAACCTTTATTCCTCTCTTGGTGGAGCAGCGCAGGTTTTTTATGAGGTGTGAATATTGAATGTCAGTGGAAAATGGTAAGTCAGTGACGCTGTTGCTCTTTGAGGTTCAGGGACTGACAACAAAAGCAGATGATGTGTCAAGTATTTAACCCAGTGTTTCTCAATTCCGGTCCTCAGGCCCCGCTGCCCTGCATGTTTTAGATGTTTCCTGCTCCGACACACCTGATTCAAATGAGCGGCTCGTTATCAGGCCGCTGCAGAGCTTGATGACGAGCCGATCATTTGAATCAGGTGTGCTGGAGCAGGAAACATCTAAGCCTACGTTTACGCGTAGGGAAAACGCATGTGTTTTCATGCGGTTTGGTCTCTCGTTTACACGCAAATGGAGTTTTTTTCACAGAAAACGTTCATTTTTAAAAACTCTGGCCAAAGTGGAGATTTCTGAAAACGCCGGTTACGTGTCGGCCTGTAAACAGGGTTAAACAGCGTTTTAGGTTCTGAAACGTCACAACATGCGACTGAAAATACTTAACGTCATGTGAGCGACCTATGTTTACACTCGCGCCCGTAGGTTTGGCATAGTTATGATGACGCTCGACAGCATATTTATTCATCTTACATTTTTGAAAATGATGTTATTTTTGAAAACGGAGGGGCCAAAATATCCATTTTCCAAAATACCCTGCTACGTGTAAACGTAGGGTCAAACATGCTGGGCAGTGGGGCCCGAGGACCGGAATTGAGAAACGCTGATTTAACCCATCTTTCATCTTAACACAGTGATGGATAAAAAGGTTGAATAAACACTGAGAAATAACTCAATTTCAAGGTAAAGCTGCAGCTGACTCTGGTTATTTATCAATATTAAGAGATTGAGAATATTATGTTTTAAGCTCATAAAACACAGAATTTGCTGCTTTGCATTGAAAAATTGAACCTATTTAGCATTGGAGGGGTTAAAATGAAAGCTTTACAGTTGCTAAAGAGCATTTTGAAAAGATTTTGAAGTATTGTACACTTTCTATTTTGGAAATAGAACAGGCAAGATTGCTGGAAATATTCGGTGAATGTTGCATGGTACACAGGAGAGGAGCTGTGCGATGAGCTTTAATTTGACTGGACTTCCATTGTAGCTCAGGGAGTATCTCAGTGTGATGTTTGGCCAGTTAACAACAGAAATATGCCACAATAAATGCAGTGTAATGCAGTCAGCGGCTGCCTTTAACCATGTCAAACTGTTTAAATGTATCTGAAGGTATAATCCTGAATGCTTTACAGTGCACCTGCTGCTGCATTCAGGCTTGCAGTGACTATGAAGTAGGCCACAACTCCAAGCAGGAGAAATCACAGTGGCAGTCGCTTGCGAGGACAGCGTCAGACACTGTTAATTATGCAAATGAGCTGATAAGGGAAGCAGAGAGGGCTGATAAAACAAAACAGCCTCTTTTTAATCACAGTTGGGGTTTGCTGGAGTTGTGATCTCAGATCTATAATGCATGTTGTAACATTCATATTCTGTGCGTGCGCGCGCTGTGGGACTGCACAGAGTAAACATGGTCTTAAAGAACGCCTTGTCAGCCCGCAGTGCCAGTGACGATCATGGAAAGACAGATGGTAATCAGAGCGCGTTCCTGACTCATTCATCTGTCCTCGCTCTGACACCTATGGGCTATCCAACGTGGATTTATGGGGCATATGAAGGTTGGCACTTCAGCTAAAGATTTGAGGAGATTCACGGCGCCCCATTTTTAGTAGTTCCACAAAATTGCAATTACACACTGCAGCGTACAGCATGTGGTCTCTGATCTCTTCAAAGTAACGGAAAAATTGAAGTGGAGCAACTTCAGCAGCGTCAACATCTGAATTTCTCTTTTAGTCTTTTCCGGAGCTTCACAATTTTTTTGCAGCTCATTTGTGGCTCCAGTGCAGCAGAGCCGCCGGGGGATATATTAATGAAATATTGATAGAATGACATGAGAGATATCAACTGGAGTTTTAGCTTTGGTAATGCTGTGATTTTAGTTAAATTCTATCTTTTAATGCTCTTAAACATTCCATACAATTAAGTGATGTGATTTTAATAACTTATTTCACTGCTTTAGCAAAACAATATCAATATCAACGTTTTTTTGCTCCTACTTTTTTGCCCGTTTACATATCCAGCAAACGAGAAACAACATTAGCATTCATCATGGAGCTGTGTTTTTGGCCTCCTGGTGAATTAAATCCGATATTCACTCTCTTTTTCGCTCTGTCTCCCTCTCTGCCAACTCCCGAGGGAAATATCTGGCTCTTTAGCTGCTAAATGCTCCACTATCTTCAGTAGCTAGTTGCTAACTTCAGCTGTATTTGTTTGGCTTTCTTTATGGAGTGAGTTTTCAGAGCTTCGTCGCTGAAAACCGCTGAATGTGAGCGACGAGAGCGGTGGGAGTGAAGTTAAAGCAGAGGACTGCAGGCTCCAGGGATAACCTCTGTGGGTTCATCTCTGCCTGCGACTCCCTTCACATTACACACAGTAACTTGATCCATTGTTAATATAAACATGTTGATTTTCTGCTTTAAGGGTGGTGATCTCTGAAATCCACCTCTTCACAGGAGTCACTTGTCAGGGATGTGACACCACCATCTGCGGGTGAATAGGAGAAGACAACCTGAGACCTGCGGCTCAGAGGAAGAGTCGAGCTCCACGGGGAGGAAACAAACCGCTCTCTCCTCCTGCTCGCTGCGCTTTGGCGAGAGGCTCCCAAATACAGTATGAATATTAAACAGGCCTGTCATGTGGGCTCTCCTGCTTAGGGGGATTTAAGATTTAGGATTCTCGCAGTCAGCAGGAGCTGAGACGTGAGGTGTGCGATTATTTCAGCGCCAACTTGACACATTCCATCTCACGGACAGATTATTTATTGTTAGCATCCTGAAGTCATCATCAATATCCTCAAATCTTTTTGTGAGCTTGCAACATCCACAAGTGCACTGCAGTGTAGACAGTAAAAATGATGTACTTTGTATAGAGTAAAAGTCAACTACACACTCAGGACTATACTCCATCTACCGCAGTATAATCCCCAGTGTAGCTGAGCCTCTGTCAAACCATACTTGCTACACCAGTGCTACACAGTGTTACTTGAGGCTGCCCTTAAGCTATGGGTCAACTTTGTATTTTTCAGTCTCCCCAGAATAAGGTGCAAACAAGGGATGGTAAGCTGATCCAAGGCCAGGGTTTGACAGTGCCTGAGGCTGCGCCTCTCTGTAGCTTCTCCAGCGGAGGCTGCACCAGAGCACAGTAACTGTTGCAATAAAAAAAAAATATCCTCTAATCTCTGGAAAATATGCCTCTGCACAAACACTTTCAAACCAGACACTTTTCACTGTCTGCTTTCTAGAGTTTGCATGAGTGGGTAGGTACTGACTGTGATTACTGGCTGACTATATGCTGTGTATATGTGGCTGGTGCAGGTTTGGTGAACAGACGTTTAAAAATATCTAAACAGACGGGACAGGACTTAAGAGTGAATATATTAGTTCAGCTTAGCGCATGCTGTCTATCCAAAATATATATCAATAGTATTCTTTGCCGCATGTTTCTTATATTCGTAATGTGCCTTTGAATATGTAATACGTCTTCACCCAGCTTGTAAAGTCGATACGGCGAACGTTAGAGCAGTTGACTATTTACACATCTAGCGGACACAGAAAAACATTATTCATTTGGAGATGGGCTTCAGGCGAATGTAAATCAAATATTCCCTCTCTTTTTAGCTCTGTTTGGTTTTCATCAGTTCTCAAGGGACAGATCTCAAGCTTTGGCTGCTAAATGCTCCACTATGTTCACCAGTAAACTACAAACTTTGTCTGTTGTTTGGTGCTGTACAGGTAGGAGCTTTTCCACCCACTGTGTCCGTAAATGACACTGATGAGAGGAGTGAGACTGAACCCAAATTGCAGGTTGGAAAACCAAAACAATGACATGAAAGATGCTCTACAGCCCCGCACAGCTGAGGGGACCTGCAGAGTCAGGTGATATTTCTCTGCAGGTTCGTCACTGTGAGCGTCCCACGTCTCGTTACACATGGTCATCTGACCTTTGTTAACATGAAAATATTGGTGTTTTCTGGGAACCTAACGGATGTCTGAGAACATTAATATGCATTCAGCTGCATTTCTTTGTTGGTCAGCTGATAAATGACTCAGGAGAGGACAATTAAAGGACAATGCGTGTTTGTTTATTCAGGTGATTCAGTCAGTATTGGGTACAAGCAAATATGGCAACCCAGCATTGTGCTTTCATTCATTTATTCATCTATTGGTTTGAGCTATGCAGCACTCAGACCACACACATTTATTTTGCCATGCTTCATTATGAGACATGTAGGAATTTGCCAGACAAATGTTTTAGGACTGAAACTGCCCATTTTCATAAAAAGGTAAAATCTTTCAATAGAAAACTCTCAGGACAGCATCAGTAAGGGAAAGCTTTCCCTGTTGATACTGCAGGATTGTTGCCTTTTAGGGTCGGGTTGCTCTATTTGTGCACGCTTGCCTCAGACAGATCTATCCTGTATGTGTTAAATCTTGTGGCCCTGCACAGAGATGTGCTGTAGTCAGCACTCCTGCAGTCACAGGGCTGCCTCTGTTGGCTAATAAACTGGGGAAATGCCTGATCAGATTTATTTACTAAGCACAAATAAGAAGAGAGAGAGACCGATGGAAAGAGTGTGAGAGTGAGTGCATGAGGAACGGCGACACAGCAGACGAACTCAGAGAGCAACCGTGCGATCACAGCTTCAGGGTTTTTTCTCTGTGTTAAATATTCTGCTGCTGAATTACAAGAAAACAACTCAGGTCCTGATCAATGCTGGATTTTTGAGGGAGATATTGATATTCGATAGCTGTCTGTCATTTTTGTCTGTCCGAAACCCACCCACCCATCCATCCATCCATCCATCCATCCATCCATCCATCCATCCATCCATCCATCCATCCATCCATCCATCCATCCATCCATTAATTTCCAGGGTTGCGAGGGGCTGGAGCCTATCCCAGCTGTCAACGGGCGAGAGGCCCTGAACCGGTCGCCAGCCAATCGCAGGGCAACATATATAGACAAACAACCATTCACGCTCACACTCACACCTACGGGCAATTTCAGAGTCACCAATTAACCTAATGAGCATATTTTTGGTCTGTGGGAGGAAGCCGGAGTGCCCGGAGAGAACTCACGCATGCACGGGAATATCTGAAACCCAAAGATCCACATTAATATAACTGAGACAAAAGCAGGAAATCCTCAGCAATGACAAAACAGAAACAGCAAATGTTTCATATTTTTCTTAAATAACGTACTGATAGGCGACACAGTGGCACAGCAGGTAGTTCGCGTGCCTCACAGCACAGCTGGTTCGATCCCCGGGTCGGGCGGGGCCTTTCTGTGTGAAGTTTGCATGTTCTTCCCGTGCATGCGTGGGTTCTCTCCGGGCACTTCGGCTTCCTCCCACAGACCAAAAACATGCTCATTAGGTTAATTGGTGAGTCTAAAATTGTCCGTAGGTGTGAGTGTGAGCGTGAATGTTTGTTTGTCTTGTCTGTTGCCCTGCAATCAACTGGCGACCGGCTCAGTGTGTACCCCGCCTCTCGCCCATTGAAGCTGGGATGGGCTCCAGCCCCCCTGCAACCCCGAAGGCGGAATAGAAAATGGATGGATGGATGAATAACGTAATGATTTTCAAAAAAATTAATTCTGTAGCAACAGACTCATCGAGTCATTGTTTCTGTGCTTGCTTCACGCGCTACAAAGGGGGGATATTATTAGATTTCGGAAGGTGACTTATTTTGGTTTTGATATATGAGCAGACAGTTTTGCAGGTGACCGAAGTAAAAATAAGTAAATGTCAGGATGACTCAGCTGGAGGCAGACCATCTGTCACATGGTCTTTTGTCTACTTTACAGTCTATTTGAAAAGCTCATAGCTTCAAATGCCATTTAATAAAGTGGCGTCTGTTTCAAAGCCTCATTTCAACTATAATAGTTCTGTCAGACTGGGGGAGCTCTATTAAAGATATTTTCCACCTGGGAAGGAGATGAGAGAGAGAGATAAGGGAAATACCATCTCCGTGGCTGATGCCTTCCTTTAAGTGGAGCAGCATGACTTGCAATCAGCCCTCATCTGATCTAACATCCATCTAAACCATCCGTCTCCTCGTGCCCTGGTGGAGCGTCGGTGGGCGGGAAGAAGCCCCTCAGATGATGTGAAGTTTCGCTTATCTGCAGCGTCGAGCATCCGAACTGTCAGCATCCTCAAAGCGCCAAAACACCACTCACCTGCGCCTCAGCGCTGCAGGCAAATCAGATCATTAGGCTAACAACTTCAACGGGGGAGACATTCATCCATAGTCAAAACACAACATAAATCAGGACCTCTCTTGTCCAAAACAAAACAAAAGAGAGGAAAAAAAAAACAGCACCAGAGCCAACAATGCCGAGCTCTGGCTTGGATTCAATTCATCAGTTTCACTGTGTGCCAACATGGCCACTGTAAACACACCTTACCCTTACTCTCCTTAGAGATTGATTCTGTTTATTCTAACACTTTCCTGCCCTGTCCAAATTTGCCACATGGGGAAAAATATGATAATATTTATGCTCCCTCGGAGCCCAGGGGGCATCAGGAAAAATCAATATTCTCCACAAGTCATATCCTCAGAGCTGCTGAGAGGAGACCGCTCAGCACAGCACCAACCGTTGGTGGAAAGGCATAATCATATCAGATCTGGGAGTGTGTGTGTGTGTGTGTGTGTGTGTGTGTGTGTGTGTGTGTGTGTGGGCATACAGGCAGAGCCATAACTGAAGAGGCAAAGAGACGAAATTTAAAGATTAGTGAGTCTACGTCCAAATACGGTTAAGTTGTTTACGCCGTAAGAAGAGCTGTAACACACACGCAAAAAAAAAAAAAAAAAATTCTCGTCACGACCGAAGCGGTTATCACTCACGACTGCTTTTCAGCACAATAGCTGACCTTGGGTGGAAACGACTGAAATTCTTCAATGAAAAAGAGCATGAAATCACGTCCTGCGCTCAAGGTTATGAAGCCGCAGTGATGGGTAGAGCGAGGGCGATTGGCTTCTTCTTCGGAGGACCTTGAAATGTAAGCGCAATATGAACTCAGCGCAGAACAAGCCTCCTCTTTTATTCCAACGGAGTGCCCGACAAATATTACTGTTCTGGATTGGCTTCACACAGCAGATGCAAATGGACGCCCATAAACACGGTGGGCTGGCGCCACATAAATGGGCTACCTTCAATTAGGCTGCATTACAGTAGAAATATTCATCGTCCTCGGTGTTGTTATCAGCGAGGCTGCAGGGGGTGGTTGTAGAGGAAGTGAGCTTGGTGTCACCTCGGAAGAGTTGACTATGGGGTGGGATGGGGGGGGGGGGGGGGGTTGGGAATTACCATAATCACACTGGCAGCCTCTGCAACGCACCAAGGTCACCCTGCCTCCTCAGTTCAGCTGAGCACCAGGAGAGTACCTCAGAAACACAGGCCCAGACTCTTCAGCCACATATGCAACGCCACGGTTTGTGCACACGGGCGTCCGCAGCTGAAGGCGGCTAAAAAAAAAAAAAAACGCCTCCTGCTCTCCACAAAACTTCCCAGATCCTCCTCGAGCCAATCAAATCAGCCCGTTGTTAAACATCTCTACACCAGCGCTTGATGTGAGTCAAAGCCAAATTGGGATAGTCAGAGACTGAGTCACGCCCCTCTGGTACTGACAGTTATTTATCCAGCCGTCTGTTCTCTGATGCCTCCTCTCTCCTGTTCTGCCCCCTCTGTCTCTTTTTTTTTTATCTTCATCTCTCCCTCATTAACCCAGCTTGGCTGCTGATGCAGTCTGAAGGCGCGGCAGCATCGGTTTACGCGGCTCAAGTTTGCTCCAAGAAAAACTCCATCACCACTGTGAATCGGCTTTTCAAATCGAGAGTTTTTGCTGTTAACGGACTTAATAATACAACAACAAACCACCTTAACTTTACATTCACTTCCAAGATTTTCCCGAGCATTACGGAGCTTTCAACAGAAATTCAATTTAAGAGCAGAGAGTCGTCCGCTGAGGGGAAAAAAAAGTGAACTGCAGTTGAAATCTCTGGAAAAATGGTAAGTGCACTCTCCAAGGCTGAAAATAAATGTTCACTCCACTCGTGATGCATTTTCAATCAAGTGTATTAAAGAAAACTAATGCGATAGTATCAAGCTTCTGTATCACAAATGAACAGAGAACAAATAACCAAATAAACTGAGGACAGTGAATAAAACCTATAAAGCCGACCTGTTCGGGGTGTACCGGCTCTCGCCCAGTGTGATCAGCTCCAGCCCCCCATGAGCCTCCAAATGAAAAGCTTATGGTTATAGATGATGGATTGTTGGATGTCAATCTGTTACAATAATCCCCTGCTCTGTAATTGGAAATCTAACAAAGCATTAAAGCTCTATTTTCTTTTTTCCCAATCACTCATTTAAATTTATTGACTTTAATCTCGCAGATTTAATCCCAAAGCTGTATTTCTGGCCTTTTGGGGATTCCTCACGTCGGAATAACTTGCAGCTTGTGTGCCTCGACCAAACATCAAACATCAGCAAAATGGATGATGGACAAAGTCACTCTTGGCCACGCACCAAGGCCGTCTATTCACTGGCAGCGTATATAATCATATTTACCCTGCCTAAATATGTGCAGTGCACTTTTAAGAAGCATCAATCAGTTATATAACAGCAACCTGATAACAGTAGCGTAACACAGGCAAAAATAAGCCTGAAGACCTCCAGTCATTTGGAGTTTGAACGGGCTTTTATTAGCATGAGAGAAAGCAGGAACAATCGTCGGGCTAAATTAGCACCAACAATGCAGCGAGCATCAAGGCCGCAGCACAAAGTTGACACCGCCGCCTTGCTGCCTGACATCAGAACAACATTAATCAACCGCTGAAGGCTTAAACATTACATGTAATGACAACATCAACTGACTCGCAGCTGTGAGGTTATGCTGACATGCAGTCATTTATCATATTTCCATTCCAATTCCTCAACAGGACACAAACGCCATCAGGCCACATGTCTCCTCCTCCTCCTCCTCTTGACGGAGGACACCAATAAGCAGTGTGAGCACAGTGCTCTCAAACGCCGGCTGATGGTTAATTACAGTTAGCTAACGCGGGGAGAAAATCCTCCTGCATAACTCAACCATCGGCTCCTTCACGTGCTGGAGAGCCAATCCACCTGCTCTTAAGGTGCTCAGCGACACAGTGAAACCTCTGAGGGTTTCCAGTTCAGTGACATTCAGTTCAGGTGCATATATTGGATTTTTCTTAGCCTTTATTCATCCAGGGACGGAGGTGGAAGAAGGATTCGGAAATTGTGGAAATATTCTCTGCTTCCAGCTTGTCAAACGAGATGATTTGCTGCTTGTTCTTCGCCATATATCACTTTAAACTGAAGATGTTTGGACTCTGGGTTGAGCGGAAAAACACACTGTGAAGACGTCTCCTTGGGCTATGAGAGGGTCTGATGGTTTTTTTGTTTTCACTATTTTTGGACAGATTAATCAATGATGAAAACAATCACTGGTCACAGTTAGCACCAAATTGATCTTAAAGTATCAGAAATAACCATTATGCATAAAGGTCCCTGTAACTACAGCTGTTAAATAAATACAGTGAAGTAAAAGGTACATTTCCCTCTGAAATGTAGTGGAGTAGAAGTATAAAGTAGCATTAATGTGGAAAGTCTGTCAAAATTGTACTTAAGCTCAGTAAATGCACTTCTAAGAAGCACTTGCGAGGGAATAATCAGGCACGTAGCCTGGGGTGAGAGGAGGTGTCTATCCTCAGGAGTTTGTATTATTTTATGGAACTTTTTATTATCATTCTCATCTTCTACTTGTCTGTTTTGCATATTTGCATTATGTATTTTTATTGCATTTTTATTGTATTCCTATTGCACTACGCATATTTGTTTTCACAAAAGGCCATCTGGGGACAAGCATAGCAAATTAAATGCCATGATTTGTGGAATTATTCAGCTCAGAGAATGTTCAATGCATGTCTGTGTCTCTATTAAAATAAACCCAAAATAAATAAATAAATCAAAACAAAATCCAATTAAGATGTTTTTGAAAAATATTATTTTTCTGCGACAGCAAACAGAAAAGAGAGTTGGTTGACACCAACAACCAAAACACAGGACATGACACTTGTTGCCTCTAAATACGGTCTTTTCAAATTTCTTTCACGCCTGACTACGACTTAATCTTTACAACCAAAAGCGAAGCCGTCAACTGATTCTGTTTTCACAAGAAATTTGCTGATATTTCAGCAAAAATCAGATGATTCAAAGCGAAAGCTTCACTCGAGGTCTTTTTGCACTGAAGTTCGCAGAATCGACTTTGACAGGCAGCGAACAGCAGAAGAAATAGAGTTTGTCAACACTAAAGCCTCATCAACACGCTGGTATCTGAGCAGAGTGGGACATGGCGAGAGAGCAGGCTTGCTGTTACGAGAGGCTGCTGGAAGATTTGGATTGTCTCAAGTGTATGGTGTTAGGGGAGGTAGACACCCTGAGGCTCACACAGGGCGAACAGGAAAAACATGGTGTTCTGGCACCTGTTGATGTCCTGAAGCACACAAAGACGCTGAGGGAAGGAGAGCCGGAAGAGAAAGAAGTAAAAAGACGTGGAGTTGGGCTCAAACGGTGACTCAATATTTTGCATTAAACTCATCAAAAGTCTGATATTCTGTTCCGATTTGGAAACATGAAATTCAAGAGGGGCTCTTCAGCTGCTGTTCGTGCAGCAGAGCCATGAAGGATTACTGAGTGGATGCAAAGTGGACAAGGACAAGGACCAGGGTCTGAACAGCACCGTCAGAAAATAATTACAGAATTGTTCCTTTTGTCAGCACACATCCAAGGACAGACTGTGCAATGTCATACTTAATTTTCAGAGGGGGCACTACAGTGCAGGACCAGTACAATGCAGTCAAAATCAGGCCATAGCCAAGGTTTACAGGTGTGTATGTGACTCCATGTGACCTGCCCAGATTCAAACCTTGCATTTTGGGAAACTAATTCACCTCCTCTTTTAAACCGCGGCACTCGTTATCTTCAAGATAATGACTGCAGAGATGTGTGTGTTCATGCATGTCAGATATGTATATCTGTGAGAACAGTTTTATGCTTTTACAGTATTTTAGGCATCATCAAAAAGCAAAAAAGTCGTACTTTTGGCTTTGAAAGCAAGCCCGAAGGAGCGGAAATTCTTGCAATGTGTTAAGGCACACACATAAAGGCACAATACCTGCAGTGCGTTGCTCCAGAAATGCACGCACGGCATGCAGCTACAACCTGAGAGCTCGGCTGCCGCGCAAAAATAAGAAGCAACATGCGTTCAAGAGCTGATAGCAACAGCCGACATGATTGAGCTCGTGAGCTAGAATAAGACTGCATGAATATAAACATGAGACAGCCATGGGCGGCAAAATGGGGCGAGTGGAAAAAAAAGAATCAAGATTTTCACTGAATAGTCTAATGTGTCGTGCAATTTCTAACATCCAAAAGCAATTGTATGTTTACAAAGGCAGGGGGAAAACTGGCAAAATGCAAAGTGTGACGCAGTGAAATAACGTGTGGAACCAAAGTCTGGACGCCCACACACACAAAAGGAAGAATATATGGCTGGTATGAGATACACTGACTAATAAATGGATCTAATATTTCGCATATCTACCTACCCATCTGTCCTGTGATATTACTATTTTTCTCCAATTTAGTTTTGCTGTGTAAACTGGAAAAAACATTGTAAACCAATGCGCAACATGTGCAAACATAAAAAGCAGTCCATAAAATCTCAGCTACAGTATATTTACACCGTAGCTTCAGTTAAAACAACCACAGAAAACCAAATAAAACAGCACGACTGAGAGTCTCCAGCCATGTTAGCGACTCTGTGAGCTAAATGCTAACATCAGCATGCTACCATGCTCGCAAGGTCAAAGCTAACAAGCCGATATTTTGCAGGCATGATGTTTATCATGGGCGGCACGGTGGCGTGCCTCACAGCAAGAAGGTCGCCAGTTCGATTCCCTGGTTGGGCGGGGCCTTTCTGTGTGAAGTTTGCATGTTCTTCCCGTGCATGCCGGGCACTCCGGCTTCCTCCCACAGACCATGATGGTGCTTAATATTAAAAAAACTAAATGTATGACTATAGGATCCAAATACACTTTCAGGACAGATAAGATATTATGCCTCTCTCTATATGGTGCCACAATTGAGCAGGTTAAAGAAGTGAAATTATTGGGTGTTACCATTGACGAGATACTGTCATGGTCCACTCAGATTAATAATACAGTGGCCAGAATGAGTAATAGCATCTATGCCATTAGTGCTCACCTGCTAACTAACAATACAATTCAATTAGTTATACAGGCTCTAGTTATGTCAAACCTGGACTACTGTCCTGTTATCTGGTCTAGTGCATCAAAGCAACAACTTTGTAAACTTCAGTATGCTCAAAACAGAGCGGCAAGGCTAGCACTTCAATGTCCTGTCAGAAGTAGTGTGGATACTATGCATGCCAGGTTGTCATGGATGCGAGTGCATGAAAGACTGGCATGCAGTCTTATTCTGTTTTTAAAAAATGTGTATTCCTTACTGAAACCCCTCTGTTTGTTTTCAGAAATAGTACCTGCAAGTGAAAGACATCAGTATCATACTAGGCAAGCACTAAGTAGTAACTTTGCTTTACCAAAGCCCAGAACCAACGCACTTAAGAAAACGGTCATGTACAGAGCCATATCATACTGGAATATGCTTCCACCACACTTGACCATTATCAGAAATAAATTTGTTTTCAAAAAGAGACTTAAGATAGCAATAATCAGAAAAGATATCAAATTTGATTAGGTTTTTGACTGATGAACTCTTGTTTGGTTTTTCTCTGTGTTTTCTTTTATTATACTATTAATGTAAATTAACTACGGTGGAGACTAATGGGGATCCTTAATAAACCAAACCAAACCAAAAACATGCTCATTAGGTTAATTGGTGACTCTAAATTGTCCTTAGGTGTGAGTGTGAGCGTTAATGGTTGTCTGTCATGTGTGTTGCCCTGCGATCGACTGGCGACCGGTCCAGGGTGTACCCCGCCTCTCGCCCATTGACAGCTGGGATAGGCTCCAGCCCCCCCGCAATCCCAAAAGTAATAGGCGGTATAGAAAATGGATGGATGTTTATCATGTTTGGCATCTTAGTTTAGCATGCTAACATGCCAAAAGTTACTGTTTGTCTCACCTACAGGTAGCAGCACTGCTGCTCTTCTAGTGCCATTAACCCCCACAGACTCCTCCACAACACACACAAAGAGTCCAAGTGCACCACCTGCTTTCTAATGGGCTACTTTGGCAACTTCGGTGCCATCACAGCTCCAATTTCAGCTCCACAAACCAGGATCAGACAGAGAAATTACACAGAAAAGCTGTTCACCAGCTTGTGACCATGAGCTCTTCCCCACTGTTCAGGAGGAACATGTGTCAGACTAAGGAGCTGAAACTCAGTTCACACCGGTTATACTGCGTTGAAAGTTAAATGCAGTGAAATTCAAATTTCATTCCAGACAGTTACACACAGCTTCAACTTGTACTACACCGATTCAATTTTTGATCACTGCGTTGAATGCGGTTCGATTCCAGGCTCCGGGGGTACAAATATCACCGTCTCCTCGCTGCTCTCTCCTCCTTTCTGATCCAGGCTGCAGCTTAAATCTCCAAACAGCATCTCAAACTGCACTTAGGCTAATTCCCCAGAGAGAGACCCTGCATTACTCTCCCACTTTTCCTCCTCTAAGTCCCACGCTCGCTCCCTCGCTCTCTCTGTCATCATTGCTAAAATAAATCAAAGCTACAATAATTCATGAGTGCTAAGAGTGTGTATGCATGCATGTATAGGGCACTGAGGGTCTGACTTTTACAGAGCACGAGGAGTATTAACAGCTTTAACTCCATTTTGTTACTGCATGTGCAGAGAGGGGAAGGGAAAAGAAAAATAAAGAATCAGGATTCTCACTCAGAAAAGAAGGCCTAAAAATCACGTTACTGACAATGGATGAATGTAACTGATCATGAATTAAACTACTGCTCTTGACAGTAATCAAATAATGGTTAGCAAGAGATTTGCGAGATCCAAGACAGAATTTTTCCCCAGTGAAGATGAAAGGGAAAAGAGGTTTATGCAGCCGTGTTGATATGACTTCTGAAAATACGCATTAACGGCGGAAAAAAAAAAAAAAAAAAAAAAAAAGCCGCAGTGAGGAACCACATCCAGCAATCAGTGTGGATTTAAAATTTCCAATCTCCAAACTGGCTGGAGGAGGATGAAAGTTAATGAGGTTTCTCGTCAACAAAGACTTGAGTGCAGCAGCCAGACCCCTGGGCACAGTGAGTCACTCCGCCGCATTCGGTTTGGTGACTCGTGTTTTTTTCAAAGGTCTGGACCACCAGCCGGGTCGGATTTATTGCAACCATCAAACAGGCCTACTCATGGGTGTCAGCTTGAGGACAAGATGCTAACTAATTCAGTCTCACTGGAGGTACATTTGATGCTGGAAGTAGTGACGAAGGTAGCGCCGAAACCAATTGCACAGAGCAACTGCACAAGCACACTGAGGACGGGAAAAGATACACGTCTAAAAACAGAAAGCAATGCAATGCAGATTATATCTAAAACTGTCAAGTTTTTTTTTTTTTCTTTTGTTAAAGAGTCGAGCTGTCATGTTAGCAGTCTTAGCTGCAGCATTATCATTTCTTATTCCCTCAGATTTGACATGTTAATATGTGGTTAATAAAGTGTCACCTTTGTTTTTTACATGGTGAAATATCATTAAAAAATCTGCAAATGAAAAATGTCTTGACTTCCACTTTAGGATCCACTGGTTTACATAATCATAGTAGCGTACTCACCGGCCAGCACTCCTGCCATGTAAAGGAGACTTATTCGTAAGATGCCGTGGACCATCTCCAAAGGAACGCCAATCATCAGCTGCAGTAAAGCATTGAAGCCCAGCTGCTCCAAACTGAGGACAGAGCACAGGAAGAGAAAAAGATTCAAATGAGAGCATACAGTATGTGCTCCTCCTACGGCTGCAACATCCGCAACAACCGACCGGATCTTAACTGAACCGGTGTGACAGATACGAGCGGGTGGTGGGCAGAGGTCCGTACCCAACGTGCATGAACATGTAGCTGAAGAAGCGCCACACTTGCGCACGGTGGCCGGGATGGTAGACCAGGGGGCTCTTCATGAAGTCAGGCTGATAGGTCTGCAGTACCCACTTGTTTAGCATGATGCCATAACACATGAACACGATGATCTGCAACAGACACAGAGGTGACACCAAACTGTCAGTTCTCGCTGATGTTCCCATCACAGGCTCTCTCTGCAGACTGCTGGTACAAAGGTGGAAACTGTGCCGCAGAACAAAACCCATTGTGCTTTACGGACAACGCGTGATGTTTTCTCGTCTTTCTGCGTCCCTCAGCTGATGCCTATTAGACGTGTGGAGACAATTGCTGCCCACAGAAAACAACAAAACCAAACAAAAAGAAAAAAAAACAGCACATCTGGTTCAATTCCATTAATTTCTTTTCATAGAATAATGACTCATTGTCTCTGTGAATTAAAATGAATGTGAAGCGTTATTATCACATCCTCATTGTTATTACAGACCATTCAGTGCCATCTGGAGGCATTAAGAGAGCACTTGGCTTTCTCTCCTCAGAATTATGATGATTTAAGGGTTGAAGTTTTGTTAAGAAGCTGTAGGTTATTTCCGCCGCTTAATCCCCAACCATTCAACAGTGATCCGTGAGGCCGTTTGTGTTTTTTTACAGGTCATTTAATGCCACTGTGGAGGCCAGGGTGTTCGCTGACCTGGTTTCCAATTTCCAAAATCAGAGTCGGAAAAAAAAAAAAAATCCCTGCATGCAGGCTGGCTGAGGGTTTCAGATCGGGGGAATGGCATTAAATGCACCCACTAAGCCCCTGACTCCCAAATGGGTTACCAGCTCACATCGAGCTCACAGTAAAAGCGTGTGATCAAAGGCAGAAAATCTTTTCAGCGGGTCTGAAGCGAACAACTGAGCCAACAGAACAGCCTAAAGTCAGCGCTGTGGGTTAGTAGCACATGCTCAAGTACAATACAGCAGGCCGAACATGTTCCAGGCATCTCTGAATCGGCGGGATGCATCGGACGAAAAATCCATATCAATCTCACCTGCACGATGGTGACGATGGCGATGAAGACAGGCGGGGGACACAGGCGGTTCTGGTGGAAGTACCAGCGCCGGTCCGTCTCGCAGGGCAGGATCTCGTAGGCCACGTAGCGGACGAAACGTTTGTACAGACCCAGCCCCGTCTCATCCAGCAGGATCTCCCTCTGCAGCGTGCGGCGGCCATTGGCGATGGCCCGTCTGAAACTGCTGGAGCGCTTACTGCTCATCTGAAGAGAAGGTCAAAAGACATGGATGTATCAGCCTTCGGAGAGAGCCGAGCTCGCTGTTTCCAGTCTGTATGCTAAGCTAAGTAGGCTAAACCAAGCAAGCTGTGGTCTTACATTTACCAGATAGATTGGTAGACACTTCTTCCTCACAGCAAGAGAGCAAATAAGCATATTTCCCAAAATGTCAGACTAATGCTTAAAGAATAGATGAGAGACAATTTCTTTCAGCTGACAGACTAGTTTATTGCGACTTTAAGGAACCAGCATTGCATTCATTTGCTGTTTGTTCTTTGCTACTTGATGACTTAATGTCTTTCTTGCAATAAACTTGTCTCAGGTTGTTTTATGAGCGTCGCTGTCAGCAGCTGAAGAACACCTTGAGCAGATCTCATCATCGCCCGCTGCTGAATTTTTCATTCCAGCAATTAAATCCGAAACTTTCGTCACGCTAAGTGGATCAAACATCAGTAAAGGAAGATGGTTTCTTTTCATGTAATCTGAGGGAAGCTCATCAGTGTGACTAATCATCCTAGATGGGGAGCTAACATTCATAAAGCACTGATTTCAGCAGGGGTAGCATGACGGTTTAAGAAAGTTCTACTTTTATCATGGTATAGTCAGGGGAAAGGGCGGCGACACTCTTGTTCTGACAGCCTTCACACGCTTCAATAAACAGAGAAGTTTTGCACTCTGTGGGTACGTACTTTTAACTTTATTTTGAACTTTTTAATTTATGTGTGACTTTGAGGTTTTCCAACCTTTTTTGTTCCATGTGTTGATGAATGGAAATCACTTAGTCATCACAAAACGGGGCTAAAAAGGCTGAGGACTGTTTCTCACACGAAACGATTAATCAGCATTTTGAAAACCGCTCAAATCTTCTTTTGTTCAACGCACTGACAGTCTTTTCAGTCCCATCTGTGTGGCGGAGAGATAAAGGACAGATGCTAGCACTGAGAGCACGATGGAGATGTTTGCTAAAAAATATGGCCGATTTAATTCAAACTAATGCAGAAATGAGGAGTTAAAACAGCCGTTGCTGCTTAATAAATCTGTAATGAGCGTTTTTATTTAACTGGCATTAGAAATAAACCTTCAATATTTAATATCAAAGCCGTGTTACATGTACAAACAACTGGTGATCACTTTTTTTGCCACAAGTCTGCATCTGAATATTCATGGCTGATAAGAAACTTAAATAATGTACAAGTGGTTTTTGATTCAGACAGAATGTCAGCGTGACTGCTGGCGGGGTCGACGCGGCGCAGACATCATAACAAATGGGCTGTGGAAGTGATTTTGCCCTTGAAAAGTAAATCTTTGTTAAAAGGAGCCACAGAAAGAGAGAAAGTGTGCACATGTTTGCGAGTGTGTGTGTGTGTGTATTCATGTTATCACAGACTCCAGGTTTGCTTCGTGAGCAGGAGCTCTGCAGCAGCCTGCAGGCCAGCGGGACCAGCTCTTGATAAGTTCTCTAATAGAGGCTTAGGATGAAAACTATCCTAATGCCACTATTTTGACATGCAAGGCAGAGAACCATCCGGATAACGACGGACAGGGTCCTTTTTCCGCCAGAGTTACCTCTGAAAATACTGTCCGACCAGCGACCTGCAGCACACATCCTTTAGAGTCAATATCTGCATTTCCTCACATGCACACTTCACAAGTATAGATTAATTAATACTCAGTGGCGATGCCAGATGTCCGGAGTCTCCTGCGGAGCTAAAACAATACAGCTCCTTTGAGGACAACTGGCTGATTTAGCAATTAACTCTAAATCGTGTGTTACGATGTGATGTGACACTTCATGAAAATTAGTTTCCAGGAAAAGCAGCGAAGGAAGAGAAAGAGGGCACGTGGGCAGCAGCTGCTGCTGCTGTTACCAGTATCAATCTACAACAGCAGACCTTATGCACAGCTCTCTCATAATAGTAATCTCAGCCAATATGGCAGCTTCATGTGAAGTGCACTGAAACCGCAAAGGGGGCCTGTAGACGTACAACCCCCCCATTAAAGTACACCATTTGTAATTCATTAGCCAAGTCCTGCTGCTTGTAGACTAATTACTGTATATGTGGACACAGCAGGGGACAAAGTGAAAGAAACTGTGGGTCAATAGCTCCAAAAGCTACTGAGCTAAAAGGCAAAGACTGTAAATAAATGAGCAAATAATGACGAAGCAATGGACAGATCGCTCCACAAACGGAGCAGCCGCCTTTTTTTTTTTCCTTTTACCAGAAATCAATCAGAAAAAACTGAAAAAAAACCCATGCTAATCCCTTTTAGAAGTTAGCAGAGCAGGACAAGGTAACTACCCTAACTGTGGGTAATTATGACACTGGTGGTTGTCGAGTGAGAGGCCTGTTACACTGTGATAACCAGAACGATGTCAAGTTTGGGCTGCTGGCTCTCCCACAGATGGGATGGATGCATATTTAGTATGGAAATCAGGGAAAATGCAATTATGCTATACTTGAGGCGGGGAGTGAAAGCAGACGAAGAGGAGTAGAGGGACATTAGAAGGCAGAGAGGGGAAATTAAGAAGGGGAGATGAGATGACTGCCTGGGTGAGCTCCAGTCACAGATTCCTGAGGTCACCAACGGACAGTGAAGGAGAGACATGTCTTCATTGAGATATCCTCCCAATGAAGAAGAGGAAGTGTGTATATATGCAATAGAGAGGTGCAATAGAGTGAGGCTCGGGGATGTAAATATAATTGTGTTTTCTTCCTCTGCTGGTTTTGTTCTCTAAATAAAGTCTGAGTTTATTTCAACCGTGTTTGGCTTGGTGACAACACCCGCCACCTCTCCACGCCGCGCCGAGTTCCCTCCCATTCATACCGCCTCTGTGAGATTTGTTCCCACCAGACACGGCTGAGCATAGCTGTCACTCCGCTTCGCCTTCCCCGACGTGCGGGGCCGCCGCCTCTAAAGTGAGCATTAGCGGCCTTTTGAAGCGACGGCGGGAGCGAGACGGCGAAAGGAGACAATGAAGCTCAGCCGGGCAGCCAAAAAAACCTGAGATAACGTGCCGAGGGGAGCGAGGGGGCAAGGTGCGCCAAAAATCACATGTCAACACATAAAACAATGGGGGGTGAGGGGTGGGGGGTGGGGGCTCTGACTTGTGAATCAGTAACAGTGGAAGTTCCCTGACGAGGCAGCGTCTGCCAGGGATTAATTGATGCTGAGGCTAAGAGCACAAGGATAAAGATAGTATTCCCCTTTAGGGACAACTGAATGGGCCAAACTGACAGCAGTGTGTGTGTGTGTGTGTGTGTGTGTGTGTGTGTGTGTGTGTGTGTGTGTGTGTGTGTGTGTGTGTGTGTGTGTCAAACAGTAAGGGTCCATCCTCCTCCTCTTGATAGCCGCATGTTGCCTACTGTACATGCTGCTCTCAGCTTTAGTCAATTGTCCTTGATGGATTAATTAGCCACACCACATGGTCAATACCTCACAGCTCAATACTAATTAGTAATAACATTTAAAAAGATGCAGTTTAAAGACCATTCAGGTGTCTGAAATGCAGATGCAGATAAACAATCCATATATATATACATCCATGGAGTTTATGGCGGCGACCATCTTTTAGTAACATTCGTCGACACGCACACAATAAATCATTAATCATTAGTAGAATATTAGAAAACTGCACCTATTAACCAAGTTGGCATTATGATTCACTACCAACAGACTGAGTGTCGCTATACCCATTTACTTTCTAATTTGTAGGACGTTCAGAAGAGCAAAGCCTGCCTCTCCCTTGCTCCCCCCCCCATACATACGCTCATGCACTCTTGCAGCAGAATCTAAATCACTGCGCATCTCAGCCCCTGCTGATTCTACCCTGACCCAGATACTCAGGTTCCTTCTTGCCCAAATCCTGTCAAAACCAGAGTCCACCTTTTTTTTTTTTTCCCCTCAGCAGTTTGTGGCCACAGCCCTCCTTCATGCTTTAATCATTGCGGTGCTAAAATGCTGGGGAAGGAAAAAAAAAAAAAAAACTTCACTCCAGGACACTTAAGCAAAGTGCAGCACTTTTAGCCGCTAACCCGTCCACAACAGAAAGCCTTGAATGGAGTTCTCTATGGGATGCGATGTTGATAGGTAACATCTGTGTCCCTGGAGACAGATGCACCGCGGGCACTTAGTGTGACTTGAAATCTTTAAAATACTGTATTTCGACTCTCTGCGCAGCGTCTCCTGGCTGGTGCTGTAACTGAAGTTAATTTCCGCAGTCAGCAAAAGCTCTCTTTCTTCCAATACTGCTTCGAATGTGACAAAACACACACCGAGTTTAAAGCAGAGCATCTGAATACACATTACATAAGCGTTTCCTTAACTTTACCTCCCGAGGGAAGTGAAAATATAAGTGCACTGTTTGGGCGGAAGGCTACAAATGAGGGACAAAGCAACAGTCTTAAAAATCCTTCAACCTGAACAAAGAGAATCCCCCACCATAATCAGCAAAATACACCCTCCACCCGTGTAATTAACCATGGCAGCCATTTTGGATCTCCATCGAACATTAGCCAAATTACCACCCGAAGGAAAACAATGACACACTTCTTCAATTACACAGCTGGTACATGATAGTATCAAAGCACTCTCTTTAAAGAGATCAATAGGTGCAATTACACACATAGGAATATCTCCGACTTCATGTTTTACCCTTGATTCATAAACATATGCCCACCCCCACCCCCACCACCACGTGTGAGCTTTGACACTTCGGGTGTCTCTCAGCCTCCTGCATCGACGAGATGTCTGTGAGTAATTGTGCGGAAACGTGTCACCGCCTGTAAAATGTGCGCTGGTTGTCTTGCTTTGTGGGATTTTTGTGAATTAGTAAGTCAAATACACACCTACACTCTCTGTCAGTGTACATGTATGAGTGAGTAAATGTGTGTGTGCGTGTGTGTGGTTCCCCAAGAGAGATTTTAGCAGAGCGTTACTTATTCTCCCCTCTGGCTGAACTGATGGAGCTCTCTGGCTGAGACTGCCCTGCATGAAAGATGGGCTGAACATGAGCGATGGCAGTGACAGTCTTGTACTTGCGCACGCGCTCACACGCGCACGCTCAGACGCCCGGAGAAGCTGTTGCCTGACGGTGCGATTCAAACATTTACACCCACTGAGGTCGGGAGAAGTGCCGTGGATTCATGGCTGCATGGAGCGAATGTAGAACAACAAATCAGAAGGATGTTGCACACACCCGAGACACAACCGAGAGAAATCGCAAGAGCTTGTGGGCTGAAAGCATCGCAAAGGCACTGAATGAGCGTGCGTGCACACACACACACACACACACACACACACACACACACACACACACACACACACACACACACACACACACACACACACACACACACACACACACACACACACACACACACACACACACACACACACTACGAACCTTGCCACCTCTATTTTAATACAGTACTGGGGAGTTAGATCAACCATCGAGGCCAGACCACAAATCAACAGAGACACCAGACCCCAGGCCCTGGCTATGATACTGTATAATGGCAGCACTGAAATCTGCGAATCAAAACATGACTGTCATCTGTCACTGTGGAGCGCTGCTTATGAATCTGCCTGAGATACAGAGATGTGAAAGGAGAGGGAGGAAGGAAGAGAAGGGTCGGACAACAAGCGGCGAGCGAAGAGCGGAGGGAGGAAAGAAATGAAACTGCAAAGACGCAGGTGAAAATTCTAAAAGTCAAAGAGCAGCAGAGAGGAAGGGGCGGAGGAGCGAGAGAAGGCCGGAGGTATTCGCTCGATGACCTGGTTGGAAATGTCACGCCATGCGTGGCACGCGCCGAGCGGCGTCCTGCAGCTCGCCCCGCCGAACAGAGACCTGCCGAGCTCGCGCATCACGTGCTGCGCGACGGGAGGCCAGGCTCACATTAACATTGGAATATCCTCTGAATTAGTGTCAGCAAATCTGTAGTGGCAGCGCTCATGCGTATGAATGAGAGTCTGTCTGGGTTTGAGACAGCGTATGTATGTCAGGGAGAGGGGAGGCATGAGGCAGACTGAGAGGAAGTGGGTGGCTGCATTAATTAGTAATAGAATGCTTGGAAGTGTTTGTATATATGCAAATCGTGTGCATGAGCACGGTGTGGGTATCACATATGTGCATCAGGTAAATCTTTAAAATCGGACCTGGGGGTCGATTTATGTCTGAGGCTGGGCGGTCTCAAATTGCCTCAGATTACTGCCTGCTACAACCGATGCTGGGCTAATCGAAGGCAATTTGCATTTGGCTGATGGGCAATTTTAAAAGTGTCTCCCTGATGCCGTCGAAGCGAGGCATGGTTTTTTTTTTCCCACCTAACATATGCTCACAAGAAGTGTAGAATGAAAGAGGAGGAAATGAGATCTGAGAGTTCAAGGAGGAGGTTCAAAAAGAGGGAGGGAGGGAGGTGGGGGATAATATTATATGGCTTGAGGAGGGAAGGGTTGAAGATGCACTGAAATGAGATGGATAAAAAAAAAAAAAAAAGACCAACACTTAAGGAATGGCAGAGGAAGATAGCGAGAAAGAGGGCTGGTGAAACGGGATGCAGCTCGGGAGCAGCACCTTTACACCGGTTTGGAGCGGCAGAGACTCCATGAGTGGCCTCATGTGGCTTTCATTACAAACCATGGGCAGCGTCACACAAGAGGGGCAAAAGAGACAGATAAATAAAAAGGGAAAGAAGGAGGAAGAGGATGGGAAGCTTAAGGAAGCGAACACTGGCCAAGAATTGCATTGCGCTGAATTAATCTCGTTGCTTATGCCTGTAAGGTGCAGGGAGCTGAGGGAAGGTGTTCATCCACACGCTCTCAGAGTATCAGCCTTTCACATGCATGAATTTCTAATAGAGGCGCAATTGTAAACACAGATAGGTGAAGAGGCGGGGATAGGAGAAAAAGAAGAGCCTGGCCTCACATTCAAAGCAGAGGCAAAGGACAAAAAGTGCCTGAGAACAAGACGTCCGCAGCTGTCGTTCAGGTAAGGGACAGCGCACGCTGTCCTCACGCTCCTGTTGCAGCTACATTATTGAACGCATCAATTTCTGCAGAGCATAATGGTGTTTGACTCCGTTATGATAAATAAAATTTGTCGCGCCGTGGCTCTTTCGGCTCAGCGAGGGGGTTTTCTGCTGCTTGCTGTGGCGAGGCTTGCGAGGTTAAGTGTCTGGATTTACAGACGCATTAACTGGGAAGATTGATTCTCCTTTTGCAGGACGACGACCGGAATGCTCCGGTCAATTTTCGCCGCTGCAGAGCTCGCCGGCTCCGTCTGAGAGCGGCCTGTGCGACTTCATCTGCATCACGATATGTATACGAGTGTGTGTGTGTGTGTGTGTGTGCATCTGGTTTCTACTCACCAGCTCGATGAGCTCCTGGTAGCACACCTGTCCCTCTTCATTGCTCTGGACCAGGGCTAACAGCATGTCCAGTTTGGACGGGTCCAGCTGCAGCTCATGGTGCTCCACCAAGCTGGTGAAGTTCTCCACTGCGATGAAACCTGTGTTCTCTGGGTCCAGCTGAGGGGGGGAGAAAAAACAAGTTCTCAGACGGCTGGGATAAAACACAGTATCGCTGATAACAGCTGTACCGAAGATGTTTCTGTTATGCATTGTGATTTTTTAATTAGCAGCGCCACAGAGATGAAGTGTCACTTTGCCCTGAGGGAGAACGCAACAGGGATAGACCACTGAGACGTATACACAGAGACACAATAGATACTCACAAAGACAAATGAGAGCTACATGGCTGAAGGCATAAACTCAGACAGTGACACTAGTATTAATTAAGCCGTGTTGCCTCTATGATGCCTTTGACAGAATTAGACTTAGAAAGAGCCTCATTCAACCTCATTAAAGGAGCAGGTCTGGTTGTAGTTGTTGTCGTAATCACAGTGACCTGCAGTGTCCCTCAGCATGAAATGAGCTTGTCTTTTCAGTCTTTGTTTCTGACTGGATGCTTTATTTGAGTGTGCGAGTCCGTCCTTGGTCACATTTGCGGCTCGCAGTCAGCGTGGCTTTTATAATCACCGCTCACTCGCAGAGATCCACAGGCCCATGGGTTATTACTGCTGATGTCTGTGTGCCAGAGCTGCTCGTCGTAATTGATTTAAGCGGGAGAGCGTCATAAAAACGGCTGAATGTAGTCGTCTAAAATAGCGCCTGGTTAAAAATGGCTCATAAAGTATAGGGTGTGTATCACTGCTTGGTTTATGTAATGTGGGTTTTCTTGGGGGGGGCAGCAGCTTCACCTACTCATTACTTGATTTTCCTCCTTTACCTTCTCCTCTTAAATGCATTCACTCGCTCGGCAATGGAGCATTCATTTCTCACGCCAGATCTCCTTAGTGCATCTGATTGTTTGCGAAAATGCGCCCGAGGACAAACTGGAGCGGTACAAAGAGACCACATGGGAAGAGCCCTCGCTGCTTCACATTTGACTGTTTCCTGAATGCTAACACAGCCTCATTAGGTTTCAGATGGTAAACCGACAGCCTCTTGTTGCCCCGAGGAGGAGTGAGCTTGCAGATGTTGCGTCAGAGTGGAGTCAGTCGTGCTGGATCATCGCTGCCCATGTCATGAGTCCATGAGAAGAAGGCCGCCTTAGTCTGGACCCGGCCCGCGCCGACATGGTGAGACAAAGGCGTTCGGTCGGCCACATGAGGAGAGTGGCGTTAAATTACGCCGCACTGTGTCAGTCTCTGCTGCAGGAAGCTCATAGATTAAGGCTCTGCTGCTCAACTAAGGAGCAAGATCTATGAGGAAATCCACTGATGTGAGAGTGTGTGTCATGTTTCCTGTGCTTATGCTTCCCTTGAACTGTTTGCAGGTTGTTGTTTTTTTTTTTTACACTCATTTAGTTGAACACAAACATCCATTTAATTCCACTTAATCTGCTTTTTTTTACTACTGAAAACTTGTGTGGTTTTATTCACCTGAGAGAGCACAGCGGAAGCAGGAACTACTGGGTTAGTTTTGATGATGCTTGACTCAGAATGAGTGTTTTCCCACTGCTGGTTGATGTAGTGATGGGATTCTGACTGAACAGCAGAAAGGGCTTTGAACCAGTATTAACCAAGATTGTGTACACACACAGCCATCGTTGTCTCCAGAGTATTTACTGATAGCACTTGTTTAAAATCCATACAATACTCGACTATCTCCCCTCTTGGTCATTGTCCCTCTTCCATGTCACCATAATCTCAAAACTCAGCTCCTGAGCCTGTCAAGGCAGTCTGGGAAGCACATAAATCTGAAAATGTGGGGGAAAAAAAAAAAAAAATTGGGAAAGAAAACGGGCCTGGGTCTATTTTTAGATAATCCCCTTAACTGTGTTTTCCATGGACGTTTGTTAAAACATGGCCCCCGTTCTCCCCCTGAGACTCACAGAGCAAAATGGTGCAGATACGGCCAACGTCTGTGATGTGTAAGGCGCCAGGTACATGTGGGGAATACAGGTGGGGGGAGAGAGAGCACGAAGAGACGGCAGAGAGGGAAGAGGTGGGAAATGGGAGAGGGAGGTGGGCGGTGTTGGTTGATGAAATGAAAGAAATGAAAAATGAAGTTAAAGGAGCGGTAGAAGGAGGAGAAGGTATGAAAAGAGAGGCGAGGAGAACAGAGACAGCCAGGCAGAAAGGAAACGGAGACGCACGGAGAATAAAAATGCCTCGCTGCTGTCTGTTATTCTGTGCATCTGCCTAACCCAGCAGTCTGGCAGTGGGTCCTCTTCTTCTCTTTTCCTATAAGAGGGCTGACACACTCCAGTGCTCTGAATTCACTTGCCACAGAGGGGAGATAGATCAGATTCTAATGTGCTCCTGGCTCAGCCTGGGCTGACAGGGGGAACAGAGAGCCACACTGGGGACGTCTGATTACTGTCAGCCTCCATATGTCAGCACATCACTACGCATACAGCAGTGGCGCAGACACAGAGGCACGCTGTATGCGACCGTGCACGTTTTACGCGAAGCCGAGCGCCGACGCCGAGCTGTCACACTGCACCGACGCCGTTACGCTGCTCCCTTCGTAGTCTGACCTTATTCAGGAGGAACGTTACGCTGGGGAGACGGTCTGCCGGGGATACAAGGAGGTGGGGGATTGGTTCTTGTATCCAATTACGGTTATCAATTAGCGAGATGAGGTACACTGAGATGAATGAGTGCTGGCAAGAAGAGCCTGTTTTTTTTTTTTTTTTTTTCTTAGGCAGGCTGGTGACGTTGCGAACATGGGGGGAGAGACAGAGAGAGAAAACGGGCTGGAAGAAGGAGGGAAAAAGCGCTGAGAGGGAAGCAGTTATTGAAGCGATCCAACACTGGTGAGGGCGACACTTTGACAAGCTGCATGCGTTTCCATGGTTACCAGTCGCCCGTGTGTGATCCTTTTTTTTTTTGTATTTTTACCCCCTTTTTTCCCCGACATGTTGGCGCTCGAGAGGCGAAGGAATGGCACAAAAGGGGGGAGAGAAAGAGACGACAAAAGGGGGGGAAGGAAGAGCAGAATGCAGATAGGCTGGAAGAATAAGGTGGTAATAAGACGAAGGCAGAGTTAAGATGTAAAGAGAGGCGGGCGGGCGGGGGGGGTGCAGATGGAAGGTGCAGGTGCTACAGCAGAGAGAGAGCAAGTGAACTTGGCTGGCTCAAGAGCAAGTGGGAGGAGATGGACAAGACACAGGATGAGAATGTATACAGGAGTGCCAGGAGGAGGAGGAGGAGGAGGAGGAGGAGGGCAAAGAGGAGTGGAATGCTGACTGCAGGGGAATGATCTCAGTGTTAACCCCCGAGACCTCTATTACCTTCAGCGCAGCGACTCCGACTGACCCCAGCCCACAACTGACTTATCAGTCTGTTCCACAGGGGTTGAAGAGCGAGAGCCTCCAACCCAGGAGCAAACCACCAAACCTGACCGAGGCAGAGGCACAGCCAGCGGGGGAGACGCAGCCAGACCTGTCCCACCTGCACGAGACTGACACGAGCAGCGGCGAGGACACGCCGCAGCTGATTACTACAGCAGAAATCATAAAGACTGCCATTGTCAAACTTAGCACGCATTCGTCGTAACGTCTCAAGATGACAAGACTTTAGCGGTTTTATCAGACTCTCCCTGCTTTTCCTCTGGTAAACAGAATCTTATCAGAGCTGAAGCTTAGTTTATTCATCAATTAGTCAATCAAAAGAAAATGAACTGGCAGCAATTTAAATATCTGAATAGCTTCAGTCATTTTTCAAGCAAAAAAATCTCAAACGTTCACAGGGTTTTTTGGCTTTTGCTGTCTTCTGTAATAGCAAATTGATTTGCTGTGGGATTAAATAAGCAATCTGAAGGTCTCATCGTGAGCTCCAAGAAACCGCGACGGGCATTTTTTACTATTTTCAGAAACTGCACAGATTAAATAATTAATTTGGACCAGTAGTAGCCCTAAATCTTCAAATCAGGATATCCTTCGAATGGTGTTCACAGGGCTCCAGCTGACTTGAGGCGTCCATGTTTGTACACACCTCTGTATTAATGACCACCTGGTCAGATACAGAGAAATGTAAGTATTCTGGTTTGTGCAAATTAGCTTCAAATGAACTTGTGTGAGAAGGGAATGCAGCACTGGTATGGCTCCCAGTCTTGGCTGCACGGCGCTAACCTGGTGGCACGGAGCCAATACTACAGACCACTTTGGTCTCTGTGAACAAGGCTGTCAAGCTTGAACAGGGCTGTGTGTCTGCAGAGGGCAGTGGCATTTACAGGGCAGAGCATATTTGCATGGCATCAGATAAAACCCTTTGAATTGTCTCGGCTGCCCTCAGGACTCGCTGGTGTTCACCAACAACTGGGCCACTGACTCTGTAATTATCACAGTGCACATTCTGGCCTGCTGCTAGCATCATTATGCTCAAACCTTACCACTGTGGCACTGCGATGTGACGGCTCTGAGAGCTAAACCCCCCCTCTCCTCCGGTAGAGACTACTGAAGAGACATCCAAAGAATTTTTCTTGATGCGAACAATCATCTTACTACATTTCCCGGCATTTAAATACAGTCCAAACAGCCAGAGGCATTTTCAAATACAGCTCAACGCAAATTAGCATCAGAGCCTGATAAAAGGCGACAGTGTACAAGAGCCTTATTCTCTCTACTTGACATAAATATGTCAGAATAGTATTCAGAGTCCTTATGGGAGAGATATAAATAAGCCAGATAAGACCTGAACGACACATGGGGACATATTCACCAACTAATGATAGCGTACTTCAGTGGCTGAGTGCTGCTAGCCATCAAGTTGCCTTATCAGTGGTGCTGCAATAGAAGGACTATCTGTGAGTGTGTGTGCGTGCATGCTCTGATCATGAGCATATGTGTGAGCCTGCATTGGCCAGAAATAGCCCGAGCTCAGCATTGCAACCTCCTGCAGACAAAGACTAATAAACTCAGTCATGTTGCCGCTGTTGCTTTCTCCTTCTCTTCCCCTGCAGCATTTTCATGTGGTTCAGTGTGACAGGGCTGCAACACCCCCTCTCCTTTACACCTGCAGTGCTCATAGAAACTGAAGCATGTACAGTTTTCTTCTGGGCCAAAACTCCCAAGAAACTCCAAAATGTTGGGGCAGTGGTGGTAGCTTGAATTGAAATGTTTCTAAAAAGGTGTGAGGTTGCGGGTTTAACAGTCCAGACTGTGGAAAAACTAAGCAGCGACTGTGACTAATTTATTCCCCTTACGAACGACTAGACCTGAAATGCCCTTCAGCAAAGCACTTGACCTCCGTGTGCTCTTGTGGATTTGCTTAGAGGCTGGTGGGACACTGGGGTCATTGTGGGAAGCCTCCAGTGTGAATGTGCCAATGTAAATCTAGAGAGACGGGAAAAAAAGAGGCAATCTCCAGGATAAGGAGCGCCTAATATTCACGCAGGCAGCAGGTTTTGTGAAAAACAAGCTTGCCCCTTCACAGTCTTCTGTCACCGGCAGATTTCACTTCATTGTAGTTTAATTAGAGAGACCTTTTCCAAATCAAAGGCCGCCATTTGGACTCCCAAAGGTGGAAAAAGCCTGTCGTCAGCTCGTGTGAGTGATTTGGTCTAGACTTTAGCTTAGTAGGACCACAGTCTGCAGACCGTCTATATGAACATACTGGCACAGGCAGCGTAAACCCAACAATCGATAAAGCAACCAGCCATTTACAGTGAGGAAATATCGGCTTCATCTCCAGCCCAAGGACCTGCTACATCGACAATGGATGTTGACACAGATGAGTCAGCCTCTTTGATAGCGCATTAAAATGTGTCTGTGAAGGAATATGTTTTGTTGAGGTATCGCTAAGTAGTTGTTATCACTGAAGTGCTTACACAGCAAATGACTCACCAATGTGTCCACAGAGCATCTTCTCACTCAACCCACATGGGCTTCCTCCACTTGTTAGAAAAACATTCACACACACACATTCATAAAAAATGCAGCTGATTGTGGACACACACACACACACACACACACACACACACACACACGCTTCTCCCCAAAGGCTGCAGCGTCTGTTGATCAATGTGTTGCTGATGGGCCACTCGTGACCCCTAAACCCCGCAGCAGGTAATCAATTTCTCTTTCTTGAACAGAATGATGGCCCGATCTATCTGTCAATCAGGACAAATCCCGACACACCAGCTCATCAATAAAAACACATGGCACATCAGAAAGCCGAGTTAAGACTTGAAACGGAGTTGGAAATGCACACACAGCACTAGCTGAACATACACATACTTTCTGGGTAGAATCTGTGTTCAGATCCATGTTGGCTTGTTAATTTTGGAGATGGTAAACCGAAGCTTTCCTCAAACATAGACTGGATGGCAAAAACAGCAGTTTGGTTAGAGGACTCTACGAAACCAGATGTCAAGAGAAGCATTTTTCACTGGCCTGCATGTCGCCACTAACACTGTGTTTTCAGTCATAAAGAGACAAAAGTTTAAAGCCAAATAACAGCTTCTATTCTCCAGGAAAACCGTGACCTGGACTTCACGGGAACTGCCTCCTTAGAGCTGAATAATCTTGCAATCTTTGGTCCTCGCGACCCTGAGATGATAAGGTTGGACATGTGATGTGTGAAGAGGAAAATCACAAGGGGGGAAAAATGAAAATCAGACAAATTCACGCACGTCCAGCGTGATTGCAGCTCATGCAGCAGCTGGAATCAGATGATCTTCATTCTTCAAACGGAGAACGCATCAATCAGTCCATCTATGCATTCATACAGTATATCCATCCATCCGTCTATTTGCACACACACCCCCTCCTCCCTCCCTCCTTTCCATAAACCATGACATGATGCCCCCCCTCCTGCTGTGGCTCATGATCTGACCTCGCATTCTCGGGGCCCACATGGCTCCATGATGCTTGCATCCGTCGCGTCTTCTCACGCTCTCATTTTGCCCGTGCAAGCAGCCCCTCGCTATCAATCCTAACATCAGCTCTCAGCCCCCCCCCAGCCTCCGCGTCTCAGTCCCTGGACAGACGGCGAGGTGGCCACGAGCCCGTAACCATAGAAACCTCTGTCGCTTACCTGCTCTTGTATGAGCTGAAACAGGGAGCTTCTATCCATATACTGGCCAGGGAGGTGAGAGGAGCCGCCGAGGACAAGGGCATAGGGAGGAGCAAGAGGGGAGTGGTGGTGGCGTTGGTGAGGATGGGATAAAGTGGAGGGGGATGTGGTTGAGGTAGCAGCTGGTGCCTAAATTGTAGCGTCAGGCCCCTTTCGTAGCTGCTGCGTCCCCCCCCTCCACCTTGGTGATGGAGAAAGCCCGGTGAGCTCGGCCCCTGCTTTTCCTCGCTGGTGGTGCTGCTGGGGGTGAGCGCCAGCGCTGTGTGGCTCCGTGTCGGTGCTGAGCGTGCGGACAGCGGCGTAAACGGGCCGTGACTCTGCTCTGTGCCAGTGCAGCGTGGCGCGGCGGTGAGCCCAGCTTCGGCAGACGACGGGCAGGCACGCAGGCGAGGCAGATCCAGCAGCTCTCATTCACTCTCCTCCTCCTCCTCCTCGCTCTCCTCTATCCCATTGCACTGACTGCAACCTCTCTCTCTCTCTCTCTCTCTCTCTCTCTCTCTCCCCTCTTCACACACACACTGCGCCGCCTGCATACCAATGAGGCAGGGGAGGGAGGTGGCCTCTGTCGTCCAATCGGAGAAGAGGAAGGAGTGGCCGTGGGCTGCGGCTCCTCTCCTCACTACAAGTAAGGTGTCTCAAGGAGGGAGCAGAGGATGGGCTCCACTGCGGCTTTGCGCTTACTACTGGCACAGACCCCCTCCACTACTCACACACATGCACACACACATATGTCTGGTCTATTTCTCACACACGCACACACACACATTGTAAACAAGACAAAAGCTTCTAATGCACAAACGTATGGTGGAATCAACCATGTGATGCTTGTGTTAGTTTTAGGCTTGCAAAGCCCAGTGGAGATGAATGGCAGGACAGACAAAATTAAACTACTCAGGATATCAACAGCACCCGAAAGAAAAATCCAGACCGCTCTGCAGCCCTTTACATCTCTGTGCTAATTATAAGCACTGGCACATTAGCGCCTTGTATGCACTGCTGCACAATCAAGCACACTCCACACCCCTGACACACATGCACAAACATAAAATTGAATTAAACTGTTTGGATGGCTCACTGATCCTCCAGTGAGCTCAAATGAATACCACCACAACAATAACGCAAGACCAGAACCCTCAATACAATAGTTCATTACAAGTAATGCCAGCACAAAGGCTCTTTTTATGTTAATCTGGTGCATAACAACGAGACGGGCACGCAGGGAGCAGAGCAAGAGGGTCAGAACATACGAGTGATGAAAAGGAACTTGTTACTGCTCATGTGGGCGGCAGGCAGAGGCTGAGTTCATTGAAATCCCTGTTTAAAAAGGTATTTTCTTTCTGCACAAATCCGCAGTGACCCCTCCTCCTCAGGACAATGGCGATGAGGGGGAGGAAGCGATGGGGAGACATAAATCTTAACTCGTAAATAAAAGAGAAACAGACTTAAATGCCCCCGAGGTGATTGTAGCTGAAGACATTGCTGGGGGGGGGGGTGGGTTGCGACCCGGCGATGCCTTCAGCGTACATCGCGGTTGAAGCTGGGGTGTTTCTTGTCCTGCGCTGTTCGCTGTGAGATTTACCACCAACAGTGTAACTCAGCCTCTGGCTTGGTGACAAACAGTGCCTCTGCCTGTTTAAGTACCATAATTGCACCAGATGTTTGGACTTTCTTGCTGGCAGGAAGGCTTATAAATCCTTCTCAATGTGAGAAAAATGTTAAAAAATATCTGGACCCACTCATTACAGCAATGTGTCTTCTTTATTGGCTCAGACTGGGGCCGCTGACTATATGAAGCCGCGGGTAACTGCTGTATTTAATTGATTGGGCCGAGGCCACCTTGACCATGGCAGAGCTCCCAGACTTTCCCTTTGTCACCTTCCATTATGTCCACCTGACACTCTTGTTTCAACAAAACCTTAATAATGGCCGTCCAAGTCTATAGCAACAACAGGATTCCCTTCTGTGTGAGCAAGGGCTGAAGTCACTCCACGGGGTTCTTTGTTCAACGACTAATCAATGTTCGCAATGAATTGGTCTCCAATACTCAGTGGTAGTGAGCATGAATAAGACAAATCTAATTATAAGGTCAGTGCCGGAGGATTTGCGTACTGCAGTAAGTGAGACAGACGGAAAGAACAGCCAGAATGAAACTGGATTCAACTGTTGCCTTGGTAACCTCGAAGGACTCCCAAACAATGACAGACAAGGACCATGAACTTAAAAATGCAGTTCAGCAAGAAAATAAAGCAGAAAAGAGAGAGTTACTGTATGAATGAGAACATCAGAACAACAGTTGTGGCTCTGGTATAAAGAAGGTCAGTGTAAATATAGCCCCATTCAATCACATGCTGTAAATCTGAAATGGCCTCAGTGGAGCAAAAATGGCGGTAGAAGCAGGTAAACTGCGTTCCCAAATATAAGCGCAAGATGCCAACTGAGCTCACAGCCCTGCCAAGGGTCATGCCAGTCTCATTGTTTCCATTACGCTGCCCCCAAGTGGCACTATCCAGATGACTGACAGCACGAGATAAGCCTCCGGTGAAATACGGTCTCCGGTGTCTGAAGCGGCCCCAAATGAATGGTCTCTTGTGAACCTGACTAAAGCCTTCATGTTCTATTCGCCGCTGGTGGATGGATGCAGGCGGTGGGGCGGACCCAGGCAGCCTGCCCCTCTTTAACAAGGCCTGAGAGCAGCAGACGAAACCCTGGTTTAGCCTCTGTGTGAGAGCAGGGGAGAGAATAACAAGGCCTTTCAGGGACGCGGAGAGGGGCATTAATTAGACCACCAGCCGGCACTTTTTACTAACTTAATGACCTCGAGGTCCAGGAGGCAGGTGTTTGTTCATTGGCGTGTGTGCGGACAGTCATCTATCTGTCAGTGAAATTGATGGTAAGAGGGAGCTACTGTATAAATGCAAGTCTTAAGGTCTGAATTCAGCGAGTCTTAATTACACACAGGCTATGCCGGGATTTTAGCATGAGGGGTGCAAGTATGCTGATTTGCAAAGCAGTCGTGCTGTACTTGTGCGCAGACTGTAGGGATTTGTCTACGTGCACAATAAGCTCATCCAACTTTACAGTCTTAGGATGGGTTGGACCAACCAGATGAAATTCAGCCCCGTTGCTCAGCCAAGACTTTTAGATGTCAATAAAATAAGGCTCTGTGGTGTATCCAATTTAGATTGTTATTGCAGTGTCAATTTCAGCACTGTCATAAGAGCAAAAAAGGCTGCAATATAACAACATCTGGGCGTTGTGAAACTGGTAGCTGTCACATGTCTGCGTCACAGTAAATCTTTCAGAAATACAGTCTGTTACCACTTAATCAAAGTTAAAATCTTGTTTGACTAAATCTCTATTTGTACAATTTCTTCATTGATTCTTTTCAAATGCTGATACTGTACTATTAAATGCAGGTATTGTCATTATATTTAACTTTACATGATAAGAGATAATAATAAGTTTGAAGTGATTACCAAAAATTGTACTTTATATACTACACAGGAGGCAGAGGTCCTGATGTGCTGGATTAAAAGTTGGTAACTTATCCCTGAGAAGTGAGGAAGGCAGAGGAGGATAAACCAATCAGTCAAACAATATCTTAAACATTTAGTCATAGATGCATTTGATTGTCATACAGCGGCTAAAATATAAAAAAGTGAAGCCTTTGTGCACCTTGCTGAATTTGTTCCTGTTGCAGAAGAATAGAAGTTGTGCTCCAGAAAGCAATAACCAGAAATTACCTCATGACCTCTTAATTAAACTGCTTGTGGAGGTGGACCAGTGGCAAACAGGACGGTGCTGTGTGGACATCCAAGTGAGGTGGAGCGCTGTCCAATACTCCTGCCAACTACCACCCTGAAAAACAATAAGCAGGAGCAGGAAATGAACAAATGTGAGTTTACACAGTGAAAAGACAAGAGAGAAAGAACCTCCACCTGCAAGACCTGAGCACAGGATGGAGAGTTTAAGGGATGGTAGTGTTCACAGGTTGTTCTGGGGGGGGGGGGGGGGGGGGGGAACACACGACCTGTTAGGCTCAACTAATTGTTTGAATTAAAATAGACGGAGCTTCACACTCGAGCAGCCGAATGTCAAGCAGCAGTGATTGCGCAATAGAGGGAATCACCCGCGTGATGAAAAACGGCAGAAAAATGAATCAGGTCACTGAATGACACAGTTTTAGTCCAAACTGCTCCACTTAGAACATCTCTCGGGGACATAAAAGGGAAGAAGAGAGCGAGCGAAAGGAGAGAGTCGGTGGGAGGAGGTTGAATTAAAAAGGAGAAAGGGAAAAGAACGAGGGCTGTGTTAGAATTTCTGCCACAATTTCTAGTCACATCTCGCACACGAGGGGGGATCAGATCTGCCTCCCAAACATCAAGCTCTGTTTTTGATGCCACAGTGCCACTTCTACCTCCGGTTGAGCACAGGCTTTCTGAGCAGCTCCTTGTGATAAAAGTGTGGAAAGAGACCTCTGGTGTCTGAAGCTGCAGTTGCATCCTGAACTGAGGGCAGCCCTGTTGGCCGACATCCACGTAAAGAAACCACATCCATAAAATCCTGACGGACCATTCCTATTTTTGCCTACATTTATTCTATTATTTCCAACTTCATTACCATCTAATATGCTGCACACATGATTGTTTGACCCAATTATAGTCTCACTTTGTGCAGCAGCGCTAACTGCATTTAAACCAAGCCTGAGATTGTATCTAATGCAAATAACACAATTAAATACTTGCATTTAAGCTGCTACTGCCCTCTGTTGGTAACAGCAGCCCCAACCTGAGGTCACTCATATAAAGCATGAGTATACTTCAGCCTGCACTCATAAATTTGGCAAAAATTGAATGGAAGCATTTCATTTCAATTATTGTTTGGTATTTTTAGTGTAGTTTTTGACATGACAGAACACAGTAAAAGAAAGAAAAGCCTATTCATGACATTTATCACTGGTTTCTGAAGACTAAATACAGTTGAATAATCGCATTTTTTTTTTTTTAAATATCACACTCATAGTGATTTCTACACATAATAAACAGCCAGTTCAGTGTCAGCCTGCTGCAGCAGCTCGTGTTACTCATGTACTCCACCTACGCCTCCAAGTATTAAAGGGGCAAGGGTTAAAGTCGGGATTAGGGCTAAATGTGGCATTCTTGAACGGCGATGAATGAGCGTCAAATCAGGTGTGATAGCTTGTGGTCAATGTGTCACGTATGTAACGGAGAGGTTACAGCATCAGAAAGGGAGCTTTACAACTGTGCATTTATTTCTAACATTAATACAAATGTAATAACTGATCTTATTATGTATAACCCCCCTACACCCCCCCATATCTGTTCTATCTGCTGTGTCATCTGGTAGCATTAGGGACAATGGCTTCTGTTAGACTCATCACCGCTGGTTTGACTGACAGCCCACAGGTGCTCTGACACACCGCGTCCAGCCTGTCATATGAGAGGCGGTTTGGCAGCTGACATTGTGGAAATAATTACCTGCACTACATACTGAGATGAGGGAGCGTTTTTCAGGAGCAGGGAATAGTTAAGACATCGACAAAGAGCGTGCAGCAGTCAGCGCAGCACTTGGCCACCGACACCTGCTCACACATCCAAGTGTTGTCACAACTGTCAAAACCTCAGACGCACACAAACACTGCCGCTACAGAGCACGCTCCAGTGGGCCCGAGGACAAGCGTCTTAAAAGTGCAAGTGTGTCAATGTCTTGTTCTCACTTTGTGTCGTCTCAACGTGGCATGCTGTTAGTCGAGTGCAGGTCCAATCACAGGACGTAAGCGTAATGGGCAGCTAAGCTAAACGATGTGCAGCTCAAGGGCTCAACTGGCTCTTTAAAACTATGCATGCATGAACTGATGATACTGAAGTACAAATGCAACTGATATTTAAAAATGGACAATTTTCCTGTATTGTATGTAAACACATTTGGTGTATTCTATGGGAAAAATGTTGGAGAAGTTGCTAAAACTAAGAAAGCGTGTAGTTTTTAAGCAGTTTGGGAGGCGCTGTTGTCAAGTCAATCCTCTGAGAGTGTGACTGTGATTAACGGCGACACCAACAAATTTGGCTTCTGCTAAACAGCATAACTGACAGAAAATCCACTTTTTCATCTGCAAGTTGATTCAATCTGATATTATTTTATAGTCTGTTCATTCACAATATATGAGCTCAGTTCTGCTGTGAAAAACAAAGAAAAGAGTGCTTTTACATTCAAACACTACAGCAGCTGTTTACAGCACACAGCCAAATTAAACAGCCATAGGCTCAATAGATCTAACAAATCTACGCCCTTGAAACAGTGACACTGCTCACAGTCCCAAACTCTGCCCAAAGATGAAATCAAATTGTTGTGTAATTGTAGTCAGAGAGCAGTGTTGTGTCTTGATGTGCTTGTTTGGATACACAAACAGCTCATCATAGAGCCATCGCACAAATGTACAGCATGCATGGTAAAATGCAAACTAATGCATACTAATTCAAAGTAATGTTGAAAGACTTTTGACTCGTGTATTTCATTTGAGAGTGCTCTAGTTTCAGGCTTCTGGGATTTTAGTTTCTATGAAGAATTACACTGACACTATTTGCAAAGAATGTGTAAAAAAAGTGTGAAATGTGACTGTCAAAGTGTAAAGAAACCCAGAGGACTCATAGCAGAAACTGAAATCATCTAATCTAAAACCTGTCTCCAGACCTTCTTTTCTTACCTGAGTGAATAATAAAAAAAAAAGATCTGATCTAATTTAACCTTATCTGACTTTTGAAGCCAAAGTAAACGACTGCACAATCTTCAAATCGAAGCTCCTGGGAAAGAATGCTTTTAACAGAGCACAATGTGATCATGTGTTGGTCAGTTTTGGACCTTTTGACAACTGATCCACAGGCCTGATATGGAGCACACTGAGGCCTTCAGTGGTGAAATGGTGGGTGATGTTACCCAGAATGCCTTGGGTCAGAGGCAGGACGAGACTTGAGAGGGTTTTAGGAAGCTAAAATTACAAACTGGCATCAGATAAATTTAGAGGCGCAACGCTAAAACGCTCCTGACACGATGGTGTAGCTGTCTTTGGTAAATTCATGTGTAATATGCCTCCCACTCCACTCTCTTCTGACAAATAAACCAGCACTGGGTTAAGCATTATGTAACCTGAATATATTTGCACCTCAGACATTGGCATGACTAAACATAAAACTGGGAAGCACTGAGAACTGTGTGCTGGCAGCAGAAGTGAATGGCTGTATATAGAGGCAAAAATGGCATAAGGAATATCACACTTGTACCAATACTACTCCATTAAGGCATTTGTTGTCCTTTTGAATGATCAAAATCATAATAATGAGAACAATATATTGCATTTTCTTGATTAATCACTTTATCTAAACATCAGAAAATGGTAGAAAATGCCTTTTCTAATTTCTAACGACTTGTTAGATGATTAACAAATCAACAAAATAGCTCTGGAGTAATTTTCTGTCCATGCACTAATTAATAAACCAACTAATCTTCTGAGCTCTGACCACACCACAAACACACCAATCCTTAAATAAATAAACAAACAAACAGTAGAGCAGCTCTAATACAGGCAGCCACAATCCAAGCCCGGTTATTGGATAACAATAAATTAGGCCCAATTATGAGCCGCCTATGCAACAGCAAAGCACTGCAGAGCAGCTTAATAAAACGGCCTGCTGATTAAGTTACATCTCATCATACTGCTCATTACTTTGAGACGGTGCGTTGAGCCGGGCTCGGGAGGCCCAGTGAGTGCGGAGGACGTCCCTCTGTCGGTGGATGAAGGGAGTGGTCTAACCGGGGGAGAAGCCTGTGTTTGGCTGCTGCTTTTCAGCACCGCTTCCTAAACAGGGCGCAAGACAATAACGCATCAGTCCGGACAATCGGGTGACAAAAACAACGCACCCGTCCCCCCTGCACCGCCCCGCACAAAAAACAAACAAACACACACAAAAAAAACCCCAAAACATACCGAAAGCTGCCCCCGCTACACATGGCCCGAACAGGAGTGGCAAACAATGGGCATGTTCATATTATCACAGAGCCATTATTGGGATTTCTACAGTATTCCTAGAAGCAGCGCACCTCCCTCCTTCACTCACTCAGCTGCGCCAAACACATCTTTTATTCACGCAGTCATTCCATCTCTCCTTCCCCGCTGGATTCACCCTGTCATCCATCTACTCCCCCCCTCCCTCTTTCATGCACTTGTGCTATGCAATGTAACTCATCCTCTCATCTCCCCCCCTCCCTCTTTTAGTTCAGCTGAGCCACGTGAAAAAAAAGTCACTCATTCACTCTCTCCCCCTCCCGCCTCGCTTTCACCCATTCAATCCCTCCTTGCTCACTCACCCACTAACTCACCCACCCTCTTGTTAAAACACCAAAAAACACCAAACAGTCATCAACTCAGTGTGAGGACACAGGTGGAGGCAGAGGGACACAGGCGCTGATCTGTCCCTCACTAAATCCAACTTCATTATGACTATTCACGTTATTTATCGGCTATAATACACAAAGCACACACGTGAGATATTAAGGTAACTGGGCTTAATGTTATTTGAACAACAGTGGACACTTCGTGGCTTTAAAACGCTCAGTATCCCAGTGTGGTTTGCACTGTGGAGGACCACCTCTCTGACAGGCTGCCTGGTTGTCTTGCACGGCAGCCAGTGGATGGAGTGTGATGTGCATGAGGACAGAAATTAGATTTTTATCCAAAAAATAGTGTCTAATAAGTCAGATAAGCATGGCACAAAAGTCGCAGAAAAAGACTATTCCAGTGGCTGTGACTTTCATATAGGAATCAAAATGGCGTTGCAGGGAGGGACATTAGACCTGATATTAAAATAAGAAATAATAGAGGAGAATTATAGGAAAGTTTGTTATTTAGGAGCTTATTGTGGCTTGGGACCGGCACCGCAGACCCCCATAAAAATGAGGAGAGCCAAATGTCAAACCTGTTATTGACTGTGGACTGATGCGCCAGTTCCTGAACAAAAGAAAGCCATCACTGCGCCTTATACTGAAGGACTTTGGTGTCGGCTGCAGTCCCCCTTGCAGCTGGACTCACACCTGGTTACACAACAGCCACTTAGACCCCTACCCGAAATATGGTCATCGATTTTATGATGCGGTATCAGAATCCCTGATCTTTGGAGGTGTTGGCAACTTTCCTGACAATGGAGCTCGAGTGGCGACTGCCATAGTGACAGTTATAAGCAATTCTGTCCAAAAAGCGGCAAACACAGCGAAGCCATCCGCCCTATTCCAACCCAAATAAACCCACATTACCGTCCCAAGTGTCACCTGTAACTTAGATATTGTGACATTTAATTTATAGGAGGTTTAACACTAAATAATCTCGACCACGTCACTCAAAGTCAATGGCCGGACTGTGTTAGTTGGGAAAATGTATCGATGTATTAAAAGCAAAAATGGAGTCCTACGCCGACCGAACCGCGTGCATCCGTTTAAGCATAGATTCGATTTCCATATGCATTGGATGATTTTATCCCAGGTCCCGTCTGTTTGGGTCAATTTAACGCGAATTGTGCAAAATTGTTCACAGCACGCGTTACTTCCAGCCGGTTTTCCTGGAATAAAAGTTGCTCGCCGACGCGGATGAAGGGAAACAAGTGTGTCCCCGGGAAGCCCAATGTCTCTGCTACCAGCCCATAATGTTTTGTGGATCAGTTCTCCGCCGTAGCTTTTATATTTGTCGGGAGTTGGAGGATGAAGAAACACAAACGGGACGGCGCCAGTTCCATGGAGTCCGCTAGATCAGCTGCTGGCAGTTGGTGTTCTCAATCACGTCCGCAGGAAGGCTTCATAAGCCCACTGGAGCGCCTGTGGAATAAGACACTTATGTGATACGGTGTACTGACGCAGTACTTTGCGTGGACAATAAGAAAAACATTTTTACTACTACAGTGAAGTGTGGCATTGTTCGCAGACCCGGACTTTGTCGGGGAAAGCTTTACGTCTGGCCGTGCTTTTATTTCGCTGTTTCTGACGCTCCGGTGGACCAGCTGAGCCGGGTGAAATTACACCTCCTGGACTTTTTTTGTCAACTAACTAAGAAAAGTCACCATGGCAGAGACGTCGGCAGCTCCAGCCAAAGCCAAAAAGACCAGCAAGCCCAAGAAACCAGCTTCTCATCCCAAATACTCGGACATGATTAAAGCGGCAATCGTGAACGACGCCAGCCGGAGCGGAGCGTCCCGTCAGTCCATCCAGAAGTACGTGAAGAAGAACTACAAGGTGGGCGACAATGTCGATGTCCAGGTTAAATTGGCCCTGAAGAGGCTGGTGGCAGCCGGGACTCTGCGCCAAATCAAAGGCATCGGCGCGTCCGGATCCTTCAGGCTGACCAAACCAGAGGACTCCAAAAAACCAAGCAAGGCAGCGGCATCTCCCAAACCAAAGAAGGCGGTGAAGACCACCAAACCCAAGAAGGCGGCCAAGCCCAGGAAGGTGCCCAAAACGCCGGAGAAGCCCAAGAAGACAGCTGCAAAGAAAGTGAAAAAGGCCGCGAAAAAGACGACCCCGGCGAAAACCAAAAGGGCAGCAGTAAAGAAAAACAAGCCAGCCAAGCCCAAGCCAAGACCAGCAAAGAAGGCAACCAAGCCCAAAGCAAAACCAGCAAAGAAGGCAGCCAAAGCAGCCCGAAAGAAGTGAAAGGACAATATCAGAGACAAAGTCACTGTAAATACTGAAGGAAATGTTTTCGTATATGTATTATTTTTGTAAGGTCTCATGCAAACTTATGCTGTTTTTACCAGTAGTTTTCTCTCCATTGCACTATTGCCTCTAGATGCTGTAGAAGTACTTGTGACCATTTTTATTTGCCTTTAATAATAATTCTGTTCATTTCTGTCTGATCCTTGGATTATAGGCTAGTCTAGGGTCTTGCTGAAAAGAAGACAAAAAAATGTATATACAGTTGAACTATTGAATAGTTATTGTTAACTGCACGGGGTCATACTGAAAATACAAATGTGTCCACAGTGGGCATTGTCGAGCCTTCACAATGTACAGACCAGAGGCAGTGGACGTCAGCAAGATTTTCCTAAAGGCTCTATAGTTGTCGTTCGAGCCCCATTCTGTACATTTCCTCACGTTTAGACGACTCAGTATACAAACATCTCACTGCGTTCATTCACTTTTAAAAAGACTGTTTCTACTGCGATCCAATAAACCTTTGTCATCTTCTACCAAATGTACTTGTCAACTTATTGCGCGCATTTTACGCGTGCGCAAAGGGTTTGGATAAAAGTGGTCGGAGGAATTCCATTGTATGTTAAAGACAGACAAGGCATAATGTAATCTATTAAACAGACCAATAACACTGCTTCCTCTATTTTAATATATACATGTGTCTATATATACACATTACACACACAGGGGTCTGTAGTACGCGGCATGAAATTCCATCTATTGTGCACCAAAATGTTGCACACAAAGCCCACACATGAAAGCTCCGATGAGAAGGAAGATATCCTCATGCAGCAACATGCATGTGAGATACATGTAACAGGAAAAAATGGTGACCTGGGTGGACTGTGGGTTCTAATGTAAGTTGGAGTCGGCAAGAGTCACATGAAAAGCAACGTGTGGAATCAGCATCAGGTAATAAACTACAATAGTGCTCTCTGAATTACCTTAGGACTCCTTCGACACCCAGTCACGGGGACAGACAAGAGAGGACACCTGACTGATGTGAGGTGAAACCCTGAATACCAGAGATTCTGTCCAGAGAGTGTCAAGAAAAACACTGGACGGTGGTAAACAAAGCCAAGAGATGTTTTGTTTTTTTGGGGAAAAAATAATTTAGTGCTCAGCAAAAACTGGTCTAAACATCACAGTGTGCAATTAAAAACTCCCCTGAATGCAGCACATTAAGGTTATTTTAGTTTTTGTTTTCTTCTCCCTCTAATGCTCAAGTCTAACGCATATTACCACCCAAATTCCCAACATCCACTTTTCCCCAAGTGTATCCACCGTGCAGTGAGGGGGCGGCTTTGCAGACACGCCCAGCGCTTACTTGTCCTGCCTCTCGCCTGCCATGCAACACTGCCATCTTGTGGCGTCTCGCAGGAACGGCCGACTCCTCTTCCCTTCAGTCGGGACTGAGACAGCTGGAGTGAAACTGATGAAAGTCAAGATTTCACACAAATTACCTTCTACACAGTTGTTCATTCTGATCTTTTAAAGACATTTGTGAGATCGCCAAACTAACCTTGTTAAACAGCTTCAGGCTGAACGGTCGAAGCAGCAGAGCATCTAGACTCGCACTGTTCTTGCATTTGGAGACACTCCGTGCAGAAGGGTGGTCAGCAATTGGTGGTCCAACATCAACACTGACAGCACAGCACATCGCTGCCTTTGGAACCCATTACTTTCAGCAACAAACATTTTGCACACTGCTTCAGTTGAGTCATACACACTTTAAATACGACTGATTACAGACAGAGAAAATTATAATATAAAGCATTCGCAACATATCTTTCAACCCAACAGTCACAATGTCTTTCGGGCAAAGGTCCCCATTGAGTCTGGTCTGGTCTTTTATTAAGCATCTAAATCAGTTCACTTTCAAGTAAGAAAACAGCCACATTTTAAAAGTCACACAAGTGTATTCTGCAAAAAACAGCAGGTCCCCGGCTAGATGAAGCGGCCAAACAGACATGAACGTGACGGACTCGTGTTGAAAAAGCTTACAATGGCAGATTAGGTCTGTAACAAGGTCAAAGTGTATGCACAGTGTCAGGCGTGTGTCAATAGGAAAAAAAAAAAAAAAAAAAGCATGATTATCCATCTATTTCAGCTTCAATCAAGATTAATTCCATTTCAACATGAACAGAGTAAAACTTAGTGGAAGCAGAGAAAGATTTGACCAGATTTTTCTTTCGTATTTCGTTACCATTTTTAAGGTTTGCTCAGGCTTCTTTTGCAGGAGAAAATATTTGCCAACGCATAAACCGCCATTTTTCTTCATGCACATCGCTCCCTGCTGCAGCTGATCAGTGACGCTGTACTGCTAAAAACATTCAAATGTTTCATTATTAGGCTAAATACTGTGCCTAAGGGGCAAACAACATGCTGCGACTACTTACTGCTGCTGGAGTTATTTGGCAAATCCGTTATGAACGTGTCGTATCTGTGGTGGCATGGTCAAAAAGAAAGTGTTCACTGAGGAGTTCCAGCAAGGGATTCAGTGGCAGCCAATCGGGCTTTACTTAAAAATACTTCATGCCCTTTGGTTCTTCAGTCTAGTCAATTTGGCATTTCTCTGTATGATGCTTAAGAAAGACTGCATATGAATAAAAACTCTCCAGTCTCACCATTAACACTTGACAGATAATTGATGTGAAAGCAATAGATTCAATGCACTTCCTCCCCTTTCATAAAGCACCTGTTTGAACACAAACTGTTTCAGTCAGAGAGGCTAACTCCTGCTCAGCCTGGTTGGACAGTGTAAGGCAGAAAAAGCTGGGCACAGCAGCATGGGGAATAATATGATCAGTAGCTTCCAACTGCCTTTGGACTATTGCGATCAACTGACTCAGAGCGGAGGACAAAGTGAAGAAGTCAGTCACTGAGGAAGGTCAGACAGGAAGACTTTCCTGGGAGCTTTTGGGGTGAAAACTAAAAAGTTGCAGACTCGGTCAACTTGAGACTGTGGTGGTTCTGGATCTAGTCTTGGAGGTTTGGTCTTTATGGATGGATGGATGGAAGTGGGGGCTGGGGGGGGATCTCAGCTGGTTGCTGATCATTTCAGTCTGGCGACAGCTCTGTAGATGGCAAAACCCAGAACTGCAACCACAGCCGAGCCCAACGCCACTCTCAGCCAGAACGATGTGCTGCTCATGTCTGAACCATTCAGGTGTCTGGAGATCAGAGGAGGACAAAAATCATTAAGGATCAGTCGCACAGCTTACGCCATAAGCAAAACAAACGTCTAGCTTTTCTAACATCTCCAAATACGCCTTTTAATCGCGCAATGTTTTAAACATTCCCCTGTGACTGATCTTTATATTTTCCAGCTTTACAGCGATATCTGATGTGACTTGAGAGCTGGAGTCAGTCTAAACAGAACGTACGGGTACATTGCTGCCCAGGCAAGCCTGGTGGAGATGTCCTTGCTGGTGGAGTGGAGGAGCAGGCTGGAGAAGGGCAGCGGTGGAGGCAGTCGGTGTTTATAACAGAACTCTGCTGGAGTCATCCCGTGGAACTGCTTGACCTCAGGAAGGTCCACCTTGGAGGCAACCAGCACACACGGGATGTTGCTCTCCATGTAGTGTTGCTAAGTAAGAAATGGGACCAAGAGTGAAAACTTAAGTGTGTGACAGTAAGCAGGTAAAAACAGCGACTGTTTACATGGAGCCTTTCCACACCTACAGTTCGTTTGCTCTGGTCTGAATCAGTTGATGAGTTTCTACTTTTCACACAGAGAAAAATCCAAGCGAGTCAAAATGCAGCACTACAGACCACATGACAACATTCCCTTGACTCATTGGTCAGATGTGTAAGGAGGTAAACAAAGGGAGAAGCTGGCCAAACACAAGCACTACACTGCAGCAGTCTGGGGCTTGAAGCTGTTTTGGTCAAACTTGCAGAGGTCGCATGCTTGTTGGATCAGATCATGCTCCCACCACAAACGAACCCCTCCAGAGTTCGTTTGGGATCGGGCCGAGACCACCTCCTCTAAAGAGTCTCGGCCTGGTTGTTTGGTCTGCGGCAGGGTTTGATTGACAGCTTTCACAGCAGCCCAAATGAACCACACTAACCGGGTAAACACACCAGGGTTCATTTAAACCTCAATTTAAGATATTTCTTTTTGGGAAGAGGTGGTTTAATGCCTTCATAATTCTTCTGACAAATAAATTCAGGCATATAGACAATCCTGATTACTTCGCATATCCAGAAGATTATCCTTGAATTCTGGGAAAAACACAGCTATTTTGAAAAGCCACAACATTGTCCCTCTTCCATTGTTTTCCTCTTTATGAGCACCCTCAAACACTTAAAGCTTTATCCAAGTGGTGTATCTTTCCAAGGGGAGAGATCTTTGGTTAAGTGGATGGGGCACGTTTGTGAATGGAACAAACTAAAAAGCACAATAAAAGCACACCAGTGTTATCCTTTAAATGCTCCTGTAACCTTTGCTGCGACTGACCTTGTATATACTTGCGCAGTAGTCGAAGGAATGTGGATCACTGGTGTCGTACATGAGACAAGCAACATCGCAGGAGGCATCCGATGCCTTCAGGAACTCCACCTCCACGTCCACCTCATTGAGCTGAAAGAAAGGAGGAGAAGAGTGTGGTGCTCAGGCTTTAGTCAGGGTCAGAGGTTAAGGGTCAGTGTTAAGATCAGGATGGGAGCTACTTACAATAAGGTACTTCTCCTGGTTGCTGACTTGGACAGTGTTTATGGCATAGGGCGAGAAGGCACTGCTGGAATTTGCTTTATTCTGGTGGGGGGGTGGGGGGGGGGTGGCAGCACCGACAGGAAAACAGTGACTTAGCATTATCAGTGTTGATGCTGCAGACTGGTACAAATTCATCACAGTTTAATAATGCAAAATTCAATATGTTCAGCTCCAGACTAGCAGATGGTGTCATACCACAACGTTGCGGCCCGCAAAGGCCTGGAGAAAGGCTGTCTTGCCCGTCCCCCGCGGTCCGATCACCTTGCAGAGAAACACTGACCGCTGTGTCTGGCACTTCTCCAGGTCTACCTCTTTCTCCCGTGTTACTGCTCGCACAATCGAGCAGAAAGACAAATATAAACAAGAAGCACAAACACACAGGCTTACCAATATATCAGTTTGAATTTGACTAGCTTAGCCACAAGAACACAGCTAAACCCCTGGCCTACGTCACCAAGTAGTTAAATTCAAATAGTCTTTGATTTTCAGTACAACAGACTTCATTTGTGGTCTCATCATTTGGCCAACATCGTCATCACAAAGGCCAAAGCTGAGAAATTCAACCTGCCACAGCAGCTGTTGCCTCAATTCTTCTACAAGGCAACAAATGAATCTGCTCTCTCCTGTTGCATCAGTATTTAGTTTGCCTTGGCCACCCATCTGAACATACAGTCCAGCCCAGAACAAACATTGCATGTGCGACCTGTTTATCCTTGAGAATTTGTAGCTGCTGCATCTCAGATCTCATCAATAAAGCTTGTGAAAAAAGATAGGATTGATGGCAAAACACATGAAAACTAGAGCCTGTGTCTAAAATGTATTAAAGCGATAAAACACATTTTACATGAAGGATACTTAAATGCATCACACTGATTTTACACAAAGTTAAAATAGTCTACATACTAAGTAACTTCAACCTGAGATAAAGTGACCTCTAGTGGCAGTTACAGGATTTCCATAAAGCATAAGAACTGGTCTTAGAATATAATGCAGATGAACACTACACCTCTGCCGCTGCTGTTTGTCAGGCAGCATGACATCACAGCTTTAAAGTCAGAGAAAACCAGCAAACATATTACACCCTCCAATCTTGTCCAAGCTTTCCTCACAAAATATCCTCAGACTCTACATACATTACATCTGGGTACCATGTAAACCCACTAATTTAAAGCAGTAATCATTATCATCTTCATTAATGCTCACAACAACAAAATGTGCATCACATGTGGACAGCGGATTATATTTGAAGTAGAAATGTGTTGACACATGCAATTCAAAGTCACTATTCAACCTATCAATCCATTAGGCTACAGCGGACAGGATTAAGTCAAGTAATCCTCCTGCAGAACAGTGCTTAAGTATGAGGCTCAGAATTAAGATTTCAAACAGGATGTACAGTATAGGGGTCTCCCATGTTCCACAGGAAGATGGCTAATTTACATGCAGTTTGTTGGGACAGTCTACAGTCAATCTCTCACAAGCCTGCGCACACACCTGTGATTGCGGTGGTCTGTGACTCCTGCTCAGTGAGGATAGGGTAGCCTAGGTATCCTAGGTGCTCCAGGCAACGGTGGATGTCAAGATATGCGGAAAGCCTGCATGTGAAGGGATTGACATACATGTGACCTTTTAATAGTGCACGCTGCCGACCATAAAGTGCACAAAGTGTAAAACCAGTGCATGCTTACAGTAACAAAATCATTCCCAATTAAGTGAAATACTTACGTCCACTGACAAAGGTAGCCTTGTTTAGATATGTAGCCGTCCTCAGTGGTTGGGACAGTCATGTAGACCTCTGCACCCCATGGCATGTACGGACAGACGCAAAACAGGTTCCTAAGCTCTGTCGGTGACAGTGCAGAGTCTTTGTCCTAAGAGGGAAAACAGGTCACCTCAAAACAAGGAAAATATTATTGAACATGTTGTGTAGAAAACCAGCCACTGCTGGAAATTTACTGTCCAGAGGGACACAGCTAGGATTCTTACTCACTTCATCGTACTTGTCAAACAGCTGCTGGAGGAACTGGTGACCTAAATGATTGAGCTCTGTGGTGCAGCCAACGGGAACACGTAGTCTGACAACAGAAAAGCAACGGTTGGATGTCGAGATACCTGGGCTGACTAGTTTGTACAAACGTAACAAAGTCAAACGGAAACATGGGAGAAATACAGCCCTAAGGCCCTAAGACTGAGACAGATGACTATGTAGAATACAGGGACAAGGATCTTTACTCCACAGTATTACTGCAATAAAACCTGTTGTAATAATAAAGTTATCAGATGCTTACTCAGGGTAAAGGTAATCATCGGTCAGCTCAAGGTTGTCATCATAACCAAATTTCCTGAGGATAGTCCACGTGGTCTCATGTCTGCCCCTCTGGATAAATAATGTATTAAGGAATAAGAAACCTGCAGGAGAAAGAATATTTGGTCATTAATAGAGCATGGCCTTGCAGCACAGTTTAAAGTTGCATGTTCTCATTCATGACTGATTTTTACCATTTAGGGTCAGGCCGTTGTCCTGGACACCATCGCTGGTGTTCTTCCAAACTACTGTCTTCACATCCTCTAAAGCTTGAGATGCCAGAGGATTCCCAAAACAAGATTTCTGCACATGAAGGTGGATAGATTTTTTTTTAATTACATACAAAACACATCATTTCAAATAATAACTGAGAAGACATAATGTTAAGTGATTTTAACTGGCACCTGAAAGCAGTTGAGTTCAGAGTCGCTGAGGATACGGTCGTTGTCCTGGTCGGAAATGTAGAATATTCTGGTAAGGGCTCGGACACACAATGGTTTCAGCTGGGGAAAAATATTGGGAAGACAAAAATTGTAGCATTATTCAACCAATCATTTGTATGTACATGTGCAAATAACTGGAATGGGACAGAAGGATAGTCTGCACAGTTGGCATCCCAATTCCAAAAACAGCTGACCTGTTTATCCTCAGGGTCATAAAGAGGTGCAGTGGGGTGAAGAACTGCCTTCTGTGCATAGTAGAACAGCTCTGAGATGTTTTTGAGGTTCTTTGCAGAACACTTGAAAGACACAAACAGCAGAGAAAATATTTCAGATACAATTATGCAAGCAATATAAAAGCCAGATAAAGTAGGCACGTGTAAATATTTGTGTGAAACACAGCAAGGGTGTGTGTGTGTCTCAACAGTTGGGTTAGCAGGTGTGCTCAGACTGCAGTGATTAGGAGTTCAGCCTCACCTCAACACATGTCTCGATCTCAGAGAACTGGTTCATGATGGGAAGGATGGTTTCCATTGAGCTCCCACAGCGCAGATCAGACTTGTTTCCCACGAGGATGATGGGAACTCTAGTGTCATTTATGGAGACAGGGTAACTCTCAATTCAACATTATCAAGATATGTTTGTGCATAAAAATTACAACACAGTCCTGCAATGCAAGATATAATGCAAATCAGCTGACTGTCAAATAGTGTGTGAACTGCATGCACTCACACTCCCACATGCTGGGACTTTGCTGATGCTCGTATGTCTAAATCATGTTGACTTGGTGAAATGGAAGAACAGGCTCAAATTCCTAGATTATCAAGTTTGCACATTAAGTGCAAATAGTAGGGAGTGCAAACAGCTGATACATACTTGTTCCCTTTCTCCGCATCTCCATTAACTAGAGGTATCCACTTAGTTCTGATCTGAAAAACAAGAAAAAACACATTTGCTTGGTATTTTAAATGCATTAAGCAAATGTGATATACAGCATGTGGAATGCTTGCACAGTATGAACCAATGTAAACCAAGCAGCAGGTTACTACCTTGTCTATGGTGTCCTCGTTGGTGACATCATACACTACACACACCACGTTAGCCTGTGTGGGTTGGACAAAAACAGATGAGGGCATTACACCAAAAACAGAATCAACAGCACTCAATCAACCTGGTATGCCTTTCAACAAAAACCTAGAGGAAGAATACTTAATTTCAGGATCTAACATTAAAAATCTAAACATGACTAAAGAAAAGAAAGCCAACAATTGTTCAGTATTTTCATTTCGCTGTGTGGTGTACTTGCCTTGATGATCTCATCTCTAAGGACTTCATCACTTTGTTCCTTTTCTGTTGGGGTTAAAAACAAACATAAACAAATCTCAAGGTCATGCCATTCAGACCCACATGCATCATCTCGGTTCCAACAAAGTGCGCACAGGCACACATTAAATTGTGGACTGAAAAACAGTTGTGCTACATGTTAGCTGTAAGGTAATGTTACCTGAATAGTCCACTATGTGTGTGGGGACCTTCTCTGGAGTCACGTCAGCAGGGATGGTGATCTCCTCAGCTCTGGGGGGAACCTGTCAGAGATTGCAGATCACAGATCTCAACCATCACTTAATCTGGCGACAGCTTCCCATAACACAATCACACATTTTCTATTTTTATTGAACATGGACACAATTATGGTTCTAGTACACAGAAGTAAGCTGGAATGCTAGAGCAATTTTCACTTCTGAAGATAACATATCAACACCAGTGCAAAACGTGTTAGTCAATAGCACCACATGAAAATGAATAGAACTTGTCTGCAATAGGAGTAGGAAGAGAATGGGCATTTAATTAGCCTGCACACAAAGAACAGCACAACATTAAACAACTTGTTTACTTTCGTTAACAGAAATGAACCAGTTTGCTGAATAACAACTGCAGAGCAACTGTGGCAATAATTTGCCGACAGTGGCAAACACCAGCTGTAAGAGGCAGATGGGCGGATTCCTGATTTCCTCCAGCCTTCCAGCAACAGAAAGACTTTTAGACAAAAACACAGCAGTGGTGAATGGCTGTACTGACACTCACCTCTTCTGGGAACTCCTCACCAACCAAAGACATGATGAGTGATGTCTTCCCCACTTTGGCTGTTGGAGAAGAAGACATGGGGAGGATGAGAGGAGGTGCTAGAGAAAACCTCAAGGACCATGTACTAGCAAGTTAGCTGACTATTCTTTATGTTATCATCCACGGCGGAGTTTTTAGCCCCTGGTTTCAACAGACATTATTAAGCCTAAATGTCACTGATATAACTTGATTATGCACAGGAAGCCTGACATTATCCTAAGCCGTTAAACTCTACATGCAGTTACGTTACGCTAATGGAAAAATTCTCTTTCAATAAAGCACGGTGGCATGAAAAGTCATTCTAAATCATGCTTAAACTCGTCAACGTTAACGCTAATTAGCTAATTGCTCTAACGTTAGCGTTAACTAACGGTAGTTCTTGAAGCGACAGCCTGGCAGCAGCGTTAACAATTCAGCGAGCTAATAAACGTCTCCTTGATTAACGGAGAACTCGTAAAATAACTGATAATTAAAAATGCATCTGCGTAATGTGTACTGTGGTTATCCGTGGACGACAGCTGATCATTTAGCCAATGAAACTTTACTGCCTTTTCTATGGCAGCTAGCTAACCTACTAACCGTTCACAACTTGTCCGCAAAGTTACTCTAAGCTAACATAGCATTGCGGAAATTAACATGTGGAAAGTGTGCACTTCGTAGAAAATAACCCAAGTTATCGAACACAACAAAACTAGTGTAGACAAATACATTTTTCTTTTAAGACTGTTATCAGCACCATGCCACCAGGAGCAACCGAGGCAAATTCAACTGCAACTTTGTAACGTTAAGTTAGCTACAACAGCTAATGTTTGCTAGTCTTTTAGCTTATGATCGGCTGTCAGCGCGAGTGACTTACGCTCCCCCAATAAAAGTATCCTGACGTCTTGTTTCATGTTTCCTCTCTGTTTGAAGAACAGTCAGACACGCTGCAATACTACAGTGACATTTATCTTTCATTTGAATGGGAAAATTCTAGCTAAAATAAAATGTGTGCCTCTCCACAGCGACATGCACCCAAGGTGAAACCATATCATTCCGGTTCACAGAGGAGACGGCGAAAACGCGCCCTCTGCTGGCCGAACGAACATCCTGTTGCTCGCATATGCTTCATTGTCTGTTCTCAAGCTTTACCTGTAAAACGTTCCACAGCGGCCGTCAAATAAAAAACATTTCAACCTGAAAAATAGCACTGCATCAGTTGTCATGAACTGAAAAGAAGCTTTGCAGTATGATGAAATCAGAATTGTACATGAATTCTGCTTTCTACCTCTGCCCCAAATTGTCATAAACTATTAACAGCAACACCCTTGGTTAATAATTTACTGTAACACAAGCTCTTAAAACAAGGCAATTATATTAACTCGTTCTATTTTTCAAAAAATGCATTTTGAAAAGACAGAGGTCTAATGCATCAGCAATTATTAATTTCTTAACATTGAGGTGAGCCTTCTAATAATGCTAGCATTATCATGTACATGTGCAGTAATACACTATTTAATGATCAAATTATGATCCTCTGTATCTTAAAGATATAGCACTGTAAGGATGAAAGCTTGTTGAAACCATTTGCGTAATTTGTGTGTAATTCAAAAGGGGTTTGAGCAGCCATATGCAAACTGTGGTGGAGTGGTACAAGGAGGTCAAAAGAGTGAACAAACAAATACAAGCATACAGAGGGCCTATCTAAAGTATTCATGCAGTATTTTCAAATGTTCTGAATTGTGCATCTCACCTCCAGCATTCTGGTGGAAAGACAATAAAAATACAAATGTCTTTGCAGCTGTAAGAAGCATGTAGGTGTGCACAATGCTGGCATTTTGGACTCACTGCACATGACAGGGAGTAATTATACATGCTGCTTTTTATTTAAAGCCCATCCCAATCCCAGAGCAGCCTGCAAAACATAATTTTGTCTCCCACTGAAAAGCAGTAGACATGACGGTCACAGTTAATCACAGGTCGGTATTTACACAATCTAACTCACAGTAAGAAAATCTACAAAAAAAACAAAACAAAACAAAAACAGTAAAGCATTACAACTGACTGAACATGCAAAACAATCTCTTCAACATGTTAAAATATCTGTGCTTCAAAACTATACACATAAAAACTCTACAAATATTTGATTGATAAAAACACATCTATGGAACAACAAGATTGCATAAAGTAACACACAGTAGGCACTTGTGAAAGGTGACAAACCTACAAGGTTTGAAGTTAAAAACAGACTTCAGGCCTTCAGAGGCCCTGCACCTCCCACAGCAGGATCTCATTATAAGCTACAGTGAAGAGAAGCGCCCCGGAGGGAGAGAAATGGCAGGTCTGCAGTGAGTCACTGTGCTGTATGAAGTCCTGGAACCTACCGCTGGTTGACTTGATCAGCTTCAACACTCGCTCTGATAAGAGATTAGAAACATAATAAGAAATTAATTAAAAACATGCACTGAGCTTACTTCACTACTGAAATCCAATTTCCTCACTGGAACCACATGGAGAAACATTAAAAATATGATATGAGTTTACCTTTTGAGCCCACAGCTATGAGGGGACTCTTATAGCAGAGGCTAAAGCAGGTGGCCCAGTGGGGAAGGGCGATCTTTTTTATTATCTGTGGTCAAAACAACAAGCAACATATTGTATGAGAATACGCACAGGTTTGCGGACATTCTGCCAGCAAGAAAAACAAGCACAACGCAGGGGTGGAGGAGTGAAGCAGGGGGCGCTGCGGTACCTGTTTTTTAGCCAGGCTATAGAAGGACAGCTCTCTCTCTACTCCATAGCCGGTGTAGACCACCAGGCTGGGGTCTGCAGGGCAGAAGGCAGCCAGGCTTGGAGGTGGGCTGTCATCCTAAAGCGCAGAAAAAATACAATATCAGATGTGGAATGGTGAAACATGGACTGAGCGTAATATGCACGCAATGTGTGTATCCTTGGCCAACAGTTATGGTGAATGCATTTCCAATATGTCTTTTCTTTATAATGAGACATCATGACATGACTTTGACTGAGAGAGGGGCAAAAATTACATACAGTGCATTTGAGAAGAGGAAGATCGAGTACCAACGAGCCTTAAAAACAAAGAGGTATACAACAGCACTCAACATTTGGAGTGACATTTCTAGTCACGGCCATGTAGTGTTAGTTAAAATGCAGACGGTACCCCAACATAGGCAGGAGCAGGAAATGTCAGCCAGTCCAGCAGATCGCACGTGTCCTTCAACCAATCGGCAGCCCACACACTGACGCGTCTGTCAGCGCTGGCAGCCAACCACACCTCGTTTCCCTCCAGTCCGAACTTCTTACACTGAGGATTAGGAGATGAAAGAGCTTTAGACATGTACTGACGCAAAAAATGTCATAAAATGTCACGAGAACCAAGGGAAGAATTTCAGAGAGCACTTTTCCCCCCTTTTCTTAAACAGCATCACACAAGATCGATAACCTTGTGTGCTGCGGCTGCGAAGGGCTGATGAAAGGAAATGCCAGGCCACTCTTTGTACGAGGGGCAGGCAGAAAAGCTGTCAACAGCACTGAGAGCGGCCACTTTGTTCCCAACCTACATTATATAATGATGACGTGTTAGATGAATGAAGTGCATTTGAAAAGGGAGGAGGACTAATCAGGAATAAGATTCAAATGACCGATTCATTCACACTTCAGGAGAAATTACACTCCAGAATGTTTGATTGATAAGTGATTGCTTATAATTTGCAGCCAATCACTGTAAACGTTCCTTATCGGGGCAGTTCTAACCTCCCTCAGTGCTTTCAGCTGCCGTGTTAAGCCCCGTTAAAGCTTCAGTCTGATTCAGTGAGCTGACCTGTTCATTCACACACTGGATGGTGGTAATCGGCGCTCCTTTGTGGTCCCTGATGACACGGATAGTCGCTCCATTCACAGGGCTGCTGACAGCTACTAGACCATTCTTTCCCGCTGAAAGGATCACATGACCTGCAGGGGGGGATGAAAACAGTTAGAGGACCAAACAGGATGAAAGGTAGCATCCCTAAAGCCAGCACACATGCTTGATCACGGATGTTCTCCTGACTACTCGACTCTTTATACACTGCTCTGTTACATTTTGACCATGAGAGCTTATTTGATCAAACAAATAGACCGAGACAAAAAAAAAAAGACTCAGGCAAAATGGTTCATCATTCAGAGAGAGCAGCACAGCTATTGTGAATACAGACGTCTTTGGCACTGCTGTCCCCTCTCACCGTTAGCGGAGTACTGGACAGCAGTGACAGCCACGTGATGGGGATGCAGCTTCATATCCATCTCTGAGGAGGCGAGCTGGAAGATCCTCAGGGTCCCGTCGCTGTATCCTGCAGCCACATATGCACTGTCCTTACTGGAAGAGGGGCTCCAGCATACACAGCCACAGGCCTGACACAGAGAGAAACAGGAGGGGGTGTTATCAGCAGGGTGTGTGCAGGTCATGGTGCACAGTGGCTGTGATACCCACTTACGTCACCCTGCCACCCAACACTTGCCTGCAAAAAGAACAGGAAACACACTCCTGATATCGTGTTTGCTGTTGATTTTTTTCATTTTTAAAAAAGGCATAAATATTCTCATTGCTGTAAAATTTATTCTGTCATATTTGTGTAATTTGTATAATTCCCTGTTAATCTCTGACTTCCTCATCATTTACAGGGCTCTAAAATGTTCCATCAAGGTGTCCACGGAAAGAAAAGCTTCCTCAAGTTTATATTACACCTGACTGACCTGTTCATTTTAAATATTTGTGCATGCCCTCACCTGGTCGAGCACTTGGAATTGCACCACCAGCTCGTTGCTGGGGGTCGACCACACCCTCACACTGCCGTCCTCACTGCAGGTGGCAAAATGTCTCTCATCAGAGCTAAACGCCACATCGATTACCTGGACAGCAGAGAGAAGCAGAGACAGAGAATGAAGCTTCCAAGAGTTTTAAATCACATTAAAAACACATTTAAATTGTTTAATGATGATCACTTGCTCATCAATGCCATTATAAGGAACTTGGGCTATTGAAAATAAAAAAAAATTAAATGTAGAGTTTCAAAAAGAAATCAAAAAATAGTGTATATGCAAATATTTCAGATATAAGGGCATAAAATGATTTGAAACCAGTGATATAGAAAATGATATATAGCAAATAAAAATTAGAAAAAACATACATGTTAAAAGTGATTCTACAGTTACAATCATAATAATTAGGGAGTCTTTACTGCTCAAGTGAGGTTCACGGTGCAGGAGCTCTAGTGGCAACAAAAAAACCCAACCAATTATTCGACTTATGACGGTCAATTAAATGGCAAAAGCCAGCGTCTTTATAGTACTGAAGCATATTCATGCTCAAATGTTTCCAGTCCCTCCAAGAGCTGCAATCATTTTCATCTTGCTGACGCAGTGTAAGTGGAAAGTCAAACAGCGAATTTGCAATTGTGGTGGCGACGTTGCCGTCAGTTCACTGAAATGCCATCGGTAATGGTTCGCTGCTTCCCTGCTGTTTCTTTACTTTGCTGTAATTGTCTTAATTTCCTGGTTGTAATACTCCGTCCTAAAGAGCCGCAAACTGCATTTAACATGAAATACTCCTCATCCCTGCAGATGGCTTCTGCTGTGTGAATGACAGGCCATTAAGAGTTTCTCACTGGGCATTTGGCCTTTTGCACCTGCAGGGAAGGCTGATGAAAGAAAGGAAATCAATGATGTTTCACTGAAGCATAACTGTGGAGCAGGCTGTCCTGCAGTGTAGGAAGTTGGGCTTAAAAAAAACCTTGATTCAATACTTTGAATGGACATTATCTCCAGGTTAAGTCCCAGTCCCTTTTGGAGACACAGGATGGTTACTTTTCATTTCCCAGAGTTCGCATTGGTACCTTGGTTTTGTGGCCGCTGACTAGCCGAATGCTGCTGTTGTCTGACCAGTTGATGTACCAGAGGGTTCCCGCTGTGGTGCCAACGATGCCCATGTCCATTGTGATATCGAACGCTGCGCTGACCGTCGTCCCATCCAGCATCATCTCCTGCTCCAACACCACCATGGTCCCACTGAAGGACAGACACGAGGAGCCAAAAACAATGAACCTATTTGTAATGAAGACATGGCGACTTGAGGAGGAGAAAACCATATTCTCATTCTTTATGTGCTTTGAGTCAAGCTGCAAAAAGCATCATAAAGCTGCATTTATCCATGATTATGTAGTGCAGGATGAAAACAGGAAATACCTTTTAAAAGCATAAATACATATACGCAGGTGTGCCACTGTGTTCCTCTGAGCAAACGGACTCAGGACGGCATGTATGTACACATCACATAAGGTAAATCCAGAAGAGAGGAGACTGCACCAGAAGAATAATAAGAGGATGAACAACAGACCTGTTTTCCACATTGCAGACCTTTTCCTGAGGCTTCACACCCTGCACAGCTTCTACCTCCCACAGTCGCAACCAGCGGGTGTTGCTGCCTGTCAAAAGACGATTCCCTCGACACAGCAGCACTCCTACACCAAGAGACCACACCGGCTCAATTACTACCCACGAAAAAAATCCATATTAAAACAAGAAAAAAATACACGGCTCAAAATAATTTTGCTAATTTTACCAGTTGAAATAAAAAGCATCTCCTTAATTTGATACTAGAAGCAAATAATGATTTATTCCTACATGAAAACGCTAAACTAGATGTTTAGAATATAATAAGGGTCCGTCTGTACCGATCTCGCCCTCATCAGCTTCCCAGGTCATGAAGCAGTGCTGTGTGTTAACGTCCCAAACGCACACATGTCCTCGATTGGTGGCGGTGAACAGAAAGGAGTCCATGTGGTAGCACAGCGCCGTCAGCTCCACATCACCCACCTCTGCTGGTGCTCTCACCCTCTGGACCTACAAGGGTGTTAGAGTGGTTACTCCTTGTGTACCAAAGCATATGCTGAGTTTTGATCATGTTTTAAACCAGCATAGTGGATCTTTTTTTGACGACACATACATCCTTTACAGAAATTATGTGGTTTTCTGTGGGGATTTACCTTGAGGTCTACATCCAAGCCCTGCATGTGGATGAGGCAGAAGTAAGCTCCTTGGCTTCCCACACAGGCCAGCTGGCTGGCTGCTGAAGGGCTGAAGGCTGCGTCATGGATCGGTCCTGACACGCTCACACTGGACAGCAGCTGGAAGGTCTTACTGCTCCACAGAGCCACCTCTGGGTCAGAAAAGTCTCCTGTGGGGTGTTGGGAAGAATCAGCGGTCAGCACTGATTGGCCATAGATGCAGCATTTTCTGCATTTGAATTAATTATGTCAAGTGGTGCAAAACATCAAGTTTCCAGGGAATGCTCATGACTGATGGTTGCTATCCAACTCAAATTTGACTGACCAGCAGAGAGAAAGAATCGATCATCCCTGGAGAAAGCCAGACTCTGCACTGCTCCCCTGTGGTAGGAGATGGTATTGCGACAAGTCCCATTCTGGATATCCCAAATGCAGATGAGGCTCCTGTTACCATGACCGCCACCAGATGCTGATGCCACAGTCTGGACACAAGGACACACAGACACAGAGCAGCACCTTCATTTAATTTATGAGTCCATCAAAGACGACGACAACAACAACAACAACAACAACCATAATAATAAGGGGGTCAGTTTGTTAGGGACTGATAGTCAAAAGGGAGGAAATGAGGAAGAAGCTGACCGAGCCTTCCTTCCCCATGTCGCATGTTCCAGAGAGAACCACGAGAATGCAGCTCCAGTCACGAGGGACAGGGCGGAGAGTTCAGACAGTTTGTTATCTATCTTAAACAGTGACGGTGGAGTATAAGAGAGGGACAGATGGAAAATAAATGAAGTGCTTGATTAATAAATAACAACGACTAAGTAAAAAATGGATGTGTGTTTATTGACTGTGTCGCACAAAGACATTCACGCCGTTTATAATTTGTGTCGATTTTCATGGATATTTGAAACCTCAGAAGCGTTTCCATAGCCTCGCTCAAGGCCAGTTTCTATTCTAAGAAAACACAGAAAAAGAAAAACGGAGTGCTGACACCCTCCCAAGACAAGAGCTGAACACGCAGTGCTAGCACAGCACTGGCAAACCAAGCACAGCAATCAAGTGTGTAATCAAGCCACACAGACCTTGTGAGAATAGACTTAAGACTAGAACGTTCCTTCTATAGCTCTTGCTGGCCAAACAACTGGAATGAGTTCATTTTCATTCTGCGGTAGCAATTTCCTGCGGTGACTAACCAACCTGCTGAACTACTGGACTTCTTCCCCCGCTGAGCTGAGTCGTTGAAGCCAGTTCAGTCCGACTTGATTTAATATTGCCTCTTGGACACGGACAAATTGTGCTCACCACCTGCTGTGATACTCCACCATGGCATCAATGTCAATAATATGTACTATGTGAGTTTTCGTGGGATTTGAAATTACACAGAAACACATAAGGAGCTTTACCATGAAATGCAATCACTGGTGCTTAGGACACACACAAAGAACAGTGATTGCTTCAGAGACGACCAAGTTTCCTGCCAGTGCAGCGATGATTTGTCACTAATAGAAACTTCGACAGAGCACGCCTACTCTCTCCAAGCACGTTCATTCTGTGTTGCTCTCTGAGGAATAATCTTCAACTGAATGTACAGACACATGCTTCCTGACAACATATGGCACACAGCAACTACACTTCCTTTTTGTTTTTTTTCGTTTGACCGCATCACAGAATTAATGTTGATAAGCGAGACTAAATTTAGTAAATTTAAGAGAGTAAACTTAAACACAGCTGATACAGCAACATCACCAGCTCCATCCAAACTGTTGAAAAAGATGCTGACACATCTCATAGACAGTGATATGAACTCAATGCTATATAACTGAAGTACCTGGGCATCGTTCGTGACTGCAAGGCAAGAGATCTCCTCGCTGTGGCACTGTAAGTGTCTCTGGCTTCCTGTATGAAGGTACTCCACCACCACCACACAACCACACGAGTATGCAAACAAACCTGCAACAGAACCCAAAGGCAAAACTATTCAGCCTAGCTTTAGTCAGTATTTTTCTGTAATACATATATACATACATACTTCACTGGTCTTCGACAGCAAACACTTTCTACTGTCAGTGTTCCCAAACAATATTTCCGCTCAGTTCATTTTCAGCACATGACGCTCACCTTGGTCAGGGCTCCACACCATGTTGCCACGGCCATTGCCATTGTAGCCAATCACTGCTTTCAGCTTTATGCACTCTTCTCCTGGTTGGGGAGCCTTAGCAGCCTGGATCACAGAAAACATTAAGACGGGACAGCAAACACACTAATACACTCAGTCGCTCGTTTATCATCAACCACAGTGCTCTTTACCTGATCAAGAGTGGAGGTCTTGAATCGTGGGATAAAGTGCCTGTAGCAATCAGGACGTACTGGCTTCCTCCCCTTCAACTCAACTAATGAAAAAACAGCATAAGAAATGCCATGATGAAGAAAAAAAAACAAAAACAATGTAAACTCTGCTCTCTGTTAACACTGAGCAATGCAGTGGGGCACTTACCAGCGTACATACGAGTGGTATTCAGTGGAGAGCTGCTGTCCAGCTGTGTGACTTTGAGGAAGGAGGTGGCAGGTCTGGAGTCAGGGGAAGGATGTGAACCAGTGGCTGGGACTGGAACAGCTGGAATGGTCGGAGTGTCTTCGCAAATAGACAAAGAGCCCAAAACTGCAAGAGAGAAAATGTGACAAAGAGATACAATAAACCTAAGTCATCAAGTCCCTGTGTCCATTGAAGAGGTTACAGCCATTAGCAGCAGATACATTCACAATCTTGGTTTTACGAAGCAACTAGCAAAAAAAAAAAAAAAAAAACCTGTCTGAGGCTAACGTACTCTCCTGGTCAACTTGGTCAAGAGCGCTGACTTCCAGCTGTGGTGGCGATGAGGAGGGGAGGGGCACTGGCCATCGAGGCATCCCACTGGACAACTGAGCTGCATTCAATTCAGCATCTTGTTGAGCTGTCAGATGAAAACACAAGACCACCAACTTATTTGTAATAAGCAGGAACATTTGAATCAGGTGCACCTTGTATTATTGTAGCATGACAATGAATTTACCTGATTTAGTAGCTGAAGTGTAACCTCCTAATCTGAGAGGTGAACTGTGATTGAAGATAGTGGATCAATATTTAGCAACAAAACTGTGTTAAAATGTTACACAAATATAATAAGAAGATTCAAGCATGCAACAGGGATTATTACCGGCTGTCAGTCAAAGAGTCAACAGGATGTGCCAGGAAGTCCCAAAGGAATATGGCGTCTCCCACTGAGATTACGCCCAGTTGATCAGGGGTGAAGCTCACCTGCCGGATGGGTTGACTGTGGCCTATGAACATCTGGTACAGAGAAACACATTTTCAATTATGACTGACACATAAACCGCACTCTGCTAAGGTAATGAAAACAACAGTTTCTACGCTCATGATGAATGCAACGTTTTACCCTCTATTTTCATTACTTCTCATTAAAATACTTAAAGCAGCGGCAGGGATGTTGTTTTTACTCCAGTCAATAGTACTCGTTCTAAAAGATATAAATTCTACCTGCGAGTTAACATCGAGCTGCATGTTATAATCCCACACTTTGACGGCGTTGTGTCCTGCCGTCAGCAGGAATCGACTGTCCTCACTCACAGCCAGGGACGAGCACTGGTGTTTGTGCACCTTAGACAGCTGTCAGGGGGACAGAAATCCAGTCAGAGACAAACACTCCACCATATGGTTGAAAAAAGAATCTAACCGCTCTCAAAATCCAACTACTTTTTTCTCTGAATGCAATTATAGCTACAGTCTGCCATAAGATAGAATGTGACCTTTTGGAATGGGCTATGCATGCTCTCCCTAATTTACAAAGTATCTACACACATAATCCTGATTCCTCCACTTTAAGAACACTGTTGTCAACCAAATAGAGGACTGTCATAGGACACAACAATGAAATGACTCTCAGCAAGTCATTTCCTGATTCTTAGTACTTAACATTGTCATCTTGTATGTTTAGGTTCAGCGGTGTTACCTCTCGGAGCAGACGGCCTGTCTTGGTGCTGACCCAGAGGATCTTGTTAGCGGACGTGGCGACCAACAAGTGCTCCGTGGAAGCCGGAGAGAAGCAGACCTTCAGTGCAGAATCAAGACGGGAGCTGTCCACGTCCAAAATACTCACGTCTACATGGAGCAACTGGAAAGAGAAACGAGAACCTTCACCAACATGACCTCTGACACTCAGGTGATACAGTGGATATATGTGTGGTCAGAATGGGATTATTGTGGTAACATCTCCTGTGTTTTTGGGAAACCCCAAAAAGTCTATTGTGCTCTTTGGTCAATCCCCCATAACCAAAGAGCACTGCTGCCTCACCACTGCTTCACAACCTATAAGTGAAATCTGATCTGAGCAATGGAACAGATGGTGCTGAAAGGTGACGGTGTGCAAGATACCTCATCCAGGGACCGCGAGTCAGCGACGGTGACAATGAACTCCGAGGGACCAACAAAAGCCAGGCAGCGGCTGTCACTGCTCACTGTGAGGGCGTCTGGAGCGCGCTCAGTGCCTCGGGCCACCACATTACCTAACCAATCAGGCGGTACAGCATTAATCAAACAGCACTGATGCTGAATGTGACTGCAGGGTATACTATTGAGCAATCCACTATACTGATTGCTAATAAAAAGTGCTGTCAAAAATATTGCGTATTAATGCGCAAATCAATTTTGACGGTGTCCACTTTCCATGTTGATAAGAGTATTAAAATGATAATTCAAGGGACATTTAGAATAGATAAAATGTGCGATTCATTTGCGATTAATCGCGAGCTAACTATGACATCCATGAGATTAATCGCGATTAAATATTTTGATCGATTGACAGCACTACTAATAAACAATGTACAAGTAAGTGCATGCATTACTGTTGTTAATTTCACAGAATCTGTGTAATAGCTGGCTCGTAAAACTTGATACTGTATCTGTATGAATGTTTTACTTTATGATTACGTTGATATAAGTTCACATTTCTGAGTGATAAGTGTACCATATGCTGTGCTGAAATGAAACTGAGCTGTGTTTATGTGTGAGTATACCTACACACAACTCTGATCACATTGTGGTCTTCATCAGAGGCGTTGTAAAGTGCCAGAGAGCCCTGGGAGTCGGCACTGTACATGAACTCACCATCCGGAGAGAAGGCAAGACCCACCACTTCACCTCTGTGCTGCCTATAATATACATAAATATGTCAATACAAACAAACATACAGACAAATGAGAACATGAAAACAGTCATCGCTCTCTCTTCAGAGGATGCACTCTAAAAGCTTTTTAAAATGCACCATAACCCACACCCCCAAAGTAATATGAGGTTTAGCACATCAAACCACGTGAGATCTTTGCATTTTCATTTGAAAGTGCAGTCAAAATTGTATGTTTTATTCATATTGAAGTAGAATTGCAAATGTGTGTCTTTACCCCCCAAAGTAGGTTTAAAGTTGTCACTACTTGGCACACCTGACAGTATTTTGCAAGGGCACCACTGCTGCATTCTGACAATGGGTGCAGCCAGACCTTAGTCCAGAGCTAATACAGCCCTGTGGAGATAGGTCCGACCATGCCAGACTGGTTTAAACATACTTGTGTTCAGCCAGCATCTTGGCACTGGAGATGTCAAAGATCCTGACGATGCCAGAGCTGAAGCCGCAAGAGAAGACCTGCTCACTGGGATGGAAGGCCACGGAGCAGGGGCTGTCCTCTGACACGAAATCATACAACTAAGCACAGGAGAAGAACAGCAGACATTAGTTAAACACTAAATAAGCCAATTGTAATGAACACAGTGAAATATTTGCTTTGTGGTTTAGTTTGCCACCAGGGAGTTAGGGTTGTAAAATAATAACATCTTCAGAATGTGTTTTATTGTTGACTGAACATAATAAATGTGATTGCTGACCTGATGCAAGGAATCCATATTCCAAATGCGCACTGTGCCGTCAGAAGAGGCTGTCGTGAGATGCCGACGGACGCCGTCCACGCTGAAGCCGAGGACAGCGTCTGTATGTGACCTCATCAGAGTGTTGTAACCACGGCTGCTCACATCAAGGAAACCCAGGTTACCAGTAGAGGTGCCTGCCAGGACCTGAAGGCTGTCTGATGAGACTGACACCAGGCTCACAGGTCCCTCATGCTCTGGAAATCATTATCACAATTTTTCTATTATTTTAGAGAAAGATGCTTTTTCTCAGGCAACATTAAAAATTAAAAATGAAGTCTGTTTACAGTTTTGTTACATTGCTGCCCTCTGCAGAGATGAATGACAAATGAAATGATGTTGACGACGTTTATGCTAAACATGCTAAAATACATGTTTGCACAAGCTTTTGAAGAATGTGATTAATTCATTGTGACACATGAGTAAATATTCCAACATGGTGTTAAACTCCTAACTTCCAGTTTAATTGTGTTTATTGGCAAGGTCAAATACTATTGCCCCAGCAAACTGGAAAATGACTATCTAAACCAACATGAACTAAAGAATATATTGCTGCCTGTGCAGTGGAAACTGCCTGCTACTGTTAGTTTGCTGCAGGTTAATGCTATGCCATGATCCGCTGTGCCTACCAGCCTCCAGGAAGACGGCAGAAAAATCGAGGGGCCAGAGCCGCAGGAAGCCATCTTCAGAGCCCGTGGCACAGAATGATGAGCAGACACTGATGCTGTTGATGGCAATGCCTGGACCTAGGATGGGCACGCACACACAGACACACACACCCCTTGATATCTTGACAGGCTCTTTACAAAGTGTTCTACCCTCTGCAGAACACCTGCTTTCAACTACAAAACAATAAACACTTTCTCTCTGATTGACTTAAAACACACCTGTGTTAAAAGTCCATTTCTCCCTGCGGTTTGCATGCTGCTGCTGTGCAGGCAACAGCCTCCTGACATTTGTGATAACAACCCTGCTGTAGTCGATCTCAAAGATATAGCCACTCCGACTGCTGGCAAATCTACGGGAGGACAATCACAGAGGGAAAACAGAGCACTTATGTAAAAGGCGTTTCAGTGAAACAGTATGAGATTCATATTTCTGCCAGTGCTGTGTAAAAAAATGACTGGTTTGCTCACGCACAGTGTTTGATCATCAAGACACGGGTTGGAAGAGTTCCCCGCCTCAAAGGAGACATCGGTGAAGTCCATTGAGTGGTATTCACCCAGGTTGACGGGACAGGAGCGCAGCGTACCGTTCCGAACTCGCCAAAGTCGAATGTTATCCCGACCACATGACACCATCCTGAAACCAGCACGCTCACAGATTAATCCGTGATCTTGGAGTTCTAATTTACTGAGAGGCTGGCATGAGCGTTAGATTTTCCCTGTTCCTGCAGCTAGAACTGTCAAAGAAGACAATCAAATACACAATGAAAAATACTGACATAGTGAGGGGATGGTACCTTGTATCATCAAAGGGGGCAACCTTCATCGTGTGGATGTCCACATCTGTGTGTGCTTTGGCCAAGATGGTCACCTCTCCACCTTTATTAACATTCAGAGTGTTCCACACCACCACCATCTATGAAAGAGTGAATTACAGTCAGCCCACAGAGTCATAAACTCAAAATCAGTAGTCTAGTAGATTAGCTATGATATAAAGTGTTGCTAAGTATTTCTTAATGTCAATCTAATGATACCAATGGCTCTCTCCCTCCTCAGATTCTGAGTACAGCTCGTGGTACAGTAATTTGCCTTTAAACACAAATTCGAAAGTAGGCCATTGAATTTTCACATGGGAAAATCTGCCTTTGTGGCGCTTACTGTTTTACTGTGGCCGTCTTTACCCACTCCACAAAGAATACCACCGCCATATGAGAAGCTTTGACATGGAAAGAGAACAGAAAAGACTTAGAATTAATGTTTGCGAGCAGTGTTCAACAGAAGCTTGGACCTCAGCGTGCATGTAAGATACAGTCACTGTGTATATGTGAGTGCAAGTGTCTATAAGGTTATAAGTGTTAGTTACCTAAGAGAGGACAGTGAATGAGCATGAATCCTAAACATGGCCAGGCAGTGTCCTTTGTGATAGTTCCATACTCGCACTACGCTGTGGTTGCCAGTTTGTGCTGAGGCCAGCAGTGTTGTGTTGCCATTAAAAGCCAGTGCAGATACCTAGAGAGAGAACGAGTGGACAGATGTCACAGAAATTCTCTCTTTACTGAATGCAACTGTATCAGAACTCCAGGAATTAGCTGAGAGTGGCTTATTCAGGGTGCTGCCAGAATCAGCTGTGCGATCCTGGACATTGGATGAGATTCAGCTGCAGAGGTAGTACAACATTTCACAGCTCAGTTACCTTATCAGTGTGGCCGATGAAGAATCTCTGCTGCCTAGAGGATATTTTCAAAGAGACGATAATTGCGTGACATGGATACACCACTGCATCACCCGATTTGGTCCACAGGGCCTATAGTTAGACACAGTTAGACGTCTATCAGTTGTTGATCTAACACATTTTGTTCCTGATTTTCAAAATCAAAATGTATGTAAGAAGCCAGTCTGACAAGGGCTTCACTCCAAATGAGCATACACATTTAGTAGTGGCTCCTCCAAACCCGACGATTCGCTTGAGCCTGAGAATGGGGTCTGGAAGCAGCTGCTAACAAGGAGAGAAGGATAAAAAAAAGCAAAGGCAAAGATGTATAATGAGCTCTTATAGAAATGATGACTCTGGTTGAGCTGGTTTTGTTACACTCTCCACAGTATTCCTCTCTTACCTGCTGTCTAGTCTCTTTAGATGATAATAGATGGACAGGATGTGGAACGGGAGTGCAAACAACCTGAGAATATAACAAGATCAACGATGTTTCCAATGCTGCCACAACACTGTACAAAAGGTATCATGAGCAATATATTGTGCTGAACATGATGTACAAAAAGAGACAGTGATGAAGTATATAATGGTTTAATATGCTTGTAACTCTGATTGAAGGTACAATCTAGTCTATGTGAAGCTTCACCTCGTCTTCACTTTCCTCCCCAAGTTTGCAATAGCCACGCTCGGGTTGCATGTTCACGTGAACTCCCCTGTCATCAGCGTTGCAGGGTGGCCTGAATGTGAGCCGGTGGGAAGCGGAGCACGCTGACTCCCGCAGATGCTGGCCATCATTATGGCAAAGCCAGTCATCCTTGTGGTGAGTGGAAACTACACCCAGCTCTGGTATGCTGGTCACCAAGGGGGTTCGATTCCTTGGGAACTGAGGAGACAGAAAGAGAAAACAGACAAAATGGTCTAAGCTCCACCACCACAGTCACAGACACTTGATTTAAAAGGCACTAAATGTTATCAGTCTTACTGATTTTGGAGTGGTGATCTGCTGGATGAGTGACACACGGTCCTGAACTGGTTTGCTGACACAGCAAGGCACCTCTCCAACAGGGCTTTGGTTAGAGACACATCCTGGGAAAGAAACAGATATGAAAGTCAGTCATTTGCAATACATTGCATTTAGGATCGCATAGAAGTGAACAGGCTAAAAGAAAATGTGTTTCGTCAAAACAGCCCTAATGCCATGCATTTGTCCAGTAATACAGATTTTTTTTTTTTCCAAATTACACACACACACACACACACACACACACACACACACACACACACACACACACACACACACGTATTCATATATAAAAGTTTTAAGGGAAATGAAGAAATATGAGTCAGATCCAGAGAGCATATGCACACAAAGGCAATAAAAAGTTGAATAATGACTTACCAGCTTCAGGCTTGGGGCTGCCTTTTTGAATGGAGTCAAAGGGTAATTTTGTTCCCTCTGAGGGAAACCTGTTGGAGCAGAACAAGATGACTGTATAGCAGTACACTGTGATAAAGCAGGTAGCAGTAATTTTCTGAAATCAGTAATAATATAAAGTGCACATGTTATTTTATACAACTGATGTTTTAAGCAAATGAACCCGATACTCTACAAAAGCTATGCAATGATTTATTAGATTTTTCAGTGAATTTCTGCATGGATTTCTTCCTGTGTGACAGATGACAATGTTGGGACAAAGTAGAGAGGTAGAATAAGCCTGATCCGACCATTTTTCTTTAAGCACAAATTCCACTGATGTACATGTTCCTAGGAGAGGTTACCATACCGAATGTAATCATACAGGTCATGCCAGGAGCCTCCTTTGGGCACAGGAAATGACATGTCTCTCGGCATAGGACCTGTCCCCTGAGAGGAGGCCAGACCCTTCATCTTAGCTTCACTGAAGGAAACGCCTGTTGAGAAAATTGTACAAGCAGAAAAAAAACAGAAGGTTGAGCTAAAAGTCAAACTGGGCAGGGCAGTCAAGCCCGCTTGGACTCAAGTAGAACAAATTTAAGTCTAACACTTAATGGCTGTCAGGCTGTCAACAGGAAAATAAAAGGCTGCCATAGATTTGGAGTCTCACCTGGATCTAGCAGCAGATCACTGGTAAACATGTTTTTCACCGACATGTTGGCACAAAGCTTGACGCTCTTCAGGTGACTGTAGCTGCGGTTCAGGTAGACAGAGAGTGTGTACTGCAGATCCAGCATCAGACAGGTCCAACGCACTGAAGTGGGAGCTGGGCCCACCAAACCTGGAGCAAAAACAAAAACATAAATACAGACAATACTGCAGCAAGAGATTATTTACATTCTATACAGAATTACAATGAATTATCAAAAGAAATGCATGCAAACAATGGCTCATTTCTACGTAACTGTGTTGCATGTGTGTGCATGCATTTTACCATGCCTTGCGGACTTTGACGTGCTTTCATAGACTGAATCCTTTGCAGCTCCACACAGGAAAGGAAACTGAAGCCAAGTCGATGTGGACTTGAACTCTTTGAGCATGTTGGAAAAGGAGATACGGACTGCCTGGTCCTCCTACATCACAGCACACAGACAGAGGGAACGAAAATGTCATCCTTTTTGACACATACGACGTATAAGTGGCAGAAGTTCTATTTTGAACAGATCTGTTGTTCAAAAGAAACAGGATCATCCAATAATTTCTGTTTCCATACCTCAGCAGAGACATCCAGGTGGACCACAAAGTATTTGCCAGGGGTGGGCCTGAAGAGAAGGTAGAAGTAGCGCCCTGTCAGCCCCAGAGACTGGCTGCTGTTTTTGGGTACCAGGATGTAACTGTTGGCAGGAACAGGACCCCTGATCCGGAACACTGCACACTTGAGCATCTTGTTCTGGGGGTAACATGAAAACAGGACACAAAGTAAGCTAACTCTGGTCTGAATACTTAGATAAAAGTGACACTCCAGACAAAATCAACCTGTGTAAGCTTAAAAGTTGGCTAGGATTCAGACAAAATATAACTGTATGGACATACTAAGCATACACTGATGGATGGCACATAAGAGGACTATGCAGCAGGACTGATACCTTTAAATATCACAACTATGGTGTGAAGCAAAGTTACCGAATATGTTGACACATCCCCCTCTTTTGCAGACCTTTTCCAGTCTTCAAGTCGGACATGTTTGAAGATGTTGACATAAGGATGCTGCCAACCTTAGAAGTCAAGACATTGTTCAGTAACACTTCACGGTACGTTCATTATACCAGCATTAGCTGTTCTATCAAGTTATGGCTAAGTTACTAGCTCACAGGCTGTAACGTTATGGTTGTATAACTTGACGTGCCAAGCAACTACAATGAAAAGCTTCAGTTCGTTTTACCTTTGGAGGCCATTGATTCACCTGTTGATGCCTCAGTCTTGCTGCAACTTGTAAAAACTCGAGCAGCGAGTGTACATTTAGAGATGTTTGCTTGCAAACTGACCGCTATAAATGACCGGGGAAGCTCCTTTTTACGTTTCCCTGATGTCAAAAACGATAAAAGTTTTTGCTTCACATCATACTGAGATGCGAGGGCTTCTCCAGTTCTCCCGGATATCAAGTAAACAATGATTTTGAAATTAGCAGTTATACCCTTCCCGCTCCAGCCTCCGCCGTTGTCAACGACAGCACGACGCTCGTGACGTCTGTGCGTTGCTGTCTTTGGTGCTTCTGGGTAATGAAGTTCATAGAGCAAAACGAACACTGTACGATGATACTGCTCGATTTTGGAATATAAGAGCAAAAAGACTTTAAATTGCCACCAAATACATGTTGTAAAGAAGACACTGCATATAGCTCTGGTGTAGATTAACTTTACAGAAATTTACAATCTTGTCCAGGATTTGACTTCCTGTTGACTATCCTGTCATTCGGCCCATCTCTCATTATCAGGCTAGTGATCACCCTACGCACCACTTTGTTAGACAATGAATTCCCAGTTCTACAAGACACCACACATTAAGAGTCAAAATAATCAAACATCTTTTAATTTTTATAGTCCATTTGTATTACATACACAATTTTACAACTTACATAACAATTGTTTATTCACAAATTTACATGTTCACAGTAAACCACATATATTGTTCAAATGCACAGTGAATGCTAGAATTCACTCTGAATCTATAGCATGAGGGAGTAACTCCACAGGATCTTGAAGATGAATTACAAAAGACACCTGCATTGCCACAGAGGATTGTCCAGTGTCATTCTGATGGTCATGCTGCATAGTGTTGTCTCTGTCTACTACTGATGGACAGTGCAGCAAAGAATTATCAGGCTGTGGTGAAGTTGGCTGAACTTGCCGTCTAAAAATCAGTGAACTCTCAAGAGTCGGTGAACCATCAGGCATTGCCCTCATTGTTGTGGCAGATGATCTATTGCGCTCCGGCACTGTGGCAATAGATAAAGTGTCTACTCGAGAATCAAGGACGGCTAGTCACTGTCCACAGCATGCGATCTCAGTCTCTATCCTCCAGCTGCGCAATTTCCTCTTCAGCTCTGTCCTCACCTGCAGTGTGGAGTGGAGGTGAGCCATTTCACAGTTAATGTGCCATTTCATGTACCCAATGTGTGACAGTTTTTCAGTCTGATGCTTGAATACTGAACTGAAACTGGAAAGTCATTCACCGTGTTAGCGATCAGACCAATTAGCCATTTAAAAAAAAAAAAAAAAACAGCAAACAAAGTAACAGCATACTCAGATGTGGAAAATCAGACCCCTGGTCAGAAATGATTGGCTAAAATGATATATTCTGCCTTTTATTTTATTCTGATGCACCCTCACATGATCTGCCCAAGTGCAAGTCCCCACCTGACAACCTGGCATGGGCTTCTTAGGAAGATTAATACACATTCACCCATCATCTAGATTAATAACAATGTTTTAATATGATTTAAGATACATTTTCCAATTTCTTGGAGTTGTCTTTTAGATACTGTGACTGGTAAAAATGAGAATATGAGATGAAGCAAACCTCTTTATTAGCATAGCAGTAGAGTACAGCCACCAGAAAGCCCTGCAGAGAGGCCACAAGAAATGTCCTTTTTAGTTTAAGTATTGTGAACACATTAGATAATGTCTAAACTCTTCCATTATTTTAACAGAGTCAGACATATCAGCAATAGCAAGCAGTCACTCTCTGGTCCAACAGAACTTACCTGAAATGAATTGAGAAAAAGGGTGAAGAAGACTTTAATGTAGCGCAGAACACCTGTTGTCTGCTCATCTGTAGCAAAAATGAATACGATCTCATGAATCCCAAACAGAGGTATGAGAGTAAGGGTTGCCTTGGCAAGCCTAGGAGGACAAATCAAACAGCAGAGCAATGAAATCAATCCATCCATCCATCCATCCATCCATCCATCCATCCATCCATCCATCCATCCATCCATCAGCATTTATTTTTCTTGCTCCGTATTTCTGTTCCTTGTCCTACAAGCAATTTATCGCTGCCTTTCTGCAACGCCCAGAGTCATGGAATTAGCTTGAAAAAACAGAAGAGTTGAATAAATTCAAATTTCTCATCACTGAAAAAAGACAACTTGCCGCAGTTTGTAATCAGGGTATCCACTGTGGTTGTTGGCTCGTAATTTGGAAAGAATGACCTTCAGGATCTTCATGAAAATCAGAAAGTTGATCTGTTGATCGGAAAATCAAAAAATACCAACTGCTGTATCATATATATATATCATACAGAGTCTAAGATGTCAAATGATCCTTACTAGTGAAGCAAAAAGAATAGGGAAACGGATTATCCACCAGTAGTTCATGTTCTCATTCACAGCCCAACACCTGAGAAGACAAGGCATGTGTTACCATTTCTCCAGTCTAATCTTGATGAGTGGGGTCAGGGGGTCTACACAGTGTGATCATGCACATGGGGGATGCTACACACACTTACTCTTTGTTTTCTTTAAGTAGCTTCATCACTACCCAGGGAACCACAAACAGAAGTGGAGTTCCTAAGATAAGGACATTAAAGATTGATGTGAAACTTTGGCTTCCATGGTATCCATCTATGAAAACTACACCGATGTTGCAGTTGTTGTTGGTAGGTTGTAACAGGTGCACTGGAGAGCGGGAGAGGTATGACCGAGAGACGCTTCCACTGTTGAAATGTGTCTGCTTTTTAAATGTGAGCTCTTATGCATCTCTGTAGCGAGTTGTTCTTCGGTGTAACGTGAAATTCAGTTTTAAAGAATGGAAAAGGGGAGTTGTCTCCTACAGTTCAAGAGGATGAGTCCCAGAAAGATAGATGGAACTTACCCCAGCCGAGACAGATGTATGGTAAGTATTTGTTGTTGTCAATGAACACTGAGGCAATGAGCACAGAGTGCAAATAAATTGCCTCTCCAAAGAACCAAAAGTGATTGGCCAGGACGCAGTACTGCATCAGTACCTGTGCTACCCTGCAGCCAATAGCAGCCTATAGATGAAATGGACATAAAAAAAATACATAAGGCTCACGTTTAAACTCGCCTCACCACAGTATCTGAATGTGTTTCTACGTATCTACACTTTTTTTTGACTGACAGCCTCAACACACCGGACACGTCGGTAGATTTAAACATCTACCTGGTGAGTAAGCATCTCTCTCACGTCGGTCTGTTTCCTGATCTCTCGTCCCCAGTGGCGTTCCATCATGGTGTCCTTAACAATGACGGACACAGCTCGCAAGATGAGGGACAGGAAGAGGTTGGCATGAATGTAGTTCCTGGTGCAATGCAGCTTCCTGTCAGGGGACATTTAAGTACCAAAAATTTGAATTTTGTATATCAGCACTTTAAATATGTATTTTTTCCTAGAATCTCTGTTCATAATTTCAATGGGTGCCTTCTTTTTTTAGCTGACCGGCAAAAACACATAATATCCACAGATTTTTTACTTGTTTTTTTTCCTAATATATGATCATGATGATTTTGATTAATGGCTGTTATCTCATTTGTATTTCAAACTGATGCTGCACTGTCTTATCAGATCTTTAGGACGGCTTACCTAAAGCTCAGGAGAATGATAAGTGCCGTTATGAGTGTGAAGAGGGACACGGAGTAGCCGACAGTGTACAGCATCCTGAAGCTCACCATCAGTTGCTTGAACCACAACTGTGAAGACAAATACACGCATTGGTGGAGGCAGTCAGATTTCCTCCATGTTATCCTTCCTGTATTGGTTACCTGATGTTTGATGATGGCCTGTGTCTGACAAGAAACAACCCAGCCGCGCCATGAACGCTAAATAAAAGAAACTCTCACTCAATGCAGAATACACGCAATGCCAATGCTTGAACAACGAGAAGGGCTCACGGCTGCAGCAAATTAACCCCCGAGCTGGAGACATTTCAGTTGCCTTACCTCTTGAGATGTGACCTCTTTTTCCTCTTCACACTGGGTCATGTCTCTCCACACCTGCCCGCTGTCCTCTCTGTCCCAGAGGCCATCAGAGTCACACCGCCGACGCACAACACCATGGGACACTGCAGGAGAACCAGTCATTACCTACTCATTCCTAATTAAGGTCACATGGGGTTGAAACCTGGAGCGTGAGATTGACAGGCGGATCGGTGCAGCGGCTGCAGTAATGCGGTCGCTGTACCGGTCTGTCGTGGTGAAGAAGGAGCTGAGCCGAAAGGCGAAGCTCTTGATTTACTGGTCAATCTACGTTCCTACCCTCACCTATGGTCATGAACTTTGGGTCATGACTGAAAAAACTGAGGTCCCAGATACAAGCGGCTGAAATGAGTTTCCTCCGCAGGGTGGCGGGGCGCTCCCTTAGAGATAGGGTGAGGAGCTCTGTCACCCGGGAGGAGCTCAGAGTAGAGTCGCTGCTCCTCCACATCAAGAGGAGTCAGCTGAGGTGGCTCAGGCATCTTTATCGGATGCCCCCTGGACGCCTCCCTAGGGAGGTGTTCCAGGCATGTCCCACCGGGCGGAGACCCCGGGGAAGACCCAGGACACGCTGGGGTGACTATGTCACTCGGCTGGCCTGGAAACGCCTCGGGATCCCCCCGGAAGAGCTGGGGGAAGTGTCTGGGGAGAGGGAAGTCTAGGCGTCCCTTCTCAGACTGCTCCCCCCGCGACCCGGCCCCGGATAAGCGGGAGAAAATGGATGGATGGATGGATGGATGGATGGATGGATGGATGGATGGATGGATGGATGGATGGATGGATGGATGGATGGATGGATGGATGGATGGGGTTGAAACCAATAGCAATGTACACTGGGCAGAAGACAGTGCAAAGGAACACATTTGGATTTTATTTAGTTGTTCTGTCAAAGGCAGACTCACTGAAAGCACGATTTACCTTTGTCATACCAGGGCAGGTAGAAAGGGCATGAGATGTTGACCACAGAGCTGGCGGGAGTATCTGGCCAGCAGGCGTATCTGTCAAATGTCCTGTTACAGAACAAGCCTGCAAGAAAGGCAAACAATGAGACACTGGAAAATTCACCTTTGCATGATGGCTCGATACTAAACGAACGGAGCTTCTCCATACCTTGAAGGGGCGGCTCGTTTTTCATCATTCTGGCACATTCTTCTTTATACTGTACCCACTTCTGATAAGTCTCCTCTAGGACTTTCCCACTGGCCATCTCTATCTGTAAGGACATCGGCATAGAAAATACTTCCTTTGCCTGGGAAAACCAATGTCTGAAGATAAAAAGCTCTAAAGCTGAATTACTTCAAAAGTCATTGAAAACTAACCTTAGGCATTTTGAGAAAGAGCAGGCAAATCAAAGCCATTATGCGTGTCCTGTTCATGACTGTAGACTTGTTCTGTCTGATCAGGATGGCTGAGAAGAGGAAAAACAATAACTCTCACTGTAAATCATGTGCTGGCCTTTGTTCGTGCTGTAGCTGAAAGACAATTTCGGGAGTGTGTATCCATCCATAAGAGCTTAAATTGTTGTAGATTGTGGATACAATACAATTGTGCTTCCCGCATTTCCATCCTGAGGAAAGACTTCAAATATAACATAAATTGGTGCCTGCTGCAGCAATCTGTCATGTTCTGACGTTACAAATTACCGTCCATTTTCGACTCTCAATTAGGTTTCCTACCAAAAGCACTAAGCTTCTGAAACAAACTCTTACGTCTTGACATTTTCTAGCCACTTCACTGGCTTTCATGAAACTTCTCTAATGGCATGAAACTTGAAAAGCCTGTTCTTATTTTGTCTGACCTTTCCTTTATTTCCTCTCTCATGACCACACAAACACCTCGTTTGGGCTGCAGGTACCACCTCATGCTACCGGTTGTGACAAGGACATGAACAGTACTCAAAACTAGAGAAGAGTCAGCCAGGAAGGACAAAGCAATTGTCTGTGGCCACCACATGCAAAACCATTTCCCTTTTGTGGGTTGTATTGTTGTATTGAGGCAGTGTAAATTACCCATAGGACATGGATTCATTGTTTTTTTCAATTTGTCCCATTTATGTTGACCAATATTACAGCTGGCAGTGTGGCCTATAGCAGTGCCGTGTCCCCAGATAAGGCCCTCCTATGGTGGAAGCAGTTCATTAGCAAAGTGGACTCAGATGTCCACATCGTCTGTGGCGGTTGCACCTCAGGCTCAGCGCAGCCTGTGTCTGAGTGTCAACGGCCCGCCAACACAGATTTGCTTTCTCTCTCCCAGTTGGTGGCATTTGACAGTCATCGCCTGTGGCAGCTCAAGGATTGAGAGCATGATGGGTTTAATTTCTTGTAAATCCTGGAGCTGCCCCATGTGGAGCTCTCTCCTGCTCTGTTTGACATGATGGCAGGGAGCATAATGTAACTTACTCCAGTGAAACTTTTTTTTTTTTTTAATCTATTTGTCATGAACAATTTGAGGGCTTCACACAACCTCCTTTTCCACACCCCTTCATATCTCACCAAAAGTTTCAAGGGTGGGGTATCCCTCCTAAACTCCAACCAAGAACAGATTTATCCTCAACTGTTCAGATCCCAAACAACTCAGTCTCAAGCTCACAAGTGAGAGCGAAGGTCAAAAACAGTTGAAACTTTGTTGTCCGATCAGGTATGAAAGCCACTGTAGAAAACACCCACATAGCAAGCTTACATGCTTTTAACTGATGCAGTTTAGCAGCACTCCAAAACCCTTCCTGCCCAGAAGTCGCCTATAAAGACGATGACTGTGACTTTTATGAATGTACAAGCACATTTTTTCCTAATCCATAGTCAAATCGGGAAAATGAGGAGAAAAATATTTTTATTGGCCATCATAAGGTATGTGCATTAACCGAAATAAAAAAAACAACACCCCGCTTACATCGTTAATTAAGTTTCTCTTAATCTCTCTCTCTCTTGCAGAATGTTGAGGTTTAACATTTCTCTTAAACTACAGGCAGAAATGCGTTTGTTTTTTTGTTTTGGCAAAACCTCCTTCATTTTAGGGCATTTTACGCGTGAAACAGTTCTAGTATGTTACTACTGCAATCACATAAAACAACATATTTGCATGCCACTTACAGATACACGGTCCTTTGGAAAGGAGAAAGCTGCTGTCGGCGCTGCGGTGTGGAGACGCTCCGTCCTGAGCGCATCTGCACCTGGAGCTGCGCAGAGCGCTTTGCGCGGCTGTGACGCTGCCCAGCACGAAGTGCCTTTGAATCCATCCATCATTATAGTGTGTATATGATGACTGCATTTAATAACAAGCACCTCCTCATAACAAACAGCGTGCTGTAGCTATTAGTGTCCTCTAAAAATATCAAGTGCTGCGTTCAGGCTCTCTTCGAATCCCATAAAATGAACGACTGATAAAGGGTTATAGATTTTGTCACGTGTCATTTTTCATCTAAAGCACAAGTGGGGAAAGGCTGCCTCTAAATCCACGCTTTAAATGAGTAAAAGAACACATTTAATTCATAAATGGATATGTCATTCAAACCTCAATCCTTTTTTAAAAGTGGGTTTATGTTCGACTCAAGCTTTAACTGTACATCAAAGACTCTTAAGAATTAAAGTTCCTGCATGAAAATCAATATATAATCTATAATTGATGCAGAATTATTCATAGAGGAGGGAAAAAAACACCCCATTCATCCAGGTGTAATGTCCTCTTTGTTATCACTATATACAATCCACACGTTGTAATTCAAGCACATTTATGCCAAATGTATGTCAAGATGATTAAAACTGTGCAGGATCTGCTGCAGGAGCTGCATCAGGATGAGGCGCACTGTGATCTCGTTAGCAAACATTCCTTCACACAAAATTACCAATTCAAGAAGCGGCAACATGCATATGCCAGCATCTTGTACCTGGACTTAAGTACAAGGAGGCAGGAGCATCATGCAGTGTCACCTTGCACCCTTAAAAAACTGTTCTTAAACTTGTCAGACTGAGTATACAAACTAATAAAGTAATCAAATGGATGGTTAAATGAATGAGGATTTGGATGTCAAACCTCCTGTCTCCCTCAGACTCTCTCTCTCTCCTGGGAGTCTGTACAGTGTGTGATTGCCTGAGTGGAGACAGATGTGCCGGAGCCCCGAGCAGAGCCCCTTCAGCTGCATCCTATCCTGTAATCAAAACTCACAGACTTCCAAAGGCTCCTGCTCAGCCAGTCTTTGTTTGAAGCCCCTTTTTCTAGTTCACAGCTGCTCATTGTCTGTTAACCCAACTAGCCCTATTTCTGATCTCCCTGCAGTTCTGTCTGCTCTGCTCCAGACCCTGTCTCCTGCCCCTTTGTCTTGTCTGCCCCGCTCCAATGCACCCTGTTCAGTCCAGAAACTTCCTGGATTCCATTGTGAACCAGCTCGTCTCTGCTATTCACTCTTTGGTCTCTCTGCTTGGCTCATATCTCATTCCTTTCGTAATAAATGACCTTAACTCTCTCATCTGACTCTGTGACTGTGTCTGCACTTAGGTTCACTAGTTTAGCCCCTTAACAGCTTGCTTCCTGTGAAGAACCTTGCCAAACTTTGACTTCAGTGTTAGAGTTTTGAATGCTATTGAGAGGAGGTGAGCTTACTCAAATATAACCTCTGTGAGCTCCTGAAACGGTACAGCACAACCGGATCTCACTTGCTCTCTCCTCTCCATTTTTTCAGTCTTCATAGTTCAGTCCATTTGATTGATGGGTTTTTAGGTGTTTGTGTTTTGTGCAGTAAATGTGGAAGAATCACTTCTTGGCATATTTCTACCACAACAGAATAGAGAGTTTGCAGTGGTAATAAAACCACGGATAGGCTTCCCCTCTATCTTTGTTTACGGTCCTCTTCAAGAAATCACTCCTTTGCCAGGATGTCTGGAAATTAATAAGGCTGAGGAAAGCCTGAGCACAACCTCTCAATGGTTGTTTTGGCATTTATGTCTTCATTCTAGTTTTGATTTCATTCCTTTCATCCTGCAGTCTGTTTCTGTGATTTCATTTCTCAGAGCCCGACCTGAGTTGAACTTTTTTTTTTATTGCCTTTAAGAACCAGAGAGAGCTGAAAAGAGGCTGTGCCGTCCTCTCTGCATATTAATAGTAACTATTTTTCAGCGTTGAAGAATATGTGGAGGACTTTAGGTAACATGAGGATAATGTTGCATCTGATGAGGCGACTGTATAGCCTGGAGGACAAGAGTGGGGGAAAAACAGATGCTGGCTGAATGAGAAGAGCGGTGAGAACAAAGTGGCAGGTCTGATGAGAGCCAGGATTGATGCTTGACAGCAGCAGAATAGATCTTTAAACTGAATGAAGGGACATTGAATTGTTATTTGAAACCTACATTGCATTTCAGTGTTATTACAATGTAGATTTAGACATGTTTATTTGTAAAGAAAACCTCTATTTGTGTTTTTGAGAGGCAGTTAATGTTCTACATACTGCCACCTGTTGTACCTGAGGGGGATTTGTTAAACACAAAGGACAGTGGGAAAGAAGGATATAATAGAGGGAATCTCCAGAAAAATGAGAGGGTTGGCAAAATGAGTGAGAAATAATGGAATAATGGGATCTATTGATGCAAAAGTATTCACAGAGCTGCTTTCAATTCTAAATCTGGGGTGGCTCTTGTTAAGGGATATTCCACTGTATGAAGTCACACGTTAACTCTTCAACTGACTACAAAAAGGCTAGAATTACCATCATCATGGCTATTTTCAAAAAGCTGCCTCAGGGAGGTGCTCTGTGAGTGTTATTGACGTCTCCTTTCCAAGAGCTCAGCAGGAAAAATACCAGAAATAGACTTTTGATTTATTTTAGATTTATTAGACAGCTGAAATTTGACAGAGGGGTGACAGATTGTCGCAGCCTGGATATGTGATAGGACTGATAGCGGTGGGCCCGGGTGAAATAAAGATTAATTAGAGTCCTTGCAGTGATGGTCTGCATGTATGTTTCTGCCACTGCTGATGTTTTGCACTTATAGCAAAGTACAGTAATTATTATACCCACTCACCCTGCTGTGCTGTGCTGTGTTGTGTGCTGTCACTCTAAGGCAATTGTTTTTTTATTCATTTATTTATTTTTTTTGTATGCCTCTGTTCCAGAGCCAACTGTAACCAGAAGCATTATGTTTACAGGTTGTACTGTATGTCCTGGCACAGACGTACGTATGTCTGACGCATCCATTTTTAACCGTTTGTAGCTTCTTTGCAGCCGCATAAGAGAGGATAAAATATATGTTCGCATTTATAACAACACAAAGAGTGGTTGTCAACAATGACCTCAAAGATATTGAGTTCTCATGAAATAATTTTTTCACTATGAGTTTTATAACGTCAGCACAGCAGGAGTGTAAATGAGTGTGGAATAAAAGTGCTGCGTGAATGGCAGAATCCATTTTATCCATTTTATTTCCACAGACCACATTCATTTGTGCAAATAGAGCAAATGTACAGAATCTTAATTAGGACAGCTTATCTTTTACTTCAATAATGACGTCACAATAAATATGAAAATATCTAAAAATACAATGCAACCAGTATAAAACTTACAGAGAGATAATCAAGTATCAATATACAGCTAGAGTTTAGTTAAATAACATCATTAACACGTACTTCTGATAACACTGCCCGCTGTTATTTCTGTGCTGCATGTGCAACCTTCCTCAGTAGGCGCTGCCTTCAGCTTGTCAGATGTCAACCATGCAGCCAGGCGCGTTGGCTCTTATAGCGTCAGATATGACCTTTGCTCCAGACTGTCCAATGCCATTTCCCTGCAAACTGCAGCCGCAGATGTCAGTTTGAAATATGAGCAGAATGACAGCATGTAATTCTCCTTGAAATGCTGCCCTCTGTGACACAAACCCACAGAATCACATTGCAGTGAAGAGAGAGGTGTGAAAAAGAGAACTCACTTGATGTATGTCAACTGGTGGTTTCCCTTTAAGGCTGTAGCGATGAATATGGCTCCATCCATACCCAGAGAGTTCTCCTGCAGACTGATGGTGCACACAGAGTCAGATGTCCACGAATTTAGATATAGAGACATAATCTAATCTCTAATAATACGTTTCAGGTGACATAAATACAATCTAATAAACCAGTGGTTTTCAAAGTGGGGGCCGCCAGGGGGCGCTATGGGGGACTCAGAAAATTGGAGGTAAGTTAAGAAAAAAAAGCAAAACATGTTAGTTAATACTATTCTTATGCTAAACAAATGTAATAATTATTGAATAGTGAACACACACACACACAACTGAGAGAGGTTTGATTTCTTTTGTTCTGTTCTTGTCTGTCAACAGTTTGTTGAAGAGTTCATTATTCAGTGGGAATATGACACAGTGTTGAAAACATGTTTGTTAATATTCTTATGCTAAACAAATGTGATAATTACTGAATAGTGAATAAAAGTAAGAAAATCATTCTAAAAGTTGATGTTTCTTTACATGTTTTGTAGCATTGTCGGTGGGTTTGCAAAGGGGGTCCCTGGCCAGAAGCTAATGCTGTTTGGGGGGCCATGGCATGGAAAAGTTTGGGAAGCCCTGTAATAAACTACAACCTAAATTCCCCCCAAAATGTTTTAAAAGTCTCTTAAAATATGTTTTCTATATGTTTCCCATGGTAAAGTAGGTGAAATAGACTGTAGGAAACATACTAGAGCAGTGATTAAAGCAGTGTTTCTCAATTCCGGTCCTCGGGCCCCGCTGCCCTGCATGTTTTAGATGTTTCCTGCTCCAACACACCTGATTCAAATGAGCGGCTCGTTATCAGGCCACTGCAGAGCTTGATGACGAGCTGATCATTTGAATCAGGTGTGATGGAGGAGGGAAACATCTAAAACATGCAAGGCAGTGGGGCCCGAGGACCGGAATTGAGAAACACTGGATTAGGGTGTCCTGGCTGACAGTGGCAATGACAGGTCTTGCACCTTCTAAACTGGTCAAATACTAAAACTTTCCTCCACATGGATCATGATAAGCTATCGGTGGGACTTACTTCAGCGACTTGAGGCTTCTGTTGCTTTTCAGTGCGTTGGCCAGAGCCTTGGCTCCCTCCATCCCTACAGTGTTCCCACGTAGACTGAAACAGTGGAAAATGTACAAAACACAACATTGGTTGTACATAAATGGCAGAGCATGTTGTGATGCTGGCAGCAACAATAAAAGAGAAATATGAGATTTTTTATTGGATTATTTCTATTTTAGTTTGTGGACAAAAGGCTTCTGAGACACAACAATACTAAGAATAACTCTTATTGAACCAGATATTTCTCTTGCTTTATGTCAATTCTGTTAAGTGTTGTGCCAACACAGGATGCAATCTTACTGCTCCTTCACCGGGGTCTGGGAAATTGACAGTTTACAATGAGCTGCCTTGCGCTCAAGATGGAGAAGTTCACAGAGAGCTGAAGTCTCACCCCTCCTCATCCTCTGTTCTGTCAGCCGTCACTTCACAATGCATTTTCTGATTGATGTTGCTGTTTTTGAAAATATGAGACTTGACACAAAGTTTTCTGTCCATATTTTAAGCCTGTTCTTCAACGCTGTGCTATTCGGTTGGTTTGTTTTTCCACTGTGCTGTTCTGTCACTGTGCATCATTTGTCGTCCTTTTTGCCTGATTCTAAATTACCTACAGACTGAAACACATTTTAATTTCTATTAAATTGAACTTTCCATTAACAAAAATATCTTTTTGGGCTGAGAATGACTCTTGATGATGATTAAAAGTCTAGTATAGACATAGAGAAATATATATAGACAATATAGGTGTTTATAGATAAAATAACCACGCAAGAATGCAGATTTTTGGTTAATCCAAGACATTAAATACCTGAAAAATCACTATACTTCATCACACTGGTTCAAGAATCATATCAAAATTCAGAAAACAGCTCTGCAAATTGATTTCCAACATTACCCACAGCGGTTTTATACAACCAGAGATGTTATTTACTATGTAATAAAACGAAATCTCTCACAAAAGTATGTGAGTTGTGCCAGACCACAGTCAGACCAGTTAAATTGGGTGCTGGCATTGTCAGGCTTAAATAGACAAGTTCCAAATCCAAAACGTGGGACCAATAAAGTCTGTAAAGCAGACGAACGAGAGTGTTTTTTCAGACAGAGTAATAGATGGAAATGAGCTTCAACAGGAGGAACAGTGCTCATCATCTCATCAACCCAACAGTCCTGAGTGGTATCATTTGAGCCAAATGATGGCCAGTTAACACAATCAGCTCCTGCGAGGAGGAAGATTGAGTTCTGCTGGTTTGGAATACTATTATTACTCAGTGGCTGAATGCCAAATAACAAGGGAACATTTAGAGCTTAGACTCACTCTAATGTTTGCAGGGTTTCGTTGGTCATCAGAGCTTTAGCCATTGCAATGGCACCACTTGTGCCCGCTGAGACGCCCTGGAGACTGAAGAGAAGGAACACAAAACATGAACATGTGAGTAATAGAAATAGCAAAGTGACAAACAGAAAGATCAACGGTTCTAATGCCAACCACAGTGTGTGCAGAGACGCGTTGGTTTTCAGGGCTTCAGCAAGAAAAATGACACCCTCATTCCCAATGGCATTCTCCTGCAGACTGCAACAAAACACAAACACACATAGACACAGTGACAATTAGACATAACAAAAACACCCTGTGACTGGAATTTCTCAAAATTGTTGTGCAGCAAATAAGGCCACGATCAGTCAATAAAATCCTGTGTCTCATCAGTCGCTCACAGTAACGTCAGCCCAGACTTCCTCGACAGAATACAGCGTAGAAATTTTGGAGGGATTCATTTAATTACAGAGAAAAGAGAGCATGGAATAAGAGGTGAGTGAAGTGAGGAGGACAATGGGAGATGTCTGAACTATTGGCCTTACTCCAAGAGCTGCATTGTGGCATTGGAGTGGAGCGCGTGGGCCAGAGCTTTAGTGGCAGAGGACTTGATGAAATTCCACTGGAGACTGCAGAAAGAGAAAGCGAGGCAAATTAAGGTCAACAATGAGGCAAATGCTACATATGTCATTTTCTGTATGTGCCATGCATGAATGAATGTAAAGAAACGTTACAGTTGTTTGTGTGCTTGCATTTGCTTTACAAGCCTCACTTACTGCAAAGAAGTGAGGCCTTGATTGAACTTGATTGCGCCAGCTATAGCTTGAACCCCTTCATCATGCAACAGGTTGGCTGTGAGACTGAGATGCGCACACACATACATTCAAAGACACACACATATGCACAGTAAATATTTCGCAGACAATCCCACAGACCACATTTTAATAGCAGTCAGCTGCATTCCATAGTCAGAGGGGGTGACATTTTCTGAACAGTTGGATATTTCCATACCTCCTTGGGGCTTTACATGACTGATATTAATGAGGTGACTCACTCGAGGTCTTGCAGAGAGTTGTTCTCATGGAGGGCATGGGCCATGTTCTTTGCTCCCTCCACACCGATTGAGTTCTCCCTTAAACTAACCAGATTAAAAAAGCAACATAAAAGACATGACCAAACATCTCAATTCCAAGGAGGTCTTATGTCCATATATGGTACATCATATTTGACTTGTATTTATTTAAATGCAGCATGCAGTGAGTATAGAGCCCTAGTATTACTATGGTGTCTTAGTAAAAGTATAACGACACCTGTTTGACTACAGATGTTTTGTTGTAGGATCAAGTCCTGAATGACATAAGCCTTGGGCTGTTACAGGAGAGCTACCTGGAGAAGCATCAAGCTAAATACTCACTTCAAGGAGACAAGGCCACGGTTCAGCCTAAGTGCTTTGGTTAACGCTGTCATCCCTCGGTTGCTGATTGAGTTGCTCTGGAGTCTGCCAAAACAAAGGTTAAATGCTACTGTCACATCAAAGCGCATTAGCAGTAGACTTTTGAATAGAAGGTCATGGAGAATGAGGAGGCTACAATGCGCTCCTGTGCAGAGGTACTGACTCAAGTGAGAGCAGCGTGTGGTTGACTGTCAAAGCCTCCGCCAGAGCGATTGTTCCTTTGTCCCCAAGCTGATTGCTGCAAAGACTGCAGACAAGAACAAAAGTAGACCAGACATGTTATGAAAGAGTAAAATCATCTCTGTCAATGATCGTCATGTAACCTTATTATAGGCTCTGCGGTAAACAAAGGTATTATTTATGCTTTATCCACTGTGCTAAATGTTAAATGTTTGCAGAATTGAACCAGCTTCATAGTATGTAAAGAGTGCAGTAAGATAATATCAAGATTAGTATGGTGAATGAAGATGTTAATACTAAGATTACATCAGCTTCGTGAGAGTCCGGTTCGTCTTCAGCGCATTTGCAATCCATTTGGCTCCTCCTGCTCCAATGGTGTTCTTCTGTACGCTGAATCATTACATACATGAAAAAAGAGAAAGTGGTTACTGCACATCATAGAGCATGAACAGACACATACACTATACATAGGACTGCAGCAAACACTAGTAAAAAGCAGCCAAAACTCACTTGAGAGACATCAGTTTGCGGTTGCACTGCAGTACCTCTGCAAGCGCTTGAGCACCTTCTTCCTCGATGGCATTGTTCTGGAAGCTGACAAGTGGTGAGGGAACATCGGCAGTTACACCAACTCAGAGTGCTGCACTGAGATTCTGTAGGATCATCGTCTGCATAAACCAGAATCTAGGGCAATTATACTCACTTGACTGATACCAGGACTTGGTTCATTTTCAGAGCCTCTGCCAGGAACTTTGCACCTTTAGAGCCGATGTTGTTGTTCCGGAGACTAAATAATAAACAGACGGTTAGATGATATACAGTAATATGGAATCATAGGAGAAACAGTGTGTAGCAATGTGTGTGCCTATAAAATATAACAACAAAGACCATAACAACTGCAGCAACCAGAAAGTATTCAAATGAGAGTTCGCACTTTAGAGATATTAGTGTCCGGTTCACCAGGAGGGCTCGACTCAGGGCTTTGGCACCTTTGTTGCTGATGGCATTCTCTGCCAAACTGAGAGGGTAAATGAAAGAGGTTATAAACATATGGTACAAAATATTAATGATAATCACAGTCATCATCATCGCTGCACCAATCCCACAATCACATGATAAGTGGCAATGATAAGTGTCTATTCTAATCAACAATACTGAGACTAACTTACATTAAAAACATTAAAAAGTGTCATCATTTATGTGAGCAAACAGCAAGTCCATTTGAAACAGTGGTTCAGAACCATTAGATAATAAAATTATCTTTGTTCAGGTGTGATATCACCTTATCTTTTGGATGTGGCAGTCTTTGGCACTCAGGAGACTTCCCAGCAATTCCATGACATCATCTTTGAAGTTATTATTCTCCAATCTGTGGAACAGATAAGTTATCAGTGCCACACATCAATCTTTCTCCAGAGTTTTAGTTGATTGGGAAATGGTGCTTCAGGTTGCTGACCTGAGGTGGCTGCAGTACAGCAGCTGTGGGAGCAGACATTTCACTGTTGTGTAGTTCAGAGAGCCTGTTAGGTTGGTCTGTTCACAGCACTCTGGAGATACATGCAGCAGGTAGCCAAGCACGACACAGTGAGCCCGTGTTAACTTCTTTGGTAAACTACCGAGCTGTAACTCTTCCTCTACACTTCGCAACAGCTCTGTATGTTGCAGCTCCTGTAAACAATATGCCAAGTTGACTGCACGTAGGGACACCACAGCACCTCCACTGTCCAGGAGGCCTTGCAAGAACCCTGCTGCCCATGCCTTCTGATTGCCATCATCCTTCCCAATGACCAGAAGCCCAGCAAGAGGTTTCAGTGCTACTGAGGACAGCAGGCCTGTTAGGAAGCGCACAAACACATCCAAATGACCGTCTTCGGCTTGTTGCGAGTGCTGAAAGGCACTTCTGAAGTGGTTCTGGAAACCAATCTTGGGCCAAGACATAGTGCTCTCTGAGAATAAGTCAAAGATGGCCCGCTTGGAGGACACATGGTAGAAAGTAGCCGCAAGAAACTCCTGGAGAGTCAAATGAGTGAAGCGGTATGTTGTGTATATGGCTGACTCCTCCCGAACAAGAACTCCAGTACCAAGACTGCACTGAGTTAACAGTAAATCTATCCCATAGGCCCTGAGGTCCTGCTCACTGAAGGTGTACTTGTGTTTGAGGAGCCCATAAAATGCCAGTCGTCCAAGGTTCCCCAGCAGTTTTCGATTGCTTGCCTGAAGATGCTCCATTTTTACAGGCTCCCTGCCTCTTGGTTCGCCCACTTCTGCCTTCATGGAGCAAAAGTGAGCGTACAGCTCAGTACAAGTCCTTGGAAGGCTCTCTTGTGTTCCACTCTGCATGATGTACGTCAGAGTATCAGCTACTATCCAGCAAATGCATGGTATGTAGCACATCACCATTAAGATTTTATGACACTCCAAATGTGCCAGTATTTTGCTAGCAAAGTCCCTCTCAGAGAAGTGGTGGTTTAGGAAGAGCTGGATGTCCTTTGGGCAGAATCCGGGGATCTCTGTCACCCTGTCAACCAACCCTCCAGGGATGAGTGAGGCCACTCCTGGCCTGGAAGTCACCCACACTGCCACATCAGGGAGCAGATTCCCCCGGATGATGTTAGTAACTAGGTCATCAATGGACACTTCTTTCTTTGGGTCATTGCAAGGAGCTGCATCTGAAAAATTTAAAGTGCACCGGAATTCGTCCAAACCATCAAGTATGAGCAGCGTACGACAGGAGCTGCTCAGGATCAGATTGGGGTCTGTTAAATGAGGAAAAGCCATTTTCACCAGCCTCTCTGCAGAGAGTTTCTCCATTGAGTTCAGCTCGCAAAAAGTGAAAGGCAAGACAAAGCTCATGTCTGTACAGATGGCCCCTTGACTCCACTGTCTGATGAAGTGTCGGACCCAGGTTGTCTTGCCAATACCTGCCACCCCGATCGTGAGGGACACCCTGGGAGGTAAACTGACCCGGGTCAGCGGCTCAAAGAGTTTGGCCAGCCCCAGCTGTCTGAGATTACTTCTCTTCCTTCCTTGAGTCACCCCCACCTGCATTAAGTCATGCTCCTTTTGCTGGAGGTCAGAAAGTCCATCGACCAGAAGTAAAGTTCTAGAGGAGATGTTCAGCTTGGGGCAGCTGACCGAATCTCTCTCTCTGTACTGCTCATACCGCCGTAACAGCGCCTCCTTATGCTCCTTCACCATGGAATCTGCAGAAAAGGAAATTGGCACAGGTTATTGTCTGTGATATGAAAATTTATTTTATGATTACCAAGAAGCTCCAACAATGGTCCCCGCTATTGCTTGATGATCTTTGAAAGAATGGCCAACACAAAGAGCAAATCCCATTTCAAGCACCTTACCCTTACCATGGTTTATGATGAGCTGGGCCACTGGAGAATCGGAGCTCTCTATGAAGCCCCGCAGGACATCAGACCCTTGAGTGCCCTTGCCAGTGACAATAGTTGTGAGCATGTTAACCTGGTCCTGCAGCCGGCCCCCTTCCTTGATGTTGGTTTCCTCAGCTGAGCTCAGCATATCCACCTTTCTCAGGTGGGTTAACATCACCTCCAGGAAGGAGGTTGTACTGAAACGTTGCAGCTGGACTTGATGCTTTTGGATCCAGCCAAGATCTAAACCAAGATGAAAAGCAAGAAATGATTGAGATGAATTAACAAAGACAGTTTCTTGAGCTAGAACAACCCTTCTGGAAAACATGTTGCCATATGAGAAAAACAAGTTTTCATCTCTTCATTTTTGTCTTTTTGTCAGACTTTATTACAGAGTACAGGAAAAAATCCTTTGTCAATCACTGATAAATTGAAAACTATAAACTGATAGCAATTTATTCAGGTACTGATGCCAGTCATTTTCGTTGTGTACAACAAAGGACAACAATTTTTGCAATAAAATGTATTCTGTTATAGCCCGAGGGTCCATGCTGCTTCGTGGAGAAAGTGAGAATTGTTTTTCTAGCATAATGAATTGCATTTGTATGCCTTAACCCACACTGAGATATGAAAGACAAAACACTTGACATACTGTACAACAGACAGTATGGAATTTCTGTCAAGGGAGTTGTGTTTTCATTGTTAAACAGCCACCATTACTGATAAAAATCTGATGTGACTCAGGCAGAAATGTTCACAGACTAATTATGTATGTTACGTTTAGCCATGTTCAGTGACTTCCTTCCTCACTCTCTGACGTATCATCTGGTGTTTTCTGTGTCATCACTCACAGGCGACCAAATAAAACAATTACCTGGAATAAAACTACAGATTTCTTTGGGTTTGAACATTGTTAGAAACATTCGGGTGACAAAATTAAACACAAACAAGGAGAGTTCAGGATTTTCCCACAGTCTGGGAAATGTAACACCCCATCACAGTAATGACAGATCAATTCCAGCTTATTTTAAACTCCCTGCAACAATTATCACAACCAACAATTATCATCAGTGTTTGTGGTGATGGCATCACCTAAAAATTAAATTGCCAACATCTCTCCCCAGCCTTAACTTCACTTTGCACTTTTTCACAGTCAATCCAACTGAAATCTTGAATTTAAAGCTATACAAACCTGAAAAATGAGAATCTGCCAGGAGCATTTGCTTTGTCTAAGGCGACATCAACAGCCACAGAATCTCCTCTGGATATATAACAAAGATAAACTCTATTGTCTCTGAGTAGAAAATGTCCAGGTAAGTGTTTCCAAACGAACTTCACAAGCACTTCTGCCATTGTCTGCTTCTTAATTCGTCAGAAAGATCAAAATAATTTTTCTAACACCTCTAAGCTGTCACTGAGCAGTATCAGGGTTTCCCCCGGGAAACTTGTAAGCGGATGTGATGAGTGGTATGTCATATTGTGATAAACAGTTACTAGGTGACAGTCACAAGCAATACCTTCATCCATTAAATATGCGTTTTTGTCATTTGATTGAAGCCGCAACTTTAATCCAACCGTGAAGGATAGGCTGTCCTTTGATCTCATTTAATTAATCACAGCTCCTGTTGCTTTACTGATAAGGCTCAAATCTCACCTCCGTGGTTTCGTGATAAGAACAGCAAGAATGTGAATATGAGTCAATACGATGTGGACAACATGGATGATAATGTCACAGCCGCTGAGGATTAATCAGAACTGAAGGCTGACCTAGCACTGTTTTGGCTACTTCATGTAAAATCCCTTTAATGATAGATAGATATATAGTAAGGTATTGACTACTGATTTTCCCTCATCTTACTGTCAGGACTGGACATATGCTCCTACATGCTTGCCTGCCCAAAACCCAGTCAAAAAAAGACTTGGAGGAGTTGTGGTGAACATGAAAGACCCAATGAATTCATTAAAGGAACTCTACCTTCTGTTTCTGCTTGTGATGAGACGGAGCAGGAGGCGGACTGAAGATCCACGTAGCAGTCGTCCTGCCACATAATGCGTTGGTTTCGGTCCAGGATAGAATCGTAATGTGCCTTCCTCTCCATGAGAGAGTTTGCTAATTTCTGCCCTCAGATGGCCCCGTTTGTGTCTACAAAATACAAAACAGCATTACTAACTGCCATAGACTGAGCACGAGAGGCTTCACACTGTCTAATTATTGATGCAAATGTCAATTTACTCTATTGTGTATCAAATCATGTATTACTAAGTCAGTAGTTTCTGTTGAAAAGCAACTTCTGACTACAATAATTTGGACAGAAGTTTTCACTGATAAGTGAAGCAGGTTTAATTAACATAAATATCTAGCTTTCTGCATGCGCACTGCAAATTGATATTCATTTATTACACACGACAGCTACTTTTAACCAGCATCTTACACAACACTCAGCTCATTGTGGTTATGGCCATCAGCTTCAGGAAGACATTTGACATCCGCCTGAAAGTCTCTTTTTTCATGAGCTAAATGTAATGCAGACGTAACGTCACTGCATATTTGTTGCGATTACACATATTGACTCAAAAATACTTTATATATTAAACTGAGATAACAACAGATGTAATGAAAAAGAGAGAAATCAGCCTTAGTACAGCCTATAAAAACCATCACTGATGGCAGTAACACCCTTCCAATGACCTTGATGTTTTTGAGAAAGTTACTCCAGCATTGCTTGAGTTTTTGTCAAATGTCTAAATTAGAATCTGGCTTTCTTGCCAAAAACAGTTGGATGCCAGAAAAACATCCTTTCTGCTTACTTTCTATGATCGATCACGTTCATCAAACCTGCAATAACTGACTTTCTGGCATCATCCAACAGTTCCGGAGAAACATAATCATTCATTTAGAGTCCTCTCTCTCCTGATCTAACAACAGTAGTGAGGGGGGGGGGGCGTGGGTGACGTTTAACAGAAGATCTGCATCTCCATAACTCGCTCTTCATCATGTTGAACTTACTTAGCCACACCCACTGTGGAATGATCCAATCACAGCTGAATGATTTTGTTTAATCACTCTTTTAACTAAATATTGTTTCACTTGGACAGATGTAACATCACGGAAGCAAAGGCTGAAGATGCTCTTGAACAACATGACCCATTTTAAACTGCACTTCCTGTCTCCTATGTGGGCGCAGCTCCACCCATGCTCCACCCATGCTCCACCTGCTAACCCAGTTTTGGATTAGCTGGGAGTTTGGCGGGGTCAGGCACTGCCAAGATGGTGCCTGCTCTGGTTTTACTGTAACTTTAAGGGTCATGCACAGTTGCAAATGTGTTTTCAATTAACTTGGCTTATTGGGCTTTTGCTCGGGTAAAATAAGTGACAACACCTGTGGGAGAGTGACCATGAGTGTGCAGGGCCTTTAAGGTGCTTCTCAAATTATTTCACAGCCTTGATATGACCTCCCCACACTGTCAGGGAGCTTGTTGCAAGTTCCTGAAGCTTACAGTAATGTTAAAAGACAAACAAGCAGGCTAATCGATTTTAGCTGCTATTACGCTTCATTCTTACATTTTTTGCAAATCACACTGTTGTGCATCTAAACTATTAACAAGCTTTAGAGTATGATTTCACATCACAGCATATCAGTAAAAGTGCTACAAAATAAATGTAAATGATGTTTGAGTTTGACTGAGACAAACGGGAAATGACAAGTGTCTTCCTGTGTGGTTTGTTGCTGATCACGTAATTTCTCTCAAAGGAAGCCAATTCAAAAACCCAGACCTCAGATCGAGACAGCTTAAGTTTACTGCCGCTCCTAATGGCCATTACCACTTGACAACATGCTGATTATATTGTAGAATTGTGCTGGGGAGATTGTGAAATGGCTGCCGCTGTGTTAAACTGCCACACGCAGGACTGTAAAATTACACATTATCATCATCGGCAGCAAGCAAAGACAGAAAAGGCACTGTCATTTGCATGATGCAAGCACGCAAGCAGCACACTGTGCAAAGAAATATAGTCAAAGATGGGTTGTGTGTTACATAAAACATGTTAATCATGAGGTGCTACATATGCCAGAAATACAGAAGTTTATGGCAAAGTGAGTGAAAATCTGTTTAAGATCTATATTTTATGCCATTATCATTAGCCTGGAGCAGATATGGACTAAAGGCCGTGATGGAAAGCTAAAGCCTATGGCAACGGTTAGTTTTAAAAACTCTCAAAAGTTTAAACACTGCAGTCCACACAACTCAAGCAACTCACCAGGGGCTTGCTGGAAGCTGTCTCTCGGCATCAAAGGATGTAAAATGCTGTCCATGCTGATGTTTTATATGGAAACGCCATCATTCTCACGAAAGCAGGTGCAGGACAATTTGAAATGTGAATCGGAGGAATCTCTAACCAGTGAAATTTAGTTGAAGACGAGCAAAATGAAACGAGCCACAAACACAAAGCAGCTTCATGGCAACTCAGTAATGTTGCCGGAGAACTTTCACGGTGCAGCTCCTTCCTGTCTGTCTAATCTGCCTTCCTGTGTTGCGGTTAGCAGGTTGAACAGCAAAAAGGAGGGGGGAAAAAAACTTGTCACTGTGCTCATAATGTGACATCGTCCAAGGCCTGAATGTTTAACCCCGCTTCAGTCGCTTCTATTTAGAGCTACCAATCAACTATGCAGTTGGTGCACAAATTAGAGCTGCAAAGAGGGTAATGACATGATTACTGAGGTTACAGCTCGTCAAAGGGAAATACAAAGAGCTGCAGGTTGCAAATGCATCAGCAAGTGTTACTGTAGACAGGAGATGCATGAGCTAATCAAGAGTTTTCATTAGAAAGTTCAAAGATTGGATTCTCATCTCATGTATATTACTTTTAATATTATATATGGTAGGTAGGCACGACCCAGCACAAAGATGATTGGATGTGAATATGAATGTACCCGAGAGAGACAGAACTTGGGGAGAGCAGTGACAGAGCTAGAAACACAACAGGCTGAAAAACAACAGTGAAACCGGATTACACATTTGTGGAAGTATTTTATTTCAAACCTGCTACATGTGCATGACATTGGAAGGAAAAATAAAACAGTGGACGCCGGAAAGACAGCTTTTAGATTATGACCTGGGATGCAGATGATTCAAAGTTTTCTTTCCAGTGTTTTCTGTGACATCTTCTGCTGTAGACCATGAATATTTGCTGCATGTACGCAGACTTTCAGCGTCCCTGGAAGAAGATTTGACCGTTTCTGGCTTCTCTTACAGTCGTACTGGGCTTGAATGCTGCTGTGCCTGATCTGTGAGCAACTGAGACTATTTGTCCAGCTTGACTATTTGTAATCCTTGTCCACTTCTTGTGATTGTTGTCAGTGCCCTGGATATACAGTATACATAGGGTTGAATGTTGAACAAGTGCTCTGAACAGAAGAGTTACATTAAATTGTGTTCAGCAATTTTCAGCATTGTCTCGCATTTGCATGTCAATGCATTGTTTGGGGAGCTAATATAGAATTTTACAATAAAATACATTTTCTGATCATTATATAACATCATTGCAAGGGAGGAAAATATCATTTTGGCTCATTTTAAAAGCTAAAAAAGGCCTTAATTTAGAAAAAACTAATCTGACATGATATGGTCAATTTTGCTGGACAGATGCGTATTAATAATTGTCAATATTGAGAAATCAGAACTGAGGAAAATGGCGCTGAGGAAGGGAAATCTCCTCACCAAGGTCATTAAAGCAGACAAACAGCGAAGTCCTGATGAAGAGGCATATCAACTATATTAAAAATGCAGCATATCCAAGCTATATGTGTATTTCATGGCACTTTTCAAATTAAGCTCAAACTATGACATTTTTGCTCTGACCCCTGTGAGTTTCTGTATTTCTACAATAAGTTATCATTTCAGATTTGTGCTAACTGCTCCCCCCCTGAGAATACTAACATCATATCCATAGTATTTACACTTATGGCTGCAGCAGAGATGGCTGTACGTTCCCTCAAATAAATGAGGAATCAGCTGATCAAATAACACGCAAGTAAAGGCACAGTAGAGGTTTCTGAGCCACAAAAAAAAAGATTTTCTTAACAACAAACAATCTCTCATTTACTAAAACAAATACTCTTCATTCAATAAATGGCTCCCACATCACGTCCCTTCTTCTAATTTCCAGATCAAGAAAATGTAAACAGTTCGCTTTCAGTAAGCATACGGAAGTGGTTACAGACACTCGTCACAAGTTAGCTAAAGACATTCACATTTAAAAAGACAATCAAGCCCTTGAGTGACAAGAGTCTACAATGGACTGTTACAGCACGCAGCAGGTAAAACAAAGCAGGAAGTCGACCACACTGAAGCATGAATGTGAGCTTGACAAATATTATCTTGGTTATAAAGTTAAAACACCATAGTACCAGCTGAGAATGTGATGAAGGTCATTAAACTGACAGAGCTTCCTGCATAAGTTGAAGGCATGGGTGTTTACATTTCAGAATTTAAAGGCTTCTTCCACAGTAACATGAACAAGTCAACAAAAATGACCATTTAGGACTCAAGTATTTAAAAGCAAAATCCTCCCTTTTCTCTTCCTTTTCCTTTAAAAGTAGTAACCAGCACTGTTCACAGGCAAAGGCTGCACCTTTACAAAAATATCTTCTGATTTTTACGTTTTTATATTCAACTCATGGGTTGCCTGATTTGATGTCGTAAGTGTCATTGCTGCCACGCAAACGCACCCTTAACGGGCAACAAGGAGCCATTTCATCGGTGATCTCCCACAGACACAGAGAAGGACACTTGCGGCGGCGTTTCAAAACAACCGCACGATCAGTAAAAGTAAAATTGACTTCCGATGACCCCCGACTCTCTCGCTCTCTGCTGAAGTCCTCCAACGCACACGAGCAAATGCGGCGATTCAAGGCCTGGATTATAGGTCCGACAGGCCCTCTGCGTGTTCGCTCAGCTCCATGGTGTAATAGTCCAGAGGACGCCTGCGAATAGAGACGACATTTACACGCACAATCCATCGTGATCGCACTACAGCTTCCACCTAGAACGGATGTACAAATCGGTGAGGGCCTGAAGGTGGATCCTGCACGTTTCCATTCCTCCTCTAAGAATTTAGATGCGTGCAACCCCAAAAGAAAAAGGCCCAAACTGAGTGCGACTTCTCTTCATATAACCAAAGCCTCTTCTAAGAAAAAGACCAGGGAGGAATAAAGGCAATGTGAACAAGAAACAAAAACACAGACTCCCAACAATGGAGCTAAATGAGCCTTACTGACTCGATTCTTTATATATCCTGCTCTCATTACCGCATAATTTAAAGCAGAATTACAAGTCAGTGGGTTTCCTGCATCATTTGGCTCATCCAGCAGAGGAGAATCAGAATATGCAAATAATAAAACTCCTCACCTCCTCCTGTAGAAATATGTGAACAGGGCGGCTCCTAGTCCCAGCAGCAGGAGCACTGCTACTATCAGTCCTATCTGTAGGCCCAGGGTAGATGCTGGGAGAGAGTCAGATAACAACACACTCTCAGAACAAGCTGATATGTTTAAACACAACATGGCAATTCAAACACCCCAATGACCAGCACTTCTGCTCTGCCCTGCTTTGCCTTTAGGGGAGAATTATTTTGCTATTGGCTGAACATAACTCAATCAAAACGGCACTCTGCAACAACACGAACACGTGCAAACACCAGAATGCGCCATCAGTGTGCAGGAGTAGGTTTGACACTTCAGCCGCAGAGCTGAGTGTTATAACCATGTTTAGCTTCTGGTCACAGACTGGTTATGACTCGTGCACAGTTTAGACTTAAGCCCCGTATGTGCTGCGACCAGGTGTCACTTTCATGCCTAGTATGGAGCAGTTTCTTGTAACCAGAACAATACGTCTACACACAGCCTTTTTCATACATCAAATCTACAATATATGAGATCATTTAGACACGAGGGGATTCTTTGGAACAGGCTGGATTTTTCCAGCAGCCTACACTTTATTAATTCACTAATTCAGCTGATTAGATTCTGATTTCTTTTTTTTTTTTAACATGAAGACAACACCCAGCATCAGCAGCACAGACGCTTCATTGTGTCGGGGAGCTGCTGTAATGCAGTCAAGGCGCCGCTGACCTGTGTTTGTATAACGGTCCGTGGTCGGAGCAGAGCAGATGTCTCCCTGAGCAGATGAAGGATTCATGTGCGATGTCTGGATGATGAGGGCCTTCTGATGGTCCGACAGCGCCTGGATGTTGCCCCACACTCGCAGCCACCCAGACACGCATGAAAAGTTGGCTCCTTAAATGTGAACACACAGCGAAACGCTTCATTATCGACATACGAAAGTGTTCAGGATGTGCTGCAGCCTGGTAGATATATATACATTCTGTAAACAGGAGATGTGGTTTACAGTTATAGAACACAAATCATGAAAATTAGTGCGTATGAGAGACGCTGGATTGATAATGACATGGAAATAGGCACACCTGAGCCTGTTTATCTTAAAATGATTTCCTCCTCTGAAGTTAACTTCCAGGGGCCTTGCTTTGCATTGCTGCTGATCTTGAGTATATACATAACACATATCATTCAGATATGTGTTATATTTATTCAAAATTTGAATATCAATATTGAATCGGAAGACAAAGTATCGCGATATATTGCCATATGGATATTTTTGCCCACCCCTAGTTATATTAGAGCTGCTTTCATAAGTCAAAAGCACCTTCTTAAACCACGAAAATAAACCCAGACTCAGTTTCCTGTGCCACAACCAAATCTCCTTGTCTCTGCTTTAATGCAGCTCGGTGTGTTCAAAGTGACCTGCGCCACTGTGTTGACTGTTAGCGGTGAAGTTCTCCCCAAAGTCAGCGATTTGTAAACCCCTCACAATTTCTCATTGAAATGCTTTGAGCGAATATGCAACTTCTCAGCCACATGTTCGGCTTTCAACTGAGACGGAGTTAAAGTGCCTCACCTTGGAGATACAGAGCAGAGATACCGCAGTGACACTTCTGCTCCAGGTAGTCGGCCACCTCAGCCACTCTCTTCCCCTGGATCAGACCACTGCAGTCTGGCATGAACAGGGAGGAGGACGTCAGCTTCTCTGAAGGCATATTTACTTTCAATTGTGCAGCACATGACATCTTCTATCTTTAGACCATATTTCATTCAGTTTTTATTTCAGTAGTGTTCAGCTACAACGCCTCACCTCCTGACTGCTCCTGCCAGTCACTGGACAAGGGCCCGAGGCAAAGGTCAATGTGACTTGAGAAGGCGGAGCTCGGGCAGAGGTTGGTGCTGTGAGGTGTGGGAGAGGAGCTCGTCCAGGAGGAGGGGCTCCTCACCTCACAGCATGAACACCGGCTGAGCGAGACAGGACCGTCTTCCACTGACCTGCACATGCACGCAACAAGAATACACACACACACAATAACATACAGTAGTAAGGAGGATGATAACGTCATAAAAGCAACTCTGTCTAGAATGACATGCAACACACCAGATTGTCAGTGTGTGGGGGTTATACCTAGAGATTCTTTTTTTTTAGTTTCGCAATTATCATCTTATTGATTTTACTGATTATATGACTGTACTGACAAAGCCACTAAGAGTTCTTCTGTGCAGCAGACTGCAGCACGAGTGCCGCCGTCAATAGGCTACACTTAGCAGATCACTTTCGGAAGCAAATTGTTGCTGATTGAAAAATTTACCACCAACATTTCCCACCTGGAAAAACACTCTCAGCGCATGTGCAGCAAACAAGCCTGAGCCAATTTGCTGAGCAGAGTCTGACAGGTCCTGACTTATAAATATGTTGCATTTGCATAATAATGTTAATAATTAAGGGCTATGAGCTGATAGCTATGATCTTGCAGCCTTCTCAGCTAAACCTGTGTTACTAGCAGTGCAGCAAACCTTGCCATAGTCATCCTCCCTGGTAAAAAGAGAACCAACTGTCATAATAAAACAGGAAAAACAGGTGCTTTAACCAACGTCTTAGTCGGTCGGTGGCCTTGACCCAATTCAAATAATCAGCTAGAGGCCTTTGCACAACATTTCCAACAGCCAGGTTATAGCCTTAACTGGGTTTCAGACCCTAAGTCCTCAGTGATTGTGTGTTTACCTGAGAGCTGGAATCACTTGTCTCCCTCTAGTGGTGGACAGAGAGGAAAGCAGCTGCTGGTTTTCACTGAAGACCAGCACATCTCTGAGACTGGAGTTGGTCAGAGCGGTGCCAGCTCTACAGACACTGAACAGGTCATAGCACAGGACCACCGCCCCTCGTACCGGCACTGTGGAGCCCTCTGGGAAAGTCTGATCTATGCAGGAGAGAGAGGAGGTGAAGAAGTACAGTGACAGATGGTGGGAAGAGGTACAAAACAAGGAAAAGGATGCAGAGAGAGTCTATCATCTATCCTGGAACAGCAAGGTCTCCCACTGTCCTCACCTGCTCCAGTGACATTTCCGATGATGTAAAATCCATCCTGGTCGATAGATCTGGTCAGAGGGAGGGCAATGACGGTCCCACTGCGCTCCTGGTCAAACACAGTGAGCACCAGGCCCCGCAGGTCTGTCATGGGGGGCCCGTGCAGCTCCACAAACGCTCTCTGCTGGCTGTGATTGGTCCAATGGCCACTGGCCACCTCACTGATGACCACACCCTCAGGGGCTGGAGGGGGGCGGGGGCAGCTGTTCTCTCTCAGAGGGGTGGGTGGAGCCACCTGTAGTGATACATTTCATATATTTAGGATTTTAACAGCCTGAAGGCATCATATTTTGTTGAGCGTCTGCTTAAAAATGATAAAAACTAGATAAATATTTGAAGGACTCTTTCAACATTTGGGAAGCACAAAGTTTACTTGGTTAGCTGTGCAGATACACAACTGCAGGCAATCACCAGCCTCATGTTTCTACCATTTATGAGATTCACAGTGGTCTGTCTGACTAACTTTCCTTTCAGCTGCACTCTCTGTACTCACTGAAAAAGCAGAAAGGTCGTAGGGATAAAGGCCTCGACAGCGGCTGAGGGCCTCGTCACCAGGCAGAACCTCTGGATCCTCCAGCAGAGGCAGCTGTCCTGGGGTCAGAGCTTTACTCAGCTCCTGCGCCTCCTGATCTGATCCTCTCTGCCGGTACACCACAGCATCCAGCAGGCCTTTGGTGGGGATCCCCCTCTGGGTGGCCGATGGGGGGCCGAAAGGGCTGCGATAGAGCGCCACAGCATCTGGTCCGTTCTGGATGGTATTTGGGGGCAGGCGGAGTGACGGGGCTGGAACCAGCCTGTCACTACCCAGCAGAAAGTAGCCCTTAGAGGTGGTGAAGTGTCCACTTAGGCTGATCTCCCTGTAGGGTCTGTTGTTGTGAGCACTGAACAGTAGTATCCAGATGCCCTGCAGGGACACCCGGCGTCCCGATGGATGCCAAAGCTCGATGTACTCGCCGTCCTCAGCTGCACCAGGTGTGTCTGTGTTCAGCTCATTGATCAGGAAGTCGCTGTTCCCCCAGGGTGGGAGGTGAGGGGGTGAATCTGTACCTCCTGGAATCACTAAAGCAAGACGAGGGGTATTAATCAGCTGCTGTTAAAGGAATAGTTTGACTTTACTTCAGTTTGTTTTTTTGTGTGGATTTAACAAACAAACTAAAGTGTTAAGTAAAGAGCTTTACAGACGCTGGCCTGTTGTCCATTCTCCGATTGAATGCCATCTGACGTCTCTGGATAGGGACAGTTAAACCTGACTGGATGTTTAAACCTGGGAACTAAACTTTTAGCTCTTCACTTGACTGGTTACCCGACTGTATCATATAAAAATTAGAAGAGCAGCATGGGCTTGTTTACTGCCATTTATATGGAGACCCTTTTGGGCGCTGTCCCCTGACAGAGGTGCTGAAACTCAACGTATAATCCCAGCTGGGTCTTATTCTTACATTTTGTCATTATAACATAGTGCTCACTGATGTAATTGTAAGTCCAAAGGAGCAATGAGAAATGAGCAGTCACATGACCAGCCAGATGATCTAAACCACTTCGTTCGGAGGTGAAACCTAAAGCGAGCTCACCCATAATGTTGGTAAAAATCTCATTGCTTGGGAAAACTGTGTCCCTGCACAACTGGCTTAAATGGGCCTTTGTGTTAATTCAGGCAGAGCACTGAAATGCTCACATCAGCTGATCGGTGTCACCACTATCACTGGCTCATTGATGCATCATCCTTTTTCGGCTACCAGCTGACCAATCACATTCATACAATTGCACTAAGGGGCCTTTATAAGGCTGTCAGTTCTCACCATTACTCTGCCGGTTCCCTCATGCCAGCGCCGCTTCCTGCTGCAGCTCCCTCCACCTCCTCCCGCCAATGTCCCACTTCTGTGACTGACGCGTTGGTGTTGTTGATTCTTTCGCACAGAAATCTGACTTTCTTGACGCGTCTCTGAGTGAAGTGCTGCTGCTACAGTCTTTTGTTTTCTCTTCCAAGTGTGTTTGACTCATTTGAAGGGTTGTCTTATCTGAGTGTAACCCAGTGACATACAGATCCTGAGACACAAACGTGCATTTAGTAGCTGCTTTGAAGCTTGATCTTACCTTTCTTTGCTCTTAATAGAGGTTCCTCACCAGCTCTTTAATTGGCATTAACTGTTCTGGTGGTGTTGCTTTGTTCCCCTGTTCGTCAGCCGGTTAATGGTAAAATCTATACTTTCCCTGAGGTCAGCGTGCTGTCAGCATTTAAGGTGTTCATCCATTCAGAGAAGCTGAATTACCAATCTCTCTCTGACTCCTAATGCTCTCACGGCCACACATTATCTCGCTCTCACACATTTTGAAGTCACGGCCCTGATTTAATGATTTAATGATCTTGTTCCCATGCATCATTAAGTCACATCCGTGTATTATATTCTGTCCTCACAGGGTCTCTTCACATCTCCACATCTCGCTGACAGCATCAATTTGTCAAGCGTGATATTTGAAATCACATCTCCGAGTTATACGAGGGTATGAGCCCCGCGGTGTGACTGCGATAACACTTTTACCACACGGCGAACTGGCTGTTGCGCCCAAAGTTGTGGATTTCCTCATTTAAAACCGCATGCGACGCAGCAAACAAACAAACAACCTCATGTTTCTCAGTGTCTCTGTCATCACACTAGTCATCAACAGCTAAAGGTGATAAGCACAAGCAGCTAAATACTGCACAGTGTGAGTATACATGTGCTTTATAGTTTACAAGCATAATGTAAGCTAACTATGGACATACAGAGAGCTGTGATGTCTGACCTGCCATTTATCCGTACAGCATTCAGTAACATGCAGTTTCCAGTGGTGTTTCATCTACGCGCCCTGCCTTAAAATGCATGAACAGATGCAGCTAAAACTGTTGACTGACACGTTATGAGTTGAGGGTTAATTCAGCGTGTATCTGATCCACCAACCAGACCATGTTTAGAGAGAAATCTGAATTTTTTTAAACTGTTTTCCTCTCTTTTCCCATACGATAAGGTCGTCTGATATTCATTGAAAGCGGTTAGTTTAATGGTTTACACTCTAATAATGTGTGTTTGTACTGATTACTGATGGTAGCTGGTCTGAACTATCAGCTAACTGCACTCACTTTCTAATGACAGTACACAGTAAATGGTTTCCCTTTGTGTGTGTGTGTTTTTTAACTTCTTTCCCAAACATGATGGTGTCATTAGCGACTCCTGATGAAACTTGAAAGCTCAGCATTCTCGTTGCCCTTTTTAAACTTCCCTTTTATAAGTAACATTAACATTCATAGATTCCTCTATATAGCATGGCCTCGCTAACTAATGCGATGCTTATTTCTTTGAATGAAGGGCACATTCAAAGAATAATGTAAATTACTGCTGTTTTTAGTGTTGAGGCAAACTGAAGAGTAGGTACAAACTTTAAGCAATAAGCAGCTTTAACAAACTGATTTTAATATTTGGCTGGATAATAAAATAGTGAGATTGAATACTTGCTCAGAAAATGTGAGGAGCTCAAGCATCCAATCAACAGGCGAGACTTACAACCACCTGTCAGTCACATGTGTGTTAGCTACCCCCTTCCTTACTAAACTGCAGAGAAAAAGCAGCAACATGTTTTTGCTGTTTAACATATTACCCAAGACCAAAAATGTGCACAAAAAGTGGACCGAAATGCCTTTTTCTTCTCTTCAGAGGTGACCGAATCTCATAAGCTCTATCAAAAACACACATCTTGATAATGCTGAGCATCTCATAGAAATTCAAGTCATGAAGCACATCCATTCAAACACTCACCAATGCTGTGAGGGCAGATCTTTGGCCAGGGGCACTGGTTGGGCTGTCCTGGAGTTTGCGGGGCCTCCCAGAAGACACCAGGATCTCTGGCCCAGGTGGCCACACCACAGCGGCTCAGATAGAAGCCCCCCTCTCTCAAACTGCCAAAATAATGAAATCATTAAGAAACAACCCTCATAAATCTACTTTTATTTTGAAGGGTTGTAATATTATAATGGGTTAGTAGCGGATGACACATTCATATTTAGCTGCCAGCTCTTAACCCACACCCGGTTTGTTTTACACAGCCAGTGCTGAAGTGCTTAAAGTGAACTCATGTCATCCTCCAAAGCTGAGGACACTGTTGACAAAAAAGGGCAACACAATCACATAAAAGTGTTTTGGAGATCTCAAAAGCGACAGCGAAGCGCAGATTAAGACGATCTGCAAAATATGCGGTCAGTCGGCGCCATCACCTGAAAAGGTACCATCCCAGACACCACGCCGTTATTTTAAGTTCCAATTTAAGTCACAAGGAAGTTTTTCCTCGCCACTGTCGCCAAGTGCTTGCTCAATTCGACTGCTGTCACACAAACATCTGCTGATGTGTCTTTGAGTCACAGCAAGTGAGTGAGTTAGAGCCGAGGAGTAACTACTCTTACACGGCGATGACACAAGGCGCACAGAATAAATTAGCAAAGAGGAACGGCGGTCACAAGCTGACCCTTTCTGCCACGGTTCACACAACGTGTTTCACAACACTCGAAACTGTGGTCTCGAAAATAACGACTGAACATCTGGCTGCCACATCGAAACAGCTTCGCCAAACTGCGGTGGATTCTCTCCGCCTCCTGTACGTGCTGCGGTGAATCTGCGGTGGCTCTACTCGTCTGAAATCAGTGGGAATCTCTCTTGTGTCTTTCATGGTGTCTTGCCTGTTGCTGAGTTGGTAGGGCTGTCTGCCTGGGATGAGAGTCTCTGTGAGGTTGGCGCTGGGCTTGTTTCTGGGTCCCGCAAACACAAACGCATCTAGTGGCTGTATCTGGCTCAGCGGACTGCCCACGGGGAAGTCTGAGGCTCTGCCACTGTAAATAGCCACTGCCCCCGACTCGTCTCCTGGGAAGAAACCATAACAGGAACAAAGACTTTACAGCAAAATGAAAGTGAATGAATGAAAATCCTGAAAGAGTCCAGCTGCCGTGCATAGTTTGGCTAAATCACAGCAGCACGCCCACCTTTCATGTAGCTCTTCTCTATGGTCGTGGAGATCAAACCATTCCTGGAGGTGGTTACGCCCACGTCCACGCTCACACTGACCCGGTCCGTTTTCCCGTCCAGCACAACCAGGACCAGAGGACCCGCGGCTGGAGCCTCTGTCAGCTCCACAAACCCGTCCACCTGGCCTCCCCCCAGCTTCAGCTCAGTGATGACAGGAATGGTTGCCGGGGCAGCGGGAGGGGTGCAGTTGTTCCTCTGACCCGGAGAGGGCGAGGACACCTGAAAGCCCCAGCGGTCTTCGGACAGCAGGCACCTCTCTATCGACTCGTCCCCCTCGAGGGCTGTTTCGTCCTCCACGAAGGCCGGCTCCCCTGGCGTCAGGGTTTCGGCGAGGAACTCTGCGCCCCCAGTACGGCGAGTCATGTACACCACGGCGTCCACCAGCCCGAGGGCCGACACGTTCATCTTCTCGCTGTAGCGAGCAGCAGACGTGTGGTAGAGGACGATGGCGTCTGGGCCGTTCTGGACCGTGTTGGGAGGCAGGAGGATGGCCGGTTTGGGCAGCATGTCCACCGAGCCCACCAGGAAGAACCCTCTGTCGTCCGTGCTGTGGCCTTTCAGGTCCAGCACCTTGTAGGCTACGTTTCCATTCCCATTGTAGAACACAAGGGTGTAGCCATCCAGGGAAGCCCGCTGACCGCTGGTGTGATACAGCTCCACAAACTCAGTGGTGTCCAGTCTGGGGTTGTCGGCGTTGATCTCGCTGATGATGAGGCAGGGGTCACCGCTGACCACCACCAGCAGGCTGAGCCAGGCCACACTGACCAACATGATCCACAGCTTCCAACTGGACTCTGCAAAGAAAAAAGACCACCAGCGGCAATCCTCAGTGAAGTAACACGACTGATTGAGAGTTAATACTGAGGTTTACTTTATTTGTAGGACAACACCAACATCAGCAAAGGTCTACTGCATCAGAAGCTGCTCACAGTGCTGTGATCAAAGCTTATGTTTACTACTTCCAGACCAGACTCCCTGGAGGAGAAACCCCATAATATCATGAATGAGTCTTCTATGAGCCTATTTTTTTTTTTTTTCATGGTGACACTGGCAATGAACGTCTTCTGCATGAGTCATGTCATGTTGCGAAACACACTGGCAAGCAGATGGAAAGTTTGCGTGAAGCTGTGAGATGAACAGACGATTAAACGGACACGTCGTGTTAAATAAAGTACTGCTGGGGCATTTCTAAAGATCTAAATGAAAAACACGATGCAGCTGACCCATCCCAGTTCATCCCAAGTCGTCCCATTTTTGACGTTAGCTCTGAAAATGAGTCTTTAAGACGCTGCGTTAGTTTTGCAAGACAGTCTTTTAAAGGCACGTTAGGACTTTACGAAAAGACAAAGAGTCTGTGGAGTTCAATTCTGCCCTGGAATCACCTCCCATCTCACGACAGCTATTCCGGTCACGGTTAAGCTGCTATGCATGCATCTTTCCGTCGAGGAGAAAAAAAAAAAAAAAAGCTGTCAGTGTGCTTTCTGTCGGAGCCTCGCGCTCCCAAAGGCTTCGGGACTCACCGCGTTTCCTCGCTGCTCGTCGGCGTCGCTGAAACCTCTCGGCAGGGTCTTACAGTCGGAAATGATTTCGCTAAAGTTTGTTTTCTGCCCTCCGCCGCTCCCTTCATTCACAAAGCAGCACTTTCTTTCTCCCCCCGGACTGTGGGCGGTCAGACTGGCTGAGGGGGATGATGCCTGCCAGGGAAGCGCTCTCTCTCTCTCTCTCTCTCTCTCTCTCTCTCTCTCTCTCTCTTTTTTTTTTTTTTTTTTTCACGGCTCAGTCCACCATTCAGACATCCACAGCTGAGGATAAAACCAGTAACACCAGCAACAGAAAGGTGATTAAAGTGTGCCCCCCCACTGCACTAAATGTGCCTATTTATACTGTAAAACTGCTAATTTCTGCTACTCACAGCTACATAATCCCATGGCCCTGAGTTCATCCCAAAAAGCCCTCTGAAGACCTGAAGGGGGCCCCTGACCCCGCTTTGTGGATGAGGGGAGAGCGGGTTCAGCCCAAGTCCCGCCCACAGCAGGTTAGCTTTGACCACACTTTAGTTCGATTTTTTAAAGTTCAAAGTTTTCTTTCTTTCTTTCCCTTATCTTTCACTTATATTCTATTATATATATAAAAAAGTAACCCACAAAACAAGTATATATGAATATGCCTTATATGCTTCCAGCGGTTTAACATAGCACAATACAGCAGCAGTGGAAGTTGCACACTCACATTTTACTCAAGTAAAAGTAGAAATACCACAGTGTATAACTATGATTTTGCAAATTTCACTACACAAAAGTACAAAAGTGAGCGTCAAAATATACATAACAACACATAAGGTGAAAGCACTCATGCTATACAGAATGGCCAATTAAAAAACAATAAAAATAATGTTTTTTTTTTTATAATTATTATCAATGCATCAATATGTGCATTATTGTAGTGTTGCAGCTGGTAAAAGTGTGGTTTATTTCTATTGTATATAAACTGCTGAGTAGTCTTTAACCATCATAACACATCAGAATTGGTTGGTTATGTTTTGTAGCATTGATCTGAATCTGTAAAGTAAAAGTATCTGAAGTTAAAGACAGCTGTAACTGAGTACAAAGCACATCTTATCTAACTAATCTAATCTAAATTCTTTTTCCGTTCTAGCAAATAGAGAAAAGGTGTCTGAATGTCGCTACAACTCGGGTTTCATTTTTGTAGCCCGGGCCTTTCGGTCTGTCTGTTCTAGTAACATTGTACTCACCAAGAAAAGTGGTAGGATATCACAAAGCAAAGCAGAGACTTAGCAGTTATCTATTGACTTAGAGTTTGGAGACTTTTCCAGGGCTACTAACACATTTCCTGGAAGATATCTTATATCTTAAGCTATATCTTAGGTCGATTTATACCTCTCTTGAGAATTAGAGGAATGTACCAAATGTTTCCGCATGTTCCCACACTTGAACAAACACCACGACAAAGCTGCTGTGAAACTCTCTCAGCCTCGCTCCTCCCGCAGACGCCTGCTCGGATTCGTCTCACGTGTTGCCGTTGAGCTTCCAGTGCCTTCATCTCAAACAGAATGAGAAAAGCTGACCACGGTGAACCCGGTGTCAGGGACATTGTAGCACTGTATTGCAGAGTCAGTAGATACACAGTATCGTTTCTGCTCTCATGGAACCACATGAATCGTCTCTGGCCAGGGACTCTACAATATGATGAAAGAGCAGAAAGTTAGATTCCCACTTTTTATACAAAGCAACTTCTTTCTTTAACATTCAGTCATCTCTGTATTTATTTTGGTTCTGTTGAATTGCCAGTAATTAACATACAAATTACTTTAAACTAAGGTAATCTATTAAACTTTACATTCTGTGCATCTTGTTCCTTTTTGTAAAATTCATTATTCTTGGATTTGAGCTCACATTATAAAGTCTGTGCTGATGCATTAAAAGTGAATGAGGTGAGGTTTTCACTCATTTCTCGTGCTTATTGAAGTATATTTTCCACGGGTGATTGTTCATTCAGATAACTGAATTAAGATCAGTATTCAAACGCTGTGAGAGATAAAGTTTCTTGGTCACTATAAAGAGGGGACGTGAGCTGCTTTGTGAAAGGAACTGAAAATGTTTCACTCGGACCTTCATGTGCATGAAAAAGCTTTCTAGTCCATGTCAGGGGTTATTAATAGCACAGACTACTAATATCAAAGACAAGAGGGCATGTGTTTCCTGTGACATCTTTATATAGACTGTTTGAAAGGATTTTGAGGTTTTTCTGATCGCTGTGAAAGCCGGGATTGGTCGAGCAGTGAGATATTTCTGTGACCTTTTGAGCAGATGGTACCCTGATGTCTGCAGTGTTTTATCACCGCCTGCCTGAGGAAGTTAATCTGACTACAGTAGGATTGTTTTACATTTACAGACCTCTTTAATGAATCAAGCTTTAGCATTTTCAAGTTTGTAATCATGTTTCTACATAGCTTTTTACATGCTTTTTCTTTTGGTTTTCATTACTTCTTATGTCAAACATACTATTGTTGCATTTGAGTGTGTGGTTGTGTGTAAAGGAGCTTTTAAATTTGCAGGTTTCAGCCTTGCAGTTCAAGTCTGCAGTCATTAACGCTTCTCATCTTATATACCATCATGGTATGGATGGTATGGATGTCTCAGAAGGCAAGTGGGGACGGCGGAAATTGAGGTGCATCACAGATAAGATGTGTCAGATTTTGTGTTCTTCATGACATGCAGATTTCATCTTGAGCCCATTTTGAAAACTGGCGCATGTGTTATTTTGCTTCATCATTATCAGCCTAACTGCTGTTTTTTCAATGCAAAGCAATACAGCCTGTATTGACTTGACTTTGACTGCAGCGCCTCTTAACACCACAAGATGGCCCTATAAGCACGAGGGTATCTTTTATCTGTGGCTTGTGGTCAACATTAAATTGTCAGCTGGGGAAAATAACACAAAAATCTCCATTAGGTGAAATTCCCTGAGGTGAAAGTGTTGATAAGCGTTTCTGCCTGTACAGGAAGCTCTTTCTCTCGTATTCTGGTGAATGTGTGGCGCTCGCCGGTGTTTGTGTGGTGCTGTTTGGTACACTCTGTCACAGAAAAAAGGTCAGCTGAAATGTTAATGATGCACACATTTTGTGTACAGTGAGTGCACGAGGCCGGCTGTGCAGTGCGAGCAGGTATCTGTACATCTCAATTGAATTCCTGTCAAAACGCTCCTCGCTCTTCAAGAGTCAACAACCCATTGACAAGGTACATCTAATTCATTTGGCTGGTTTGTTTTGATGACTCACCACTTAGATGTTGTTGCATCTGATTCATCGCTCGTCCCAGCATGTGGTGGAAAATACTCTTCCCGGCAGATAGTGTGGAAAGGCGGTAAACTCAGGGCAACATAGGAGAACAACTTCATTAATTTTAAAGTTTAATACAGGCTCATCCATCCACAGGAATCATTAGTGAGTCAAGTGGAGTTTCATTTAATATTTATATGTAACTGAGGAGAAGGTGAATTTAATCTCATTTGGCAGACTATTAATCATCAGTGACATCGCTTTATTATACCAATTCAGTCTAATACATTAAGTGAACTGATAGCACTTCATGCAGATAGGGGTTAATGACGGTTCAGTTTCTGGTGCCTTAACAGACCCTTGCCCTGTTTTCTTTGGTTTAGCCTATCCTACAACGCCACTCAAAGGAAGACAAAACTGCATGCCAGCGGTGCAAAAAACAGCAGGATGCGCATTTCACATCAGACGAAATGTGCTGTCATGTCACCTGTTTGATTGCAGTGCAGAGTGTGACAGCGACTGGATGTGATGTGATTCATTTTGTCGGAAGTGAAGACAGCCAGCATCGCCTCTGACTCAATCATCAGATGAATTTCAGGAGCAGCAGTGGCAGGCTTGGGAGGATATTTTCACCCACTGGGAATATGGGACCAACTTCTAGACAGATCAAATAGTGGAGCGGGTGCGGTCAAATAAAACCGCATCCTACCCCAGACTCCACATGAAAGACCACCTGCAGCCCAAAATCTGGGCATATCACACTGCACTATTGCAATATTAGAATATTTCCACCCACACTGGGGCGTGAAGTTCTGCTTGGATGCAGAATGATTAACCTCAGGAAAATATGGACTTTTTCATTCAATACAAATGCAGAACACAAACCGCTGCGGCCACACTTGAGAGCTTGTCGCTTCATTTTTGGTCTCTTTTATTTGAACAATAGCACATTTCCTTCAGCGGTTCGTCTCAGGTTGTTTTTCTAAAACCTTTGTCATTTTAGATGTCGAGCTGGTTCGTCAATAGGTAACATTTAAAAAGGGCAGTGTTTCTAACTGACAGCAAAAAGCTCAGGGCCTGCTATAGATGTACACAGTTCAGCTCGCCGATGGCATCCATTCTCCTGAAGGCCTCAGGAATTAAAATATAAGGTTAGCATTTACGCTACTTCCTTGTATTGTCAACAAATCCCATAAGAAGAACAAGACAATGATATTTCTGTGACACTCACTCAAAGCCCATTTATCCGTCCTAAAGACATGTCTTTAGTACTAAAACAAATACTGCTTCAGGAAGCATCCGGGCACTGTAGTTTCTAGCAAACGCAGCTCAAACTGGGGACTATTTTCAGCAGCGGATTAACACACATTTCGTGCACTAGTGAGAACCTACAGCAACAGAAGCAGCAGACCTGTGGGACTGCCTCAAAGAGAACTACAGTGCCCATTTCAATGTGATTGAGGAAGTTGTCACCCAGTCCAACAGTGCGGCAAATTCATGTGTTTTGAATTGACAACACTGGAAGTCTATGGGACAAAGAAATAACCAATATCAGGGTTTAGCTACACAGAAAATACTTGTTAGTAGGATCAATGAATTGTTGGTTTTGTTCTGTTCATGGGGTTTGTTAATAAGTACAAACATAGAATATTTTGCTGTTTTCCTGCTTCCTTGGATGACCTGGGCCTCGGCAACCCGGCCTGACATTACAGACGTCATCAATGGCCTTTTGTGTGATCTTTTGTTCGTCCTGTGTATAAATAAGCTGTGCCCTATCTGCAGCTATCTCACACCAAAAAACCGCTTTGCATGCTGCTGACCCTAAAAGCTTCCCTGGTGTGCCTCAAGCTAATTTTTCACCTCATTAGTCTGGACAGACATAAAAACTGGGACGCTGTGAAGACAAAGCTGGTTTCTGTATACACACTTGCGGGAAGGCACGGGACAATGCGGTGGAGGGAGAGGCCATGTTAACAGGAGAGTTGGTACACTACAGTTCTCAAAGGTGCACTGACTGTGCATTGTGTGACGAGAAAGGGCGGCAATGCATCACAGGGAGCCACGTGCGACTGTGTAGAAATATTTGCTCCGATGTGTGTCGATACCTGATTGGGCGCACGTGCATGGGCTAACCAGGAGGTGAGGGCAGGGTTTGACTTTGATGAATAATGTGGGAAGGTCTGTTTTCTCCAACCCCCCACCTCCCCTCTCCCCTTTCCTTCCTCTCTGTCTTGCAGGCACAGAGGAAGCTTTCTACCGCTTCTCTCTCTTTTCTTTTTTTTTCAAGAAAGCGCCCAAAGAACCTCATCAGCATGCAACATGCATAACCAGCTCACTGCATCCAATCACGTGCACTTACCATACAGAGTGCATGATTGTGAGTGTGTGTGTGTGTGTGTGTGGATAATGTGTGTGTGTGATGAAGGGAGACAGGCACAGACAGGCAGGGAGAATCCCTTTGTGTTCCCTGTGAATCCCCAAGGTCATGTACAGGCGCTCGCGAGCAGATCCGTGACAGGCGCCAAGTGTGAGGTGAGGTGGAGATGATATTCCAGGTCATGGTGTGGAATTAGGATTTTCTACAGCACATTTAGGTTAATGGCAGCAAAGGCAACGCCAGTGTGCTTCTGGCGGGCCAGATGTGTGTTGGATTATTGATCTAAAGTGATGCTTCATCTCCCTTCTCATCAGCAGCATGTTTTGACGCCGTCAACTTTCTCCGCTCAGCATCCCCACATAATCTGCGGGATAATACGAAAGGGTTAACTGCTGAGAGGGGATGAGAGGTGTGAGAGCAGGAGCTCGGCCACAAGTCGATTTCTCCGCGAGATTGCAGTCATGTTTGATACCCAGTTGCCATGGCAACCGGCGACCGCGGTGTACCTGACCTACATATGTGCTGTATGTACACAAACACGTGCTAACCATCTGTCACTGCTGTTTGGTACAGCGGCTTGTGAGGACTCTGAGTGGTTGTTGAATGAGTCTATGGGAGATGACAGGAACAAACAGAGGAGCCGGGAGCCGCTTTCACCATCTCTGAGAAGCTGTCAATGAGTTGTGTCAACAGTGGCTGGAAGTCACATTGAGACGAGCTGCCTTTGTGCGTCCACAATAGGCGCTGTAAACTTATCAGGGTATTATTATAAGTATGTTGACATATAGTTTGTGGAAAGCCGGCAGTGCGTGTAGATTTTTAAACGCCACAAGTAGTTACTAGAAAAATAAACATTGTTAAAAAAGAGGCCTTTGAAGAGTTCAGTGGTTTGGTGCCTGTCTGTAAATTGCTTTTGTGACACCGCAGTAAATTGCACTGTGGAGTCTGCTGATAGATTATCAATAACTGATGGATGAGAGGATGATCGTTAAACTGAAGCCTGAGAAAAGCTCAAGTGTCAGGATTTATGACCAAACAGCAACATGTGATATAGCTGACATGATTGAGAATCATTGAGGATCCATATGTTGTTGTGACACTTAACGTGTGACTTGAAAAGGCTCGGCCGTGGTGTGGCACAGTGGTTCAATAACAGAGGACAAGATGGATGGAATCATTTTTGCTCGTCTTGCTTGTGGCACACAAAATCGCTCTCCGGCTTTGTGAAAGTAGTGAATGTGTTGTGTGCTGATTGGATCTGCCAGACCGCTGCGGAGAGTCTGGTCAGAACCTTTATAGAGAGCGGTTCCAGTAAACAGGCCTTGGTGCAATGAGAGGCTCTTTATTTACTCACTAAGGGCAGATGACCCACATGCAGTGATGGGACTTTTACCAGAATATTGGTCATATACAGGTACTAAATAACATGCACTGCAACTTTTATCACTGGTCAGTCTCCTCAATGCAGCTTCCTTTGAACTGTATTATCTTTCTGCACAGGTTTAACTTACATGCTGCCTCCATAAACATTAATATCAAACAACAATCTATGAACTGTGTGATACTATTATATGTTGAACAATATTATATGTGTTTCTACCATCCTCAGTCCAAACGGGAACATCTTAGGCTACATTATCTTAGCACTCGGGCTAATTGCACTTCTACTTGATAAATGTGATGACAAAACAGAAGACAACTTGCTGAAGCTGAAACTAATGAACACTAACCCGCAGTAGAAACCCTTAAATTAAAAGTTCTCTGTGAGCTTGCCGCTCGCCAAGTTGTTGGTGAGCTGGTCTTATTCATGTCCAGCAAAATTCGGGAAGCAGCGCCTTCTGCTGACTTGCGACTGGCCACTCACTCTCTAGTCTTAAAGCAACAAAAGTCCTTTTTAACAGTCTTTTTCTCTGCTCTCAGATTATTCTTCAAACCAGCAATAACTGATTTGGGCCACTTGGGGCCTGTAGATACAACTTGTGAATCATTTGGAGTTATGTGTCTTATCACCTGATGAATGGAAGTTCAATATTTACTTGCCTTCTAGCTGTGTTTTTGGTCTCTACCAACTCCTGAGGGAAATATCTTGTTATTAATCACCAGCTAGTTGCTAATTTCTGCCTCAGCTGTGGGCTTTAAGAGCTTCACCACTGAAAAAAGCTGCCTGGTGAACAATGCTATGAAAACACTGAGAGTGAACCAAAGCAGTACAGCTGTGGGCCAGAAAACCAAACCAACGAGCATGAAGACGCTTTAATTTTTCTATTGAGCTGCAGAGTCAGGCTGTAATTCTCTGTGGATTCATCACACCAATCGACCCCTTTCACACACACGTGTTCATGCATTGTTAATATATACATATTGATTATAGCCAGTTAAAATGAAACTTTCCTTGGCTGAGCTGCTCACTGTTCTGCATGTGCAACTTGTGAGTGGGGGGGTGAGTAGGAGTGACTTCATGCTCAGGGCTGAAACTTTAAAAACGGTGAAAACAACAGGTATGGCTTCTCTGTATTTCATGTAGCTGTAAGTCTGAAAGAACTCGAGGACCTTCTGCCCTCTTGCTTGGCCCTTTCCTCCTTTTCTCTGCATTTTCTTTTCTTTTTGAAATGTTCCCTCTATCTCCCGGGTGTGCTGCGATCCAAAATAGCTGTTCCCTCTCCTCTTCCTCTTGCTCTTTTCTACTCCTCTCCTCTCCCCTCCATGTTTCATCGATTCTGCCTAGACAGGGCAGGGGACAGTGCTCCCCTGTGGGGCATTCTGGGTAATAAATCTCATTCCTGTCTGCATGTGGAGGCTCATGGGAAGGTTCTGGCCCACTTTTCACCCAGACAAATATATCCACAGAATGGAGGAAAGTGGGCCAAAAAAAAGTAGCAGAGGTGCACCTGAATAAGTGTGTTTGCTGAAAGCCTGCAAGTTCTTTTATCCAAATTCTAGCAGAGCCACCAAGTGAACATTCCCATCCCAATTGCTTCTTATCATAAGTCTGAGGACTTGTTTGCTAAATCACCAAGAAAACGCTCCTTTATTGCTGCACAGGAATGTCAGCTCATGTAAATTAGATATTGTAGAGCACTGGTCTCCAACCTGTTTTCCAGACGTCCCTCTATTGCATGAACTCACCCCTTCAGCATATTTAAAATGTGTTAATTTAATTCAAACTGGATGGAATTTAACACTTTTATATGTAACAATACAAAAGCATATTGTGTAGTCAAGTTGCAGTCATTGTCCAGGTGGCAGAAGCTGGAACCATTTTCTATTACTTTGACTTATTTTTGTTCATCCATTACATTTCTCACTCTATCTTTATCCATTACCTGTATCTATTTCAGCCATTTATTCATTTCTTTTCGCTAACTCTTCAGACGTCTCCATTTGCTTGCTTGCTAATTCTTTTTCATGCAATTAAATCTTCAAAGTCACCCCCTGGCAGTGGCAGAAGAAGTAGCCCCTGGGGTACAAGTACCCCTGGATGAGAAGGGGGCTATGTAAAACAACAATGAATTAAAAGCATTTATTCTTAAACCACTTATTTTAAAAACTGCGAAGTAAGTTTGATAATGATTATAATTATACTGTTTGTTTTCATTTAATCTCATTTTGAATCAGAGAGTGTAATTGAATGTTGGCAATTGTAAATTAAATCCCCCGAGAAAGTTGCAGCACAGTGTAGGGTTTCTTTACATACGCTCGTATATTAACTGTCAATGGCAGCATTGTTGTTTTTTATACTTTTCTGCAACAGTTATGCTGTGTCTTCTGGATTATTCATAATAGCAGATATATAACTTCATGAATAATGAATGGGTTTGATAATGCCAGGCGTTATAAAAGAAAGCCTGGTCATTACAGTGTGAGGCTAACGGCCATATCAAGACGAGAATATGCAATGTGTGACTCACTTCCTTGAAAATATACTTTATTAGTCTGTCTTGCACAATAACATTCTGAGTTTTTTTTTTTACCTCTTTACCCTCTCATTCCTATTCATCATTAAAAACAGGGAAAGTGCAAGCCCAGCGTGTGTCTCCTGGGACAAAATGCATGAAAACACAGGACTGAGATCCACATCTATTAGCAGCTGTTATGCTGAGAATCAGGCCAGGAGAATAAAACCATGTGATGATTGTGTCTTGTCACAGATTTGTGAGAAAACAGGACTGCCTGTGTAGCATTTGCGTGTAAAGCTAACTACCGTCTGCTTCTGTGCAAACTGCGTTGCACTGATTGGAGAGTCAAAGTGGAGATGAACGTGCACTTTTGGAGTGAGACTTGTCACACTTGGTTATGTGAAAGTGGAGGACAGACTGTCCAAAGCTGGAGAAACATGCATCCTTTTTTCCACAGCTGGTTTATGGAAGTAAAAGTAGCAGTACCAAAGTGTAGAAACACTCTATTTTAAGTAAACATCCCGCAGTAGTAAAAGTACATGCATCAAAATATACTTGAACTACTAAATGTTAAAGTCCTTGCCCTTTCATGTATATTATAGTACAGGATTATAATAAAAGATGAGTCTGTTAATGTTTTCATCACTTTCATGTTGTAGCTTGCAAAGATGAACTGCTTTATATACTGCTGGATAGTTTAAACTATAGTAATAGTAATTCATTACTCGATTTCTATGTTGTATTACTAATCTCAATCTGTGATTGAGTAAATAAAGCTGTCAAATAGATGAAGTGTAGTAGAAAGTAAAATATTTCAACAATGCACTACTAATACTCAAGTACAGGTATCTCAAAATTGTACTTGTTGAGTATGTGTCCAGGCGGCACGGTGGGGCAGCAGGTAGTGCGCGTGCCTCACAGCAAGAAGGTCGCCAGGTTCGATCCCCGGGTCGGGCCTTTCTGTGTGAAGTTTGCATGTTCCTCCCACAGACCAAAGACATGCTCATTAGGTTAACTGGTGAGTCTAAATTGTCCTTAGGTGTGAGTGTGAGCGTGAATGGTTGTCTGTCTTGTGTGTTGCACTGGCGACCAGTCCAGGGTGTACCCCGCCTCTCGCCCATTGACAGCTGGGATAGGCTCCAGCCCCCTGCAACCCCAAAAGGGATAGTCGGTATAGAAGATGGATGGATGGCTGAAGTATGTGTCCTTAGTTACATTTGACCAGGAGTAAAGCACAGCAGCTGTAAGAAAAAACAAGTCTGCCTTATGTTTAGAGTAACTGAAGGCTAAGACAAGACAAGATGCCCAAAATGAGATGTAAGTGGATGATAACAGAACTATTTCCCTTCATTTGTGTCATTTATCCAGTGAGTTCAGTCCAGATATCAAATAACTGACACTGTTTGGACAAGACAAAGACAACAGAATCACGAAAATCTGATTTCTGAAACAAGAAAGGCACATTTTCCCCCCGACAGCATGAGCAGCCATAAATGAGCATGGCTGTGGCCTTTGGCTGTAATTGCACACCATCACCTCTGCTATCTCTTCCTCCTGGAGCTGCTTTCATATCTTGTGCAGTTCAGCCACACGCGGCTCTGGGAATCTTCCTGCCTGAATGCGTCACAATAATTAAAAATGGAATTTATGGTCTGGAGAGCAACCGTTTCTGAGGGTTCATTAATTTTTAATGGTTTTCCAGAATGGGATTGGGGGAAATTATGTAAGATAATACATCACACTTTGTAAGTCACACAGCACAAACAATATTGAGTGCCACTTTGTTACTGAGCCTGCTTTGAGTTGTCGCTCCAAATCCACTCATATGGACTGATAACAGGTACATTTTCTTCGGATGTGGTCTAATATCTGTGAACTAACAGACACACCTTATAACAGAAGTGCACTGAGGTATCTGCCATGTCACTTTTAAGAGACACACCGGGTTCAAACTCTCACATGTTTTCATTTTATACACAGTTCATTTCCTCACAGCTGCCAACAGGAGACTTTCTGCTGGCATGAAGTCTACAGACGCAGCGCCGTGCGTGGTGATACACTCTGTGTCAGAAGCTCACACAATTAGCCTGGAAAGCCTTCTCTCTCATCAAAGTGCCCTTTTTTCACTCTTTCAACTCTCTATTTGCAACATGAGCGAGCTATTTTTGACTGCCTCGCTGGTGATGAATACCTCAGAACTGAAAAAAAACCCCAAAACAAATGAAGACAACCTTCTTTGCCTTTTGTGCTTTTACCCTGAGCTGAAGGCGAGCTGCTTGACTTGGCACCGGGATTAATCACATCGACGGGTCTTCTTTCATTTAGCATCTTCTCCTCCATGCTTAGTCACATTGTTTTTCCCACAGTTGTCACTGTTTTCATCCAGAGATGGTTTGACAGTTGAGTAGATATGCCAGCTCACTTGAAAGTACGGTGTGATCAATAGATATCAATGGCTGCCAGTGCTTCTTTGCATGCATGGAGATTTTTTTTTTTTTTTTTTTCTAGATAAATACACAAACATACTCAGACATTTAAACACACTGTATGCACATATAAGCTGCCACAGAGGGAGTATTTTTTTTAAATTCCCTTTTTCGTGCGTCACTATTTGTTGTGGATAAATCCTGCTGGATTCGTCTCGCCTTCTGCCATCGTTACCACATTAAGAGGAAGCTTTTGTTTCACAGCAACAGCACATGCAATCCCGTCGTGCGCTTCTCCCTTTTAAAACACTTGTGAGGGCATGAATGAAAATAAGGCAGTGCTGAGGAGAATACTCTGTGTCATAATGTAATTATTTATTGATTTACTGTTGGAAAAGACTGTATTGATATGCTGTGAAAGGCTGCATACGATAAAAGTATGACATAACACGTATGGACTCAAAGACGCAATTCTATTTCAGCCTTTAAATCACCCATCAGCACCAAAGTATTTCTTTTTCCTTGGAAAGCTGAAGGTTAGACTGCAGTTCCTTGAGTGCGACTCTCGCCCCAGGCTTCAGGCTGTCAGCAGAAATGAATCGATTGTTAAGTCTGACTCTACCGCTCTGATGACAGGAGTCCTGATTGGTCACCACCTGGGGAATATTATTCACAGCTGCTGCTGGGATTGGCTGCCGCCAGCTGTGCTGAAAATGATCAGACTTAAGAATGTTAAATGTGCTTTTCTGTGCACGGAGGCCGGGTGTGTTCCCAGCCTGCAAGGTCACAGACACACGAGCCTCACCGTTTACACGTCTACGTGTTCAATCGCTGCTGCCTAATGAGTTGTACAAATTTAATCATGTAGAAGGTTGTTGGGTTCGCCACCAGGTCCTCATTAGAGTGTGAGACAGACTGGGTCTCATTTCTTCGCTGTCCACCAGCCTCATCAATGAAGACACAAAAGTATACCCCCAATTTTAAAAGGTGGTTATCACGTGTGTTCTCCAGTGGTATGTGTGTCGGCGTTAATCTCATGGGCACGCACAAGCTTTGGATAATTGTGTATTAGTCATGCTGATCTTTTAACTATGTTTGTTGTTCACTTTATTCTGTGCAGGCCTTTCAGTGCTGCGACAGCCATTTTTTGTGCTGTTGTTTCTACGCAGGCGTTTATCTCGAGACGTAGAAATGAACTCGCGTCATGACTTCATTTGTTTAAATCACTGCCTGCAGTAAAAGTTAACTCTGCTCATATAAGTCGTTTTTTTTTCCCCAACCTATATTTCTCAAAATATATTCAGCAAAGTGCTCGACATTAGTTTGCTGAATTGCTTTCATGCTGTTCATGTTTTGTTAAACAAACCCGTCCTCTCCGAGTCTATTCTGACACGTCACGCTGCACGGCGGCGCTGTTTATTTATTCAAGGCTTTGCTAAAAAGGCGACGTTCCTCGGGGAACACAGGCTGCTTGCTGTGTATATGACTGCTTGTTTGCATAAGTGCTTATGTGCATGACTGTGGGTGTCCTGAGAAAGGACATGTGTATTACTCTTTGAAGAATGTGGACTTTTCATGCCAGTGACAGCACTGGTGTGGATGTTTCTTACCTTGACTTCATCAAAGTCAGCATTCTGCAGCATTGTCTCGTCATTTTGCCATTCTAGTTTTCGGCCCTAATTTGTTCCCCTCAGGGCAAAATTCTTGGACACTCCTATTAATCCATCCATCCACGCATCCATCCATCCATTTCTTATCCAGTACTGGGTTGCCGTGGCAACTGGGTGATCAGAGCCACCCAGGCATCCTTTTCCCCAGCATCATTGTTCAGCTCCTCCTGGGGGATCCCAAATGCTCCCAGGCCGCCTGGAGCATGTAGTCCCCCATCGTGTCCAAGGTGTCCTCCCTTCTGTTTGCACCACTGCTCCCAAAGGACAGTCTGGTCCAGCCTTACCACATGCACTGACCACCTTATGTCTGTAGAGGACTGTGAAAAAAGACTAGATTAGGAGCTTTGCTTTGTGGTTCAGTTCTCTCTTCACCGCCATGGGCTCAAAAAACGGCATCATCATCGGCAAAGACAAGAGATTTTAACCCGATATCACAGACCGTCTGACCTGAGGTGCGCCTTGAAATCCTTCCTGCTGATCACAAACATTAGAGAGATAAGCCTCGTCTCAGACTCCACTGCTGTAAACAATGAGGAGTCTAGTTTTCTGCTCTGCTGCATCTTGCCGTGACCTGGAACCTGTACAGGCTTGGCAATGTCCTGCATTATCCTGGTTGCAGAGGCCTGCAGAGGAGCAAATGTGCACAACTTGCAAATGCAATACATTATGTGAAATTAAGAAAGCTGATTGGCTCATCCAGTTTGTAACGCAAAAGAAAAAAAAACACTAATGACGGGACATGACAAAATATCATTCTCAAAATCCATACGAGTACAGAAGAAACAGTCGCACAAGCCCGTGTGAACAGCCTGTGCAAGTTCACCTCTGCCCAGCCCAGAGAAGCGTATCCCAGCCAAGCCCTATTTGCTTCCTCTCGAAGAGCTTAGTGAATCGGCTGTGCACCAGTCTTAACCGGACAAGCAGTTGCCAAACCAACCAGTTGGTCCTCATCCTTGAAATCTTTTTCTAAAACTAAGAATTACACTTCTGATAAAGTATAAATCTCCATTTTTGGCACTTGTTCTGTCACTACCTGACCTCAACATCCTGCCCAAACAGTACTGCACATGTGCGCAGGTCAGGTCGTCTGACCGATGGGTCTAACCCTAAACTCTAACCAATTACATGCTAGGACCACACTTTTACACGCATCGAAAAAAATTTGGCTTCCGGTATGGATTGGACGGTTACATGCTGAGCGAGTGCAGTGACTTGTTTGCCTCATTCAGTTACGCCAAGTAATGGCCTCATCACTGCCCCCCTGAGGCTGGAGAGTAGAAACCCTTAACCTGAGTTTCTGACTTGGAATTGCGGCTGGAATGACCTTTCCATTGCACTTTTCTGCACCGAAGGAATTTTTTCCCAAGTTACAAAGTCCAAAGTACAATGAATTGCAGCATAAACATCTGTGCAATTGTGACAAAACTACTCCCTCCTACAACGGTTGCTACAGACATGATCAGCTGTTCCCCCTGAACCATTTACATTCTCACGATCGTCAGTTTCCTCTTCACATGTGGTCTGTCTGCTGTCCCGGCGGCCTCAGTGAGCTGAGGAAAATGGGTCAGACAGGCACAGTGAAGAGGGACAGAGACCCAGGGACACACAGCTGGCCTCAGCTTGCTGCTCCAACATGCAGATACAGACACATACACACTCCGGCGCTGAGGGAGGAGGCTGCTTAGTGCATCAGGGAAATCAATCATCCAGAAGAATAACACTGAGCTGCAGATGAAGATCTGATGATCCTGAGGGAGGAGCGGTGTGTCTGGGACTGTGTGTGTGTGTGTGTTGGGAGGGAGATGTCCTGTTAAGTACATACACAGCTCTATTTTAGAGAGTGGTGTCTGTTATTGCATGCTCATCTGCTGGATTATCTCTTAATCATCATCATCTTTTGTCACTTAAACTGACAAAATCAATTAAAATCATCTGTTCGATTTTTCAACATGCCCGCAGGCTGCATGTTCATATGGAACATGTGCAGTCAATATTGACCACATTTGATATGACACATATCACAATCACGTCAATCTCCACAGACGTACGTGTTTCCATCACATATGTCCTGGCTGTATTTATAGTAGCTCGTCAGAATCGGCGCCAAGATCAAGCCTGCCAAGGACAGATGGCACTTCCCCTGTAAGCCACAGCTTTTTAATAAAGAGCGTAGCATAAAGAGTACAGACTGAGGGAGAAATGAACAAGGCTGGAAATTATTCCAAGATAAAGAGGAGATATTCAATTTATGCAGCCAAACAACGAAACACTGCAAAGCAGACGAGGAGAAATGTGTCCGTAGATGTTTGAATCACAAATCTTAGCTCAGTGGATCACGCTGAACTGACAAATTCACCTCACTGAGTCCTTTTTTAACCGCGGTTAACTGAATTTCCGATTCCCTGTTTGGATTTCCTGGCAAGTGTGCAGGGCAGAGTATTTTTGGTCTTCTTTTCATAACTGCCAGTTTAGATGTGATCCATCTTTAGCGTTCCAGACTGGGGCATCTCTGACGCTGATGATGATGTAAGACCTTCAGTGGGATACGACTGCCAGGGACGCAGCAGTTTGACATCTCTGCAGAGACCTGGATGCAACCCCAACGCTGCGTTTAAGTTGATGCTAAACGTTTATGTCAGGCTTTCACAAAAATACTTTTAGAGCCCCTAAAATGATTAAAGTGATTTTGTTATTAGCCATTTCTCCAGGCCAGAGCTTCCCTGCTTTCTCCATCACTTCCATTCCTGAAAGCTCATTGTCTTTTGGAGATAAGCGAGAGGCGATTAATGAGGGATAAGTCCCAGAGCAATAATAACAGAGCAGCCCTCAGTGTCAGCGTTGAGCTTCTCCACTGCCTCTGCCCCAAACGCTGCTTATTTGATGTCCATCTCATGTCATCAACTTCCAGGATTTCCGTAATGTTTTGGCAGCCTGTTGAATCAAAGCACAAAAGGCTTATGAAGAGGATTAGGGTGGGATAAATTAAGTTGTAGAGAGCGCACAAAGGAGCGGTATATTTTAACACGAGCACAAAGTCAACAACCAACAGCCATAAACCGCATAGACACAAATATTCACAAAGCAAAGCGAAAAAGAAGAAAACTAAAAAATTACATAATGCAAACTAATAGCAAATAGCATAGTGTTATGCATGAAAATGAAAGCATATATGCTTCCTTATGCTCCTATTCTGTCCTAAACCATCCAAACAACAAATTTCCCATTGCTATAAGTATAGTTGTGACTGATTTAATTATTATTAATTATACAAAGAGAAATATCTCCACTTTACATTGTCTGTAATAAAATGTTTTTAAAAACTGTGCCAGTTTCAGTTCTCATTTTTGTTGTATGTGCTTCTAATTGTTTACTTCTTTACTTTCTCTTTTCTTATTTCTGGACTTGTGCTGCTGCAGCATCTGAATTTCCCCTCTGGGGTTCGATAAAGGATTTCGAGTATGTCACGTCTTGTGAGCCGTTGCATTTCTGCTTTGAACATCCACCAAAGTCGAGCTGAAAAGATGGCTGGTCTTACTAAAAATCTCTTTTAAGTAGGGATATCCCAGGTCGAATCAGGATTGCGGCCCATCCAGGATATACCGTTTCGACTGTATATGACAGTTGACAAAATGCAGGCAAACAAGAAGCATGAGAAGAGAGAGAGAGAGAGGGGCATGATATGCAATACTGGACTCAAACCAGGGATATTGTGGTCGTATGTTGTGCATCTTAACCATGAGTCCACCAGGCTCGATCCAGATACTTTATTGTGGGTATCGGCTATGTGCAGTAAAGCCTGATTAATTTCTTATCCTTTGTTTGTTTGCTTTCAGCACACCAGCTGTCAGAAACTTCCCACCTTGCTCTGCAAAATAAATTGGAATCACACAGTGTTGGATGACGGCACTTGGTAGTGAGCTGATACTCGCTGTTAGCGTTCCTCTCCTGGCATTGATTAAACCGCTAGGAGCTCATCATCGTTCATCAAAAAGAAAAAAAGAGCGAACTGTACAGGGTGACTTAAAGTCCATGTGTCAGAATGGTAATGTATTTCACGTATTGTTCTCTGCAGCATTAGAAAGGAAATGGTAACAGATAACCTTCAGCTTGACTATCATGATATGGAAAAGCCCACCCTGCAAGCTGAGGGTATGGGCTCCACTGCAGCTTCGAAGCAGAAATGTTCAACCTTGATTTTGACCAATTATTTTACTCCTGATATGTCTTGTAGCATAATAAAAAACAACCCACTATGCGTTTTTGCACTTATGCACAATATGTACATCATATACTATTGTATATCTACAGAGTGTACACATTGGTATAATGCAGCTTGTTCAAGTACAGCCATCCTCCTAACACTCATCTCTGCACCCCATTTTTCTCCTCTCTGACTTTTTCTCTCCTTTACATTTCCTTCGTGCCCACTTTCTCAAAGCCATCCATCTTCCCCCTCTATAACTTCCTCTCTCTCTATCACTTTAGCCCAATCAATTCCCCTTTCTTCCCTCCACACTTCACATACTCGTCTTTATAGATGAGGGCGCATTACAAAAACGACTCTCCCCCCTAAGGATCCTTAAGTAGGTCTGACGTAATTGCATGGGAAGAATGACGCAGATGTGTTCATGGGAGTAGGTGGTGCAGTGCCACAGAGAGAAACGGACAGGGGGGGGGGAAGTGGCAAAAGGGGAGCACGAAGGCGGGGAGAAGCGGAGACAAGGAAATGGGAGTGGAAAGGGAGGTGACTGAGAGAGACAGATGAAGAGGGGGAATGTGAGAGGGGACAGATTGATGAATGAATGTTTGTGCATGCCACAGCGAGGCGAATGCCAATTTACTACACCAAGCAAGTGTTTCAAATTGAAGTGATGTTTTAGAAAGAGGCTGGAGGGGGATCCACTCCGATTCAAAGCTCCCCCTTGTTTTCATCTTCAAATCCCTCCTGAGTGGAGTTTGAAGAAGACCAAATAAACTCAACAAATTATTTAACCATTGCCCGAGAGTGATTATTTGCACATTGCCAAAACACTGTGCATTGCACTGTCTTGAAATAATGGCTACAAGTTATATATCTGCAGAGTTACACGTCACTACAACTGGACGACAGGAGCGGCACAGCAATCTCCTACATACTGCAAACTCCTTTTGGCCTCACCTGCCTTTTGTAGAAATGTATGGATGTACATGCTCTATGTTTAATATGGACCACTGTCTGCTCTTATTTTAAAATTATGCCCCTTTTTAACCTGCGATAACTGTTTTTTGGCCACTTGTGGGCAGTAGAAACAAGTTGTAAATGAAACTGACATATCATCCAATGGTTGCTCTCTTTTAGCTCAGTTTTTGGTCTCTACCAACTCCTGAGGGAAACATCTGGCTCTTTAGCTGCTAAATGTTTCACTATGTTCCCCAGCTGGTTGCTGACTGCATCCTGTCTGCCTGTTGGTGCCATCCATGTATCGTACAGCAGCATTTTTAGGCCTTTATCACTGAAAATAGCTGCACAGAGCATCCTATTACTGAGAGTGAACCTGAATAGTAACGAGGGTCAGACAGCTTAACAATGAGCTGCAACATGTAAGCACAGTAAAGCTGAGGGGAGCTGCAGATTCAGCTGATAATTCATGTATCATTGTCATTTGACACACTGCTGCCATACAGGTATGAATTATAGCGGCTTTAAATGTCACCTATGTTGAATTTGCAGCACTAAAAAGGTATCATCAGTTCCATGTGACACCTCCTGCTAAGTTTGTTTGAGACAGCGGGGTGTGATTTCCATAGTGCAGCAATCTGTGGTGAATTACATTTAAATCTGTTCTCTGTTTTCATCAGCATCACTTAAAGCTCAACCAGAGTGAATGAAAAACAAGCCTCTTTCCACAGATAATGACTACAACACACTGGTAGCATCAACAGAGAGCGTGGCTGTGCACATAATGGGATAAATATCCAGGACCGCTGCTAATAATGCTTGAGGACATACCATGTCCTTGTGTGTGTGTGTGTGTGTGTGTGTGTGTGTGTGTGTGTGTGTGTGTGTGTGTGTGTGTGTGTGTGTGTGTGTGTGTGCGTGCATGTCCTAAACTGTGTTTTTCACCATATAATACTTTCTTAAACTAACAACAGCTTGTTATGTGTCCAGTAAGGACACTCAAGGAAGATATAAATGGATTTCCATGAAACTTGAACAGATGAACAGACTGACTTTGATCTAAACGAGTGATTAGATAGTGAGCTGTATTTATTTATTATAAGAGGTTCATGCATTCATTGTATCACAAGAGCTTTTGAATGTATGTTAACTCATAACACAAACATCAAGGAACATCTTTACTTTTTCTTATTATTTGGATTTTTCTTATATGTGTTCATATCGTGAACTGTTGAATTATACTTACACTGTACATTTGAATTCCCCACATGAAGGTATAAATGATGTCCTCTCCATAAACTGGCTGGAAAATCAGATATATTTTCTCAAGCTAAAGGTCAAATTCAAACATCCCAAGTCTAAAAGTACTACACTCAATTCCATGTACTTTACCTACGCTGGTGCATCTCTCTTCAGCGACCTCTGTGACCTATTATCTTCATCCTTTAATCACATATAGTAAATAACACCCTCAATGCAGAAACAGCTGCGATACACATCCCTGCTTTCTCCATGCTTGTGTTCACAAACCTCAAACTTACCTGACCAGACCTCCATTTGCTTTAGTATCACACTGTGACACAAGGAAAAGGAGGAAATGAGCTGCAATCTGAAAGACTCTGTAAGCGTAAACAGCCATCCTCTGTGCAGAGCTGTTGTTTCCTCTCGGCGATGGGAACTCTAACATGTGTAACTAACTGTTTTAAAAATTTAGCTGATGATGAAGAGGATGAGAGTGCAACTCGGTGCAAAGCGCAGCAGTGCTCCGTTCCCTCTTCAACGTGAGTGTGGCAGACTCATCAAGACGGCATGAAAACACAATTATCACATTTCTGAAGTGCTCCAACTGTCCTGGGCTAATCAGTCAAGTACAAAGCGACAAAGGCTCTGAACGAGCACGCTGCATGCCACGCATTACTCACATCACTACTGTACTCTGTATTACGCTATTTTAGAGTGACAGCAGGGAATAAAACCATGCATGCAAAAGAAGGCGATGAGGAAAAATTTATGAAGACGGGGACGTAGAGGATGCTAGTGTGATCTTGCTGGTTTGCTATACTTCCTATAGCCCCCTTTCTATGAAGTACTAAATCTGTGAGAGCCCATATCTATGTGAGAAGAGAACAAAAAGAACAAAATTTACATAAGGTGGAAAATGAAGCTCACCTGCAAGGTGAAAAAGACCTGCATTTATTCTTTTGCAAGTATGGTGAATTAATGCATGAGCACAACAATACAGTGCATCGCAATGATTAATGCAGAATGCTAATCGAATTGACTCGGTGAGCACAGTGCTGATTTATGATCGTGAGCATGTTTTCATTGGCTGAGTCTATGTACTGGCAAAAATATAACAGAAATGAATCTCTTGCAAAAGGAGAATGTGTTACTATGCAGACTCTCAGGTAAAACCAGCAAAGTTATCAGACTTTCTTGTTACTTTTAGAAAACTTTAATCACTCAAACTCTGGAAACTGTCATGTAGGAGTAATATCGAGGTGTTTCTTCTGTGATAATGATGAAAGTTATGTGCCTTGTGCTGTCAGTATCACCTTATTCACAGTAGAAAATGCTCTCTGGATTATTATCGCCACAATGAAATGAATAGATTTGTGCAGGACAAAAATGAATATGCTCACTGCAGACAATAGTTCTGACTCCATTCATCACAGCGATTTATCTGAAACAGCGATGCCCGCAGCACAGAGGCTTTGCTGAGGAGAGCAGAGAGGAAGCTTGTAGGCTACCCTTTGTTTCCTGCCAGGCAGCCTCAACTTTAGAGCTGCTATTTGGTGTGTGTATGTGTGTGCGTGTGTGTGTGTGTGGTAGTCGCCATTATGTTTATCCCTTCTCCTCAAAAGCTACACTTCCTGCTTTGGTGTTTCATTATGCCAAACTCCAGCTCGATGGTCGCCTGAAAGGCACTGTCCGTCCAAACTGCTTTCAAATGAGGACCGCCATAAATGTCTACAGCTGAAGCTGCTCTTAACTTCCAGATTACTCCCCTGCATTGCTCCGTCTGTTTTCGTTTGCGCCAGCCTCGCGAAAACTCAGCCAGTTCAGTCAGACAGGCCAAAGTATTTTAAGAACGATTAAATTTTAAACTCTCTTCCTGTTGCCTCCCATTGTACAGCGTTGGCAACCCGGCTTTCAAGAAATGCTTACGTAACGTGACAAAATTTAATCAACCACTGAGTGTGTTGCGTAACAAGCTTAAACCAGAACCTCAGAACATATTGTAATTATATCTGGATGACCTGATCCAGATATAGAGGACATAATGGGTCATTTGAGACTTAATGGTGCTGTTAATGCTTTTATTTTTATTGTGTTGACTGGGTTTATTCTCAGGTTGAGTTTGCGCTTCATGAGCTCTGATTACAGCTCTGCTCTGATTGCTGTAGGTGGAGCTGTGTCTTTCTGCAGACTCATTTCTGATGTAACGGGCACAAGTTCACACAGTGAAATGCTCTGTGAAGCCCAGGGAAACTTGTGTAATCAATAGGTGGAGGCCATAGTTGGAAAGTATAGCAGGAAATACAGTTACATAGAAATGCATAGTTTGAGACCAACAACAACGTTTTTATCCCAGCTGGACCTTCATCAGGATGTCTGACAGTGATTATCATGTATACAGTATACTGGACATACCACAAAGCTGATAACAGTCTAAACAATCTAAAAATACTCCATTACAAGTCCTGCTGTCAAAAAGTAAAATTATTATCAGCTAAATGTACTTAAAGTATAAAAAGTGAAAGTACTCATTCTGCAGAAAAATGGCCCCAGGGACTGATGGATTATTGGGACCAGTGGTTTAATCTTTAACAGCGTAATGTGTGAGCTTATATTATTTTTTATGTAAAACCTTGATTTGAAAAGTTACAATGGAGGAGTGAAAAGGGGCATAAGAAGTCTTCTTTCAAAGAAGAAAACTGTTAATAAGTTCTCTTCTTTGGCTTCTCCTGTGCTCGATGCTGATGTACCTCAGGGAGAAACAGCTGCATTGGTCACCTTTACAAGGAAAACCTCTGTGTTTGGCTTTTCTGGGTTCAGAGACTCACATAATTGACGAGACATCAGCACACGATCCCACAGAGCACATTTCTGGTGGAAAGAAAGGAAAAGCAGCCCTGTTTTTGACTGTGTGTGCCAATGTGTTTGTCAGATATAGATGAGGTTTTCAATGATTGATTTAGCTTAAAAACTGAATATTTAATCCTTCAGTTTCTCTAAAAAAAAAATCAAATTCCACTAAGAACACAGAGCATTACAAAACAACAATTTAAGTTGCTTATTAATTCATGCTTTTATGGCCCAGATGTTGTGCAGCCGAGGGGATCCTTCACTGAACTGTGTCTCACAACCTGCAAAGCAACTCAAATGTTCTGTCTTTATAAAGTCTGATTGTGATTCTGCAACGTGTTGATTTAATATTTATTAATGCTACAAAAACACATTACAAAGCCTTTAGAGGTGTTTCTTTTTGTAAAGCTGTACCATAAATATCAAAGTAGGGATTCGGGCTTTTAAAAATTTAATTTACTGACATTTCTACGACCTCTTGTTCCTTATTTCTGAAAACCCCTCCATTATTCAGTATATTTTTGAACTTTTAGCACCTGTCGGACTAAGAAAAGGAAAGTGATTCACCTGACCCACTCTTGCTTTGATAAGTGTTACGTCACTCCACGCCGATATCCAGGTTTCTGTGGAACAAAGGCCTGAATTCACCCTGAATGAAAATCATTTACGCCCCTCTGAATTGAGTACAACCCGAGAGCGGGCTTGATAACAAACACGCTCAAAAAGAGGACGAAGAATCTCCTTCCTTCTCGGCCTGAATGCCACAGATCTGCCGGGGGAAAAGGAGCATTTTTCATGCTCAAGACAATCAATCTGTCTCCCGGCATACAGTTTCTCTCTTTGCCACGAGACCTAAGCTTTTGACAAATGCTGCTTTTAAAGTTTCTGCTCTACAATCAGCCTGACCTTCAAATGTTTGGTCGAGCCCATCAGCCTGAGCTGCGGTGCTTGAGCGGACCCTCGGCTCGCTTTAATGATACGTTGAAAGTGAAGAGTGAGCAGAGCTGTCTTGATTACATTCTATACAATCAGATGATTAATGATGTCGTCTATGGCGCCTCATATTTTTAACGTTAATGCAGTTAATGAGATATAGAGCTATTGATCCCTTCAAGTCCTGCTTTGAGAAGAGTGAGTCACCAAGTCTTTTTATTTGCTCATACAATATAAAGTAAAAAAAAAAACCCTCCAAGCTGCTGGTTTTGCAAAGCATCGCATCTTTTTTCATGATGTATTATCTCACTCTGTAGGATCCCTGTTTGCTTCATAAAAGCAGTTCTCCTCCTCAGATGCTTTAATGACAAACAACAAGCATCCAGTCATATCCTGTTACCAACCATGGTGATGAATTCAGATTACACTGGCAACATAGGCGGGTGTGTTTACACCACATGCAAAGCAACCACTTCAGACTGCATGGGACTTGTTTTAATCACCTCTTGGAAACCAGCGCCGCGTTTTGTCACCCCAATCAAACTTTGTCTCCAGCTCGCAGAAAGAACACTCGAGATCACAGGTTGTGGCAGGAGATCCAGAGCAGCGTGAGGCTGTCTGTAGTGAAATCAGTGAGCGTGATTCACATCTTCAGCTCATTCACAGGGGTGTGCGGCATGACTCACTCAGCTCTCGACCTGTAGCACATAAACACTACGTCTAACTTTTTGCAATTCATCTCTATTTTCAGCCTCATATGAATCTGCCTCCACTCTTTCAGTGCAGCAGTTCTACAGTACTGTGCGCAGTGATGGAGCAAATCATGTTATTATTATATTTTATTATTGTGTGCTGAAGGAGCTCATTTTATCTACTTTATTATACCCTTCGGTAGTTCATGAATCTATAACAATGCATCATATTTTCTAAGATGCTATGCTTTACACTTATATCCCATTACACTTCATTTCACACTATAATGTTGACTTTTTCTCCACTACATTTATTTGATAGGATGCAAAATCATCAGGATTTTCATGATTTCCAGCAAAATTTGTAACAAATTAATGGCATTAATTTAGATGAAAGATCCATTAAAGAAAGTCGAACAACCTCAAAATTGTACTTAAGTACAACGCTTGAGTAAAAGTACTTTTACTTACTTTCAGCACTGAGTGTATGTATGAAAAGCTAGAACTTGATTGGAGAAAAATGAATCTGAAGCTAAACTTCAAGCTGGTGCATTTTAATTTCAAGCTGTGCCTCACAAAGCCTCATTCAAATTCACCTCCTCGACAATTTAATTTTTTCAAATTTAACCACTCAATATGAGCGTGACAAATTCCAATATCATGTCCCCTGGCTCTAATCTTCCTCTATAAGTATGTCACACAGTAACACCGAAATAGATTCATTCTTTCTCTGGCAGGGGCCACACGCTGTGCTGGGTCACCGCTGGCTGAATTATCTGTTGCAGACTCGAGAGTATGTCCCCAGAGCGTCCGCGGCCGATGGCGGTGCCGTGAGTTTTGAGGTGAGCAAGTCTGGCGAGTGACGTCAAAGCTTCTTCATTAGCCGTCAGCGAGCTCCATCGAGTAGTCTCTGATGTTCAAAAACTGCGGGGACCGAGAGTCGCTTGACACGGGGCGAGAGAAAGAGGCCAGTCAGATGAATGTGTTCACACAGAGAAGGCTGACTTCCTGTTTCCAGCCAGATCACTGCAGCTTCATTCTTTGATTCACTGCAGCTTTAGGCAACACAAACGCTGAGCTTTAGAAGCTGTCTGCAGCGTCTGAGGCTGCCTGTTTGGCACAGTGGATACCAGGTTCAAGCTAAATTACATAGAAAATGCTTTTAAAATCAAATCAGGTTTATTGCTTTAGGTGAAAACTGTCATTTCTGTATTTCATAGAAAAACACATTTTATATTTGCTCAAGGCTCAAACATGTGGGTACTGAGGACTCAGGCACAGGTAATTGTGAGCACCTTTGAATAATCATATTATTGTGAGGTGATGACATTGGCTGAATAGTAGCATCCCTCAGTGAAGGTGGATTGGACACAGTGTGAATTACCGTATATTTAACTTGGTGACATCCATCAGTCTGCCAGTTTTCAACCACTTGGTATTTTCATCCAGTGATATGAAGCGCTTAATTCTGTATCACCTTATGAGTCAGTTTCTGACCTAAATGGCTCGAGGAAAGAGCCTGTGAGTTAAACAAGCCCACAGTAACTTACAAACTGATGCAACATGACTTAACCTTTACTGTAAACATACTATGTCTATTTACAGCTAGGTTCAACTACATTTTTAATAAAGACACAGGTGCTATAGTCATCTACAGTATATTTGGGGTGAGTGAGCTTAATGAGTATTAGAGTTTCTTATTTTGTTTAAATAGTCTCTTCTTGATCAATCTAACACCACATGTTACAGATATGAGGGAGAGAAAAATGGAAGGTGACTGACCAGCTACGGCACACCGGGACTTTCATTACAGGATAGATAGATACTGAGGTACATCGGTTAGGTGTCAATCCACGAGTTTTGCACCTCATCGTGGGGAGCGCTACACAGAATTAAAAACACTCGTGATGTCTCCTGTGGCTCTGGAGGAGCTTTGTCGAGTCTGAGTTAATTACTCAAACAGCATCGCTTGGCGTTTGGCATTTAACCGTGAATGAGTGTCTTCAGAAAGAGGTGCATCTTGGGAAGCAGGGCAACAACTAATGACTGTTTTCATTATCAATTAGCCTGACAATTATTTCCTCGATGAACTGATTAATAGTTTAGTCTATTAGAGGTTCTCCAGAGTCCAATGTGACATCTTTAAACTGCCTCTTTTGTCTGACCAGCAGTCCAGAACCTAAAGCTATTTATTTTCATATCACGTAAGAACAAACTCCTCACATTTGAAAAGCTGGAAACAGTGAGTTTTTTTTACTGTGGCGATCTATTGATTACAAAAATCACTCTGCTGACAAATTGATTAAGCAACTACTAGTTTCAGCTCTCTCTGCATCAGGTTTTGTAGCCTGTCTCCTCTGCACTGCATGGAGGTGCCGTGCTAAATTGCTGGACTTGACACAAGGTACACAATTGTACACAGGTGTCTTAAATACCTCTCACACTTACTGAAGGACTGACTGGTCCAAAGCACTGATGGAAAGTGTTTCCTACTTCATAGTTTGCTGTTAAATGTCACAGTTATTGAGGTGGGCAGCTCAAGTATTGGCTTCCTTACAAAAAGTAAATCTTACTCAGGTCTGTATGCAATCAGGGGAAATGATTAATCTGTGCTTGTCTTTGCCAAGTAAGAAGCTATTTAAATTCTCCAGTCAAGACAATGCAGGAAATCATCTCCCATGTCCGGCTGGACATGTCGGTTTGCTTTCCTGCCATCAGGGAATTCTGGTGGACATGAATCATCTCTGCAGAGCTGCGAGCTGTAATTCTTCTGTCACAGCTGCACCTCTTGTTTCCCCACTTGTTACCGAAACTCATTAGTAGATAATTGAAAGTAACGACACTGATTATGAGAAGCGCTTGAGCAGCATCCCAGGGGTCTTTGCAATTTACAAGCTGGCAGTGACATGCGGACCATGCTGTTGTTTACCACAATCCAAAAGGGAGTTGTGCTGTTTACAGGCAAGAAGAAGAAAAAAAAAACAGGCTTATGGTTAATTATCATGTTGTATTTCAGCATGTCTGTCTCAATATCACCAATGCTGACCTCCAAGATGGACCATGAAGTTTGCAAAAAACAACAAAAAAGCAAATTGGGTTCAGCAGAAATACACCATATGCCATATATTGGATATGTCAACATTTCCAGCATGCATGCAGTAGCAGTAATGCTTGAAGGAATAGACATTTTAGGACATACACTGACTTGCTTTCTTGCCTACAGTGAGATGAGACGATCAATTTAAGTTATTTCCATCCATCCATTTTCTATGCCGCTTATCCCTTTCGGGGTCGCGGGGGGGCCGGAGCCTATCTCGGCTGTCAGCGGGCGGGAGGCGGGGTACACCCTGGACCGGTCGCCAGCCGATCCCAGGACACATACACACAACCATTCACACTCACACTCAGGGGCAATTTAGAGTCACCAATCAACCTAACGAGCATGTTTTTGGTCTGTGGGAGGAAGCCAGAGTGCCCGGAGAGAACCCACGCATGCACGGGAAGAACATGCAGACTTCGCACAGAAAGGCCCGACCCAGGAATCGAACCTGCGACCTTCTTGCTGTGAGGCACGCACACTACCTGCTGCGCCACCGTGCAGCCCAATTTAAGTTAATTGCCTGTGTGAATGGTAGATATGAAACTATAACCAGCAGTCAACTGAGCTGAGCAAAAACCCTGGAATCACTGTCAGGGAAACAGCACCTAACTGTGTCCAGTAAGAAAATCCACCTACGAGGAAACTAGCAGAGTTCTGGAAATTTACACCATTTACACCAGACTTCAGGTTTTAGACTGATTAAACCAACAAGATATAACATTTAGAGGTTGTGGTAGGCAGATTTGTTGCATCCCAGATTAAAAACAGCAAGACATTTTCTGTAGAATTACACATTGAGACAAAGCATTCAAAAAAGACCATAAATATTTCAATAATAATGGCAATGATAATTATAATAATAAATCTTCTTCCCTGTGATCTATAGTTTTCTTCTCAAATGCATTTCAAGCAAAGATCAAGGAATCAAAAAGCTGCAGCCGTTGTTGTTGCTGTTGCATTGTGCTGCATCCAGTCACATCATGAAGCTTCCCTGGTGGAAGTGGCTCAAACAAAACAAGGTGGTGGATTTGTCCTTTATGCTGGAGGTGAAGCGCTGGATGAAGTGAAGCATGCGGGAGCTGACAGATGTTGGTGGGTGGCACACGCGGGTCTCGTGGCAGCTGGCAGTTCACATTCATGCTTCGAAATGCAGGGATAATGTCTGCCCTGACTGGTGGTAGTATGAATGTGAAGGAAAATATGAAGCCTCCAGGGGTTGTGACTCATGTGGAGCCACAACAGGATTCTGTATGATTGACAGAATTCAAATGTGACTCCTGAATTGAAGCAGTACAGCAGGATTACGACATAGTTTGTGACCGAGCATTTAACATGTGGCATTTTAATTAAGCAGACCAGTGTCTTAAAACGATGTTTACATCTTACGGTGTTTGTCTCTCGCCTCACATAAACACCTGCGATTCAGAAACTTTTTGATATGCTAATGTTGGGTTGTGTTTTTGTCAGAATCTCTTTAATCACACCGCTGTCTGCTTCCACGCTGCAGCTAAAATGCTATTTAACCCACACAATCCGCAATCTGCCTGTTAGACTATGATAAACTATGATATCTTGTATGTTGAATTGACATTTTGGCCCGAGGGTGGCATGAGAGGAAAGTTCATAGATGAAGATGGAAGATGCATTAGGAGAGCATGAGCTTTATCAGGTATGGCAATGTTTGTATTACATTGTAGTTTTTATTTATGTATTTTTTTTACATGCTTTGGAGGCAATATCAGGAGGTCACCAAAACTCTATGATTCATACCCTATGGACCATAAGCATCCAGTAGATTTAATCAAAATCTGGCTGTTACAGTGGTGCTAGAGGGAAGGTCATCATTAGATTCACTGTGTATCATTCACTGGAGGTCAGAGCAAATTTCATGCAACAATCTGCTCAGCGGCTATCTAGATGTTTGGAAAAACAATTGTAAAATTGAATTAAGCATCAGGCGCTATGTTATAGTCATTGCAAGACACAGGATTCACAGACGCGCAACATGCACAGACAGTATGTACTGCAGCCTGTCTGTACACTCTATACTGAGCGCTTGTCTGTGCAGAGGAAGCCGGTTCATTCTGAGGTAGAGCTATTGCAAAATGCAGCACAAACAGGCATCCCTCAGCTCAATGAGCCATCTGTGCTGGAGACAGAACACCTACGTCCAACGTGAAGCAGAAAATGTTTCAGCATTACAAACCAAAACAGGAATACACAATCAAATGCTCGGTAAGTGCTCATGGTGTACAGTAGCTCCACAGCAGGGAATGCGGAGCCGGTTTCTAAAACAAGAAAAAAAAAAAAAAAAAATTCAGAGCTCTTCTAAACTGGGATCATCTCGGTTGCTATAGCAATGGTGGAAGACAACCACATACTGTCTGAGAGTTTATGTCTGGCACTGACAAAATTTAGTGGCATACCTCAGGCATCACACATAAAGCGCGCACAAAGAGGATTCAGATGGAAGACAGGTTTCCAGTGACCTAAAAAAGAAGAAAATCAGGATACACAAGGTTATTTTCTCATGACTCTGCCGTTCTGAATATGTGTACACACAAACACGCATTGTCCTTGTGTGCATCCTCTGGCACAAACACAACCACATTTGTCCCACTTCACACATCCCTTCCTGCTCGTACCCCTGTCTCTCTCTCTCTCTCTCTGCTCTGACATTCTTTTCCTCTCTTTTCCTTTCTCTTCCCAGCTCTCCAGCTGCGATCAGACACTATTTCACATGACGCCTGAGTCTAGATCTGAGGGAGAGCGGGGAACATCCCTTCGCAGTCAACCCCTGCTGAGATCACTATCACTACCCGTGTTTCTGACTTTCGAGTCTTTGGCTGCATTCCCGGCATCACGGCTGCAGCTGTTTTGCAAAACGCATCCGGCACAGAAGAATAGTTCATGGTGCATCTGACGTTTTCAGAGTGATTCATCTCTAGGTGCAGAGGCAGAAAGCTGAGGTGACGCAGGAGGTTTATTACTGTACAGTATGTTCCCTGTGGTGTTAAAATGAGCAGAAAACAATATTACTCTGCAGTCTGCAACTTAGAAAACTTAAAAATACCTCTGTTTTTTGTTTACTATGCATTCAGCCTCCAGAAGAATGCTTCGCCTATACTTGTTTTCCCTCTTACACAGCTGATATTCCTATAAAGAAAACCAAATTAGGTGGTTTATGTAAAGACACAGCAGCTGCATCTTTTTATTGTTAACCAGCAGGACGGAAATATTCAGTAATTACATGCCTGTGACCTCTGCTGGTACGAATCTGTCCTCGTCTTCATCTGTGAAAGAGCTCTGGAAAACATATACAGTATTTCAAGTATTACAAGGTAGAATTAGGAGGTTGTGAACTGCATGCGTAGCCAGATATCTTCAGCTGAGCACTCTCTGTCCAAAATGTAGGACTAATTAGTTTTATTGAAATGATCTTTAAAATGTTAAACAATTCAGTACGTGCTGCAAGAGCATCTGAATTATTTATTTTTCTTTGAGTTCGCTTTGATTCATACTCCCAGACGAAGCTACAGGGATCTGACAGCCTCTTTTTCCTGCCACACATCTCATGCTGTGATAACATCAAGTTAAGAGCATGAACGCTTTTGTCCAAGCGGCACATCACAGTGAAGCCTGGGAATTGACGGGTGAATTATGCTGACGTGTTTCGGGACAGTGGACAGTCTCCCCGTCAGTCACGTGGTCACCTCGAGTCACCAACATTACCCCTTGCTGAGAGAGCACAACCGAGGAGGATTTAACACTTGATCTCATGGAGACAGCTGCATCCAGAGAGATCACTTTCCTTGCCGTCCAAGCACTGGACCGCCTACTGAAGGCTTAACATCTAGATTCCTCCAGTCCTGGGAATCAATTTGGTTTAGCTGACGGTCTTTTAAAAGCTGCCGCTAAGGAATAATCCAGCATTGCCGAACCATTGCAGCCCAATCAGGAAAAAAACACATTTCTCTGCTAACCATGCAGATAGTTGCCTGTGAATATTCTAGTTGTGGCGATATTTGCAACATATGTGTGAAATGTCCTGAGAAACTCAAAGCGTCTGGAGAGATTTGGGGATTTTTGGACGCTCCATCTAAAATAGAGTGATGTGTTTTTATGATGTGGCAGCCCTGACACTTTCCATGTATAACCTACATTAAATGCCTCCATCTTTTGGCTGAGCCTGAGCCCACTGTCCTCCATCATCTCAGCCGCGCATTGGGGCTAATACAATTAGGACTACAGCCACTGGGCTGCTGTGACCCTTTAAGGCCAGAGAACAGGCTATCACAAAGGACAAGCTTCCACTCACTACACAAACCCTGCGTGTCATGGGTGACCTTTCCTTTCTCTTGCACTGTCTGAACTGATTAGCTTTCCTCAGTGGCAGATACACCACAGCTTACCGCTGCTGTCTAAACAACTTGAGCAAACTCCTCCACTCTGACACAACAGCTGAGTATGATGGGGTGGTGGGCTGATAACTGTTCCCATCTTCAGTCCCATATTCTAACCGCCCTTGAACTCATTTGCTCTATGAGGGCAGCAGATAACTCCTATCTACAGATGTGTTAATTGGGCTTTCTGAAGGAAGTCAGCATATTAAAATAGTCTGGGGGCTCGCTGGCAAAGCAGACCAAAGCCTCGGGAAATCACGTGATTCAAGCTGACCTTCATCTAATGTGCAGTCTGGGGACCATACAAAGCTGGGCTGAATTAGCTGTGCCTACAGTGGCAGAAAAAAATACCACCACAGTATTACCCACAGAGATACCCCGCAGCCATAAGGTGTGGTGCATAAATTTATTTCAACATATATTAACACTTTGTTTATTTTTCTTTTCTTTTGTTAAAGACACAATACATACAGTATTTACATGAGATTCTACAACAACACTTGCTGGCAGAAAACAGTTTGATCATTGGATCGGGATGAACTGGGTTAAAGGTCCACTGTGGAGGATTTAGGAGGATCTATTGGTACAAATGGAAGATGATATTCATAGTTACCATTCGTGTATAATCACCTGAAAATAGGAAATGTGGTGTTTTCGTTACCTTAGAACGAGCCCTTTATCTGCAGAGGGAGCGAGTCCACCATATTGCACCGCCATGTTCCTACAGCAGCCCACAACGGACAAACCAAACGCTGGCTCTAAGGAGGGTCTTTCATGTTTTTTGTAGCCACCGTAGGGGAGGGTGAGGCAAGGGGGTTTCAATCTGCAGTCTCACCTTTTGGATGCCACTAAATCCTACACACTGGACCTTAGACGGAAGGCTACTCGCTAGAGCTTCAGGAAAACTTCATAGCATTTGCCACATCACCATTAAATTTGACAGTTCCTGTGATAACAGTCCATGAGAAACAACATTGCACATTGTAACGACTGACAGGAGCCTACTGATGCTAATGGCTGTGATGTTTAACAAATTCACTGCTGTTCTCATCAGAGCACTGTGTCACTTGTCAAGCTGGGGGCTACATGTATACATAAATTATAAAGTAATGTTGTAAAGTATTACTATATAATGTCGAGTCCCATGATGCTGCATGGTATTAAGTTGCGTTATGATGCACCTTGTTATGTTGTGTTACACTGAGCTGAATTACGTAGGATTACCTCATGCACACTTCCATCTAATCCCTGTCTGTTTCTATGATGTCAATCTTACATTATCACACGGGCAGAAGAGTAAGATGTAGGTCAGAGCTAATTCACACTACAGTCTACTGATGGATTACTTTTTGACAGATCCTATGAGGCATACAATACATCCCTTTGACAAGTCGTCAGCCTCAATCAGGTCACCTTCGCAGACTCAAGAGTGAAAGTGGAAAGAGGAAATGATAGGGACCATCAGCAGCTCCAATTAGGCCTGATGAGACCAGGTAAAGACTTTGGTCTGTGAACTGGCTCATAAAATACAGGAAATCGTGTATCTGCAGAAATGTGTCATCAAGTATAATAAGCTATTTAACTGTCATGAGGAGCTGAGGGTGACGGGAGGGTGGGGGGTGGTGGTGGTGGTGGTGGTGGGGGGGGGGCTGGTTGTTTCAATTGGGCTCAATTAGATTTGATTTTAAAGAAGAGGACAGAAGCTGAACCAGAGGAGCGCCGGCACTGTCACTATAGCGACAGAGCTGATGGGCTGTCATGAGAGGAGCGGGGAACTGAGGGAAGTGAAGAGAAACGCACGTTCATGCACACGCAGAGAAACACGCACCTGACTGACATAAGAGTGATGCAATCCACAGATGGAAAATAATGGTAATGAGCAAAGCATGAGATTTTCGCACGCTTTCATGATTAGCGGGATATCTTTGGGAGGTGAAGCTGTGCGCCGGTCGGGATCAATCATCAGCTCACAGAACGTCAGTAGCTGACACAGAGGTCATCTCTCCAGACAACAAACACCTGGGCTCTGCTATTCCACTGATACATTTGGATGAATTCCCAGAAAGAGGACGGAAGATTAAAGGTGACCATAAAGGCTGCAACAACATATTCTGAGCAGTCAGGATCGTGTATTAATGCCGCGTCTCGATAATCAAACATCGGAACGCCTTTTGTGACGCAAGGTAATGAATTCTTTTGGTGTCGACCTGCAAAGCAGCCCTTTGCAGTGGCTGGAACAGACTGAAAGAAGGCGGAGTTGGCTGTACTCATTGACGACCGGGAAGCTAGATGAATTCAGACAGAAAATGAATGCTGCTCAAGGTCATGCTGACAGGGAAATGCCGAAACGAGAGATTTCAATTCACCAATTTGTTTGTCATACCTGAGCCAAGAAAGCTCGGTCCAGTTCAGATGAAACCCAAAACACTGAAAGAAAAAATAAAACAGCAACTGCTACCATGTTATACTTTATGATAGGCTCTCTATATTTCTATATATTTAATTATTGTGATATACTGTGATATACATTCTGACATATTTCGTTGCTACATACAGTGCATTGCCCCGACAGTAACTGTAAAACCCTAAAACCCCTTTCCCTGTTGTAGAAAATTTGTACCGCTACATAGTTGAACTACCTGATATTACGGTGCACTCCTAGAAATATCAAATTAACATTTTATTTACAATAGAGTTGTAGTTTTCACTTCGAGTTCTCCTCCTTTTAAAAAATCTTGTGCTTTAGCATTTGAAACACACACACACGCACCCAAACACACACGGCAGGTAGAAAAGAAACACTAAAAAGACATTTCTTATCCTCTCCTTTGTTCGCCACCAAATGTACAATCCCTGTGTTCTGTTGCGTTATGTTGGAAATGAATCTCATTGGGAGCGGTTCAAAAGTGGTAGATGTGTCTTCCAGCCGTTCCGTAGAGTTCCATTTGTAATAAAACAGGAAGTGACGTGTCCTGAGGTGATGACTGTCGCTGAGAATCTGTCTCTAGGTCTAGACACATACATGAAAAGACATCTCATACAAACTGCTACATTAAGATTTGTTTTTTTTTGTCTTTTTCTCTTTATGTTGCTTTCTCTCGAAAAAGTCTACAATGAATTTTTATGCATTGGAAGTTGGCAGGAAGTCTGAGAGATGGCGGTCGAGATGTTGTTGCGTAGATTACCCTCAGATCACCGGCCTCCATCTGAACAGCATCACCCAATCCGACGGACCATTGGCCTCCCTGGGGCTTATAATTGTGGGACAGATGAAGACTAGTAAAGAGACATAACATAATCATAGGTAAAGAGACATGGAGCGATGAGTGAGAAAAGACAGAATCTTTTTTTTATGGAGGATCTAATTGTAGAATCATTAGCACCACAACAGAGTATGGGCAGACAACACAATGGCAGAATGGAGAGAGCATCGGCGGACTCTTAAACGCAGCCTGCGTGGCTTCTCAGCTTGGGAAGCAGTCTTTGGTCACAAATCAAAACCTAAACGGCATGTGCCAGTGATAAGCTGTCCAAGTGTGTACCGCTGATTGATGGTGTCCATTTCCACAGCCGGGGATGTGATCCTGAGCTTCTCGTTCATGGTTAAAAGTGTCTCTCCTCTTTCACTGGAGTCTCTGTGGTAGTCATTAACACCTCTTCACAGCTTGTTATTACTGTGAAAAGGCATCTAGTCTCCACTGCTAACATTAGCGTGGTCACACGCAGATTTCGATGGCAGTTGCCATCACCATCTGGCTTTTGTTCTTGTCTCGGCCCGGCGACTGGTGCTGTCCAGGCTCCTCTCTGGGAGACAACGGATCGGAGAGGACACTACGTTTGAGCGGTGCCGGACGAAGGCAGGATGTCCCTGGAGGAGTGGAGGGCTCAGGGTGTCTGTGGGAGGAACGTGATGACGTGGAGGACGAGGACGAAGTGCAACTGCCGGTACACACTCCCGAGCTCGACCTCTCACCCCTCTTGGCTCGGCAAGATGCCCTGCGCCTGAGCTCGCTGACCAGCTCGTACTTGACGAAGCAGAAGACGTCCTTGACCCCGCAGCGTTTTTCCGGCTCGGCGGCGAGCAGCCTCTGAAACATGCGCAAGGCGTCATCAGTGAAGCGCCGCCACTGGGACGGATACGTTCCCACAGGACACCCTGCTTTCTGCCAGCGCCGAAACTCCTCGTAGAAGGCATCGGCCGGCAGCGCAGCCTCCCAGGGGAAATTTCCTGTCAGCATGCAGAAGACCAGCACGCCGAAGGCCCACACATCCAGGCTGGTGGTCACAAGGAAACCCTCAGCACGGCTGGCACGGCACACCTCTGGCGCTGTATAGGGGATGGTGCCACTCACCCGTTTCACACGGCAGCCCACACGTCGGGTCATGCCAAAGTCAGCCAGCTTGATGCGGCGGCACTCGCGGTCAAATAGGAGCACATTCTCAGGTTTCACATCCCTATGCACCAGGTTTTTACTGTGCATGAAATCCAAGGCCAGGCCCAGCTGTTGCATGCAGCGTTTGACCATTTCCTCTGGCAAACCCACCTAAGAAGAGACAGAGAGAGAGAGCAGAGGCAAGGAGAAAGTGTCAGGAGACAGAAAGAGAGAAAAATAGAGAAGACTTTTGATTACTGCAGTCTAATAGATGCAGTACATTGTGTAGGAGGTGAGACTATGGGAGGTGATACAAGAAAAGAGCTTTGTGGTGAGTAGGTTAGTGCTGTTAAAAAGAAGAGGTGACGGTTATATTGAGCGGAGGAAAGAAAGTACAGGGTGAGAAGTGACACGCTCCGAAAAAGAAATCTGAAACAAAAGAGCCTCCGTTTTGAGTTCCACCGCCACCATTTTTAATGAGTCTTTAGAAGAACCTTGAAGTCAAGCATTCCCAGCACATCAACTGGAATAGCACTAAAGCAAAGTGAGAGCTCTGCACAGAGAGAAAACCAGGACGAAGACAAGGCTCCAATCCCAGGAGGGCTTGTTAAAACCGCCGTGTCTGAACATGGCGACTGATTGGAGCAGCTCTGGCTGAGTGAGGATGGTGATTGGTTGGAGGGAAGGATGATGGCTTTACCTGTGGGGGGATGATGTCGAAAAGGTCCCCAGCGGGGGCATATTCTTGTCCAAACACATAGCTGTCTTCCGTCTCAAAAAGCACGTCCAGGACTCTGATAATGAAAGGGCTGCAGCTAAGCGAGCCTGTTAGACTGTACTCCCGCAGGAAACTCTTGAGCTTCGTCTTGTTCTTGGTAACAAACTTCAGTGCCATTTTGGTGCCTAGAAAGATCAATCGGACATAAACACGTAGAACACAACATTTTAGTATCCGAAACACTCCAGGTGTTATCCAAAGCACTTGTCACCTGACACTAAGGGAGTGGAGAGATTTCCAACTACCCAACCCTCTCTTTGCAACAGCTGCCACACTCATTCATATAAATATGTACAGTGAATGAATCGCACCTCCATTACACACATACAACCAGCTGTTCGTGTTCACAGCTGCCGAAATACAGAGGCTCCTTACACAGCACGTCTAATCTCCACTGCCCTCTCAGCCTCTACGCTACTTTACAATACTTAGCCAGCTCCCTAACCTTGATTTTCTTACAACCAAGGATTAAACAGTAGACCTAAAAGAAATCCCTAACAAACCCTTTTAACAGAGCTGAAATTAATTTCTCAGCACTGTGCCATGAGACTTTAGCATGAGGCACAATGTGGATTTAAAGACCTCAGATTCTTTTTTCATGCTTTCTGTTGATAGCCACAACATATGACACATGGTTAGAGGGTAAAGCTACACTCTGACCCCCGACGCCTTCAACTCACCCTGCGTCCGGTGTGCCACCAGGTCCACCTTGCCGTACGTTCCCTTCCCCAGCTCACGGATGTGCTCGTATTGTTTGGCTACATCTGCTGCCGACAGAGAGGTGATGGCCAGGGCCTGCATGTCCTCCACAGGCACCCCTCCACAGTAGCCCATCTTGGATGTAGGGGAGCCCCCGCCGCTGCCCACCCGTCCCGGCCCAGATGGAGAAAGAGACAGGCTCGCCTTGACGCTGTGGGGCAGACTAAATGAAGAGGAGAGAAAACTGCTCAGAGCCAAGTTTTCTTCTGCCATGATGATGGCAGGCAATATAGATGTCACGCAGGTATGTGTTTATGACAGACTGCTCTTCAGTATCTTTATCTCCGTTGGCAGACATCCATATATATTTGTCTGTACATCGTGTCCCAAGGGGTGGTTAAATCAGGAAGGCTTTAACAGGCCTTCATTTCCATACAATCAATTCAGGGAAGGCATTGACAGGAGAAGTGCTCTCAGCAAATGTATTGGACTTCCTGCTGTCCCTCTAGATCACTCTGTCCAGCTTTCAGATATGGCTGGTCTCAGACAGCACTTACTGGCAGACAGCTATAGGGAAAATCAATATGACCAGGTAGAAGGACTAACAAATGGAAACAAATGGAGAGAGAGCAGACATCTTCGAGGTGTATACACGCTGACCGAAGTGTTCATACAAATCCATTTTCTATACAGAAGAAACGATGAGCAGGGCTGTGAGAAAAGATTGCTTAGTTTTGCCTGGAAAACACATTTGGGTTGCACAGCGGTTGTATTTCGGTCAAATTGCTGAAACTGAAAAAAAAAAAAAAAATACTGCAACAGAAAAGTTATTGCTGATTTTCAGAAGTGCAAAGTTTGAAATAGGTCAAACTGATCCTAGGAGGGAAAAATACAGCTGCTTTAATTGCAAGCTCAGATGGAGTCACACACCCTAAATGTGCCAACTGACAACAAATTAAAAATCAGAGATGAGTGACTTTGGATGTCGGCGCCTGTTACAGTGTTCGAGCAAACAATAAGCAAACTGAAGGTAAACTAAAACCATTGAGCAAACTGCCCAAAATGGACCTTTTGAGGAAATGAAGTGGATAACACTAATGACCTTACCCATTGTCTCTCTTCAATCCCCTCCCTACATGCACACAATCAAATTTAATCATCCAATCATGCACAGCATGCACACACATACACACATGCACTCTAATAGGCAGAAAACAAGCACAAACAATTCCGCTGATGGCCTTTTTTCATCCATCATTCAAAGACAACCGCTTTGCTCTTTGTTCTTCCCTCCCTGCAGCCAGTTTCTCAACACCGCTGGTTTGAACAAGAGCATCACAAACGTGTCCGTGTTGACTGTCAGGTACGTTTTTTTTGGGGGGGGGGGGGGGGGGGTGGCAGAATTAATGCAGATCAGCTAAGGTACAGTTGATGAAAACACGGCAGAGGAAGTTTTTTTTCAGACACTCTGAAGGTGTTGAGGTTCCTCAGCTATCTTGTGGGCAGAGCGTGATAAATATAGCTATTAGACAGTGAAAACTAAAATAGGATGTGATCATTTGCAGCCTTGTGTTCTTGGCTCATCTTTGTCGAAGGAAAAAAACACAGCACTGCAAATAGAAAGAGCGCCCCATATGTATCTCTGTACATAACACTTGCTTCTTGATTTTATCATAAGCTTGGAGATGGTTATATAAGAGACTATGAATATTGTAGCCTACTCATGCTGAGTGTGCCCACTGTATAGCCTTTAGCGAGTCAACACAAAAGTTGATCATTATCCAGATCAGTCTGTGGTCCAGGTTTGGTGATTAAACATTTAAACAGGACAGACAGACTGGAAGCATATGTCCTCTGACCCGCCCAGCCTGCATGGCCCCTCGATCAGTGGGAATGAAGCAGAGAGAAGGGAGCGCTTGTTTACTGGCACTTCTTCCAGTCAGCTCCACGGGCTGAATGTGCAGTGCTCCAGCTTGGATCTTAATCACATTACTCAGCTCCCACCAAGACAAAAGCACATCCCACCCAACAGCGCAGGATGCTTTGCACTCATTTCCTTTGCAGAACTGGATTAAGCATCCTGAAATGTGATGAGTGGTTAGGAGACGGCGCTCTCCGCAGCTGCGATGACGCTGGAAATGTGAACTAGAATCTGCAGTGTGGTGCCCCGGAGGTGTGGGGATGAAGTTATGTGGTCTCTGGGAGATGATTGTGTGTGAATGTTGTGGGGTGGGTGGGGGGGGGGGGGGGAGCAGGGAGGTCTGGTGTATCAGTCGCACAGTGACACTCTATCAAAGGCCCTTTGTGTTCTACCTCTGAGGGGGAGCAGCTGTGAGCCTCCGCACGACTCAGCGTTCGTGCACAACCACAGCCACATGCCTCACCGTCCTCCCATAGTGACCTCTGCTCCTCTCCTGTCCTCTCAGGCAGCCACAGACAAGGTAACAACCACACGCTCCACATACAGATGAGGATTTGGCCTGAGACACATTTTAATTGCTTTTTGAGCCACTTCCACTTATTGCTAATCATCTGTAAGCCTTTTAAAAACAGATCCCTGGGCTGCTCACTTACTCCGGTATTTTTGAGGTGAAGACCTTGTAACTTCAATATTTGTGGTTTTCATGTTTTAATTATGATGAAAATCCTCTGGTATTTGACTGCCTGAAACTCAAAAACAGAGGACAGTTTGAAAACAAGCCTGTTATCCTCATTCCTAAAAAGTGGAGATACAAGGTTTTCATTCAGCCACAGCAATCTGTTTCCCAGCCACTAATTTCACCTCAAATACTGATTGACAATCTCGCTCCATTTAGCAATTATTCAAGCAGAGCAGAGTGCATTCACAAAAACCAGGTTGTTCCCAGAAAAAGGCAGAACATCCAGTCTTATGTTCTAATAAGCACAGCGACGGTCTGGAAACCTGTTGTGTCTGACTTCACCTGTCACACATGAGGCTAAGCTGCAGAAGCAGTTGACCTTTTCTGCTATAAACGATGGAGATGAGAACAGAGATGAACCCTGTGATGACTACTGGCAACCGCCTCTCTTGTCACCGACTGTCTCTTACCAGCCTCGGGCTGTGTTCCTCACATGTATCCTGTCCGGTGTGATGCTAGCATCTGGCCTCTGAAGGTTATACATGTGTTTTACTTTGGACTTCAGGCGCTGCTTTTTTCACAAAGAAGTCTGTAAAAATTCAACTGTTCTGAGAGATAAGCTTTATTTTCAGCAATGCTCGTGTGACTCTAGGGATGGCAATGCTAGTATGTCACTTGGTTGATCTGTGCCCCACTTTGGTCCAGCTTAACATATCTCAACAACTATTGATGAAAATTTTGTGTTAACTATTCCAAATTTTGTGCAGACATTCATGATCTCCAGAGGATGAATCATACTGACTATTGTGATCCCCTGACTCTGCATGCAGTGCTAATATGACATTCACATTTGTGGATGGATTGCCATGAAACATGGTGCTCATACTCATGTTCCCATGTTTTCAGGATGAACTGTAAGAACTGTGGTGATCCCTGAATCTTTATTCTAGTGCCACCATCAGGTCAGAACTTTGAACAGAAACATAGTTTGCTGAACTAAGATGGTGAACAAGGTAAACATTGTGCTTGCTTTACATCACCAAATTAGCATTGTCATTATGTTAGCATGCTGATGTTATCATTTAGCTCTAGAGGCAGTGTTTGGTTTGTCTGTTCTGGGCTACAGTAGAAACATCATGGCCGACTCCATGGAAGAGGACCTGCTCCCTCGGTAGATATAAAAAGCACATTCTAAGATAATGAAAACAGAAGTTATTATGTTCAGGTGATCATGCACCAATGAATATTCGATCAACTTCTGTCAATAGACTCAATCCTACACTCTGGTCCTTTAAGTCTGCTCGAGGTCAACTTAAGTAACAGACCTATTTGTTCTCCAAACACTCACAGTATTAGTGTCAACTCATTAACAAAGGAAGCAGAGCTTGCAAATGGACACAGTTTATCCCTGGTGTTGTCACATGACTCTCATCAGGGACAATAGTTGTGTATTCAGCCAGCTCTTGGTTCTCCCAGTGTAAACTATGTGAGTGATACAGTTGCAATGAACTGTGACATGACATTGATTAGTGCATAAAGACTTCATAGAGATGAGGCTCAGGCATGAACACAGATTCAAATATAGGAGATGGGCTAAATTGTAGTCGCAGAAAAGACGGACAATAGAATTGATGTTGCACCTTGATCTGTAACTGATGTATTTTAATGTATGCAAAGCGTATATCTAAAGTATGAGGAAGGCATCGGTAAGCAGCTTTAGACAGCGATCGTCAAGTTTTAGTCCAGCCTTCCTCCCTCCTCTCCTCTGTCTCTCTTGTCTGTTTCAGAAAATGTAAAGTAAAGACTAATGAAAGAAATAAATAGATCGCAGAGCCTGCCTCACTACCTCTCTCCATTACTAATGGACTAGTTGCTTTGCTCTAGGCAGCAGAGTCATTATGGGTGAAGGCTGATCTCCTGTGTCCAATTTACTGTCAAAATGCCCAACGTGCCTTGCGTTTTGTGTCAAAGGGAAAACAGTGAGTGAAATACGATGTGACTGAAGTGGTTTCTCACTGTCCATCTTGAAGTAAAACAACTGCACACATAGATATCGATGGTATGTATTGTTGCCTTTGCCCCTCTCATTGTTGTCTCACTGTGGATTTGTCAAATAAAAACAAGTCACTGCGATCCTAAACAATCCATCACTCGATCCAAAGCCTAATGGGCTTCCTTGTGACAGCCAGTCGCTGTCAGGACACTCTGTTCCTTACTAAGGCATAAAAAAACTGAATCACCGTCCTTTGCAGAGCACAGAACATCAGGGCCAGCGAGTTGGTGGGTTTAGTGCCTGAAGAAACCTCCTGTTGTGCTCTGATAGGTGAACCAGCATCCTAGGACACGGACGCTCACTTTGACAAATCACCTGCTCTCAGTTTTGCCTGGTTGCCCATATGGAGGCTCCCTGCTGGGACTGAGTGCTGTGTAACCCCTCCCCGATCCTCCCCTCTACTTTCCTTCCCATCACCCTTCTCTCTTTCTACTGTATGAAACACATCCCATGGAGTCACCGCCTGCTGTAAGCTCCTGCTGGAAACGCTGGCAGCCACTGACCTCCTGCTGGGATGACCTAAGGGTCATGAAGGAATAACCCAAGGTTATCCAAACAATGACCGAGAGTGGAAATTAGCTATGGGTGCAGAAACTACAAAGAATGCTGACCGCCATCAATCAAATAAACATTCATCCATCCATCCACCCATTTTCTATACCCGACTATCCCTTTTGGGGTTGCGGGGGGGCTGGAGCCTATCCTAACTGTCAATGGGCGAGAGGCGGGGTACACCCTGGACCGGTCGCCAGTCGATCGCAGGGCAACATATATAGAAAGACAAACATTCACGCTCACACTCACACCTAAGGACAATTTTAGAGCCACCAATTAACCTAATGAGCATGTTTTTGGTCTGTGGGAGGAAGCCGGAGTGCCCGGAGAGAACCCACGCGAGCACGGGAAGAACATGCAAACTTCACACAGAAAGGCCCTGCCCGACCCGGGGATGGAACCGGTGACCTTCTTACTGTGAGACACGCGCACTACCTGCTGCGCCACTGTGCCGCCATCAAATAAACAATATGTAAAAAAATGTAAAACAACAAAACATCCCACTGCAGAATAAATCAAGACTGCAGTTTAGGATTAAGGCTTTGGGATTAGAAACTGCAGAGCATCTTATTGCAAACGCATCATCACCCTCATTGTAATCATGTCCTGCAAAAAAATCTTTGAGAAGTGAAATATCACTGCAATAAGCTGCCATGGGAACATAGTGTACCTAACCCCCCCACTCTATTGCTATCCAGTAGCCTCAAGTTCCAATAGGGAGGCTTCTTGTGACCAGAGAGAGGGAGAGAGAGGCAGCAGGATTGGGGAAATCCAATGAGAATGAATTGAAGCATCCCTCCCTTTGTACCACATGCTATAGACTGCGTCCCTTTGATGTCAAATACATGGGGAGATGGGACTCTAATATGAGCTCAGAAAATGGGGTCTAAAAGGGGGGGGTGTGGCTAAATGATGTAACAGCACAGCGATAAGGAGGACATTGCAAACAACATATGATGATTTGTGATCCTGCTCATGCATAATAGTCTCTAGCCACAATCAATACACTAATGCTGATTGCTAAGGCTGCATTCAACCTCTCTCTCTCTCCCTCTCTTCTCGGTCTTAATTCAAAATCAGCTTCAATTGCGAGGCTGGATATTAGCAAAAGCAAGTACAGGGCACTGCTGTATGTAAAAAACAAGACGATTCTGTGCATAAATCAGACGTTTATTAACCAAAGAGTAAGATAATGACTATAGTCGGGCAAATGAAAGATGTAAAATACAGTAAACACATACATGAATGCAAAGTCTGCATAGTATAAATCACACCCACACATGTATGTGCACAGTGAGAACATTGAGAGACAGCGGTGTCATCGGGCAGCTGTTTTCTCTCTGATTGGCAGGTTGGGATGTAATGTGCAGACAGCATTTGTGTTGTTTCTTGATTTTCACCCGGAGGGACACAGACTTTCGTACAAGACAGTAAAAAGAACCAAATGCTGGATGTCCTCTATGTGTCCTAATTGACAATGTTTCCTAATTGCATCATTTCTGTTCTCTGAGCAGTCATGTTTCCTTCATGTTTGTTTTGAAGGTTTTTTTATGTGCATTTCTTTGAGTGTTGTGGCCGTGTGAGGGGCATCGGTGGATTTAGCTGGCACATATGTGCCAGCTGTTGGACTGGGTCGTTGTCCGGGCTCTGCTGTTTCCATATGAAGCTGTAATATCGCCGTCCTTTTATCTGTTGACAATCTGATGCCCTCCTTGTTCTGCAGACCGTTTTTTGAACATTTGTATAGACTCTATAAGATGCTTTTGTTTGATTCAAGGTGCATAATTTTATGCAAGATTTGGTCTTTCAATTAAGTTTGCAAAGTGTGCTAAACTGCTGTTAAAGGCCCCGTGCTTATTTGCATGAGTCTGCTCTTTGAGGGGTATTTGCTTTTGGATTATGAATGTTAAAGGTGCAGCATTTTCAACCATATTAATAAATGACGACTTTATTCAGGCGTTACAGTATAGATTGGACATCATTTTCACAGTGTTTGGGGCAATAACACACATAGCAAACTCTAACTCTGATGTTTGATTTTGGGATTCTTTAAAGTAAATGACCCGGCCATTCCTGCTGCTCCTCTCCACCAAAACAGGCAAATCCATGTGTGTGAGCTGCTGCTGCTGCGTTCCACTTAGAGTCCATTACCAGCCTCCGGGCTCTGCTTTTACAGGGTCTGCTCGATCAAGTCAGCTGCTCATTTAAATGCATTAGACGGCATTAACAATGAGATGTCACCTGTCTGCCCTGGACAAAGCATAAAGGGCCCATTAAAAGTGGAGTGCCCCGGAAGCCCTCGCATCCATCGAGCACAGGCTGAATCACAAAAGCAGCGTGGGAAACGCACGGGCGCGAGCATCACGAGTGATGTGGGTGAAAATACAACCATCAACGCGAGAGTTAATCATGGAAAATGAAGCTGTAATGCTGACATTGATGCTTCATCATACAGTGGATTTATTATTCTCATGTGAATACTGTCCATGAGTCAAAGTTCAGACAGCAGAAAGTTACTCACAATCTCCAATTAAAAAACATTTTTGTGACTCAAAAACTGAGCACCTAAAGGCTTTCAATCATCCATTTTAATACATATTAATAAACATCTTCCATCCCTAATGTTAGAGTCTCTCTCTCTCTCTCTCTCTCTCTCTCTCTCTCTCTCTCTCTCTCTCTGCAGAGGACAGGATCCTGTGGATTGACCCGGTTTCAGACACCTCAGGGTGCATCTAGGTGTTACTCACCTGCTGGCGACCTGTCTCTCTCCTCCATGGTCCTGCATCCGCTCGGCGAGCAGAGCTGCTGCGCTCTGATCCGCTGTTTTCTGCGGGGACGCTGTGGATCTCCTCGTCTGAAGGAAGTTATCGATCAGTTATAGGTGCTAAGAAAACCGCTCGGGTCCCTTAAAAACCTCAAAACCTCGCAGTTTCGCAGCTGAGAAAGCTCGGATGAGATCCGTCTTTGGCGCTTTGCCTTGATGATCCGGTCCTGCTTGTGAAGATGCTCTTCAGTTAGTGACTTTTCTTGGGAGGCGGATTGAATCAAAGCATCGTCTGATGCTGCACGCCGAGCTGAGGACACAGGCTGGGATCCCTCCTCTGAGCGCCCACCATCTCAACCTGCCAAGCAGCGGGAGGAGGATGCGTGTTTATCTTTCGCTCCTCCAGTGGTCCGCATGACCCAGTTCAGCACCACACACACACTCACACTGAGACAAACCCATTCATTCACATCCACACAGAGGGGCTCAGCAAACCTCTGCGCTCTGCAGCACGCATGGACAAATGTGCATGTCCCCACTCTCTCCAAGCTCAGCGTCTTGCTCTCACCGTCTGCCCGTCAGTCTGTTTTGTCCGTCGGTCCAGCGGGACTGTGGGGTTGAGGGGGTGGGGGGTAGTGGAGGGGTTCTCAGATGTTGCTCCTCTGCTGGTCCTACCAGTCAGCTCCCTCATTGTTCACCGTCTCCACCCTCTGGCAAACTAATACGCTCACGTGTCCCGGGTCCTAGCGCCTGGACGCGCCTCATCCAGTCACCCAACCTGAATGCGTCCATGAGCTTTTCCACTTTTGATTCATGCACTGAAGGAACAAGCTGCTCCACTCTTGCATAATTCAACAGCTTATGGCCTCAAGTACTTCACGCGGTGACTTTGCCAACTGTCCTTATTAGGTAACAGCAAGGCAAGACTTTCAATTAATTCACTGCCCCGGCAGCTCCCCCTTCTTACTGTACATGTTTAACAGCAGGCCTCCTGCCAGGCGCGTTTGCCAACCAGAACAGATTGGACTGAGGAATCAGCATCGACATAACAGGGATAACCTTAATGCATCATCATCAAACACCGCTGATCAGAGGGGCTGAGTTGAAATGACTGGAAGCTGCTTCACATAAGTGAAGACTGTGCTCATGGAGTTCAACGGCAAATGGTTTTGTGTTTGTGTCAGATCAGCCCCCAAATGTCAGTCACATGATAATTTCTTTTTATTTCTGTATTTTTTTTTTGTTTCTTGCCTGCAATATTGTCCCTCCTTTTAACTTCCTCTGTTCTCTCAGGCCAGATTCATTTTGAAGGGATGCAGGGAGACTATATGAAGAGTGAAAGATAAGCAGTTTTCAAGCAGTCCTGGATCAGGACAAAAGCTTTAAAAAAGTCAGTACAGTGGAATATGATCTTCCTATTTCCTGAAACAAAATAATTTGACCCGGCGTGTTTTTTTTTCTCTCTTATCATTGTTGAGGTGGATATTGAATAGCTGCATCTTCAGCACCTCTTTGAGACATCCAGGTGTCTCACACAGCAGAGTTAGGTCAAGCAGGCAGTGAGGCGAAGAGTTTCCTCGGGGTTATCTTGGGAAGAGAGCTGTCATAAATCATAGTGAAGGTCAAGCACTGTAGGCTGACGGCAGAGAGCACTGAGGGTCAACACACACCGGGGGGACACACACCTCTGAGCTGTGAACAAATAGAGCAGGGCCGCTCCTCCCTCTCCCCTCCTCACTCCGTTTTCAGACACCACATTCATGTCCTAGTTTTTCACTTTTTAATGTGTCACCTCAAGTTTTCCAAATCTTGTTGCAGGCGGTTGGCCTTGTTTTTTCACTGTCCTCATATTTATCCTCATGCAGAGTTTGCTGTGTGTACTCTGTGTCCTACAGCGGCCCGAAAAACTGCAGCGTCATGGTGGAGGGATATTCACACTGGGCCTCAAGCTGAGAGGGGTCTCTTAAAGTTTGTAGGGAAATATGCCATTAGTGAGGAGAAACTTTTGTTTTTAGAGCAGGGTTAGGACTAAAATCTATGACAGGGCACACCCTGTTCTCCAATTAATGTGTCTGTTAATTGAGTAAATGAGTATTTACTTTAAAAACCTTTCCCCTGTCAATATTCTTTGAAACCCCATTACAAACTCTCCACTTTGCGCAGTCTGACTAAATCTCTGGATAATTTAGCAGCATTTGCTTTGAACAGCTACTTTAGACAACATGTGGAGTAACATTTAGGCAGAGAAAAAAAGGTGAATAATGAATTCAAAAGCATGCTGCTGGTTTACAAAGCTCTGCTCCACCCTCACACCTCCAGGCATTGGTCTGACCCTCCACAGCTCTCTTCAATCTGCCGCTATCGCTTTTTCAGTCTCACCTGTCTCCACAAAGGCAGAATGATTTTCCAACTGCATTCACAACCGCAGAGTCATTTCATGTGTCCCCCCCCACAATGCAAAAAGAGAAAAGGCAGCTCACAGCCACATCACCCTCCCCCACTGAATCATACAGTCCTCTCCGTCTCTGCTGACTCCAAGCCCTCCTATAAAACCCTGCAATACCTCATCCTTAGCTCCTATTTCATTTCGCTCTCATAGCATTTTCATTTCCAATATGTCATCACGGGGACGTTGTCGTGAAGCCATATACAACAAATGTGAATGCTATTGATAGGTAAACCATTGGAGTTTCTAGGCTTTTCCTGGATATGATATATCTTCGTTTTTTTAAATGATAAAACACAACAACAGTACAGTACATGCACGATAAAGAGTAGATTCCCTGAGCACTTTCACACACTCAGAGGTAAAAGAAACCATCAGGATTAATTATTAAGGTGTTTTTGAAAGGGAAACAGAAACACACAAATCAGACTGACTATCATTTTAAGATAAGACTTTATTGATCCCACACCAGGGAAATTCAGTTGTTACAGCCAGTAAGTATTACAAAGAACAAGCACAGTGGCATGAAGTAGTCAAAATAAAAAAATAAAAAATACCAGAAAACTGAAAAACTACTATGTATATGTACAGTTATACAGATTGTAAAAAGTAAAAAATAGCAAATATCATAAAACTACTCTTGCTGATATTCTTATTAGAAAACTACTAATGTCATATGTTGTATTGCACTTGATTTTTTTTTAATTTTATTATTACTGTTAATAATAAATATAGTAATAGTAGCAATATTACTATTATTATGCGTATAGTACTTATTTTAAGTGTTTGCAGGCCTACAAATGCCACTCAGCAATGCTGCAGATAATTACTTTTCTTGCCTAATGCTCGTTTTGGTGCCAATTTCAATTGGGACTACTTTTCCCACAATGCCGTTGGGGCTTTCGCTCCCTGCGGTTGGTTAGTAGCCGTTGATGACGCCAAAAGCATGCGCCTGTAACCTTGTGCTGCTGGACTGTGGTCAAATGAGCTGTGGAAACAGCGGTAAAACCGTTTTAATGATATAATTTGTCGCCGGCATTATTCGGGAGTCATGAGCAAATATATTTTTCCAGCTTCCGTGTTTGGGACAGTGTTTGGATGCGCTGTTTTACTCAAGTGAGTTACTCTTCGTGATATGTCATAAGGCCACTGTATTGTGATGTAACTGTGCATTTTACACTAAACGTGACACATTTCCTCCTGATACGAATATGGTGTTAAATTCAAACGTAAAGCTTGGACATAATCTGTCGAACGTCTATATTTAATGCATAGAGTATACAAGCTAGAGCTCTTCAGCCCATGAGGTTCAGTATTTGCTGACACTGTCAGAAGTGTTGGGTCAGAACATTGATGTTGTTGCACTGGATTGTATTTTCATTTCAGGTGGGTTTAGAGATTGAGTAAGAAGTCCACTTTTTCCTCACATTAACTGCTACTATGCAATTAAAAATACAACCTCCTCAGCTCAGTTGGATACGCTTCACATGAACAGCATTTATATCAGGACGATTGTACTGGATTGAATGGACTGTAAAGTTGTTAATGACGCGCTGTTCATCCATTCGCAGTTAAAAAGGCGAGTGTGAACTTCAGGTCATTGTGTTTCACTTAATGACACAGAACAGTGTGACAATGAGTTCCATGAATTTGTGTGCCACAGCCGCTGACTGCAAGTCAAGTCCAGGACCAAATGCACTTTGTTGAAGATGATGCCCAGCAGTTTAAGAAACAAACAAAAATCTCCGTTTTGTGCCCATCACAAAACTGATCCTGAGCAAAACTGAGCTCTTTAAACCCTATTAACCTCCATTCCTCCCCCTCTTTTAGCAGTCTGCACAGTCCTCTTCCGGCATCCCAAGTGTGCTGTGTGGTAATTTGATCAAACAAGTAAATATGCAAGCTGTGAACACAAAACTGAAATAATTAAGGTCTTAAAACTAGATTTTGACCCACACAGGGACCCTCTTCATGATTAGGCAATAAAGTAGACCCACTTTAGTCAAAAACACCCAGGTGTTTTCACTCATGTTGCTGCTTAGTTTTGGTGAGTGTGTGTGTGTTTGCTGACATCATCATAATCATGTAGTTATAAAACACCAGCTCCACCTGCCAGAGTGATTGAAAAAACCTGTGCAGGGCCTTATTGCATTAGTTGATATTATAATTTAGCGCTGTATATTCCCATTTATTCAGCCGTGAGTGGAATAACCCTTATTAAGAATGTACTTAAGGATAAACGGTGCTGCACACCTCTGAAAGGAGCACTCTAAAGTATGACTAAACGTCTTGCTGAATAAAATACATCAGACTGATTATGGTTGAACTGAGGTTTGAGGCCTGTTATGCAACATGCACCAGTATGATAAACAACTGCTTGTGGTCCAAGGTAGACAAGACAGAAATGCAATTAGACTGAGAGAAGTCCATGCCGCCTGGTTTTTGATGTTGAAATAAATTTCGTGATACTGAACTTTGTTTTAATTCTTCTCATAGGAACCATGTGACTGGAGGCCGGTGTCCCAGTAAGGCTACCATTAATGGGAAGACTGTGGTCATAACAGGAGCCAACACAGGCATTGGGAAAGAGACCGCCCATGAGCTGGCAAAGAGAGGTGTGCAGAACAGTAAAATTGGGTGCAAAAAGACACAGAATCTAACATCTTCTGCAGCTATTTTGCTCTCGGTCACACGCTCGTTTTTCCATTTCCACATCATAAGGGGGTCGGATCATTATGGGTTGTCGGGACTTGGAGAAGTGCGAGGCGGCTGCGAAGGAAATACGTGGGAAGACCCTGAATCCTCACGTTTACGCGTGTCGACTCGACCTTGCCTCCGTGAAATCCATCCGAGAGTTTGCAGAGAGAATCAAACAAAGTGAGGAAAGAAAATGCACCAAGTGCGGTGTTCAGTTACAGAAATGAAGCATACTGTTACACTTTCTTCGGTGTTATCTTTATTTTCTTGTAGAGGAACAGCGTGTGGATGTACTGATAAACAACGCCGGGGTCATGAGATGTCCAGCGTGGAAGACAGAAGATGGCTTCGACATGCAGTTTGGAGTTAACCACTTAGGTACTTTGACAGAATGACAAAACAGGCAAATGAAAACTGCTTTCCGAAACTCCCTGTGAGAAACTAGATGTAAACTATCTTTACATTCTAATAAACTCTCCCTTGCTCCATCGCTACCTGTCTCTGTCTTCCTCCAGGCCACTTCTTGTTGACAAATCTTCTGCTGGAGAAGTTGAAAGAGTCCGCCCCCAGCAGAGTGATCAACCTGGCCTCGCTCGCCCACATCGTTGGAAAGATCGACTTCGAGGACTTGAACTGGGAGAAGAAGAAGTTTGATACCAAGCAGGCGTACTGTCAGAGCAAGCTTGCCAATGTTCTGTTCACCAGAGAGCTCGCCAAGCGATTACAAGGCATGTCTACTGGCTGTTGCATATGTGGGCTTGTGTGGGAGGGAGTACGGCCTATGTGCTTGTTTGTAATTGGCCAGTGGATATATATTTTTAAACCATTGTGTGTGTGTGTGTGTGTGTCTGTAACAGGCACAGGAGTCACAGTGAATGCTGTGCACCCGGGCGTTGTTGCCACGGAGCTCGGGAGGCACACGGGACTGCACCAATCACAGTTCTCGAGCTCTGTGCTCAGTGAGTATCCTGCTTCCTTATTGGATTCTGAATTTGGAGAAATCAGTAAATGCTTATCTAATGCATATGCAACAATTAGCTGAGGATGTCTAAGTCCTGATACGCAGCACGGGTCTCCTCACTGAATTTTCCATTCTTAGCTGCTTTTTCTGTATGAATAAGCATAAATTGCAAATGAATGTATTTCTTTAATGAAAAGTTTCTCACCCACAAAATGTCAACTTTATGACTAGAACTCAAAAACAGCAAAAAAAACATTCAGTTTAGATTTCTGAGGACGCTATTTGATTTAAAGTTATGTTCTTGGTTTTTGGGCTGTGGTGGAGATGCACTGTAATCTGAAAGCTCATTATAAGGTTTGTATCTAGAATCTTTGTTTATGTGTAGCTAAAAAAATAGAATTTTTCCCTCTGAAACTGAAATACTTAAGTACAAGTACCTCAACTGTTCACATTACACCACAGGTTTTGCTGCTCGAATTATAGTACAGCAGCATATAATACTTGAGTTAAAATAGAGTTTACCAAAATCACTACACTACACTACTCCCCAACCACACCGTGACCTGTACATTATATATATGTAATATATTACAAAGCTCTGAAATCAAAGTACAGCAGTGCTACCAATGTTGGTGCTGATACAGCTTTTCAGAATTTAATTCTGGGAATCAGTGAATGTGCTTTTTTTTTTTTTTTTTTTTTTTTACTCTGCAATGAGTATTTTTTAATTACCTGCACTCAAGGGTAATAAAAACCCACTGCGGGGAGAACAGTGTTTGTTATTGAGATCATTTACGGTCAATGAAGGAGATAATAAAAATCTGCAAAGTGCGCTCGATTTGGGTATGAACAAATGTAACTGATGCACATTCAAGCGTTTCCTTTTATCCTGTATCACAGCCAACAATGTGAATCCAGCCAGTACTTGGATTGGTGCTTGACATCGGCCAATTAATTCAATTCTGAAAGATTAAAACGATGGTGTTCCGGCTGAGTTTAAAACAAACCTGTGATCTCCACCAACCCACACACAGGTCCCTTTTTCTCATTGTTGGTGAAGAGCCCAGACCTGGGGGCCCAGCCCAGCGTCTACCTGGCGGTGTCTGAGGAGGTGGAGGGGGTGACGGGAAGGTACTATGATGTGATGACAGAAAAGGAGCCGGCGCCCCAGGCCCTGGATGAGGAGGCAGCTCGCAGGCTGTGGGAGGTCAGCAGCAGGCTGGTGGGTCTGGAGGAGGAGGGACAGTCCGTCAATTCAGCCCCGCCAGCAGAAGGCCAGAGCAAAGCTGCACAGACCGACCCAGAGCAGACACACAGACAGAGGCCAGGGCCCGCTGTCAGTGCTGTGGGGCCGTAGGTTTGCTGTGGCCCCTGGGCCAGCAGAGGACAATGGATCTTTATGGCTTGAGCTGTGCCAGGCTCTTTGGAACAATTAACTGTCTGAGTCTGTGATTCTGCTTGTCTGTGTAATGGCAGTCTTTTGTACTTGCCTTTATGTTCCTGCATCAGGATCTATTTTTTAAAACATGTTTAACAAGCAGCCTTTTACAGTGGACTCTTGACTCTTTTTTTGAAAGGTCCAGTGTGTAAGATTTAGGGGGATCTATTGGCAGAGATGGAATAATAATATTCATAAGTGTGTTTTCATTCATGTATAATCACTTGAAAATAAGAATCCACAAGCTCTTTATATCTACAGGAGCAATGGGTCCTCCTCATGTTGTTCAATGCTTCTTGATTAGCTCAGAACAGACAGACCAAACACTGGCTCCAGAGAGGGCTTTTCCGGGGTTTAGCAGCCACCATGACCTCTCTTTGGAAGGAGGGGTATTCATTTGGTTGCAGTCTGCAACCTCACCACTAGATGCCACTAAATTATACACACTGGAGCTTTAAAGCTGGGCTATTTACCTTTTTAAATAAACAACAGCACTTTTGCTCACACACAGATGAAAAGTTGAATTCAGTGCACTCTCTCTTACTTTAATTAACTCAGGGGTTTTGCTGATACAGCCCTACTTGAGTTGGTATGACCATTAGCTTATGGTGGCTAACTCAAAATGAATATTACTGCATAACCGACATAAATGAGTCAGTTTGTTTGTTTTTTGTGCTACCTCCACACAAGATTCTTGAGTAAAAAATGTACACAGCCTCGCTTTAAGTTATTTGTGTTGATTCCAGCACATTAAAAAATAAAGCGCTCAAACACAAACAAGTAACCAGTAGACAGACTGGCCAGACAGACCTGTGAAAATAAAGAAAACAAAAGAAACACTGGGAAGATGAGTAAAAGTCTCTTTACTGTAGGTTCATTCAGAGGACTGCAGATGGTTTCATTATGGTGTCAAGCAGAAAATGCTGACCGATGGCGCCACCTGGCTGTTAACTACGATCAAAATACAGTCTAATTTTCTTTTTTCTTTTTTTTTTTTTTTTTTACATGTTTTTGCATTTTTAGAGTGTGCATTACTGCTGACATTTATATAGGCGTGCAGGTGGGTTGAAAATATTTCTTAATGTGTTTTTTCTTGGAAGCCTTAACAGTCGTTTATTGATTTAGACATTTTGACTTTGGTAATCCATCTATCCATTCATTAGCTTTTATATCAGAACTGTATTTATGTTGTACCTGAACCACGTTGGACTGACAGCTTTGCCTACATTACAATCATATTATAACACCGATATCAAAAGCAGCATGCAAATTAATTTTCATAAAGACAAGGAATGATGTGCCTGATATATTGAACTAAATTGGTAAAAACTGACTACATGAAAGCAGAAAAACACACTGAAAATATAAAAAGTAGGGTTTGCTTAGGGTCATGAGAGGTCGAGCAAAAACACTGGGAGGTCATTTGAAGTAAACACACCCTGTTGTTTAAAAAGCAGAAGCATCCATGATTGCTTATTCTAAGTTTGAGCACATTTATATGCACTTGTTTACTCATGCCTCTTGGAAAACAAATCAAGTTACAGCCCCCCTCATCTCACTTTTCTGATCCTCTCAGTGCAAAGAAGAATATCCATCCCTGAAGTATTTGAGGGATCCATTGCATGGGGCTTTTTCCAACAGCAAATCCCAAAGTACGGATCAATAAGGGCCCCTCTCTGCACTAATGCACACTGATCGGCATCGGCCTTGCAACTGGAAACCCTGGATCGTTTATTTCAGTGTTGGTTTACCAGAGGAGACCCTCCCTGGAGCCATCCTCGAAGATGATGGTTATTGTAGACGAGCAACAGAATCACTGGCTTTTCTCTCGCTCAACAGACCGTACACTCCCCGGAGCACGATGCTGTCTCTGTCTGGCATGAATCAAACCAATCCTGACCTCTAAAGTCTAGTTCTCACAGCATTTTCTGCATTTGAACTCTTCTTCAGTTGTGCCCCCTTCCTATTATTAGGTTTTCGCGTTTAAACAAACGAGAGTCAGTGAGATATTTGTGCTCTTGAACGCACCCCGGCTGGACTTCATTGCCCATAATGCATCGATTAAGGACGGCGTAGATATAAGCGTCCAAGGTGCAAAAAGTTTGCGCAGAGAAAACCAGCTATTGACGGAAGAATTAATGTAACTAGGCTTCGTCAGACTGAGATAAGAGCTTCGTGTGCGGTTCGTGTTCCGCCTCAGAGGACTTGGACGCTTCTTCTTTCAGTTTGTTTGTGTGTTTCAACAGGTAACAGAAGCTAACCGAACCTCAGCGCTCAGTCCTGACGGCAGGCTGACTTTAGTATGCGTTCACGGGCGTAGACAAAATAAAAGAAACACCAGTGAGTTGCCAGCAGTGCGGTGGACCTGTGTGTTGTGGCCCATGCTGCGTGTCAGTGAGTCTTTTAAGCCTTGAGCTGCTGTGTTACGAGCCAGATATCTGAATAAAATCTCAGTAACTTCGAAGGAGGCCTTCAGTTTTCCTCTGTTCGGGTTCTGTCTAAATGCTTGTTCTCATTTTAACCTTTGCCTTACATTTGAGGTTGTTTGAGGTGATCTGTTAACGCTGCTCTGGACTGTTGCTGCCATTACAACCGATTTACTTCCAGTTCTGTAATGTGACAGAATTGGCAGCATGTGCACGAGAAATGAATCTAAAAGAGTAAAAACGGGAAAAAGTAGAGTGATAAAGATGAACATTATTAGCTTCAAGGGGCCTGTTGAACTGTAAAGTGTTTCTGTTCTTTTGTGCAACCCAGTCATTTAATGCACTGCGATCATGGTAATGCCAGTGTGATTGCATCTATTTAACATGTATTATTTATCAGCATGGCAAAGCCACAGAGGAAAGGAGAGCTGCCGCCCGGAGATGTTGGCACAGATGACTGCCTGACTTCGTACACACATGTCTACAGCCCGGATTTGCTTAAGTGAGCATGCAAGCATGTGCTTTTAAATGTATTTCCCATTTCCTGGTGTGATCTTTCTGCTTCACTTTATTCATACAAGTGTCTGAAAATAAATTGTTGACACGATTGTCATTGTAACAACTACATGATCCGACCTTAGAGGTTTTGTGCTTTATTTTTCAGAGATCAGGTTGCTTTCATCACGGGCGGTGGATCTGGAATTGGACTCAGAATAGCTGAAATATTCATGAGGTGAGAGGATTATCTGCTTGGTTCTCCATAACATGCCCAGATCTTGCAAAATTCTTAGTGCACAGTCAAATTTCACTCCTCTTACATTCACACACTTTATTGGTGTACGTGTGTGGTGTAAGAATTAACCTTTAACATGCAAAAGCAACCACATTACAATCACTAAAACCGTAAGATGTGTGAATGAGATAATAGGTGGGTGTTCTTTAAACCCTCTGGTTGTGTTATCTCAGTGTCAGACTTTCGTAATTTTGCTTGTGTGTCAAAGTTGAAATAATTCAGTAATGTTCATGTTCTCATCAGCACAATACAGAAAGTGTTTTTGAGTGTTGTCTCTTTGTTTTTACACTTTTGTTGTATTTCCTTCTTTTCTCTCAGACATGGCTGTGACACAGTTATTGCCAGCAGGAACTTGGACAGGCTCAAAGAGGTTATTCCTTTTACGTCATTTCCACAATCCTGAATTATGTATTTTACACCGTAGCTAAATGTTAGCCTCTAGCCTCTTGCAATATGATTGTGTGTCTCTTTAGGCCGCTAAAAAGCTGTCAGCTGTGTCCGGACGCCGCTGTCTCCCCTTGCGCATGGATGTGAGGCAGCCTGAGAGCATCATAGCTGCTGTGGATGAGACGCTCAGAGAGTTGGGCCGCATAGACATCCTCATTAACAGTACATGACCTTGCCTAAAAATATGTTTTTGAGCTGGTGATTGCTGAGGTTGTGGAGGGAGCTGTGCTGCACACAGTCTACAACATTACACAATGCATCCTGCCTACATAGGTGCAAATGCAAATGAAGTTGTCTGGGGGGCAAATAGGTGAAAGGTTTTGGCTTAATCATTAACTTCTCTGATGCTGCATCTATCTTAATCTCCTGTCTTTGCACCCGAGTCACTTCTCACAGGTTATTACTGTGGTTATCTCATTATCCATTCAAGATGATCTCTATTCATTCATGTATTTTTAGCTTTAATTAAACAAAATGTGAAAACTTAATGGGATATTCAGCTTCTTTGCCTGTCTCGCGTCGGATTTTTGTTCAGTCTCGTGGTTTTGGTTTAAGTTCTGAATCTGTTTTTGACAGATGCTGCTGGAAATTTCCTCTGCCCAGCGGTCTCACTCTCCTTCAATGCCTTCAAGACCGTAATGGAGATCGACACCATGGGTACATTCAACACCAGCAAGGTGGTTTATGAAAAGTGGTTCCAGGTACATTTTCTGTCTTCCAGAGCATAGAAATGATGATCATACAGTATCTGCAAGAACATTATGGAGTCATAGATGAACAACTTAAGATTTAATATCATTAAGATTCACTCTATGCAACTCACTCTAGTCACCAAAAGAGGGCAGTAAAGATCACAGATTGCTGAATGATTTCTCATCCATAAATGTGATTTTTAACTGCCGCCTCTGCCGCTGATTTGATTATTTGCTCATTGCATTGACTTTGAGTATCACTTCATTTTCGTGTGCAGAATCATGGTGGCAACATCGTCAATATCTCTGCTACACTTGGATACAGGGGACAGGCTCTCCAGGTGCACGCTGGCTCTGCTAAGGCTGCAAATGGTAAGAGCTTTTTTTGCTTTTATGACATGATATCAAAATGAGAATGTGATGACAGTGTTTCCTCTCCTGTGCCAGACGCTATGACCAAGCACCTGGCTGTGGAGTGGGGGCCCAGTGGAGTAAGAGTCAATACTGTGGCTCCAGGCCCTATCTCTGGCACAGAGGGCTACCGCAGACTGGGTAATGATTTTACACGATGTTGACAATGCAGCCAACTGATTGGTTAAACATTTAACAAATAATCTTGTATAAGAAGCAGGTTTGATCTGTTATAGCACACAACAATTTAACACACCTGAGAAACAGACAGGAGGTTGTCCCGAAATGTTCTATGTGGAAAGCTCAGCTAATTAACTAAACTAACCTCAAATAACTCAGCTAAAAATTGGAGTGATGTACATTTTTAAAGTAAATTAACCATAGTTAGCAGAGTGTGGGAAAGCTAGTTAGCAAGCAAGCCAAGAAGAGGAAAGGATAGCTAATGAATAAACAGTTTAAATAGTTAGCAAAAAGTAGTGAATGAGAAAATGAAATAGTTTGCTGAACGGTGGAAATAAACAATTGAAATAGCTAAAAGTAGTGAATAAAAAGTTGAAATGTGGGCTTAAAGCAATGAATAAATACTTCAAATAGCTAGCTACAAGTAATGGCTAGATGGCTGAAATTAGTACAAATGCAAACTTGACAAAAGCAACCTAAACACTGATTATTTGTCTCTGAAAATAGTAGCAATAGTAATTATAACAATAACTACTATGATATACATAATCGTATTAAATAGCATATAGTTAAAATAGATTTGTAAGGACATCAAAGGGCGATGGTGTCAGTGAAGTGGTACTTGAGCTCATCTGAGCTTTGGGGGTATGTCAGACAAAAAAATGTGGGGAAGCTTGGATACAGAATAACGGTGTAAGTAAGAGCATCTGAGCATGGATTTTTTTTCTTTAATCCTTCAGGTGGTCCCCAAGGGGAGGTTGTTGGTGACTTCCCGTCTATTCCTTTGCAGCGAGCAGGCAACAAAACTGAGCTGGCCCACTGCGCTCTTTTCCTGGCCAGCCGGGCCTCCACCTACGTGACTGGAGCCAGCCTGGTGGCGGACGGCGGTTGGTGGCTGACCTCAGCCAACGACCTCTCCATGCTGTCGGGTATAGCCTCCTCTAAATCCGCTAAACTCTGAACAGGGGCTTTCCTGTCCTCCTCCTGACCCAGGTGTGTACGAGAAGGTGCTGCCTGATGGCCATGTGGAGAGACAGTATGTGTGATGTGCATTGTATTATCTCAGTATGAAAATAAATAGATTATTTTAATATAAAAAATACAGTATAACAGATATTAATATATTTGCCTCTCTTGTTTTTTTTTCAGGTTATTGGTCTTCTGAAAAGAAAAGAGACAAATAAATGCTGAAAACAAAAGTGGAATACGCTGAAGAGTGTATCCCTAAGTGGCTGGAGGAGCTTAACACTGATATACTATACTCAATAATGACTCAAATTAGAACAGTTAATGTTCAACCCATTACAGTGATGTGTATTGTGATCGTGCATTTCATGTACAGTCATGTTCATCACATGCGATTTAATGTGATTTGTCATTTACTTTACTGGTTAAAAAAACAAAACAAAACATGTAATTACAGTGACTCCTGTTTGCTCTTGCGAGTCATTTGTTTTTTACCCAAACATCTGTCTCCTTCTTGCCTTAAGGGCAAACCCCTCCATCTGTGGGGTCAAAGGTCGATTGAAGTGGAAAAAAAGCAAAATAAACATCACTGCTACAAAAAATGTTTGATTTTTCAGACTTTTCTCCATTTTTGGGGGGTGTTTTTATTGTGAAATAATGAATATTTTGGATTCTTCATCCCTCTTAAAACCTTCTAAATCAAACTCATCGAGGAGAAAAGGTCACATCTTGGTTTAACTGCTCATAACTCCTGAACATTAAGTCCAGGTCACAGGCCACAAAGGTTGGCGTCCACCGGATTAGATGATCAAAATGAGATAAACTGTTCAACCTTAAGAAAATGAGTACCGCTGTGAGTCAGATGGGGGCGCCAAAACATTAGAATTGCGACCATTTAACAATATTTTCTCAAAAAGTGAGTGAGTTTTCCAGCTATTCCATAGTGTTTTATATCTTGTTTCATATCAATGGCTGGGTAATTAACTATTACATCAAAGGTCCTTCAATTGGTGAAGCTGCTCTTTTCACAGTCAAACATCTACCCTGCTAAAGTGTCATTGAGCAAGACACCCCAGTCTGTCCGATGCGGGCTCCTCCAGCTGACCCTGAACTTTGACCTCTGTGTGAAGGGCCGCTCGCTTAAACTACTGTTGTTCTACGACATATGAGTGCAAGGACAGTGTTTTGAATAATAGCAGTAGGTTTAGTGCCCAAACAAATCACCAGGTTCCAGCTGATAGCAGCCATAAAGCCAGTGATACTGCGGGGTATTTTGTACGCTTGCGTGAAACGTCAGTGGTGTGTATGCGGCTGGAGGAGGAGGAGGCGGAGGATGGGACACTGCTGATGCTGATGCGAGAGCGTTCGGTGTCTGTGATCAACATCGGCGGACCGACTGCTAAACGTTGGAGCTTTTTGGCCTTATTTCTCGCTCTCATCGTTTCATCGTGGCCTCCGATGAAGGGACGCTGTGATGGCCGTGTTTATTTGAGGCGTGAAAAATAGAAAAATTCAAGGGGGAAAAGATCGGTTTCGTCTCGTCACTCGTCTGGCCTGTCTTCTTACTGACACAGGTGGATCGCTGCTGGGAAACGGCATCGAAATGAGGACATAATCTTGGACTATCACAGAGACGACACGCTCCACATTTTCCTCTTAAACCGTTGACTGCGGAAGCCACCTTTTGGTTTGGTTTAATTGAGAGAAGCTAGGCTGTTTTGCGTGTTCGCTAGCTAATAGGCTAATTTTGCTAGCTAGCCAGTTAGCAGCTTCTCCGGCCAATGGCACGAGAGAAGTGGGATGCTCGAAGGAGGAGTTAACGTTAGTCGCTAGCTTAAATTCACTGGAGGCTTTCACTGTCCGTGTCTTAATTAGTTAACCGTTTTTAAATGAGAGTTTTGAAGTAAAGCTCGGTGTTAATTTAGGGTTGAGTAACATTAGTGGCATCGTTTCTTCGCTGCACTGGCGGCTCTTCGGCAAATTACCTTGCGATGGAGGTTAGATAATCGGCTAAGGAAGCTAATGTTGACAAACAGTGGGGACTTAAAGCGTTAACACGGTATTTACTGGTCAGTCCTTCATCTTTGCGCCGGTGATTTGTTAGCGTTCAGACCGACGTGAAGCATGTCGTCGTCGGATGTGCTGAGGCTGAAACATTTGGCAACAACCAGGAGGGGACCTGCCATGACAGTAAGAGACCAAGTGAGGCAAAACACGTTGGTGAAGAAATTAATATGAATTTCGAGTTAAGGTAACGTCGTTATTGTAACGTGGATGGCAACCACTGAGGTTAAAACAGCAAATTCAGTGTGAATTTAAATCTACCTATATTCTTAAAACGAGCCTACCTTATAGGATTATTTATAAAACCACAATATCCGTCAGAATGTTCTAGATGTCACAGGCAGATGAGACTTGTAATTCCTCGCATTCAAGACTTCACTGGAGATGTATAGTGCCGTTTAAAAACATGCCTTTGAAAGTGAAGAACTGGATCTTTACGACAGCAGTGAGATAAGCCGTCACCACCAGCTTTCGCAAGTTTTCAAAGTGGAACAGCCAATATAAATGGAAGCGACAGTCCTGTCTGGCCCTTTGGGGCATACACAGTGGGAGTCAGAACAGCCTTTTCCTCTTGGATTTCACACGCTCGAGACAGACAATGGAGGTGTGATCTGTCCAAACACGAGTGGCCAGACAGGTTTGGATTTCAGAAACGGTGACCAGGGTCGAACAGAGTGCAGCCAGGAAGGGCAGATTTTCCAGGACAAGCCAGTAGAGCTGGACGACCTCATAAATATCTCTGATTTTTCTTGTGGAGATTTGCAGTTGGAGGGAGATCAGCCCAGCGTTTCCCCAGCCTCTCTCCACAGTCCTCACATAGAGGAATTCACAGAAAAGACTGATGCACCTGATGAAGTAGGTGACTGCACATTATCGTGGTTATTTTCTCCCAAACTTACAGATGTGGTTGGGAAGAACTCAGCACGTGAGGAAGTGAGTCTGACGCAGGAGGAAACTCTTGAGAGCTCGAAAACCCCCAGCAGTCAGGCTGAGCTAATAAGCCTCAGTGTACCGGTCTCTCCTTCAAAGATCTCCAAGACCAACTCGGGGGATCCGTTTTTGTTGGTGGATATCCTCTCAAATGAAAACTCCTGTCTCCCCCCACAGTCTTCAGGTGAGTTGAACCCACAGGGTGTCAGTGATGAGCTGGTAGACCTATCACAAGAGGAGCAGGCAGGTCTCCCTCCCTCACAGAGCCGGGAGACTGAAACTGGAGACAAAGGTTTATTCCCTGATCAAGTGACTGATCTGCCTGTAACCTGTAGCACTACCCTGCAAGGTTTACCTGAGAACTGCTTCCCGCAGAACCACATCAGCACGCCACTGGAGTGTTTCGAAGGATCTGTGCCTTTGTTGGATTTAGAGGTTCCAGACTGTGACAGCAGTCTGAGCCTGTGCCCTGCCAGTCCTCCCTCTGTTATCTGCACAGGTGCGCCATTAGATTTATCAACAGAGGAGGGGGAGGTGGAACACGCAGCAGCCGCTGTAATTACAAATCTGACTTCTGAGCAGCAAGGTGAGAATGAGTCATTTAGCCTGGGTTTGCCAGCGGAACCTTCACCACTGACGGTGCCTCAGGAGGAAGATGCCTTCACCCTGGGTGATTTCACCAGTGAGATTTACTCTGTGGAAAATGAGTCAAAGGATTTGATGGAAGACAAGATTAGTTCTGAGGCGAAAACTCAGGAGAATGAAGCAATGGCTTTGGATCTGTGCTTGGCTGCTGATGAGGTCCATGACGAGGAAACTTGCGACTTGAAACCACAGGAGGATGTACAGAATGGAAGCGCCGCCGATCCGACGGCTGGGCAGAGGGAAGACGAGAGGTCGACGGACACTAACCAGCTCAACGGATCAGACTGTCATGAGGTGGCTTCTTTTGATTTTTCAGTTCAGGACCTGCACACTCCTCCTGAGGCTGGATGGACTAGTGAGCAAACCGTGGAGACAATTTCCCTCTCTAAGATGGTGGTAGATGACTCACTGCCATTGGTCTCCACTGTGAATACGAGGGAGGAAGATGCCTCCCCGCTAAAAGCTGTGTTCGATGCTTTGGACCAAGATGGGGATGGCTTCGTTCGTATCGAGGAGTTTATGGAGTTTGCTGCTGCCTATGGGGCCGATCAGGTGAGATACCTTATATTTGTGTTTACTTCCTTTCCTTGAGCTTGCGGTTGCTGGGCAGCGCATGCTGAGCGAGGCTCTGTGGAAAGCCATATAAAGCTCCATATACGTAAATGATTTATTATTGATTTTCTGCTGAACCACGGGAAGCTTTCTGCAAATGCATGCTTAATTCAATGATGTGCAATCCATCTGGCTGATGTCACTTTGCTATCACTATTTCAAGTGCTTCAGGATCAGGATCTCTCAAACTCATTGTTGGAAGTAAAGTGCATAAATAAGCCAAATCTAGTAATTGTGACTGATTAGTCTCATTATAAAACATTTCATATGGAGATCAGTGGTTTTCTATTAGTGCAAGTTATATAAACAGCATGTTGTTTCTAGAACTGAGTCTTGACTATGAGTTTAAATGTTTCAATGCACTGCCTCAGGTTTACGTTGCCCTGATGTATAATGAATGAAGCAGAGGTAACATGACCCCCTGCTTGGGCGCTGGTGTTTCCTACAAAGCAGCTCTCAACATTCAGTGTAATGGATTTGGCTAATACCACGACATATTATTAAAACCATGCCTGGATTAGTTTGTGTCTATATTTGGGGAGTGTTCAGGGGCTGGGATTTGGGTTATCATCCAGATAACTCTGTCAAGCATATTGGCTGTAATGAATTCTGTCAGGCCTGGCACTTCTCCATATGTCAGATGACAAACATCCATCTTCCCATTTGCATATCCTGTGGTTTGGGGATAATCTCTTGTGAAATGGCTGATGTATCTCACTCCACCCATGACCCTCACCCATTTGTTGCACCAGGCCTTTCCACATTTTGTGAGATATTTTCTCTGTAAGGCAAAAGACAAGGAACAGTTCCTAAAAACGAATTAACATAATGAATTCAATTGATTGAGTGAATCAGCATTTCTTTATATGAGCAGTGAAATGGAAGAGAGCCTGTTTGTTTTCATAGCTTTTTCCTTATGCGAAGTTACTGACTAAACTCTGTATCATAGATCGTTTCAGCGTGGTAGGTTTAGTTGTCAGTCTCGTCTTCAAGCGAAAGTTAAATTCAGAGTTGACACAGGCTCCAGAATAAAAGTGACATCAGCGTCTTTTCCTGTCAGATGTGCTCGTCTGTCTAAATGTTTACAAGAGTCGGCCTGAGCTTCAGCAAGTGATCACACCATTTGCAAATAACAGTGAAATGATGCAAATGACGATGTAACCGAACAGGTAACAGAAACATAAGCATAACTGTCAAGTGTGCCCCCAGTGAGCTTATATTAGATCTTTCTTAACTCCTTTATTCCTGTTTATTTCGTCATAGAGCGATTGCGTCAATTACGATATTTGTAATCAGTTTTCTAAATGTGTCCCCTCTTGATATCAGACTGATTCAGGCAACGTAATTAAGTTAGAATATATTAACCGTCTTAATTTAAACTTGTTTTGATGATCTCTGAACATTCCTTTGGGTGAGGACGGGTACTTGCTGCACAGAGCGTGATGCTGGCTCGCTAATGCTTTTTAATCCCCTCTCTCCCAGTTCAAAGCGCCTCTGTTGCCCCTGATCTGTCCTGTGTCTAGCCGTAGGTATCTGTGGCTCCCCAGGCAGGGAATTGGGAAGGATTAAGAGTAAAATGTATTTTCCTGAGTCAGAGGGACTCCGTGGTTTGGGTGCCATCCACCGACTGCCCATGACCTTGTTGTGAGGGACAGAGGAGCTGCACTTTTGTCATGTTAGTCTAATGTAAATCAATTCCACCTGTTGTTTTGCTAGGCAGTTAAGATATTTACATGACACTGGGAATTGATTTTACTTGATAGGTGTGGTCTGCTTCTCTGTTATTCCTCACTGTTTGGTTTCTGGTGGAGTTCTTCAGCTGCACCTCCCAAGTATGTAGATTCCAGCAGTTTCCTTTGGATCTTTGTTTTGTGAAGGTTTTCCTTGGACTGCGAACCAGATTGTGCAGATTGATTACTTCTGTGTCTTTCTTTGTGTTTAGCTATCGGCTATCTGGTTTCCAAGAGCGGCAGGAGTTAATTTGTACCTTAACTCCTCTCAGATTTCTGCTCTTTCGTGATCAGAGAGAGTTTGGCATGTTTGCCTTATGCGTTCACAATGAGCAAGCAGGCAGCAGACAGACTTATCTTCAGAATTTGTGGAATGTTATGTAATGTGCGTAACCTTTTGGCAGATGTGACTTTAATTAGCCGACCTCAAGGATAAGTCTGGTCTGATCTAACAAGGCCTGCAAGCGAGCTGCCAGAGGTCTGAGGACTGATTGTGTCTTTGCTGAGGTAGCATATGGTTAACTCTTCTCATATCAGTTTGGAATAGATGTGTGCTTTTCATATTTGCCCTGATATGTCATCGTATTGCAGTCATCTGGAGATAAAAGTGGTTTGAATAACCTCTGCGCCTGAGCGGCTCAGATTAGTGAAATGTTACTGTGGAGGTAACACAGATGTTTTAGCTGTGGGGTTGAAAAAAACCACAGGGCCATTAGGTCATACTAATTCAGAAGCGGGAATTATGGGTGTGATAAACAGTATTTGGTTTAGTTGTAATTTTTTTATTGTATCTACAAACTTCCTCTTTATTTTCTGCTGAGCCTATATACAACAGGCACTCCTCAGTAAGATTTTGGATTTGTCTTGTCAAAGTTAAGTTGAGGGCTAGCAGCAGGCCGTGCATGTGTTATTATCCCGTACCACTTTGCAAATATCCCAGCAACCTGTCAAGAGACTACAGGAAGGTATTCATGAGGTATTTGCATGCATGTTCGGCTACTGCTTGTATGCTAAGCATGCAAATGTTTTCCCCAGAATTATTCCAGGATGTGATAGTGACTGTGCGCACGCACACACATACTGCTTTGTGTGAGGTTTGAATTCAAGCATCCTAATGTGGAATCTGAAAGCAGATAACAAAATCAGGTTTATTGTAAGTCACCGTTCCACTCTATGCTTGTCTATTGGAGTTAAATCATTGATGCTCTCCAATTAAGACCCACAATTTTACCCTTTCATTACTTTAGAAACGCTGCCTCTACTGCTTTTCCGAGTGAGACCTTTTTGAGATATATAATATGTTGATTTGCAGCCTTTAGATGTCAGGTCAGTGTCATGAAACCATCTGATTTACAGTAGTTCAGTGATATGTGTTAGTGTTATGAGTGCAGGTATGGCTACTGTCCTGCAGGCATGTGACAAATGTGGGAATTCAGTTAAAAAAAAATCTTTCTAACTACCACTCATTGGTTTCACTCGCTGGTTTTGACCCCGATTCTGCACAAAAGCCACACTGAGCTGCATTGTGGTCGTGTCTCTCGTCAGTCGACACTCCCGACCCTACTTTAGCCAGCCTCCCTCCCCTCACCCGCTGCTTTTATGTGCTGCCCCTCTGATCCGCAATGGAATGTCCCATGCCCCAAAACGTCCCCTCTCTTGAGTTCACTTTTGTGCGCGCATGTTAATGTTTTATATCCAAAGATCACTCTGCCTTTTTTCATCATCTTTTGCCAACCCGCTAGCCTTATGATCATGGTTATCAGTCTTATGTAGGAACTATTGTGAAATCCCCTCCAGGAAAGACTCTCACCAAAGGGTATTCTTCTCCATGGGGTTATGCACAACAGCGGTTTGTGTGGAGGCGGTCAGGCGTGCCCCAGCACTGATTAGACACAAATAGAGGAAACAGAAAAACCACAGTGCCTTCAGCTAGAGCTGACAGCGTTGCCTTTGAGTTTAGTTGTTATCTGCCCCGTCTCTCAGGGCGGTGCTTGTTAGGTGTAACGATGCAAATTATTGCATGATGCAGATAGTTTCAGTGATTAAATTGCAGGAAAATAGTAAAAAAAATGACCAACAAAAGACAAAGATGTACATAAAAACAAGTATTTAAATATATACCTAAGTATTTTAGCTTGTCTAAACTTCATGCCAGTAAATTGTAATTGTAATGTAATGCAATGTAAACTGTAATTGTATTGACATGTTGTGTCACAAGAGCCATGCAAGAACACAGCAGATGCTGCCAGCAGGTCAAATATAGAGCACAGACTACACTGTAATCTAAACAAGAATGAATGCATGAATTCATCCATAACAGAACACAGTGCTTCCTCCCACAACCAATGAAGTGAATTAATAAAGTTTAAATGGGCACAGTTTGCCCGTTAAGCGGCTGTAGGAAGACATTTCTTGGGCCAAAACACAAGAGAACTGAAGCCACAGTCACCTTTTAGTTTTTAGGTTAGACCTAGGAATAGCCAACAGGCTCTCTTCATAAGGCCTGAGGGGCCTGGCACTGCTGTACGGGCTTAACAACTCTGATGTAGGCCATGGATAGCTTCCACAGTATAGTGGGTTTAAATTGCTTTGGTTGCTTTGGCTGTCCCAGTGGTTCACCCAATCTGTTCAGTGATGGTCATTATAGTATTCTGCCCCAGCCTGTCAGTGCAGGGGCAACAACCAGCACAAATTCACTGCTTCTTGTAGCTGTTATGTACAAATATAATCAAGACCACAAACAGTTAATTTTCCAGTCACACGTCAGTTTTCTCACCTCACCCAGTAGAGGTGTTTCTTAACAGCTGCATGGAACATGTGAACTGTGATGCTCCATTGCGAAGAAGAAAAAGTGAAAGCTGTATTCAAATGCCGACCACAGACCTCAGCAATGAACTTATTTTCACAGGTTCAGCCCCTAAAACAAACCCTGTTTCCTCACCAACAGCCTGCAGTACATAGCAGATCTACTTTATGGAAAGGTTTAGCATAGCGGGGATGGAACGAGGATGGGCCTTGATTCAACATGCTAAACTTAACTTCGCAGCGTTAACCACCGTTCAGTGAGATCTGCCACTCCCCTACACTCACTAAGTACAGCTGGGTTTAATTCACCAAACCCAGATCATAAGCTACAAGGGTTTTCGGAGTCAGTTTATTAGGAGTTTCAGCCTTTTCAGCCTCCTGAGTCGGAGCTCAGCATCGCTAAGCAGATCAACTTGTTTTCATGTGTAACCGATATAAAAAGTACATAAGAGAGAAGCCACACACACAGAAGGTCTCGGTAAAATGACCATGTTCGCGTTGCGCGCTCGCTTTCTCAAGGAATAAGCCGACCAAAACCACAGAAACCTCACCCGACATACTCTCAGGCTCCCTCCCAGCTAATTTTGTCAGTGATACACGCCTGAAATTACACTGTAATAATGGGTTTGTGCAATTATGTGATGGACGACGTTTGACTCGGTCTCTTATTTATGTAAATGGTTTTTGATTGCTCGGCGCCACCAATAGTTCTGCAGATACAGACGTATATCTAATTCCCAGGCCACTGGGAGCCAGATAACAAGATAGTAAACATTAATTGGGGGAAGTGTGCCAAGGAGTTTGTACAGGTGAAGGCTCACCAAGTACACATGAGATTAGATTTCATTTCACATACACCAGGAGTCAGTTTTCAATCGAAAAAAGTTGTTTATCCAGGGTGCTTTGTTGTTTTTTGTGCTCTGAGCTCTTGTAGTTACTGAAGCACACGTTCTCCTGTTGCCAGGCTACTGACTGTAGGAATATACTGTATGTAGGCACACTTACATAACCCGTTTAACAGCTGAGTGCAGCAATGTTCCTCTGCACAAAGGGCTACATTGCTGCATATGCATGCCTTTAGAATAAGCATTCTTTTTCTTCAGATTTCTTTTAATGTAAGATTAATGGAACATGTAATGTGAGAAAGACTCTGCAACCCATCTTTTATTAATTAATGTGAAGTAACATTTTTCTTGGCTCCTCATTCCACTTTTATTTTCTGGTCATATGCAGAGAGAGTAACGACTGTACCCTTTGCACACATTAAAATCCTTGTAAACTCACTCTTGCCCTGTCTGCAAAAACTGATGTTCCTCCGGAGGTCAGAAGTAGAGTTCACGCAGTTCTGCAGTAAAACTGTCCTGTTGAAAATGACCTTAAGAATGAGCTCTTCATAGTTTTATGGAGGTTATGTTCGGATCAAGCACTGGCTCGTCTTTCTGCATGTGCTTTTCCACTCAAGCCTGTGTGCAGTCATCGCAGTCGTGTCATTTACCCCCTGTGCGGAAAACTTCCCCTTACATCATTTATGACATCATCCTGAAGCATCGAGGCAGAATAAATGATAGTTATGGGAGAGAGATTGTCTTATGTTGCCATGATGATGTGAGTTTTGAATGTTGTTGCTTTTATCTTTTAGGTGAAGGATCTGACCAAGTTTTTGGATCCCAGTGGCCTGGGAGTTATCAGCTTTGAAGACTTCCACCGTGGAATCTCTGCAATTAGCAATGGAGGTGAGTCATCAGGTGTGTGTGTGTGTGTGTGTGTGTGTGTGTGTGTGTGTGTGTGTGTGTGTGTGTGTGTGTGTGTGTGTGTGTGTGTGTGTGTGTGTGTGTGTGTGTGTGTGTGTGTGTGTGTGTGTGTGTGTGTGTGTGTGTGTGTGTGTGTGTGTCCAGTGCTTTTAATCTTATATTCAAGACCTGCTCTGTCGTGTAGGAAATAAGCCTTGTCTTCCCTTTTAAAAATGCAATATGCAATTTCAATATATTAATTGCTTTGTATTGCAAATGTGTTAACGGATTAGAATGTAGCTTTAAAAATTAGACCTGCGCTCTCAAGTGTCTTGTCTCTTTCCTGCTCCCCTACACCACCAACAGTGTGCAACACCAGCAAACTTAAGCTTAGTAATGGAGTACGCTAACATTACTGCAACGCATGTGAAATGTATAGTGATATTGTGAGAACCAAGGAAAAAAAGTGTCTTTCAATTTATTTATTTTTTTTTGTGATTTCCTGCCTCTTTGGAGCTAAAACAACAACTCACAATTTAGAATTTTGTAAAAAATATTTTCATTTTAGATTTTACACCATGTCCACTGTAGTGGACTAACAGAACGATTTTACCATAACACAACGAAATCATAGTAGGCTGACAAGAGAACAAGAATGTCGGTCCATTTTTTAAATGAAACTGAACATTTGGCCTGTATCTTTTGTTGAACTACTGAACAAAATTGACATTATTAAACATAACATTACTATATTATTTTTCCTAACAACAAGTTTAACTGAACTCTGACTCCAATTTTATGATTCCTGACATGTTCCTAGACAAGAAAATATCTGATTGCCATAGTTAAAAAACAATATCTTAACAATATTTGACTTACCTTTTCTCTTTTCCTGGCATTTGCGTTTCGCTGCAGTCCCCATTTTGTCTCAGCATGAAAACAAAGTTCCCCTCATCCCACCCAAACATATGAGATATCATTGGAAAGGCCAGGATGTCATCTACTGAGCACACCAGGACTTAGTAGGGTAGCTCAAATGAGTCAAAAGATATAGACCAAAACCAAATGTCCACTACAGAGGACATAAATGAATAGGCTGGGTCTTGGGAGGTTAAGCCGGATGCTAGACAACAGTAGCTTGCTTGCGAATGCGGACAAATTGCTAGCTAGATAATGTAACAAGATAAATAGCGTCTTGGCCGGATAACATCAGCTTCATCCAGACTCCCAGGGCTGACCTGACTGGTAAATTTGCTAGCTTGCTGTTTGCAAATTACTTCATAAGCTAATGTTACAAAGCCACCAACGTCAGATCCATGCAGCATCGCTAAGTGACAGCTAGCTGGCTGACCTTAGTTTGCTTGCTTAACAACATTATCACTAAGAAAATACTATCGGAGTCGATATGTTAGTTGACTTGCATAGTAGATTAGTTTACCATGTAACGTGATCATGATGCTAACTCTCACTTAACAGTCATCAGTGTCATTAATAACAAGGATTTTCTGAAAATCCCAGCAGTAACTTTAAACTCCTACCTAGTGACCCTTGCTGTGGACTCAGTTGGCCTGTTGGCGTTCCATATTTAAAAATTTGCGAAATCTACCCACTAAAAATATTCTGACATAAAGATGGCTCGCTTTTGTCAAAAATGTTTTTATTGGACATATTAATGTGATGGATGGTGAACTCTTTGTTTTATGGACTGATGTTGTTATTTTATCTGCATGTTGTACTCCATGAGTAAGTCTCTTTCCCATTTTTTTTTATTTGATTTTGGCTAACCTACTTAATTCTGCTGTGATTAAAAGAAAAAAATGCTTCAGCAGCAAATTCCTGCACCTACATTTAGTCTCCAGCATCTGGCTCCATCCTTCTGCAGTCCCCATGGCGCCCAATATTGTTGTCAACACAGTATGTTCACATCCATGGCTCAGTTTAGGTGAGGGATTTTGAAAGGGAAGGCAGAAGACTGACCCAAATTCTTTGTAACTGCTTGCAAAATGCTGTTATTCTTCCTTTAACCATTTTGCTGCCCTCCTGTTCCACTTTCTATGCTTTTAACAATTTATTAAGCCTGCCTTGACAGCTGTGTCACCAGGTTTTTCAGGCTTCACCTCAGCACTAAATCTAATCTAAATCTTGAATTGACTTTGAATTTGAAACATCGTCTTGTCGTAACAGTTTGTGAAGTGTAGCTGACGGATTTAGACACACCGAAGTGACATCATCCCAAAGAGTATCAGCTCTGCCGCTGTTTGCAGCACATGCTGATTGTGTTGACGCACCATACAGGTTGTGATGACGTCATCGCAGCCTATTGATTGGTAGTACTCTTTCCCAAGGCTTTCTGGGTTGCACAGCTCTGGTTACTCAGACCATTAATAAGTCATGCGCTGGAAAGCATGAGATGCTCGGACACATGGGCTTACTGGCAACGCTTCAGAGCGGGAGTGGCAGGGAGATGGGGTTTGGGCAGAGAGTCCTATTCACCTAAATTATTTACTGGCCTGTCTCTTCGCCCTGTCCTCTCTGTTTCTCATGTGTTTCTGTCCTTGTCACGAGTCCCAAAAATTCAGCCAGATTGAGAAAACCTGCCTGCGTGTGTCTCGCACACAATCCAACTGTCTCGCATGGGGTCATGATTTGGACAGCTGGACGTGATGTGAGGATGACAGTTGAAATTATTGTTCTCATTTTGAACTTTAAAAATCTATTGTGTTCAGTTGTTAGACTAATGCATATATCGTGTAACCATGAGGTCGTGGGTCAGAATCCAGCCAGGGATCATTGTTCCATGTTCACATTACATGCTGTCCTTTCTTTTCTGCCTCTCTTCAGTGTTTTCTGTGGAAAATGAATCAGATATTTCCTGCTGGAAGCCAGTTTCCCGTTAGCGTGTGAACATCAGACCTCTACTATAACTTCCCAAGCCGCTCACACGCTGCTGACAGAATTCCACCATGCTTGTAAAGGTGGAGTCTGCTTTTTTAGCCACTTCACAGCTAAAGTATTGATTTTTAGACAGACAAGACTCATGTCATGGTCTCTACCACAATTATCACCACCTTTCCTATAAACAGAAGGCAAAACCTGCTCTTCCACTTGCCTAGTTTCACTCTAAACTTCATGGCAGGCCTCCTTGTTTAATTTCATTTCTGCACTGCTTATTACTGGCAGGGGTACCTTTTAATAAAGACAGTCCTGCAGGCTATGGAAATGCCTTGTCCCCTGTAGTGGCTGTTGCATGTCTGGAACAACAAAAGTTAGTCTAGAAAGTATCCGTGCCCTCTGATATTTTGACATCATGCCAGGGGACTGCAGGTGTGTTGCTCCAGCAGAAGCCAGCCTCTGCTGCACAGCCCCACTCGGTGCAGACTTATTTCACTTACTTCCACGTGCACGAGTGATCAAGAGCAACGGGTTACGTAAGGCGAGGGGGCACAAAAACCCCTCGGGTCTACTGGCAGATTTGGAGAACACTGTTTGTGTTCAGTTCCCTCAGCAGGGTGCTGTTCACTGCTCTGTTTACTAGATACAGGAGCCGCAGTGGCTGATGGGACTCGGCTGGTCTCAGGTTACATTGCTTGTCTGCAGGTGCTTTCAACAGAGACCTCAGTTGACAAATCTGAATTGGATATGGGCTGCTTGTTGTCCTTTTTTATTGTTTTATTTTTCCCCCATACCCTTATTACATGACATGGAATAGTCTTTGTAATGGGAGCGTAAAAGTTACATAATGTTTACTGTCACATCACGCTTAGAGTGCTGACTGTAAGTATGTCAAAGTGGGGCAGCTAGGACACGAACGCTTAAATGTGCTGATCGCTCACTTGAGCAAACGTGTTGTAGGCAGAAAAATCAGCCTTTGAAACAAAGATAGTTTTATCTAAAAGGCACAGCAGAATATACTTAATGTCTTTTAAAGCTGTAGATAAAGTTACCCTTTTTCATACTTAAAGATGAGCTTATGTTCATTTAAATTAGAAATTAAAAATGGTACAAAAACATTGTAATCTGTTATTAAATGAGCATATTAAACATTCAGTGATTAAACAATTAGATGTGGCAGGTAATTTTTATATTGCCAGACCCAGCAGGCGCCACACTTATCAGCAGGATGAAGAAACTTTTCACATCATTGATCTTCTTTATGAGTCTGGCAGACATTTAAATGGTAATTGTAATGCTATTAAGCAGAGAGTGGGACACGGCTGAAGTCCTATCCAAGAAAGCTGTCTTTCTATCATTTTTCAGTACAAATGCTCATGGCTTTATCCTTAAAACTCTAACCTTCCTTTTTCATTAAAGGCTGTTTGTTTGCGCATGGACGTTGGTACTGTACGCACCGGTCTTGTGTTTGTTGAGCCTCCTCGGCTGTTTGACTTCACGTGTTTATTCTGCACACATTAATCCTGTCTTCTTCCGCTCTTATCTGCAGGTCCAGAGCCACAACTCTACAGTGTAAACTACAGTCCAGGGGATGGAGCTGTGGGCTGTCCAGAGGAGTATGACGAGGTGAGGCGCCGCACAGGAGGCTTAACCTCTCTCTGGTCCAGTTGTTGTGCCCTCAGTTTCCATTGGTGCACGCAGCAGCGCAGTCTGTGGAGGTCACAGGCTGAACTCCCTGTGCACTCTCCCTCTTCCCACTGTAATTCAGCGAGTGGCTTGCAGAGCTATCATTACCACTCTGTGAAAGTTCCACAGACTGAACACCCTGGTTTGGCTGACACAAAATAGCATCTGGCAGGCTCGGCTTAGGAGTATTCTCTGACAAATATTGAATTAGCTGGAATGTGCGTTGAGTTTTTACGTCTGTGTAGACTTGTGTTTTTACAATTGTGGTTAGCATATCTGGAATTCCGGTCTCCTCTTGGCACAGAGCTTGTATATTTAACCATCACTGGTGCTGGCCTCTGCAAAATTTCAATGTTTCTGCTATTGTGTGCACTTTGGGCAGTGCAGGGCTGTGACTGTTGTTTTAGTGGCTGTACGCCGTAAAGTATCAGCGCCCTCTCTTGGTGTGGTTTAGAAGTGCAGGCCATGTACCATAGTCAAGAGCGCAAATAATCCATTTCATGGCCTTCATGAGTTGATGATTGTGTGATAAAGACAGGCATTCAGCTGAAATACTTTGGTGGAAAAACTTCCAAACATTGCATCCCCATATGTTTTTGTTAAGACTAGTTAATCTAATAAGAGAGATCTGATGTGAGATGTTATTATACAGTCTTATTTGATTTAGTGACTGCTCCAAGGCACCAGAACAGAGTGAAGGCCTTGTTAAAAGTTGTTTGACATGGAAAATGGAGACCTTTCACATTGTGTAATTGACAGAGTATTAGGATTGGGTGCTTGTTTGTTCCTGTTTTCATATTGTCCAATCACGGTTACTCAAGATCGCATATTGCTGTCAGTGTCTTTGTCCAGAAAGCAGCACACTCTGCTTTGCATAGGGTGCAAAATGTAGATATATTTATTTGGTGCTTTTTATTATTGGCCATCAACCTCGTGTACATGTGCGTATTGTCTAAAAAAAGAGACTTGAAGCATAAATAAACACCTCAGGTCGCTGTTACCCTCGTGACACAGCTGAGACACGAACCAGCTGGTGCAGATCAGAATGACAGATACGCTTGCGTTCGACATGGGGTGAGTGTCAAAGAAACAAAACATCTTGTATTTTGGGATATCGGGGGCTTTGTAATATCCCTAAGGATATTTCACAGCTTATCTGCAAGCTATGTAAAAATCTGTGCGTCTGTGCTCACAGCATCACGCTCCCGCTAACAATATTATCTTATCTTTGATATCACAATCCAATTCAGAGTTGTTTATATCATGTTTGGTTCCATATGATTGTAAATTGATTTAGCTAACTGCAGACTTTCAAATGCAGTTTGCGCCTCAGAGCAAGATCAGAAATGGACGTGTTCTATGCAGGAAAGTCGATGTGAATCCGAACTAACAATGTGTAAGGTCCAGTGATTTATAAAGTGCCGTTGCTGTTTACTGGAAACTGTAAGCAGAGTTTTGGGGAAGTTTGTGTGTATGTTTGAAGGAGGCACCACACCTGTGTCCGCGGCCTTGTTTTTCCCTCGGGTTCCTGCCAGAAAAGGGTTCCTCTCTCTCAATGGCTGTGCTGTTCTCGCCCTGTTTGCTTTCAAAACAGGCAAGGTGAGGCTGTTCAGCCGAGGCCTGGCATAAGAGAAAAGCAACGCCCCATCCTCCCCGGCTTTTCCTTTAATAAATATTTTCTGCCCTTGCTGACTTTCACATTTCAATCTCACATTTTAGAACCACATAACAAGCGTAATCGTGGCCTCCCCACTTGTCATAACCGCTGTTTTTGTTATTATTCTGCCAAAACAGATTAAGCGCCCACTCAGCCTTTCAGTGTTATACCTTAACAGCATGTTAGTTTTCTATTGGCAAACAGTCAGACAGTTATGGCAGGTTGTTAAGATGTATAGCCCTCATTCACAGTACAGTCTGTAACATGTAGAGCATGGCTCAATGATTTATTCTGTCTCTCTGGTCTGGGAACTGAAGCTCTTAGGAGCTTGGAAAGATTAAACAATCATTCAGCTGATCATTTGGTGTTTTAAACTCAGGCCTGTTGATTGAGCATTACAGCTGACTTCTGCTACTCTTTGGACTTTGCCTCTGTCTCCTCCCCTCTGACCACCCAGTGGAGCTGAACGAGGTGTCACAGTGTTTTCCTTTTTGTTTTTCAAACGCACTCTCTCGCTGAGAGTGAAGGTGAGGAAGCATTAGTAGGAGGCTCTCATATCAGACCAGCTTTCCTGCCAGTGAGACCGGGCAGAGACAATGGTTCTGGGCATGGTGGATAGCCCTCTGAGCCCTGCTTCTCCCGAAGCTTCATTTATAATGGTACGTTATGCTTTCTAACATGACTCACCTGTCTTGCCTTCATTTTTACTTCACGGCTGTGATAATGTGTCTCTAGTTGCTAAGAGCTTCAGAAGGTTTTTTTGGCATGTATCTATGGGTTTTATATTGAGCATTTGGTATTTGTTACTTGGAAAGCCTAAAGCTTGCTCATGTTGTTTGAACTTGTTGCTTAGAGGTGTTGGTGCAGCAGGTTTAGCTTGGAACAGCCATCTGAGTCACAGCAGACTGTCTCTGAAGTCTGTGTATGCTCTATGATTTGTTTGGTTGTCGGTGTAATTGGCGTCGATACCTACTGGCTAGACTTGAACATTTAAAATAGACCGTCTTCGAAATGGCTGTTTTTCTCACAGCGTTTGAACAACCTGTCGGTGTGCTGTCTCCCTTTGTTTCACATGCTCGCAAATCATCCTCGACTAAAATGCATCTGATGATGTTTTAAAAGCATTCTGTCAACATTGTTAGAAGATATGCATAAAGTAATCACAATGCATAGTCTTATGTATCTGTGCAGTATTGCTGTAAGTTTTCTAATTGGTCATTAGTGCTTTATTCTTTGTCTGAGTCAATGTGTACACCTGTTTGGCCAATAATGATTCAGATTCTGATTCACTCCAGTTTGTATACATTAAGTCCCATTCATGTTCATGCCCTGTTGTTGCCTGTTCAGGTCAGTATGGATTTGTCCGTTTGATGTTCATTCTATAATGTGTTTTTTCTCGCTTTGTTTCCGTTACTGCAGCAAAATGAGGTGACGGACAGCGCGTACCTGGGCTCCGAGAGCACTTACAGTGAATGTGAGACCTTCACGGATGAGGACACGGGGGCCCTGGTACCGCCCGAGATGCATGAGGACGTGGAGACGGACAGCGGCATCGAGGCCACGCTGCACGACCCCGAAGATGGCGGAAACAGGTTGGGATTCATTCCACTTTTGACTGCATACACAGTCTTTCACAAGCAAGGATGAGGCGAGGTTCAGAGGGTTGTGCGCTCTCTGCTGTGTGTTGCGACCCTGAATGACTTCTGTCACGCATCATCAGTTGTAATCCACTTGTCATGAGAACCGGATCAACGTCATAACGCTGTCCGTAATCGCTGCTGCCTGCAGAATTTGCCTTGAATATGTCTCAGATGTCCAGCTGAGGGTTAGCCCTGGAGCTGCCCTGCACTGACCTTTCACACAGATCACGTGGCTAACGAGTCTTACATGCCCAATGCTGGATCACTTGGGCTCTATTTGGGTCACCAGACAGGCAGTACACAGCCACCACTTGATTGAGCTAACGCCTTAAATGCAGGCGTCAGTCAAACATGCAGTATCTTAGTGTTCTTCTGCGTTTGCTTTCCTCTTTTTTGTCCTTATTTGACAATTTAATAGCTCCTCACGTACTTGCACACGTATAGTCACAGGCAGCTCGAGGCAGCACTTTAAATAGTCAGCAGGGACGTTGACTTTTGATTTTTTCTGTACGGCTGAACAGGAAAACTCATTTAGAGATAACTTGAAACGTGCACAGCGTGAGCGCCAGAGACCTTGAGCACAGAAAACCCTTCCACCATTCCCACCCAAGTCGTTGTGTTTGAGTGGAGCGTCCTTTGTGCCGGCTGAAAAGAGACTGCTCATCTTCTCTGAATTATGGCATAAACTGTAAATGATCACAGCAGGTGAAATATTTTTCGTGTCCTTTCTGCAGCCTAATGTGTTTTTCTTGAAACACTTGAGTCCTGTTCATGCTTTTGTCGGAGCAGTTTTGTCTTCTGTTCCTTGCCTTACGATTGCTTTGGACTGGAGTTGAAATCTTTTATTCTTTCCTTATAATTTTACTGGATTTTGCATTACCATCATTACCATGACAAATGTTTTATCATACTATAAATAATATGCTTTGCTGTGGCCATGATAACATGCAGGTAGAGGGCTACGCATGCACTCATAGAACTGGAGGTACATCCACTAACTGCTGTTGTCCTCATGAGCAATGCACACCAATTTCTCTGTTGTTAAACCCAAAAGTCGTCGTCTACACCTACTACCCGAGGAACTGAAGACCCAGTGGATTAACTGGATGCAAATGTCCTCCCAACAACAATCCATTATTTGCGTCACACAAGTAGGATGAGTCGGAGATTTTCTATATTTGAAGGTGTAGCTCAAACCCTCATCTTGGACTCAGTTTCTTGAATATTACTTATTTGAATTTGATCCATTCATGCTTTTTGTTGAGGGCAGGTAGTTCCTGCAGATGAGGTCTGTATGTCTGTCCATGAAGGGTCTTGTTGATATAGTATTTATGGCTAACACAAGGAAATGCAGACAAACGAGGCCTCATCTGCTGACTCTGTGACCGGTCCGTCCGGCTTGATGACAGATTGGAGTGGTCTGCTTGACGTGGATGTGTTTAGACTTCCCATTCCACGATTGAGCCTTGAATTCCAGGAAGTGTTGAGTTGGCTCTTTTTTTTGTTGTTGTTTTCCCTTTTTCTTTTTTGGCATCGGCTAATCTGAATCTCCCCACTTACTCACACCATCAGCCTGTTAAATCCGTTGCTGACAGGAAACTAACGCTCATTCTGTGCAACTGTATGACCTTTATATTCTTTCATTTCAGTGTGTTTGGAAACTGATAGCTAACTCGCCTCCCAGAGTGAAGAAGCTCTCTCTTAATTCATCAGTAACAGAATCATGCAAGTTTCTGTTTTCACAGTCTGTGAATGGAAATTAGTTTATATGAGAAAATTGCTGGTGTCTCTCATGCCCAAACCTTTTAAAATGTTTTTTTTTGTTTTTTTTAATAACTCATTCTGAGTTTGCTGCCTGCAGCAAAATAATTTCATATCCAATCATGATACTATCATCAACTTCTTTGCAATCAGGGTTGTAGCTACATTCAACACTGGCTGTGGGTAAATGCAACAGAAAGGTCAGGAAGTAAGCTGAGATTTTGCCATGCAGCCTGGTTAGCCCAGCTACCTCTTGCCATATTCAGGGAAGAAGTATATGCACTGGATGAGGATTAAGAATCTAACAGGATTAGCCTCCCTCCACCCTCCTCTGTCCTACCCGCGTCCCCACACACATTTGGCCCTTGGACGGTCAGCAGGACTGTCTGTTGACCGTTGCTTAGCCTCAAATCTGATTAACCCACTCACAGTCAACCCTCCCTGGTACAGCCTCAAGTCTGTTGGGTAGCACAGACGATGCAGCATGCATCGGCGCCGTAGATTGGCAGCTCATTAGGACCACAGACTTGGCCGCTCGCAGAGGCAGACCTTTTTGTTTTCTCCGAACTGGGGAGCCGTGTTATTTTTGTTTTAAATTGGTGTAACCTGTGAAACTTCAGGATTCCACTCTGGTTGTCCGGGGTTTTAACTCCAGTTGCTCCACGGCTATCACGCCAGGGCAGTGGAGGCCGTCTGAAAATGCGTTCTCTCTCTTCACCGTCCCTCTGCGCGAGGGACCTCAATATGGGGCCAAGTAGTCAGAGCCTGAGTAAAGGGTAAGTGACTGCAAAATTGGTTGTTACTATTTAACCACTCCAGCCTGGTATGTTCACGGGGCATTGCTGCAGCTGAAGCTGTCTTGGAGACTGACTGACGAGTGTTGAAAGTGTCATTTGCAGAGTGCAAATGAAGGCGATAGTTCAGCTTTAAATTGGATGAATGTCATTTTTGTTGTAAACAAGCGAAATGAGCTCTGCCATCGTGTGCTGAGAAAGCAAGCTTTTCTGCTGATATGGACATCCTCGTCCCGTGACATCTAACGTATCCTGTCGGACAACAGGAAAGGCCGGCTTTCCTGTTGAGTGAAGATCAGATAGATTCTTTTCTGAAACTCTTGAAACAGTCACAGCACAGACTTCCACAGGCACCCAGTAGGGTTTTTTATTCAGCTGGGTAAAATAATCAGCCAATTCTGAAAGCCAGCGCCACTGAGGACATCTCTTAATCTTGACCCACATCCACCTACATGAAGTTCCCTCTCACATGTCTTCAGGGTTCCCGTCATGTTTTGCATCACTGGGGAGGCACAAGAGATTTTGTTTCAGCCAAAGCAGCCTTTGGGATTAATGTGCATTAACAGATTACCTTTGAAGACAAGTGATCGTCGAACTTGTCCCGATTGCCGCTCTTGCGAGGGGAAGATTAATTGTGCTTGTTTTGGATTTATGGGAGGCTCTAGTCATTTCCAGCCTTCTGGGTCCAACACACAAACCTTCAGCCAGCCTTTTTAGAACTTGTTACCAAGATGCTATTGCTCAAGCGTGTTGAATGGTGTCAAAAGACGGACCGTGTTTGGTTTGGCTGAGATTGTGGTTTCTGAAATGGAAGGTTGTGTGGCTTCTTGCGCAGACGCGCATCCATTTTTATCCGACCTAACTTCACTGTTGTGCACACACACTAATGCAGTAATCCACTCTTCTGTCCCCTTCAGGTTTTCCCTGAACTCTGAGCTCCACAACCACCAACCAAGCTTGGCAACGGTCATCGGTGGAGAGGAGGAGCACTTTGAGGACTTTGGGGAAAGTAATACTTCAGAGCTGCTGCTGGAGAGCAGCGTGGAGGGGACCAACTCCCCTCTCGTGCAGCCCCCTGAGCAGGTCAATGGCTCCTCACTGCTCTCACCCAGGTATGAGCTTGTCTTCCCTGCACATCTAAAACCAGAGTACGTTGAAGTATTAAACGTCAAAGCACTTTTGAAATGCAGCCATCCTGAAGATGAACTGATGCGGATATGAAGATGATTTTAACCAGGCTGTCAGCTTTGTCTCGCATCAACCCTGTCTGATAAGAGCCGTGAGACTGTCACATTCTCAGGTTTAAATGTCTCTGTGTACATTCTTCAGAGAAAATGTTTCTCTTTCAACAAAGACACTGAGGTCAGACGTCGATAAGAGCTTACTGGAGACGTCCTTTGTCCTTCTCACCCTTATCTGCCTCCTTTTCTGGTGAAGGGCGAGATAAATGAAGTGTATGCAAAGTTCATTCCGTCAGCTTAACTCTCACTGTTTCTGAGCTCTCTGGCTAAATTCTCTGCTCTACAGTTATACTTCCCGAGTAAAGGTTTTAAACTCTGTCTTACGTCTTAAGCGTGGCGTCTGCTGCCAATCCTTCGGGGACAGGCAGAAGGTGGATGTTTTGTTACATTGAGTTCAGACATCTTAACGAGCATCTTAGAAGCTTTGCCTCTGGGCTGCTGTAATACTGACACAGGTTGACTTAAGCAGGTGTCCACCAAACACCAAGATACAGCCAGATTTATACACACACATGCACAAACACTCCTCTCTGGCACCATTCATCTGTGTTGAAGCCCTGATTGTAGTCATGTTTTTCTTCCCTCCTCTTGTTTTCATCAGGAACCCAAAGCCGGATAATGCGTAATTCCCACTTGGGTGATATTTCCATGATTTGCCTCGCCAGGAAGCCCTTAACTATTAACTGCCAAGTTTTTGTAGCCCGTTGACAGTACGGAAAGAAGCTGGTCTAACTAGATTGGCATAACAGTGAAAGCGTTTGTGTTTGTGAATTTTAGGAATCGTTTTGTTTGTATCAATTAAAGTTGCTAAAGTGACTTGATTAAAATACGATGCTGTCATTGTCAGAGAAAGTGGTAAAAGGATACACAAATAGATAAAACACACACCCACACGGATTAGTCACACATCCTCAAATGACAGTTGAGAGCCATAAATGAGAAATAAATGAAATTCCATAGATGATAAATTCAATCGGTTGTTTGGCATACAAGTTGTGCGGAAATCTGCATGGTGGTTAAAAAAAAAAAGAATAAAATAACTGCATCCCACAAACTTCACCCACTCAGTGTGAGTGCGTCACTGTGTTTCGAGCCAATCATGCTCATTGTTGGCGCATGTAGCAGTGCTGCCTACGCACACCCCCACGTTTATCCATCTACATATTACAGCGCTTTGACAACACGTACACACTGTCAGGTTGCCTTCTGCGGAGAGGCGCGTCACCCTAGGCATGGTTTAACAAAGTTGTCCTTCACGGCGTCAGGAGAAAACAGCTCGGTACAACAGCGCATATGACCATCAAGCGACACTCACTCAAAGCCTGCCATGCCTCGTTTCTGCCTACATAAACAGGAACCTGTGCCAGCGCGTTGCATAATTCAGACTCCCTGAATGAACAATCAGCTGGTAGAGGTGACGCGAGGAGAGGGTACAGACTTCAAACTGTGAATTCATGTTGGCGCTTTATGTGTTTCCCTGGGAACTTACGTTATTGTGTTTTATTTAACTTAATTGCCACCATTCTGTAGCTTTTCTGAGCTCACAGCAAAGACGCAGAGGTTGAATAGATGATGAAGAGATGCCAACACACTCCAGAAAACAAACCACAGCCACACTGCAGTCAGTCTCACATCTCCCTCCCACTGTGCCCCTCACACTTTAACTCTCTTGTGAATTTCACGAATTTCCTTGCACCCCTCGGAGGTGTCCTGTCCCACCTCAGTGCACCCCTTCTTGTCCGTCACTCACCACTTCCTCCTCCTCTTCCTCCCTTTTTCCTCTTTCCAGTGCACCTGCTCCTCTCCCTGACTGCTTTCAGAGCTTCCTCAGGGAGGAGGCGCTGGACTTTTTCTGTAGCCAGTGTCACAAACAAATAAGTCGTCTCGAGGACCTCTCCACTCGCCTCAATTTCCTAGAGATGACTAGGTAACACGTCATTCACAACCCACTCCGGCTGTAGGCTGTGTGAATGTGTTTGCAGTGCTGATTAGATACAGTATCATGCATGTTCTCACAATGTGCGCATGCTGTGTTGGACTAGCAACAACATGGTGTGGGTTATGTCACAGATTGTACTTTCACACACACATGCACACACATGTTGGTGTGTTGCGTCTGCTTTAAGCCCATCTTATCTCACGCTGTTCCCAGTCTTTTTCATCTGCACCCACTTTTTGTGCAGTGTGTTAATATTTAGCATTTTTTGATGGAAAGAATCAGTCGCTACAATTTACTTTATAGCTTACATCTGTACAAATTATGATTTTTCATTCATACATTCAAACATTTTGCTCATCTGAGAATAAGCTTCATAGATTGATTGCACGTGAAACAGTAACCCCCAGGTATCACAGGTGAGTGGTGTCTGTTTCAGCATTTTTGGTTCTTCATGCCATTGTCTTCATGCCTCATTTGAGCTGTTGACTGCTGGTAGCCGAGTGAAGCTTTTCAAAGAACCTGCTTTTATTGGAACAGACGTGCTGATCCAGGATTATGAAACCAGTAGCTGTATTGCAGAAACTTGATAATACTGAATAATACCTGTTTGATCTGTTCAGCATTTGATTCAGGACTTATTATGAATCAAAGAAGAATTTGGAAATGTCTAAAACTCCCTTTAGGTTTTATGTTAAGTCTCTGTAATGTTGTCTATTGGTCAAGCAAAACTGATCCTGGGTCAGCACTTTTCATACATGCTGCTGTGTTTGTGTTAGATTGCTGTGATGTGTGGATATCTTGTAGCTTTAGTTTTGAGAAAAAACCCAGCGAGCCATTAGCAATGAACCACCTCTACATGCCCTTTGTCTGTCCGTGCTAGTGGACAGAGGGATGGGAGGTGAATAGGACGAATAGCAGGAGATGGTGTCTCTTTCCTTTATCCCTTTTCTCTTCCTGACCATTTTTCCTGTTGTTCTGTCTCCCCATCCAGCGCTGGCAAGAGGCTGTCCAGCAAGAAAGTAGCAAGGTAAGCTAAATAGTTGCCTCTGAAGGGTTCGTGTTTCTCGTGTGATTGTAACAGATAGTTTATGTTTGGCATAAGGAAATGGCAATTTATCAAACTGGCTCCAGGGACGGTCGAGTTAAATTTTCCCTCTCCACGTGCAGACACCTCCTGCAGAACAGCTCCATGACTCTGGATACCATGAGCGACCTAACGCGGGACATCCTAGAGCTCGCTGACAACGACATCACAGACAAGGTGAGAGCTCACTTGTCAAGGAAGTGGACTGGAAGTCTTTCACATCCCTCTGGTTGCACACATTCATACATGTGAGCTGCCACAGTCTCACCTGCTAAAGGAACAGCAGTTTGATTGATGCGTCAGTGTTGGTTACTCATACGACATCAACCTTTCCCAGGTGCTCCTCCTCGAGCGCCGCGTGGCGGAGCTGGAAAAGGAGTCGGAGGCGTCGGGGGAGCAGCATACGCGGCTGCGCCAGGAGAACCTTCAGCTGGTGCACCGGGCCAACGCCTTGGAGGAGCAGCTGAAGGAGCAGGAGCTCCAAGCCGACGAGCAACTACAGCAAGAGACCCGTCGTCACAAGGAGGCCCTGATAAAGCTGGAGAGGGAGAGGGGGCTGGAGCTGGAAAACCTGCAGGCCAGGTGAGCTGACGACATAAGGCTGGGTGTATCTTTGGGAGCAGGAAGACTTACACACACCTCCCGGTTTATTGAGAATAATTTGGCCCCTGTGCTTTTTATTTTGATGAGTAATAAATGCTTAGAAGCCACAAAAAAACATCGAATTGCAGTAGATGTTTTTCATACTGTGTGATCATTTTAATTGTATATTGGTCTGTTTGTTGTGTTACATTTTGTGTCATATTAAAAACCCATTTCTTTATTGTGAAGTTTCCATGTTGTGTGTTGGAGGAATTGTGGCACTACACTGCCACCCTCTGGCACTAACCTGCCACTGACTGGAAGCTGTTTTTCTGTGATTAGTGATGTCTACTATCAACAAACAGTGTAGATGCTAATTTGTGCCTGTACTGTCTGTCTAAAGGAGTTGTGTTTGTCTCTCAGGCTGCAGCAGCTGGATGAGGAGAACAGCGAGCTGAGGTCATGTGTCCCTTGCCTTCGAGCAAACATCGAGAGACTAGAGGAGGTGAGAGCTCTAATATCTCATCTCCTTGTTTGTCTTGCTTTCCTTATGCTCCTGCTCCAATCTGCCTCGCAAGTCTTAACGCTCCTCTTCATCCTCACACTTTTTCTTTTATGTTCCAGGAGAAGAGGAAGCTGCAGGACGAGACAGAAGCCATGACCGACAGGCTGCAGGACGAGACGGAGTCCCGCAGGAAGATGGCTGACAAGCTGAGCCATGAGCACCACCAGAGTCTGAAGGAGAAAGAGTGCACCCAGGAGGTGGGGCTGCGTTCACCATGTACAATATCAGCAGTACTCTGTGTTAGACAGCACCACTGTCGTGTGTCATGTTCCAGCCCTCATTTTATAGGCTCCCTGAAGATTTTACTAACTGATGCGTCTTGATTTGTTTGTACAACAGCTCATCGAAGACTTGCGTAAACAGCTTGAGCACCTACAGCTGTACAAGCTGGAGGCCGAAGCAAAGAGAGGCCGCACGCCCGGAGCCGGGCTGCAGGAGTATCAGACCCGCACCCGCGAAGCCGAGCTGGAGCAAGAGATCAAACGACTCAAACAGGTAGCGGCCATGTTCTGAGCGGTTTCCTGTCTCTTCATTCGTTATGCAATGTTTTCTATCACTCTTACCAGAGTGGGTTTGAAGTGGATGAATGGAAGAATGAGTTAAGATCAGGCCTGCACTCTTTTTATGCCATTTTGCTTAACCTCCTCAGGACAACCGTAGCCTGAAGGAGCAGAATGACGAGTTGAACGGGCAGATTATCAACCTGAGCATCCAGGGAGCCAAGAACCTGATGTCGGCCTCCTTCTCCGACTCCCTGGCAGCGGAGATCAACTCCGTGTCTCGCACAGAGGTAGTGAAACATACTCATTGGCGGAAATCGCTCTTGGGCTGAGTGTTTTTTGGTAATCTCCACTGACTTCCCTTTCTCTGCTTCTAGTTAATGGAGGCTATCCACAAACAGGAGGAGATCAACTACAGGCTCCAGGACTACATTGACAAAATCATCGTGGCCATCATGGAGTCCAACCCCTCCATCCTAGAGGTCAAATAGACATCATGCAGCCACACACAGTGACTCCTCAGGCTGCTAAAAATGCCAGAGAGGATGTGAAAAGAAATTCTGACATAATTTTGGTAGGAAAACAATGACGCACTCAACTCCCCCCTCCCAAAAAAAGAAGAATTTCAGATTTCTAAGAAGTCCATGGCTAAGCAGTTTTCAGTTCGATATCCCCCGAGTCTGTGCTTGTCTGTGAGTGTGTGTGTGAACCCTCCTGAGTGAGTACACTTGGGTTCTGGTGACTTCCATCTTATTTGGCCAGAGGGACCCAAGTGTCCCCCTTAGCATGAGTGAATGAGTGTCAGAGGTCGGTATCGCAAAGAGTGGAAAATCTCCCCGTCCCTTTCCAGAAACAAAGTGTCAATGTTCGAGCTACGGCAAACGATCAGACAATTATCCAGTACCGAAAGGCCTTAAACGGAAGGTGATCAAAAGTATTCATGAATTCTTCGTACCATAGATGCCTCGGTTCAGTCAGCGGAGTGTTACTGAGAAGCCGGCGGTGCGGACGTGGGGCTGCGATCTCCTGAACCAGGCTGAATCGTGTTTTCGTCACAGGTGAGGAAAAAGCCGCATGAAGCGCGGGTTCAGGAGATCGGAGCAGCGATTTCTCTTTCCAATTTGTCTCTTAGTCTGTTTGGAGCTTGCCGTGCCGCCTACCAGTCCCTGTAGCAGTGTGCTCTGTCCTCTAACCGACTGTCTTTCCAGTGAACCCAAGTGAGGGACATTTCTCGGGGTCGCGGATGAGGAATGCCCGGAGGGTCCCGTGTGTTTGTGTGTGTGTATTTTATTTTCCCCTCTCTGTGTGTAGAGCTTGGTGATACTACGAGGAGTAATATAAGCTTCAGTGTCCCAAATGAAGGAACTTAGTGGTTGTAATTTGCCTCATCTCTTTTTTTAAATCTCTTTTTTTAAATACAATGAAACAGGGTCCTGGAGCTCAGGTGGGCTGCAAACCTCCAGTGCAAAAAAAACACTACATTTCCCATCACTCCCTGGCACAACTATTAGATAACTCAAACATATCTCACCAAGTGTAGACCGGGTGCTGTTACTGATAACCTTTAACCTGCTCATACTCACAGGTTCACTTTGTAAACTCTCCAAACACTTGAACTCAGCACGAAGGGAAACGGAGGAGCGACCCTGGGAACCAGAGTATAGTGTTTTTTACGCACAGCCCACCTGACCCCGGTGTTCTCTTGCTGAGTGAAAGCGAAAGTGATGGGGAGCAAATTAATCCAGGGAAGCAACTTTTTTTTTTTTCCCTGCACTAGTGATTTATTGTCAGTAAGTAATGTTGACATCTGGCAAGTTGTATGTGAATAATCAAATGGTTGTACTTTGCACTACGTTTTGTTTTGATTTCATTATTGTTTTGTTGATATATATATATATATCTATATAAAAAAAATGTTTATTTTGAAGGGATCAAATCATAAATGAAGATAGTTTTTGAAGCCTGTGTGAAGATGATGGCGTGCAGGATTCGTTGCTACTGACATGCCAGCGCAGTTGGGACTGGTGTGGGCGGCTTCCCACTCAGGCTACAGAAGAGAAACACATCACACTTATTTTAATGCCATATTGAATTGGGAATACTATAAAGCATTTGCAGCCATGTTTTACGAGGAGTTTAATTTTCATTTACATACTGTATTTTTCTCAGCCGTCAGGAGTTCCTATGAGCTTTTTTTTGTTGTTGTTGGCTATTGGCCAGTTATATCTTTTCCCAGACCAGATGTAATACTGAAGAGACGTGGTAGACTTTGGTAGCAATAATGCTTGGCGAGAAAGTGGACATTGGTGGAGGGCAGATGAAACAAACCGCTCCGTTTCCTCCGCTGGAGAAACATCTGCTTTTTCAAAGACGTGCGGACTCATTTTGGACTGATGCCGTGCTCATCGGTACTGTGCAGCCATCTCAGATACTTCTGGACGTTTCTCTCTGACTCAGAAATTGGAGACAAGTATGGATTCACCTTCCAGACATCTTGATGGATTTAAAGTCGAAGGGTAATCGGAGGACAGCATGACGTTCTGCACCAGTGTGCTAAGGAGAATGGCTGTTTTTCACCCTGTTCACCTCTGTCTCACTGCTCTTCTTCACCTGCCACTCCATGGAAAAATGGCCTTGGATGTAAATGACTTGTACATGTAAAGTTTTTTCTACACTCATTCTAGATTCTAGGTATTTTTATAGTCGGAAGAAAAGAACATTTCTTCTTCTCGTCTTATGCTGAGAGACAGCTGCCTGTATTCTTCTCTAGCATGTAGCGTGTACAGTATCCGTTTTTTTTTTCTTTTCTTTTCGTCGTTTTAAATACCATGCAGATATTTATTCATCATTTGACACAAACAACAACTCACACTCTGTGATCTGTTCTGCTGAAAACACGTTTGTACATTTTCGAATTGGCGAGGGGAAGATTGATTCACGGTGAGCGAAGCTTTGGGAGAATTCCTGGAATTATGGGAAACGTTCACAGCAAAGTTGTATTATCTTTGGGTGACTCACCACCGCGTGCAAAAGCTTGAACGTGACCTGCTCTCGAGCGGTCATTTGTTGGGGTCGTCACGCTCTTCTGTACCGCTGATGTTGCTGTGACCTCCTCAGGGTTTTCGATGTACGGCAGAGTCTGCAGTTTCTACTGTTGTCTTCCCAGATGGAGCCAGGTCCTGCATGGAAACACCTATTTTTTATTGTATATCTCTGATTCAGACCTGTGTTTTGACTGACAAATCGTATGCTATAATTTCTATGAGTGGAGTTGTAGGTTGTGAGACCTCATAATGTCAACACATGACACCTAAAACCTCATGCCCAGGCTTGCTGAGTTCAGCTTCCTGCCTTTTTAGTGTGATTGGAGGTTTGCCCCGACAGATTTAATACTTTGTTCTTTATAGTAATGAATCTTTTTTTTTTTTGCATTTCAAAGAGGAAAATGGGATGACACTTGAACACAGCAGGCTGTACTACACTTAATTCTCTCCCTGCTTCATATCTTAGTGTCTGGGTTTGAGCATTTGGGGGACTGGCAGTAGAATAAACGGACAGTGAGACCACAGAGCTGACAAGACATTCCCTTTTAGCAGAGCTGAAGGCGATTGCACTTTAACCACATCCCAAATTTCTGCTTTCAAAATGACCAAAGACAGATGTTTGAACTTAAACCGATCAATTTATCTATCAGGGTCCGCGATCATGCTTTTGGTGACATTTTCCTGTTCTAATAAATCATAAATCAGCAGACTCTGAGCTTGCCCTAAAAGGAAAAAAAAAACTGGCCTGCTAGTCTAAACACTGTGCCTCTGTGTCTCAAACTTTGCCTCTAAACTAACCTGACGATGAGCCCTGGGGAAAGCACTGACCACGTGACTGTCAGTTTGTTAAATTATAATGATGAAACCTAAACTGTAAATATGAATTGTCATTTTTGTGAACTTTTCTTTTCTCTCTCTCTCTCACGCTCACTTCCAGTGTCCAAAGAAAGTTTGCTCAAGGCACAAACATCACTACTGTAGTAGTGCATGGCTTGCCATTATGTGACATGGGAAGATTAAAAAGAGAATATTGTAGAAAAGAGAAAAATTAAATTTATTCCTATTTTCAAAGATAAATGTATAAATTATAACAGTATTGGTTACAGCTGTATATTATTTTTGAAGATCCCCAAAATGATCTAATCCTAATTGTTTCTGGGGAAATATAATTTCAGTCATTGTAAAAAGAGAAAAATTTAAAGGTAAGCAGTGAAAGTAAGAATAGAAAAATAAATGGAATAAATTCACCCTGTGTTGCCTCATTTTTTACATTTCTTTTTTTACATCATACTGTTTGCATGCCCTTCACTTGTATTGTAGACATTCTGGAGGAGTATTCAGCAGATTATGGTTCTGCTTGCCTTTAGGGTTGATTTTGGCTGTACACACGCTCCAGGTGTTACCACTTGGATGTAAAATCAATATATAAAAAAAGGTTTCTTCCTTATTTAGTTGAAAATCAAGCCACAGGCAAGTATTTCAGAGTAGTTCAATTATAACTAAAATAAATTAACTAAAAGGAATCTATTCCAAATGGAAATATTTGTAAAAGTTGAATTTATTCCACTCTCGGGCAATCTTCTGCAATTCAGATTTATTTCTCTTACATGCATAAGCTCCATATGATTGTGTCTGAGCATGATGAGATGCAGTGCTTACAGCTGTGCTGACAACTGACCACAGAAGTAAGTTTTTAATCACATGGAGGAGTTCTGCTGGTTCCTTCCTCTTGTTTTGTCCATAATCAGGTTCCTGACTGATTAGTCCCGCTCCCTCCAGCCTATTGGCTCCACCTGCAGGTTGTGGATATGTACAGCATTGGCCCAGCTTTGCACTCATTGTGACCAGTGTCACAATCCTGTTAATACCTAAATTTATTAAGTCCCCCCTTCTGCCCCCTAAAAATAACCATATTAGATGATGGTGAGTATTGGTGTGCAATAATAAACATTTATTTTCAACTTAATTCGTGCTATTACACTTTATAGGAACCTATTTGTGTTATCAATACTCAGCTGACAAATCAATCATCAAGAAATGTGCAAACAGTAACAAATGGAAAAGGCAACAGAAAATACATAAGTTTGATTGACTTAGTAAAAACAAATTGATCAAGATTGCTAGATTCACATAGCTGTGCTTATATAGTGGTATTTATTTATTTAATTGTTAGGTAATACCACATGTAGATAAGACTTATCCCAACTGATTAATTAACCGATTAGTTTGCTCATTAATTGATGTAAGTGATAGATCTATGATATAACGAGCTTCTGAATAGAAGTGTTACAAAAACCGTCGGGTTCTTGAATGCCACACCAGTCAGACAGTCCCCGGAACCATACATCTCCTTACCACGGACGTATTTTGGTGAAGCACACAGAGAGCAAAGCGACACGGCGGGACTTTCTGAAGGAAACACGAGCTGACAGTAGGAACTGTAAAATTCACCTCGAAAGGAAAGAAATATGAGAAAGTCACAGTGACTGAAAATCATACCCGTAGTCGCCAAATAACTTCCTGTTGCCTTTTTAACAAAAATACGGAGGTGTGTACCAACTCCGACAGGCTAACAGTTAAAGCTAATTCACTTCACGTGTTATTATGGAAATATTACCATAATGTTACAGCGCTGGTGAAAATTAGCTGCTTGCCGCGACGCTTGGTGAATGTTAGCAAGGAGTAAAGAGAAAGGTCACCTGAAAACTGAATGAACATCATCCTTATTCGCACCAGTGAAGGCTGTAACGTTACTCACTAACTGTTGGCTAAATTCATAAAGCTTAAAGTATATAATATGTAACTTACATTCATAGCTAATGCAGACTTGAATATGAATGGTGGACTGTGTGGAGATACTGGCAGTCATACCTTGATAGAAACTGTTCTTTCGGGATGAAATGGCCTCTTAATGTTTTTGTTTAGGAGGTAGAACAAGCTAGTTTTAAAGATGGAGTCCCTTGCAACAAATACTGAGGTTCGCCAAGCGGTGGCTGGTTGTTTCCGGTCCCTCACTGCGTCCACAGGTGACGAAGACATTATCACCACTCTTCAAACACTCCACTCTTACTTGGATGAAGGACCAGAGAGTAAAACCACTTCAGTTCAGCGGGAAGAGTTCAGGAGAGCTCACTTCACTCGAACCCTTCAGTTCCTTGTCAGCCACATCCAGGCCGACTGGTTGCACAGCCTCACAGCAGCCCAGCGCACAGAGCTGTGGGACGGCCTGTTCCTCAAAGGGCCTCCGGAGCAGGCGCTGCTGGTGCTGATGGAGGGAATAGGAGAGCTAAAGTAGGTGGTGCTGGATAGGGCGTGAGTGGCATGTCATCTCTCTGTCTGTTCACTGATTCCTACGTCTCTCCTCCACAGACCCAGCGCAAATCTGAACCACTTGGTCAACATCACCGAGAGGTTCCTGCAGAGCGGTCGGCTTGCTGACCTGCTGTGGTCTTACTGTCAGGAGGCAGGTCCCTCTGATTCCCCCCAGCTCCGAGAGACTCTGCTGGGACGTATTGTGGCACTGCCGGACCTCACCGCCAACAGGCTCCATCTGAACAACAAGCCACTTTTTCTCCCTCAGCAGTACTACCCGCTGCTGGCCACGGAGATGCTCACCACCCTAGAGCGGACCTGCCAAGCACTCAAAGGCAAGGGAACATCTCAGAAACTGATGCAATAATAATAATCATGTTGTATTCTATTTATTGTATGTTGTATGTTTAACAGATGGCAGAGACTGCTCCTTGACTTTTGTGGCTCAGACGCTTGGAAAGGTGTGCATCCAGGGTCATAGTGGTGAGTTAAATCCCAAATCAGAAATAGTGAGTATATTGTGTGTCTTGCCATAGTGTCACCACATTCACACTGCAAGCCTCTTGGTTGCTGCATAGCTCCTTTACCTCCACAGGTGGAAATTACATAGTGGTGATAATCTGTAGCAAGAAAATAAACTTGAATATTATCAACAAACATCATTACAAGAATTATGATGGTAATTTTTTGCTAATTTCTCACAATTTGAAGAACAGACAATATTTTTTTAAATGGGAAAAATTTGCACCAAATGTTGCAGCCAGTATCAGTTAAAATACATTGAAAGAAATGAGAATCTTTCAGTTTATTGTCACTCACACGTTAATGAAGCTTTTCTTTCATAAATTCTGTAGGAAATGAATGGATTCCTTGTTGTTTATCTTAGAGTCCACATTGATACAGAATCACGTTTTTTGTCTGTCTACAGGCCTGGTGCTGGCAGTGATGGCTCCCCGGCTGTCTGTCTGCACACGCTCAGACATGGTGTGGCAGAGGGTTTGCTGGAAGCTGCTGGAAAACGTTCCACAGCGCTGGGTGGAGAGCGTGCTCACTGGACTGGTGCAGGCTGTCAGCAGGTAAGATGGTTAAGCTTCGGTCTTATGCATTGAAACAGCGAGCAGTTTACCTTTAGCGATCAGCTTTCCCTCTGCCTTCAATGACACCAGTCTCCTGCCTCTTGTTTCAGGCCTGGCGCCTTGGGCAGGATCATCGGGAATCTAGTCTTAAAGAATAAAAAGGCCCAGTTTGTCATCACCCATAAACTGCTGTTACTACAGTACAAGTATGAGGTAAGAACTTGCAGCCTGACAGCAAACCATAAATATCACACCCTGTAAATATCATACAAAGTATTTTTTCCCCCCAGACTCGAGTCTTGAGAATTGTTCTGGGGTATCTCGCAGCGGACAGGGAGCGAAGGCCGCTGCTCATCCAGGTGAGTGCTTTAGGATGTTCAGCAGCCAAATGACATCATGTTTTACCGCCTTGATTAAAAGAAAAATTGGGACGCTGTGTTAAACATAAATGAAACAGAACCTGATCATTTGCCAATCCTTTTCATACATATTCAATTGAAAACAGTACAAAGACAATATATTTAATGTTAGACCTCATCAGCTGTGTGTGTGTGTGTGTGTGTGTGTGTGTGTGTGTGTGTGTGTGTGTGTGTGTGTGTGTGTGTGTGTGTGTGTGTGTGTGTCTTGCAGGTGTTACGGTCTGTGTCCCAGGCCTGGGCTAACCCCAGTGCAGTGAAGCACACACCTCAAGAGCAGCAGCTGTATGTCAGCAAGGCCTTACTGCTAAGTGTGAATCTGTTGAAAGACTCTGAGCTACAGGAACTGCGTTCAGGTACACATGACAACGTCTGATGCCTGAAGTAAAAAAAAAAAAACAGGGCAACTCTCATTTTTAACAGCAGCTAGTCATTATACAGCATAATACAGATCATTGCTTTCCGCTCCTCTTTCTCTGTTGTGTGCGTCCTTTCTCAGACTTACTCCAGTGCATGCTGGGTGGCATGCAGAGCCACCTGGACAGCAGCGTGGTGCGTATCAGGCATATGGGCATGGTGGTGGGAGAGTACCTGAGCTCTCGCATAGACATCAGTGGAACCAAGCTCAAATTTGAGGTACGGTTATGACAGCTGCCCAGTCCACCTAACAGGCTTCAAAATGTTTGATTCATGACTCGATTGAAACGCCAGGATGAGACCCGCGTCTGAGCTTGCGTTGTTCTGTGTTCTAGTACGACCAGGATGAGGAGACTCGAGAGCTGCTTTCTCTGATGACTCCCATTACAGGTGATGAACCAGAGGCTGAGCCAGCGGACAGGTATGAGTTTTACCCTCCAAAGACACCAACTGTGTATAATCTTGACCACTAATGGTCTGATTACTTTAACAGTTTTGTTTTAACAAAGAGCCAAATCCCATAAAACTGAGTCATTATTTATTTGCAGGCATTGATTTTATATAAGAGAACCTCTGTCGTTCACAGAGTCGACGTTCCTCAAGACACAAATGAAACGTCTCCTCAGAATGAACCATCTCAAAATAAGTCAGAGCCTCAGCCGGACTCCGACCTGGACAGGTAAGTATTAGCTCTTCAGTCAGCGATGCTGTTATGCTAAATGTGTGTGCGCGGTTTGATGTGTCTTGTTGTCTTTGACTGGCGCAGCGATGATGAGCTCACTCCGTACGACATGTCCGGCGATCAGCAAATAAGTGAAGCCTCTCCACCCCGCTACATACGAGACTGTCTGGAAAGTATGGCTCCACAGATTCCATGTGTTTGACCTCAGCTCGCTGTGGTACAAGCTCCAGCTGTAATATTTTCTCATCTGTTGACCCACCCAGCTTTAATTTCCTCTGAGGACCCGGTGCGTGTGGAGCTCAGTTTGAGGGTCGCTGAGGGTTTGGTGAGGAAGAACGTCTTTGCAGCCAGAGAGGTATGACAGCAGCACCCAGCAGAAAATCCTTTTCAGGGGATTGTTTCCATCCAAAGGGTGTTTATGCTTATCTTTCTGTCACTGACTGTATTACAGGAATGGTTGTTTGTTGTGCCTTTTTCAGATCAGTGTCCAGCTGACCAAAGTGCTTCTTCACATGGAGGATAAATACAACATAAATGGCTTCCTGAGTCTCAGACAGGCGACCATGGTGGCACTCACTGTCACTGACTGTATCCCTGTATGATCTTTCACCTCAGTTTCCTTTTCAAATTTAGCTTCATTACCACACAGCTTTATCACCATCTTCTGCTTTTTTTTAAAGAACGTTTCTCTTTGTTTTCCTTGTCAGGTGACTCAGTACTTGACCACAGAGTTTTATTCCTTGAACTACAGTCTTCGTCAGCGGCTTGATATCTTGGAGGTAAAAACAACAGAGGCCAAGTGTACTGTCATCAAATGCTTTTAATTATTGCGACAAATGTCATCACGAGGCTGCTCTTGTTTTGGTGTATCAGGTCCTTGCTCTGGCAGCCCAGGAGCTCTCTAAGCCAATCACTGAAAAGAGAGGTCCATCTGCTGGTATTGCTGCCAGCACTGATGTGACTCCATACCCTGGTGACAACCCTGTTCACTGGCGACAGGAAGTAGAGAAGCGGATTCAAAGCAAGACAAAACGCTTCAGGAAGGTGAGATCCAGTTAAAGTAACCCTGAAGTATTCCTTTTTGCCATTTGAGTGAAGCTCTTCAGTCATTTCTCTTGTGCTTCAGGGGACCTCACAACCTCCAGCTCAGGCCACCCCTAACCGCTACGCCCCTGTTGCTGGATACTTCTTTTTTCCTCTGCTCAAGAATTATGACAAGTATCTTTTTTTTTGCAAATGTAAAAGCTCAGCACAGCAGAGTACAAGAGAACATTTTACAACTCTAATACTTTTCTGCTAGGCCTCAGGTGACCTTTGACCTGTTGGGCAGTGACCATCTGGTACTGGGCAGGTTGATCCACACCTTGGGCCTCTTCATGCATCTGGCAGTCAATGCACCGGTAGGTTCATCCATCTGTACATGCTCGTCTTACATGATGGCAACGTACAGCTTTATAATGATGTGAGTGCCAAGTTTAGCTGACTCTTGATGCTGTCATACAATAGATATTTAAATAAAAAAGAAAACATCAACTTACTACCAATACACAGTAATTAGGGGGTTATTGAGGGAACAGCCTGGTAGCTGTATGTAGAATATTGTCATGCAGAATCAAACATTAATGTGTTTTATAATGACTAGCTAATACGCTGCTAATAAGCAACTAGTTTATGGTGCATATGTGTACCTTTAATTTATTTATTTATTTATTTATTTTTGCAGATAGCTGCACAAATGGGCCGTGCTTTACTTGACTTTGTGTGGGCGGTGCGCTACCATGTTGACCAGTGAGTATGATGTCACTGTTTTAGAGAGTGAATTGGTGAAATCTCTGTGGAAAGTCTGAGGAATCTGTGGTTGTTAAGAGCGCTGTGATGCAGCGTTCCCGCTCCTGACCAGGCTTTTAATCATCAATATTAATGAGATAACTGCATCGCCTCTTCATAGCATCACATGTTTTTTCACATTGTTAATTCAGGATTGGAAAATGAAATGAAATCTGTGTCTTTTAAAGGATGGTGAGACGAGGCGTTCTCTTCGCTGTTTGCTCTGTGTTTCTGAGCATTAACAGTCAGAACCTGCTGGTGGACCTCAGTGATCAGCTATTTGAGACCAGAACTTGGCTGGCAGGTAAAAACAAACAAACAAAAAAAACTGCTGGTGACAAAGGACAAAGATATATTTTCTAGATAAATCTCATACAAATATCTCCTAATGTTATGACAGGACCACCTTTTCAATAAATGTGTTACCAATAATAGATTAACCCTAAAACACACGATTCTTGTAAATGCACAGAGGTCAGAGGCTGCACCTGCATAATGTAATTCTGTCAGTGACACACAAACATGCACAGCACTCACATGCACAGCTGGACTGAGCGTTTCTGGGAAGGAGATGAGGAACCAGGATGTCCTGTGCTGTGCGAACTGTCCATGACGTGACAGGCTCGTCGTCCGCTGGATGTCTCTGCGTCCTTTTTAGGATAAAAGTAGTTTCACATTGTATTGAGTGACACGGAGCCTAATGACATCATGTAAAGGGCACATAGTTTCCTCCCACGCAGGATTGTTTATTATGCAAAGAAATGTCAGGATTGACAAGCACAGACAGCAAAATTTGATCTTGTTTTTTGTAATTACAGAGACGTAGGCTTTCTTTTTGCCTCTCGTCACCTCCGTTTAAGCTGCCAGTAATCCTCTTTAATATCCACAGATGTGGCTGAAGGAGACCCTGATGCAGATTGCCGGAGTCTGGCTGTACAGAGTCTGGTACTGCTGGATAAGAGCCTGAAGAAACAGCTACAAGATCAACAAACACTGGGCTTGGAGTCGTGATCACGGCATCAACAATAAACTATGAAACGCTGAATGTGTCCCCGCCTGGTCCTCACAGAGCCTGGAGATTTGGAGTGTTGAGGTCGATGGAAGTGGTGTTCTGGGGGTGGGGGTGGGGGTGGGGGGGTGGGGGGGGGTTGGCCAATTTCTCTCTTATCCTGCAATACACAGCCAGCCAGCAGGCACATGTCTTCTCACATGTTTGTGAATGTCTTTCTGCACACCTCAATTATGCACACACACACACACACACACGCACGCACGCACACACACACACACACACACACACACACACACACACACACACATTTCAATACATTGTATTGTTTAGATGAACATATTGTGTATAATTTATGAACCAGATAAAATATTGATTGAATGGACAGTAGGAATGCGTTTTTGTCTGTCAATAAAATGCAGGTTATGAGGATATCCTTTTCGACCTCTTTCCTGTACTGGTACATCTCTCTGTACTTTCCTTGTTTGTTTGCAAAGGACATCCTGTGAATATGAAGCAGCGTGCACACATTCGCAAATACTGGAAATACTACTACGACTTCCTCTTGTGACAGAAATGTTCGTTTGTATGTTCCCAAACAATGAAACTTTTTAAAATACACAGTTGCTTATAGTTTTCATTCATAACGGCCTTGACTCTATTACCTTGGCATATTTAGTAGGAAGATCTGCATTGACTGACTGTTTTTGTGGTTAATACTGATTTTTATGGCTTGTTTTCTGCTATCAATTTTCCTACATGATATGTCTTAGCTGATTACTCTTTACTGTATGGTTATTCTAAATATCAATGTTTCCCCTAATTTTCAAGGGTTTTTATATCTCCTTATTCAATACAGGATTACACAGTCAAATGCAGTTGAAGCTCCTGCTGTGCTATACACACAGAAAATGTATGAACAGTGAATTTGAGTAGAATATAAATGGTAAGATAGAACAAAGTATATAAAAGTAGCACTAAAGAAAGTTAGATTTACAATATATATAGTTTCGTGTGTGTGTGTGTGTGTGTGTGTGTGTGTGTGTGTGTGTGTGTGTGTGTGTGTGTGTGTATTATGAGTGTGCATATATGTATATATATGCATAAAAATATATACAACATGAATAATAGTGTAATATGACTTACAAAGACTTTATCAGTGATAATGAAGGTAGTGGATAGGAAATGTGCAAAACAATGTAAAAGAAAGCTGAAAGATAAAACAGTGTTCGACAATTAAACTAAAGTCCCTTAAAAACAAACAATTAACAGCGCCGTATAGCCGTATATACCGTATATAACTCGGTTATCCTCGCTGTTTTCCGTAACTCCGCCTCCCGTCCAGCCTTAAAGGTTGTCAGGGGCAACTAGGAGAGACGCTTTTTGATCACACGGGAGGCTACTCAACAACACTGGAAGTTCAGGTCGATGTTTTGGCTTGTTCCGACCTTAAATAACTACGTTGGCAGTAACCTGAAGAAAGCGACACGGAGGTTGGTCGTCTGATAAGTTAACTCCATTCTACAGTCGCGAGGGCCAGCAATGAAGGCTAACTTTGGCTAGCCTAGCTAATGCTAGCAGCTAAAGCTAATTTAACCATTAGTCACATAACGCTAACTAACGTTAACGGTAGCAGGTAGTGCTATTATGGTCAATCGACAGCTCGGTTTAAGTCCTCAGTGTGTGTCTCTAACGTTACCCAGTAGTGAACTAGCTAAGTCACACAATAAATACAATTATACATGAGGAACCAGTGGATGCTATTTGAGGGTACGTTCTAGAGTTTACTAGTGATTACAGAGCTTTTATTTCACGAGTTAGCCAGACAGCTAAGTAGCTGGCAAAAGGACAATAAACTGCACAACAAATAGAATAACCGTGAAATGAAAGAATGCACCATGATTAAGCATACATACTTTTGAAGGTTCCACCAAGCTGCCATCCACTGTTTCTTCTCTCTTTTCCAGAGAGGAGCACTGGGGACATGGCGGTGTATTTTGACCACCGTATTGAGGCCCCTGAAAGCAGTGATGTGCCCTCTCAGTTGACCTGGCACCCAGCTCTTCCTGTCCTGGCTGTGGCCTCAAGCAGCACCACCACTGGAGGCAACGTGGACCTCTACCTGCAGCAGGTAATCACTCGGCTTTGCAGATAAACACCGACTGAAAGAGTGACCACTTTGCTCTATCCACTAATATTCACCGTTTTTGAATACAATTGCGCTGCACTTATCAAAGTTTGCGTGCTTCATCCCTGTGTATATGCAGGGAGAGTATGTGGAGAGCTGCCATTTTGAACGTCCTCACCAGCCCACAGTGCTGCGCTGGCATCCCACAAAGCCAGTGCTGGCCGTAGGCTGGGAGAACGGAGAGGTGGTCCTGCTGACACACCCCTCTGGAGATCAAACAGTCCTTCCCAACACACATACAGCCTGCATCACATTGCTGGAGTGGAGTTGCTCAGGCAGCCGCTTGGTATCCGGTGATCAGGTGAGTGTGTTACAATGACTGTATACACAGACACTCCTGCACATATGTACACATGTACAACTTCCCATTTCTTCTTACTGAACCATATAAATAAAGTGTAATTATTTGATGGCAGACTGGAGTGCTAGCAGTATGGAAAGTAGATGCTAGAGGGAGACTTCAAGGAAACCATCTTGTGAAGCATGAATACAACAAACCTCTAACTTGCTGCATCTTCAGACCTGCTTCACCTGGGGAGTAAGTAAACAGGGTGCAATGCTCAGAGTTGGTTATTCTTATTTTTAAGTCCTTCCTTGGCAGTGAGTATTGAAAACATCATGATATCACTATGCCCTCTATATGTGAATGCTGGGTTGCTAATAGTATGGCCTAATTTGTGTCATAGCGATGTAGCAATGCTGGCCCGGGCATCAGTGAGCGGAGATGAGAGTGCTCTGGACAGGTTCAGCTGGAAGGGAGCACCTCTGAAGATGGGCCCACAGGAGGGACTCACGTTCTACGTCAGCACTGAAGATGGTGAGAGTTACTGTTAGCAAGCAAAGGGTGTACCTCTAAAGCAGAATCAACTGAAAGGAATCTAGAGATGGTCTAGAGAGAATCTAACAGGCAGTGTTGGAATGTAGCAAAGTACATTTGCTCAAATACTGTACTTAAGTACAAATTCAAGGTACATTGTCTTTTCTTTTCATGCAGTTTTGTACTTCTACTACTACTTTTTAAATCTTTAACCCTGCTTGCCTTGTATATAGGTAAGGTCCACAGTGTGGATGAGCATTGCAAGACAAGCACACTTCTCAGTGTGGAGGGAGCTATCAAAAAACTGTTCTACCTCGAGAAAAGAGAGGCGCTCGCTGTGATCACAGAGACCCTGATGTTGTCACAGTACACTCTTGGACCTGAGGGAGGAGCCCAGGAATTTATGAAGGTATGTGTTTGTGATGGTAGATCACTGTAAAGGCCCCAGTGAGGTGTTCTGTAGATAATATATATATTCACATATATTATTTTTTTACTGTATTTTTCAGTGACTAAGGTCAGCTTGACCTAATACACAGTTTGGGTTGTGTTATTTCATGGCAGGTTAAGCTGAGTAGCAAGACCGGGCAGAATGTTGACATTGTCTGGACAGAAAATGGCCTCCTTATCACAGCAACAGGTGAACAGGTTATCAGGTAAGTGTACACACACATTCTACATTCCCAGTTTCATCTCATCTGTCTGTGTTTATGAATAAACGACCCTTTCGTTTTTTTTAGGCTGTGGGACCTCGAGCGAGATGACAACTACGTTTTGTCTCTTGATGAGACCCTGGGCTTTGAGAGAGGAGAGATGATCAACTGTGTTTCATACTGTGCAGGAAAAGGTAACCACAGGATATTTGTCTCAACAGTATAAAGTGCTGTTTTTTCTTCATGTCACAGCCTCGTGGCTTTTGTATAATGTTGCGACCTCCCCAGGAATCTTAGCAGCTGGCACCAGCCATGGGCGCATAGCAATGTGGAGGATGGTGGTGCAGCCATGCAGCAGCAGAGGTGATACCAAGGCTCAGTGGAAGCTACAGACACCCACAGAAATAGAGGGAAATGTCATTCAGCTGCAGGTACTGTCTGCACCAGCATTATTTCAAAATACCATATCAGCTCATGATAATTATGTTTTGTGAAATTATGTAATATAAACATAACAACATATGTGTCATAGTCTTCTGGGAAAGTTCACTCAGCCTTCCATTTCAGTGGGGCTCCAGCCTGAATCTGCTGGCGGCCAATAATTCGAACACAGTACTGATCCTGTGTGAGCATGTGATGTCGGCCCACTTCAGCCAGCAGGTGGCAGCAGTGCAGCTCACCCCAACCCAGCTCAGCATCACTCAGTTCAGCACAGGAGTGCACCTTGCTCTGCAGTCTGACATGCACATCAAGGGAGTGTGTGTTACCAAGGTAAGCGTGGAGCGGAGAAGTGGATATGATGAGTCTACAAATGCCTCTACAAATGTGTGGACATGAAGTAAAAAATGAGCCTGATGTCATGGTAACTGGATGTGCGTTGGCAAACCTACAGGATTCAGTGACAGTCTGGAGTGGCAAGCAGGTCACTGTGTATGAGCTTTCAGGAGCAGCTCTTCGCAATACAGGTACAACACTGAAAACTGCTGAACAGACCAAATAGCATTTTATAGATGCAACATTTTAGAAATTCCACGTATTCCCCTCTCTCATCCATTCATGTGCAAACTTTCTTTCTCCGCCACTCCTCTTGCTGATAACCCAGGATCGTTTCCCTGTGACTCCCATGTCGTAGCCGTACACGACGAAAACCTCTACACTGTGGAACCTAACAGGGTCCAGATTCGCACGCCACAGGTCTGCCGTCCCACCCTGGAACCTACTATCCAGGATTCACTTAAACATAGAGTCGTGACAAATCATGAGTTTTGAAACATTTTGTATTGCTGAGTAAGAAGACATTTTTAAATGAGCATTTCTCTCTTTAGGGCACTGTGAAGCAACTGCTGACTTTCTCCAAGGCAGAAGGAAACCCTGTACTACTCAGTGTGTGTCAGTCCTACCTGGTAGTAGGCACAGACACTGCACACATTAGAGTCTTTGACCTCTCCCGAAGGTAAAACGTTAATGTGGATGTTGATATCACCTCCTTCAGTTAAAAGTCCATGTGTTTTTGTCCAACAATGCCAGTCTTACTATATTTCTCTATAGAGATGCCAAAGCTCACTGCAGTGCTAAGAACCTGGCTGACCAGATTGCCAATCTGGGAGCCCTCAGGTCAGTCAAATGTAATGCCAACGGCAGCCAAGTCAGCATCCTAATCTCTCAGGTGAATGGACAGCACACAACACTCACCTTCTCCTTTCTGAAAGCTTTTTATATTAATATAGAAGCCACAGGTATTTAGATTTTTTTTCTTTTTGTGCCTCTTCCTCTCAGGTTAATGGACGCCCTGATCACAAAGTGTACTTTTATGACGTCGAGATGGACACCGTGACACACTTTGACTTCTTCATCGGCAGACCGTCCAGCGGTATCTCACAGCCAGAAGACAGCGAGAGGTGGCTGACGTCGCTTTTAGACTGGATTTTGTGAGTCTGTAGTGTGTTCTCCTGTGGTTGTCTCACTCTGCACATGTCTGCTCTGTGTTTCAGGCAGCAGTTTCAGGGGACAGAGCTCAGCGGTCGCTGCCCTGTATCTCACTTCTGGGACGAGAGCGAACCTCGTCTTTTTGTTTGCGAGACAGTGCCGGTCAGCTCCGAATCCTCATCAGCTAGTTTCTTGGATACGGTAAAGACTGCTCCTTCATGTTGACATAGTCCAGCAGTGATTACTTGTCACATGATTTTAATAAACACAGACTAAATTGAAAGTGGTTTGACGGTGTTTTGCCTTCTTTCTGCTCAGACGGACGTGTCGGTGGTGACGCTCTTCTGTACGCAGGAGCATGGGCTCCTCCTACAGGACTGCTACCCTAAGCCTTCAGGCCTGCAGGCGCTCCTCGCTCTGGATGTGCCCTACTATTGTTTCAGCTGCAAGGTGATGACGGAGACCACTCTGCCCTGCATGTGTGTTGTCTTTTCAGTGGTGTGTGTGTGTGTGGGGGGGGGGGGGGGGGGGATTCTTATACAGCATTTCCAGATTTCTCTCTGTAAAGCTGAAGGCAGGCTGTTCCAAAGAGTTTTCTTAAAAATAATCTTGTGTTGTTATTTGCACCCATCACTGATCTTATGTGAAACTCTGTGTTTGGCCTTACACACCCCAGCTGTTATTTCGGAGGCAGGGTGTCTTTCGACCAGAAGTAAGTGTCTGTCCCCGATAGTCCGTTCAGAAAGCTTCAGTATTCTTGATTGCCGGCTTCCAAAAACTGTGATCGTATATGCCTTGTGCTGCATTTCAGCGAAAAATAAAGTATCAGCAGCACAAGTGCATCCCTGAAGTATCTAGATCTCTCTATGCTGTGTCCAGTTCCCATTCAGCTTGTCTTGATGAATAGATTTGTTCTGTGATGCTTTGTTGTTGTTGTTGTTGTTGTTGTTTGCTCTGTCTCTATCCGTTCCCCAAAGCCCATGTTTTTTCCAGGATTTACTGTGTAACATTTCCTCTTCTAATAATGATCATACCTCACAACAAGCTGCATTCATTACTGGCTGTGAAGGACATACTTACAGATCTTTACATCATATTTCCCTACCTGGTCTGCCCTTTCTCAGCCCGGTGAGAGTGATCCTGGGTTATCAGAGATTTCCACCACATCATCAGCACCTACACAACAGACCCAGCCATCAAGGGGGTCGGCCGCCCAGTTCCCCCATATGGTGTCCAGGCGAGCTCTCAGAGACTTTGTGGGCCTGGAGAACTGTGAGAAGGCCACCCGTGACGCCATGCTCAACTTCAGCTTCTACCTGACCATAGGCGATATGGACGAAGCCTTCAAATCTATCAAGCTCATCAAGAGGTAAGGCATAAACACATGCACACCATCAGTACGTGCGTCCGCTCAGTGGTGGTTTCAGAGTGGAGACGTGCAGGATGGCATGCCTGCCGTGGCTACGCCCCCCTTTTTGATCTCTGTCATCGCCTCTACTGGCAGTCCTTTCCACACAGGCTTTAGTTTAAAGGCAAATCGAAGGCCACAGGGATGGCATTGTTGCTCCAGCCTTGACGTTTCTCAGAATGCTCTATAGAGGTTTGTAGTGAGAAAGCAGTGGCTTTCTGCTTTTGACTTACATTGAGAATGGGGCATTGTTGCCACTCTTCTCTCCTCATATCATTCAACACCTTTGATTGTTGAAGTCTTCATGGAGGGAATCTACCTCAGTAGTTTTGTGACCTTAACTTTGATACGCTCTCTTTAAGTCTGACAGGTGATCAAAGCTAAACACTGCTCATTTTATTTTTTTTTCTTTAAAGATCTGTCTTATTCCTAAGCAAGAAGAACAAAGCAGGCGCAGGAAATGTCACCCTAACGCTGTATTTGTCTTCGGAAAGGCTCGTAAATTTTAAAGTCTAAGCTCAGCAGTTTTTGTATCATACCACGATGCTATAATCAAATCAAATCCACCACAGCATAACTTGTATTTGTTTATGTCAGTACATGAAATAGAATTTTAAACACAGGACATGATTAAGGACTTTTTCTGTGTCTGCGCTTCGGGAAGGAACTCTTCAATGTGTATATATGTGACTGTTTCTGTTAGTGCACGGGTGTGTTCTGAGGGGATGTACTTTTCTAAACACGCCGTGACTCACACACATACACAGACACGCATGCACGCACATACACACATGAGGCCCTCCTGCCAGTTTGGTCCAACAGGAGGGCCCTTTCCACTCTTACAAACATTGAATCAGGTCACTCGAAGGATGTGCGTGTCCGTTCCTTTATGTGTGTGTGTCTTGGGGAAACATATATGTGATTTCAGCAAAGATCTGATATTATCTTTAGCACAATACGTGATTCATGGCACTCGGTCTGAATTCTGCTGTAGTGTTGCTGTTGCACGTACAAACATTACACAAATGGGAAAATAGCATATCCCACTGGCCGGATACACCAAAGAATTTAATAGGCACGATGACAGCTTTACTAAGTTCCTCAGTGATGGCTATTTTTACTGCGGCTTCTTTCTTTTTTTTTTTTTAAGATCGGTATTGTGTTCGATTCCCGCATAGCTCCACCCACAGGAATATCCATTTCCTGCCACGCTAACCTGTATCTACTGGGACTTGTCTCTCTGGTGTAGATCTTTAACAAAGGTTCTCATAGTTAAGTCAGAAACTGGCTGGCCAAGTCATTTATTAGGTCATATGATAAAATGTCTGTTGGAGACACGAGAGACCATACACTCATTTCACACCTGTGCATTAAAGGGTCAGTTCACCCTAATCACAGACATGTAGGTGAGCTACATGTTTGTGTGAACCACAAAATCCACGACCCACCTCTCATAACGGAACCTGGTCGTATTGGGAATTCTACATCAGACAAGGCTTCACAGTCCCGTCACTGAATCAATTAGAGGAAATTATGATATAATTCACTTCATCCAGAAATGATGTTCTCCGTATGAAAGTCCCTCTGCCTCCCAAAGCAGCCTGTCAGACACAGGTTAGATTGTCTTTATTCAGTCCAGACTGTGCTACTTCCTGTCATTCATGGTGTCCTTGACTTTAGGTGACATGCTGCAGGGTTATCTGCCCATATGAATACAAACCTTCCCTTACTGTCTTTTTGCCACTGCACTTGCTATTTAAAAGCCAAAACTCCCCCGTTCCATCAGGAAGTGTTCAGGGGTGAAGCAACGACTGATGGATGAGGTTGTAGTCATCATAATTAGCTGTGGTACATGTGACCCCCATGCTCTCAGTGCATGCCGTTTGTCACTGGAAACTATGTAATTCACATCAAACCATTACAGTTCTTCTCCACTGTTTGTTTCTCACTCTTCAAAGAAACTAGTACCATCATTCCCTGAAGCAAACATTAGAATTTTTTTAGCATGTGGTTGTCTCACAAAGTGTAAATCGATTTACACTTTGTTCCAAAAGATTATTCATGTGACTTATCAGTAGGATTTCCGTTCACTTTCAGTTGTTCAGTGAAAGTTTTTGCCTGTTTCATTTGTCCTGTCTTGCAATGTCTTGCAAAGGGAATGAAAAGAATTGATAATTAGGAAAATTGAAGAGAGATCATCGAACTGTTAAAAGATTTGCGTGTGATTCAAAGCACAGATGAAGTAGGTCAGGTAGAGGCTTATTAAAGTTTCTTTCAAATTATGTAATAGTATTAAGAGGGCTGCATAAAAAAGCCACTGTTGACTACAAATCACATATTTGAAGTTGCTGGTGTCTCTGGAGTCCCAACAACCTCTCCATGCACTATCCTCCAGAGGCTTGCAGATGTGTGTAAAGCTGTATTTCAGCCACCACAAACCAATACTGAGAGGGCTGATGAATGCCAAAAAAAGCTGTAAACCTTTTGTTTTTGGTTGGTTTTCAGTTCACAGACACAGTCTTGAAAGTCTGTTGCTACATTCAACTTTTCCCCAATGCTTCCAGTATATTTGTGTGCAGAAAATACATATATCATCTAAAAAAATGCTAAAAGGAATTCTGTGTTGTCCATGTGTCCAGTGGACATGTGTGGTGTTGGACACCAAAACAGCAGCAATAACAACAAGCAATGTGTTTGAATATTAACCAATAAATTTATTGAATTCATATGATATATTATTATTTTAATGTGCCTCTATGTTTGACAATGTGGAAGACCCACAAACAGTCTGGAGTTCTTTGCAGAAGTATGATATGGTCACAATACTACTACTACTACTACTACTGCTACTACGACTAATGATAGCACAATTCTTTATACAACTATATTATATTAATTTAAGTATACATTATGTACCACAAGCGAGCAGAGTTTCATATGAAAAGCATCATGAAAAATAAACGTAAATTAAACGTGTATGTCATTTCAAAATGCAGTACATCGCCAAAACATTTGTTACTATCAATTTAACAAATACTGCTTAAAAAAATCCAAATCAATTCACATGCATTAATTGGCAGGTAATTTGTATTTTTTATTTTCCTTTTTGCAAGAGGAAAGATATTCATGTGGCAATGATATTTCAGCAGGCATACAGTTATTTGATCAGCTCTTATTGGCTGTTTTAGAATAACTGATTTGGGGAAGCCCAATCAAAAAGCTTGACTCACTCCTCAGCTTTTACCTTGTTCATTTACCTACTTACTTGCAACATATATCATTAATATTAATATGTATTAGAATTGTAATAAGCTTTAAAATGGGTGAAAACAAATATGAGGTATTCTGGTATTACATTTTCAACATGTTTCAAAATTTCCAGTTTATGATTGGCCATTCAATAAGTGCACTTAAAATAGGTCAAGTTCCAGCTTGATCGTTTCATAAGCAGGACCTTTCATATCAGACAGTCCTCTTCCTAATGACATGTTCAGCCACCAGTTAGCTCACCCAAACTTGATTAAATGAAACATCATACAGTATTGAGTATGTTTTTAAGTTTCAGGCTGCTTTATACAGACATCTTAGTTACATCTGTTGCTTTTGTGCACTAAGCAGCGAAATAAATCTGATATCTTTGTTAATGCTGGGAGAAGTTGTGAAACACAGAGTTTTACAGTTGCTGGCACACCGGCTGTTGTACAGATGAGAGCTGTAGAGCCACAGGAATGTCCTCTTGAGACAGTCCTGTCAGTGTAGTCTAGTACTCCTCATTGGCTGGGCTTGTGAAGTCACGTGGCTCAACAAGGCGACTCCACATAGTCGTTGTCTAGACGTGGGTGGAAAGGTGATGCCAGTGAGCGACTGATGATTATAACTCGAGGTGCAAGGCAGTCATCGCGCCGATGTAAAATGTTCCAGATGAGCATGGCTGCAGCCATCGTAGCCAGCAGGCAAGCCGCTATGTCCAAGTAGCAGGAGTAGGACAGGTGTGTGTAGGGTCCGATCTTGTAGAAGGTCACTAGTCCAATCACCAGTACAAAACCTGTACATGAGCACGGAGAGAAAAGGCGTCAATCGGCGAAAGTGCCCAGATATCCTCATTTACATATTGTAATGTTAAACAACATTCAAGGTTCGAGTGCTGTGCCGTTGAGGCAGTGTTATGTTTCACATTTACACGAAGCAGCAGTGTCATGTCTAATGTTAACATAATGCCAAGTGCAAAAAGAGTGCGCTACTGTTGGCTTTTGAAATCCCTCAGCTCACATTTAGACACCCCTGTGGCCGTGTATTGCACAGGTCAGCCAGGAGCTCTGTGTGGGGCCTTTGAATTTGGAAATCTGTTTCCTCCTCGGAAGGACTTCTGAGATCTAGAGATCAAAGTTCTGAATAGTGTAAAAATATCAGAGCATGAATATATGCTGGGAAAAGCCTTTGAGATGTTTCATCTCCTGATTTCTTTGATTCACAGTGGTTTAGCTCACGCAACGAGGAACTCCTGCTTGCATGCAAAGAAAGCCACAGCTTCCAATTCCATGCTGTTCTCTTGATCTTTACTTTGTTTAAGCGACGTTATCTGAAGTGGAAGGTTATTCATTGTCACAGCTTTCCTCGTTCTTTACCATTAAAGGTGTGTATGAAAGCCCACATAGATCTAAGCTTAAGTTCACCTCAGTTGATCCGTCATGTGCCACATTCAAGTGTGGTCTACAGCCATCCAGTACTTCAACAATACTGTAGTCTGAAAACTACAGTGGTATAAATACAGTTACCAAAAATAATCACTGGAAATATGGATGCTGCTGCTTTAGGATATGAATCAGTCCGTTTCCTGAAGCAGTCAGGGAGTTCATTTATATTTCTTTCTCTACCTCTACAGTAATATGCCTCTCATTGTTTGAAGTGAGGATGTGAATAATTGAGTCTGTGTATCATTGCGTGTCTACTCCTGAGTGCACGCTGTCCAATGCAACTGTTTGCTCAATCAGTTCATGTTTAACCTGTCTGGCTCCTTATCCAAAAAAATGAATAATCTCCCGTCCAGCTTCCAGTCAGGGTGGGCTGTGTGAACCTCTTTTTTGGCACAGACTTATCAATCAAACTTCCTTCCCCTTCTTCCTCTTTCCATCCTTCCTTCCTTCCCTCCCCTCCACACCCTGAGCTTCGAGGTTAATATATTTGCTGGACATTTGACATGATCTGTCACAGAGAAAATCTAAACAAGTCTTAACCTAAGGCCAGCTCTTGGAATTTGTTTGGCTGGTGTCCTTCCAGTGAGGATTGGCTTGGTTTATTCTTAAAGAGAACATAATGATGAGAGTGACTAGCCTGTCTGGCTGTGTTGCTCAAACTTGTATCACTCCCTTGTTACTAGGAATCTCTTCACAGATTTCCAGGAAATGTTTTACTCCTTCATGAGCCAAATTGAACAGATCTGATTCGAGCCCCACAGATGAAATCCCTCACAACCAAAGACGTGATAAAGTGCGTCTCAGAGGGACGTGACCTGCACTCATGACTTTTGACACGTTAGACCTGTGTCCATTCACAAAACGCATTCCAGCGTTGCCTCCAGCGGTGAAAAGATCAAGATTGTGCTTTCAGCCTGGACCTGAAAGCGCTGCTCAGATATCGCTGAATGGAACTTCATATTGTTCCTCCACAGTCTGCTTGCAATAACTGAGCATTTGGCACGTCCGAAAATGAAAACATTCCAGAGATAGAGGGTGATGGGTAAAAATATCTCCATTCATTCAGAGCTGAAGCCCATTCACTGACTCCATGGGGAGGTCTAAAGAAGGAGTGGGGAATGCATTAAAGAATATGGAAGGAATATGAGGCCCATTTACTTTGCTAAAGAAAGGCCATTATTAATATATATTTGCTGCGTTTATGTTTAGATTTTTTTTTTTTTTTTTTTTCTCATTTGAGACAATTAACTTTCATTAATGGTGAATCTGACTATATTCTCTACTAATTGATTAATTCTTTAAATAGTCAAATATTTTCCCGTTTGATTTCCTAAAGTCTAAAACTATAATGCTTGTTTTCTCCTACCAACTGTCCAAACCCCCCAAAATATTCAGTTTACTATCAGACAAAGACAAAGAAAAAGACTGCGAGACAAAGAAAATTGCAAATCTCAAATTTGAGAAGCTGGCATTGTTATTAGCCATGCTAGCATTGTGTCTCTGACAGTCTATTGTCTTTTTTCACCTATCCAGGTAAATATCTCAGCATTTCCCTGATGGATTGGTACAGAAGTTCATGTTTGTCTGAATTTTTGTCTAGCGCCGGCACGAGATGAACCCTTTTTGCTTGAAACGTCTCAACATCTATCGGATTAATTGCTATAAAATCTGACATTCGACATCCTGTTCCCCTCACGCTGTGTAATAACTTTTCATCTAGTCCATTCATCAGGGCAAATTTATCCAAATCCAATGCTTTTCTTCACTCTCAGAGCTGATAGTGTGGCTGTAAACCCTCCGTCTTTTTGCTTGAAAAATGGCTGAACTGATCATTTAAATAGTTGCCTATTATTATTTTGGTCAAATGTCTCAGTTGAATAATTCTCAGATCATTTCAGCTCTTGATTTAAAGTGAATCCTTTTTCACTTTAGAGGCTCATTATTGACCTTAAAAAACATACCAAACTGCTTTTTCCATGCAAGGCCGATTGTTGAAGGGGACTGTCTGATGGTTGAAAACCCTGGAAAAAGCTATTAAATGGATCTCGAGCTGGGATTGTTTTGTCAAACTATTCTTAGGTTTCTATTTTATAGAAACTCCCATTTTCTAAGAAAATGAATTGAATCTAGAGACCACATTGACAAACACAGCAGCATAATGAAGTTTAGCTTCCCTCATTCGGCTCAGATTGTCCACATATTGCCTAATGTGGATTCTCTCTGGTAAACAGAACATCCCATCTGCCAAGATAATATGTTTCATCTTATTAGTCAGTGGCTTTGCTGACCATATATGGTAAGAGAGTAAAAGAGGGCAGTACTATTATTAGATGTCAGGGAAATAGGTGTGTACTGTTTAGACCTTGTCACTATGTCGCTAAAGCTAACATTTGTGAGCATTGTCTTAAACAGTTGCTCATCATTGACCACAATATCAAAACAGCTATGTGTAAATGTCCACCAGCCATGTTGGTAATAATGATTTATGGGATGTGAAATCTGTCTATTTAGCCATCATCTTTATTAGCAATGCTTTGGTGAGATGAGGTTTGGCTGGTGGTGTTGTCTGATATTGGAAAATGCTGTAACACTGGGTGGGTCCCGGTCCTCTCACCAAGGCCTTCAGATAAAAGCCCTCATCCCTGTTGCAATGCGTGCCAAAGACGCTAACGATAAAGAGGAGATTCTTTATTTGCTGCTGCTCTTGGACATTTTGTAAACACAGACATAAAAGCTCGGCCAGCTTATCTAGACGGAGACAATTCCCACCCTGCTGTCGAGTGTACCACAGGACATTTCTCTACCAAAACACACGACAAACACACAATCACAACACACACACTGACATACACAAACCTGCATGCACATAATCCCTCCTGCCAGTGCGCGCACAAACACACAGTCCCTGTCGAAACTGTCTTTCCCGTGCATTCCCCCTCCCCTCTTTTTCCTTCTCCAGCTCGGGGGTTTGCATAACAGGTAGTCACAGACATTTCCTCGTCCTGAGCAGGGATATCCTGGCGCCCGACAGTCGCTCCCTGGCTCGCTGCAGCTCTGGCCCATAGATTCTGGACTAGGACTAAATTTAGACCCAGAGCAGACCCCCTTCATGCTTCTCTGCCACAATGATACCAACCGGCTGAGCGACCACTGCGCACAACACAACACACTTCCTCAGCAGGGGCACTGGGACAGGCCATGCCAGCCAAGTCTTAATGGGGCTCAGTGGGATGGATGGGTGGGTGGGTGGTGGCTGAGGAGGGTTTGTTACCATGACTGCACTAAGTTATGTGTCATACTAATTAATCCCGTGGATGGCTCTCTTTCTGTTCTCTGGTTTCCTAGCTTCCCCTATCTCCTTCTCTGTTTGTTTGGCTGCTCTCTCTTTTTTTAAATTTGGTCTATTTACACTTTTCTCTTTGCACTAAAATCACCATGGTTTCAGCAAACCATGTTCAAAGTAGAAATAAAATGATTTATAGTAGCACAGTAAGTTCCATCAGTGACTGCTGTTACATTTCAGCTACATTATCTATATTTACAATGGATTTAGACTAAGCAAAAGTATTGCTATTAAAAAAAAATCCAGGTAAAGTAAAAGCAGAGAGGAATGCTGCCTTTTGTCCTAGTCTGAAAGTGTCTTCCTGCAGATTTGCCCTCAGAGACTGATCATCAGTGTTGGAGACTCAGCCAGTATAGCCCCCCCTGTGATGTGACCCCCTCGCTTTGGCACTGTACCAGAGAGCATGTAAACTTTGCTCTGCTGCATCTGGATTTCTCTCTTTTCGTGTCACGTGCACGGCTTGGTGGATAGAAGGATGCTGAGCATTTCCACCAGAAAGGTGCTTCTCTGAGACGTGTCTGTCTTCTGAAACATGGGCTTGTACTCACTGGCTAGCTGGAAGAGTGCAGCAATGGCCTCCTCCCACCACTGGGATTCCTGCGTGATGAAGGGCAGCTCCATCAGGCCGAGGAGGAAGATCAGCTGACCAGCAGTCAGGGCCACCGTCGCCATCAGGTTACATGCCCGCATCATGTCAAACTGCACTTGAGGGACCAGAAGAAGAGCTGTGTCATTTTCCTGAACTGTGATCTAAATGCATTAGTAAGACGTGCATAACAAGTTAGGCTGAGTCCAAATCAGAGTCCTGATCTTTAAAGGATAATCTGATAACGCGTCTGATTGTTGTACTGCAACACAAAACTTAGAGGCATTAGTAGGCAGTGCTGCCCATTGTGCCCAGTAAAGCCAGCCAATGAACCTTCAGCATTTCCCACACTTGTTCTTGAATGAAACTTTGTCAATGGAGCTTAATTTAGTAAAGCGCATAAATCCACCACTCTGACTCAGACAAGGTTTATTCTCCGATCATGTCAGCAACACAATTCGCCAACAAACGGATGCATTTAGCTTTTAGATGGCCTGCGCACAATAAATCATTGGCTAGCTGCCATGTGCTACTATTTACACTCATACGTTAGACTGCCATTAAAGTGAAGCACTTAGATCTAATTTAAGTGTAGGTGTAGTACAAATCGAGTCGATCGGTTGTTGTTAATACTGTGACTTGAGTGTTTTGCTTTTGAGTTTTGACATATAGCTAATCATCTCTTCAGAGATCAGAGGCTCCTTAAAATAGAATTTATTTCTTGACTGAAATTCTTCTGCACTTTGCTTCATATGGAAAAGAAAAAAGTTGACTACAACCTGACAGCAGTCACAGAAACACTCCTAGTACCAGTGTGATGATGAGAAACAGACACTTTGAAGCTGACTAATCGTATTTCTTTACTTAGAAATCACACATGAATGACATTATGTTGCATTTCAAAATCAGAACTATCATAAAAACTTACATTTGACAGTGCTGCGGGATTCTTGGTAGCCTGCAAACTCAGAGCCCCATCCCAGGCTTTCGCACTGCCTCTGTGTCCCCTGCCCCCGTCTCCCAGCCTGGAGATCGTCGCGGCCCCTTTCCCCACCAGTGGGGCACATCCTCCATAGTCCCACACTCCGCTTGCGTCCGTCCTCCAGGGCCTGCAGGACCCAGCTGGGGGTGAAGGCTGCAACATTGTTTAGGACGAGGGACAGCAGGGCTACCGCCACCGCCGCCGCCACTAGCCTCTGCACGGCCATGCGCCGCCTGGCGCCCGCCACCTCTCCTCCTCCCTCGTGCCCCTCCTCCGACCCCTGTTCCTCCTCAGTGTCCTGCCCGCTCCCTTGCCTCTCCTGAGGGGCAGTAGCACCAGCAGTGCTCTGGGCCCCCTGGCTCCTCACCACCACCACCTCCTCCACCACCACCTCCTCCTCCTCCTCCAGCTGCAAGTGAGTGTTGTCCCAGCTCACACGGAGGTGGAATTGGAAAGAGTGTTGTCTTGAGGCTTAGCTAAAGAACATCGCCATTCATCCTCATTGAGGAGTTGGTTGTCGTTGCCGCAGATCCTCAGCCCTCCTCCTCAGACAGCACTGCGGGTACGCGGGGATTAATCCAGCTGGCACCTTGGTCCATTCCACTGGCTTCGGCTGGCTGCAGCTTGACTCTTGGATCCTGCTCCTTGCTTGATTTTCTCCTTGTTTTTTACTTTCTTGTCTCCTTTAACTTTCTTCAGTGCTTTGCTTCTTGCACTCCTCTGACTTCTGTGCGTGCATGTGGCTCCTCTGTGTAGGCAAGAGTTTTTCTTCTTTCTTTTTTTCTTGCCTTCTCTTCATTCACTTCACATTTCCTTCGGATGAGTACAGATGCAAATAAACACAGATTTTCAGGACAGTGTTGCTCTGAGCTGACTCACCAGTGGCTTTACTGAAGCTCACCAAGCCCCCACAGGCTGACTGCAACAAGAAATCCTTTAACCCACCTCTTTTTGCTTCTCTCTGTCTCTCCCTTGCTCACTGTTTCTCTGCAAATCCTTGAGGTCAGAGTTGAAACGTGGGGGAGTTGCTGTTCGTCATAGTCCGAGACATCAGTTCGCAACTGTAGCAAGCTTTAAACAGACAGCTCCCTCCTTCAGGATCACTTTAAATGTGTGTGTGTCAGTGTGTTTGTGTGAGAGAACGTCCAAAAGACCCCCTCTTAGACGTCACTGTTGTGTATTCTTTTGTCTGGAGCCCAGGGGGCGTTCGCTAAAGTCCTCTCTCTCGTGTGCAACAAACATATTCGCCGCCACAGTCAGCCAGCAACAGGATGTGTTTCCTGAGAGGAAAAGAGGATGGGAAGAGGGGCCAAATGTAGACCTGTTCCTTCTCTTGTCTTTCCTTTTCTGGCTCTCTAGATCTTGCCGCTCTGTGTGCAGCAAGCTCTATTTTTTTTAACATTTGAAAGTATCTCGCTTTTTGTTTTCATGGCTGGTTTCGTGTGACCATATAGAGCAAGATTTTGGCTGCTCTTGCTTTCTTTTTCTTCACTTGGCCTCAATTCCCCCGTCTTATAGCAGGGCCCCTAAAGATTTGGGGTATTTCCTGTTGCCTAACTTTAATAAACAGCCCACATCTGTATCAGCTAAAGCAAGGAGGAGGGTGGGTACGCAAATAGAGACCAGATGGCTGAGGAATCTTAAATTTGGAATTGAAGCAAAAGAAAAGGGGGCAGAGGGACTGATTTACGTCAGCAAGACAGAAGGGAAAAAAAAGCAGAGGCGGCGATAGAACAGCACGGCTCTTGCTTTGAGTTGAAGTCTGCACACATTCTTGTGTGGCTGAACTTACAGTATGTCCGTGTTTATATGCAGGAGGTCTTTACTGGACATTTATTCTAATTGTTTTAAATTCTCAAATGATAAGAGGTCTGGCCAGTGAGACCCAAGGGTATCGGGTTTGTCACCACTTTCTCATACATACTAAGGGTTTCAGTCTAAAAACAATTGTAGGAACATGTGTACAACTGTTTTCACTGTTGAATAATAAAATACCAGCACAGTGAGTGAGCTACGCAATGCGACTGCAAACAAGCCATTTCTCTTTCCTCTGTAGTAAAGCGGTGTGGGAAAACATGGCACGGATGTGTGTGAAAACCCGCCGGCTGGATGTGGCACGCGTGTGCCTTGGGAATATGGGAAATGCCAGGGCAGCAAAAGCACTGAAGGAGACGGAGGCTGAGTCAGAGCCAGAAGCCCAAGTGGCCATGTTGGCCATTCAGCTCGGCATGCTGGTAAGATCTTCAAGTATTTGAGTGTGAATGACCAATGAGACCTTGCTCACATTTGAAAACCAGACAAAATAGCCTGTGCAGGAGAGAAAATAATGATTTAAAACCATAAAGACCACTTCTTCACTACAGATCATGAAGTCCATCAAGAGGATCTTTTTTCTGTTAAAAATAACCCGAAAACCATAAGTCCGACATGATGCCACATCCTTTTGCTTCAAATGTAGTCTTTTTGACATCCAAGCGTTGCACCACACAAAGACCACGGGACTTTCCTGACCAAAAGCATTCATCTTTCCATCATCTTTTCCTGTCTTCCAATAGGAAGATGCGGAGAAGTTGTACAAGAGCTGTCAGCGCTATGACCTGCTGAACAATTTCTACCAGGCTTCAGGCCAATGGCAGCAAGCTTTGGAAACGGCAGAGAACTATGATCGCATCCATCTGCGCACCACCTACTACAATTATGCCAAGTACCTGGAGTCCATGGGCGACAAACCCAGTGCCCTCGCGTAGTAAGACGGAATCTGTTTTATGTCGAACGTGCGTGAGCAAAAATACCACAGAAGCAAAGTGTGATTGTCTGCCTTTTTGTTGCAGCTATGAGAATTCAGACACACACAGGGTTGAAGTGCCCAGAATGCTCCAGGATGACACATCGTCTCTGGAGATCTACGTGAACAAAATGAAAGACAAGTACGTTTCTCGTGAGGGTGAAAACCTCGTCACCTGAGGAGGATCTCACATGAACCTCACATGCTAAGGTACAATCAAACATCAGCCCTGTCATCTTATTCATGTAGGAACATCTACAAGTGGTGGGCCCAGTACCTGGAGAGCCAGTCGGACATGGATTCAGCACTGCGTTTCTATGACTGTGCCCGGGATTACCTCTCCCTGGTTCGAGTCCACTGCTACATGGGGAACATTGAGAAGGTGACTGTATTAGGGGTGTCATGTAACATTTATCATATGTTATTGAAAAGAATGACATTTTGATGATATAGATGCAACTTGATTTGTCAGGCATCCGAGATAGCTAATGACACGGGTGACAGGGCAGCGTCGTACCACCTGGCCAGACACTACGAGAGCCATGACGATATCAAACAGGCCGTCCACTTCTACACGCGAGCACAGGCCTACAACAACGCCATACGGCTTTGTAAGGTAAAGTACTCTACTGTGTACTTTAATGTCCATTCCTAGTTGGAAGTCTGTGCTGTATTATACCCAACACGTTCATTAATCGTCCCTGCAGTGCTTTAGTCTGTGTCCCAGTGGGTGGTTGACGTGTGTGTATTGTGTCTGTACAGGAGAATGGTCTGGACGACCAGCTGATGAACCTGGCTCTGCTCAGTAACCCAGAGGACATGATGGAGGCCGCCTGTTACTATGAAGAGAAAGGCACCCACAAGGACCGAGCTGTCGCCCTCTACCACAAGGTGTCTCCTGAATGTCTGCTTTTTCTGAATGAATGAGGTCATGTTCATTCTAAATCATTCCACAGGGGGGCAGTATTGCACCATATATTCAGTATGTTGTTTTTTTGGTTGTTTTTTTTTCTCCACTGCAGGCCGGTTATGTGTCCAAAGCTCTGGAGTTGGCCTTTGCCACCCAGCAGTTCGCTGCCCTTCAGTTGATCGCCGAGGATCTGAACGAGAAATCCGACCCAGCCCTCCTGGCTCGCTGCTCTGACTTCTTCATCACACATTCCCAGTATGATAAAGCTGTGGAGTTACTGGTAGCAGCCAAGAAGGTACCTGTTTCTGACACATCCTCACCTATACATGGAAATGTCAGTTCATGTGTGTTTTCTCATGTGTGTCCTTTCATTTGTGTGTGCACATGAACAAAGTACTATCAAGCCCTGGAGCTGTGTGTGACCCAGAACTTGACCATCACAGAGGAGCTGGCAGAGAGAATGACTGTAACCGACTCAAAAGACTTGTCTGAAGAGGCCCGGAAGGAGCTGCTGGAGAGGATAGCTGACTGCTGCATGCGTCAGGGCAATTACCACCTGGCCACCAAGAAATACACGCAGGCGGGCAACAAGCTCAAGGTAATACTGTGGTCTGCATTAAACACTGTACACATTCCTAAAAGTTCAAATATGACAGCGTTAATCTCTCTTTTTCAAACAGGCCATGAGGGCGCTCCTCAAGTCGGGCGACACAGAGAAAATAGTATTCTTTGCCAATGTGTCTCGTCAGAAGGAGCTTTTCATCATGGCTGCCAACTACCTCCAGTCTCTGGACTGGCGGAAGAATCCAGAGATCTTAAAGACGATCATTGGTTTCTACACTAAAGGCAGGGCACCGGACCTGCTTGCTGGCTTCTATGAAGCCTGTGCTCAGGTAGAGCAGTACGCCACACAAAATATCAGTCTAGTTCATGATGTTCATTAGTGGTACTTTGGTTGATTTTGGAAGGAGTCTGTTAAATTTATGGCTGTGGCTTTAAATACCAATAAGGTCTGTAGGAAAGATTTAGGACACTTTGAGGAATGATATGAAGTTGAAAGACTCAGTAAACAACTTTCCTCTTGTTTACCGTTGTTAAGGTGGAGATTGATGATTACCAGAACTATGAAAAGGCTCTAGATGCTCTGACTGAAGCCTTCAAGTGCATCTCAAAATCAAAGGACTCTTCAACAGGACAACTGGAAGTAAGGCTGGCTGACCTGCAGCATAAAATCACCCTAATCAAGAAGTTTGTCCACGCACGCAGGTCAGAATAAACCTCACATTTGCTCTCCTGTCTTTTTCCCTTCCAAAAAAAGATTATGGTTTGATGGAGATCTTTATCTGAGTATCTGAGCTTTTGTCCTTTATCTGCAGGTTGTATGCAGAGGATGCTGGTGAGGCTGCGCGGTTATGTGAAGCCTTGCTGGAGGAGCCAGACTTGGACCCCGCTGTCAGGATTGGAGATGCATTTGGTTTCCTGGTGGAGCACCACTGTCAGCAAGGCAACTTCCAAGTGGTGAAAATCATTTTTGCATCTTGTCAGAAATATCAAATTGTCTTATTTGAAAGTTGATGTCTCCATATGTACGGCTCTAAACTCTGAAAAGTCAGTGGAGAAATATTCTTTTTCTTCTTTCCATCGTTCTTCTCCAGGCCTACCGTAAACTGGAGGAGCTCCAGAAGCTTTTGCCATCGCAGAACGTTCGGTACTATGTCAGCCAGGCCAGCCTGGAGGCCCTGCAGAAAGAGCTGGGTGTGTCCATGGATCAAGGTGACCGCAGGCACAGTGTGAAAGAGGACGATGAAGTGGAAGAGGAATTAAACGTACCTTAAATAAGTCTCACTGACGATTTTTATTTTGTTAAACGATATATTTTCATATGTTCGGATATATGTCTGCATAGTCTGCACTTTCTCACACCGGAAATGACTGTGCTGTCGATTCTGTGCAAAACAGCAACGTGAGACGTTGCCAGCAGAAGTCACATGAGAACAGTAAATGGTTTTAAAAGAAGGCACTTGATGATCACGTAGTGGACAAGCTCTGAGGGACAAAGACAGAAGGGATGCAAAAATCTTCCATATTCATTAAGACGGTTGACCTGAGGGGACGTCTCCTACCTCAAAGACCTGCGTTTTGACCTGCAAGCCAAGAAGGAATCAACACTAGAAGCTCTATTTGTAGAATTTTGATACGTTAATGATCATGTTCATGTAGACTTAAGCACACTTTCATTCTAATGTGGAGGTAGTGCGTTCACATATACACCAGATTACTAAATTTGACAAAACGTTGCACACAATTAATCCTTAATCTGTATGATGTGCAAAAGAGGGTAAAAATTATTAAACACAACTATATTCAGCTGTCAATCCTGGATTAATTTTGCATCTTTTTTTGGTGCAGATTGATGAATACTATTATCGCCTTTGAGCAGAATTTTATATCTATGTTTGCTGTTTGTAATAGATTTATCCTCAGATCCACATGGATTTGGTACAGTGTATTTTTTTATTCAGCTGATGTGTTGATTGTATCCTCTCAGTGTCAAAAGTCATATCTGTGTAAAGCATTTTGCAGCTATTTTTGATAACTTGATAACATAATTTCTATTTAGCACATGATATTGTGAATTAATGTGTTTTTCATTACAGTGCGTTTGTTCCTTTACATTGTCAAGTTCCTGTAATAAATCCCCTTTTTTAAATTACACTGTATGGCCTGAAAGTTTGTGTGTGTATGTCTGTATGTATTAACTGTAATAGACCAAACAAATTGGAGAAAATTTGACAAATTTTCACAACAGATTGTCAGAAGACAGAAATTGTCCCGACTGTGGTCACAAGATGGCGCCGCTGTCAAAGACATGTACTAACCTTCGGCCCTGTTAGGAGCAGTGGCTCGCCTCAATTACTTTTTACAGGAGGAGGTATGAGAGAGACATTGTGTTCAGGGTAAAGGCCAGGCAATAATTTGTCGTAGCTATCCCCATACACTCTAGTTTTTGTGTTACGACGGAACGGAGGAAATGCTGGAAGCTAACTGAAGCTAACTTTAGCTAACCTTCAACAGAATTAGCTAAACTAGTTAGTCTGAAGTTAAACACAGTGGTGAAAGTCAAAGACACCAGGCGATAGTTGAATTTATTTCTTTTTAAATTACATTTACAGTGGCCTTTGTGGTGCTTTTCTTCAAACAAATAAACAGTAATCTTCTAAAACCCAACAAAAGTGTCCACACCTGTTGTATCTGTGTTGCCGAGCCATGGCAACTGGGGAGCTGTTGGTGGATACAGTGAGTGTCTTCATGTTAGCTGCCATTGACAGTGAATGAAGATGGACGCACAGGGTCACCAGCCAGCTTCAAATGAACTTCAGGAGCAACTACAAGCTCTAACAGAAGAAAATGTAGGTAAACTATACTATTCAGAGGTTCTAGGAACTTCTTCTCAGTCCAGAAAAGTAGACATTTTGGCTAGGTATAGTTAGCTAGAAGTGAACTTAGCTGAAAGGAAAAGTTGTCACACATTATGGTAGACTACAAACTCAGAGGTGGTTAGCAAACATGGGACGTAATTCAAGGGGATATGTGCCTTTGTCACCTTGTTGTAAAGAAAAGTTTCTGTAGTTGCAGCTGCATGACAGAAATGAACGCCTTTTCCTCAAAGTGGGCTACCTGGAAGGCAGACTGGGCCACCTGGCCAGATCCAGCACACACCTGTCCTGCAGGCTGGTCCAGAGCGAAGAGGACAAGCTGAAGGTAGAGTTCAGGAACCATGTCAAGCATATATAAGCTTCAGTGGATCTGTCCAGGCATCTGTTTTCACCGTCTCACCTGTCAGATATCCAAGGAGCTCGTGGAGGAGAAAATCCAGACGAATAAGATTAGAGAGCAGTTTGAAGAGGAGACTTTTGAGCTGAAAACCAAGGTGAGGACTTGGTTCAAGTGAAAGTAACATGTAAATACTAATCTGGCCTTTTTTCTCCAAAGATATATTCTTCTTTAACCTAAAGAAGTTTGTTGTATCTTACTATGTAAGGATTTTGGGACATGAAGGTTGAATAAGCCTAAAAAAAGTTTCACCTCCTCTGAATCCCTGAACGCACCATGATCCCAAATCACTGAGACTGTGTCGCACTTCCTTTTCCCCTTGTGAGATTTTGAACCAAGATGGTGTAATAACAGAGCTTGAAATGGAACGAGACAAGCTTTTGAGGGAACTCCAGTCGGCCGAGGCTCGTCTGAAAGCGGGAGAGGAAAGCGGCAAAGGCCTGACAGAGGAGTACGCTGCACTGAAGAAGAACTACCGAGCTCTGACTGAGGCTCATGATAAAGAGCTGGCCCAGAGTGAGGAGCTGAGCGCTGAGCTGCTGGCATTGGCTCAGGCTCAGGACGCCCTCCGCAGGCAGCTGGAGGAGCAGCAGCAGAGTGTGAGGACCACCGCCCACAGCCTGCATGGTGAGCTGGACAGGGTGCGGGCCTTGATCAGCCGCATGTCACGAAACAGAGTCAAGGTGAGACAGTGTGTGGGTTAATCTAAACTTCTCTCCAGATGCAGAGGAATCAAACAGGAGAAGAGACTTTTAGTCCATTTCACTCAATAGTTCCTGGAAGTTTTGGGTCTTTTTTTTGTAGTTCTGGTAATTGTGGTGCTTCAAAGGCCCACACCACAATTAAATCTGCATGATTGCAACAACACAGATCATGTTAGTCCCATCTCAGCTATTCAAAAGAAAAATGCTTTTGCAGCTCCAATATATAATGATGAAATGATGAATGTGTCTCATGAGGACCGTGTTTCTCACATTTCTCCTGACAGTCCAACAGTAAATAAGGCCTGCAAACTTATTTAGTGCACCATAGGGACAAAACACAAACATTTCCCACATAATTTCCCATTTTGTAGTACTCTGACAAAGACAATGACTATGCACACCCAAAAAAAAAGTTTTATGGGGAGTGCTGAATCAAAAAGCAAACTTGACATAGATATGAACATATCAAAGATTTGATTATGCCTGACAGAAGAAGATCTCTGTGAAACCCAAATATTGCTCTATTAAAGTTGCTGGGGTAAACTAAATATTCAGTTTGAAACATTATACTTTATGTATTTTGAATGCTCATTCCAGTTCTGTAACATCATTGTATTAACAGCTTGAGGATCTGGCAGCTTTGGAACAGGAGCAAAAAACTTTGGAAAAAACTGTAAGTATTGTTGTACAAAACAGAGATCTCGTTGTGTCTGAGGAGCGTCAGCGAACTATCGACCTCCTTTGCCTGCTCGTCTCGTTCATCTGCTCTCCCGTAGCTCCTCGGAAACCAAGATGAGATGAAAGGCATGCTGGAGAAAATGAAGAACAGCTACGAGGAGCAGCAGAAGAAACTGGAGGAGAAAGTGTGAGGGCACCGTGAATGTTTGTCATTTACTCGTGCACAATCTTAATTATGTGAAACCCGATTATCTTTCCACTTCCACTCACCAAACATGTATGTCCTGCTTTTCGTCCCATAAGCATCTGCTTTGAGGTCGCGCTCTTTGATTTTTGCTCTCAGCTGTGGCTTTATTTGCTGTGTGTGTGATGTGGTCTCTTTGCTTGCCCCTGTGATGTGGCTGTCTGTGGATTTCTGGTCACTGCTCTCATGTGGTTGGGCCTGTGTTTGGTCATCAGCGTGGCAATGGGTAAAGAGCACCAGGAGTACACGGGAACGATCCGTAACAGCCAGCAGGAGCTATCGAAACAGAGCGCGGTGAGCATGAACAGCCCCGTGCTGATTCACAGATCACTTCTCAAATTATTGTAGATACTGTCACCTCTTGTTTAATGTTAGAATACTTTTTAATAGCAGGTTACTTGGTGGAAGTATGATCATGTTTGTGTTATTTGTATCCAAGGCCCTGATGTGCTCTCAGAGCCAAGTGAAGGAGGCAGAAGAAGAGATCTCAAAGCTGCAGTTTCAAGTCAAAGAGCTGAATGAGGAATACCGTGCGAGGCTTGTTTGCTATTTACACGACTTATCTGTGAGTGTCAGCGCTCGCACAAGCGTGTCTGCAACATAAGGTTGCACGATCTCACAACATCCACCCCTGCTGTCTTTCATTTAGGAGTACATTGACGGACTTGGAGAAGGTAAAAGCCCACCAGACACTTCTAAGATGAGGGCATTTGTGGACAGCATGCTCCAGGATGTTCGTTCATCTCACAGGGTCAGGGAGGAGCAGCTCGCCTCTGCTGCTCGCTCCTATAAGAGGAGACTTCAGAAGATCACCAGGACCCATCATGCTCTCTTGATTGCGTACAGGTGAGACTTCCTGTGTGCTTAGACACAGCTGTGTGTCTTTTTATGGCCTGCTTTTCAGTGTACTGTATACACATCTGTTCTGTAAACGTCCTGCTGAAACGTACACTCTTGTAATTGTGACGATTTTGGTCAACAACAGTGCAGTTGCATTTAAAAAAATGCACCAATTCAGCAGATTACTGAGGTATTTTTAAATGTAAAACATCTGATTTAAAAAGTCCTTAACTGCCACTCCACTGCTTAAACTTGAAGGAGTGGGGTACCAGCACTCCCATCATTCCCTGTTAATCCCTGAGTAGTATCTGACCATATGGCCACATTGTGATCTTTAGGGTTCAGAGGGAAGAGATCTTGGCCAAACCGGAGAGCCATCTTGACCCCGGACCCCCAGAAGCCCACTTCAGCCTGGAGCCCACTGAGCTCAGAGATGAAACTGAGAGGAAGCTGCAGCGCCTTCAGCAGGACAAGGCCAAGACGGAGGGTCAGCTGCAGGAGGCCCGGCAGCAGGTAGCGGCAAAGAAACATGGCCGCTTTGAAGTGCATCGATCTGCTTTTGTTTTGTCTGGTGAATGCTTGTGTTTGGTCTGTTGGGGATTCTTCTTTGTGTCCATACTTCCCTTATAAAGCCGAACAGTGTTTGCTTTCTGAGCAGTGAACTAGAATAATGACTTCAAAGTTTGTGTCCTGCAGCAACAAAAAGCTTTTCTGCTGCAGAGGTGGACTGCAGATCATGGGAGATTTGTTGCTGTTAAAGCTTAACTGGTTGTGATTGATGGAGCAGTGCCAGCAGTTTGAATTTATTTTAGATGTGTTTTTAAAGATATAATTTGATCTTTTGGGGAATATGTAAATTTTCATAGTTGTTCAGTAACTCCACAAAGTCATAGTTATTTTTATGCCTCTGCTTGTGTATAAATTATACAAACAAGATATACAGTGTTAACGTAACATGTTAGTGGTGGTCTTGTTACTTTTAGACTGTACCAGGCTAGCTATTTCCACCTGTTTCCAGTCTATATGCTAAGCTAACTGTAGCTTCATATTCATCATACAAACATGGCATCGATCTTCTCATCTAACTCTTGACAGGAAAGCAAATAAATGTATTTAAATTTTGTGCCTGGTCCTCAGATGAAGTTTGTGTCACACACTTCAGATCCTCATTTATTGCCTCATAGTTTGACGCACATTTATGTGTTCATGGTCATTCGAGCTGACCTTTCTGTTCCAGGTGGCTGTCCTCAAAGTGCCCCTCCCAAATTTAAGCCATCAGCAGTGAGTGTCATTTTCGTATTTTACCAAATAGCAAATGTAGTCAGCCGTGGATTGTGTCATAAAAATGATGAAATGTGTAACTTTATCAAGCTGGAAATGCTGGAGGGGATATGCGAGGAATCCCTGCCGGACGTACGGAAACAGCTGAGGGAGATCACAGACTCGACGCGGGTAAACAAAGCTCTCTCACCCTTTAACATTTGGATTGTCAGATTACGTCCTCCACACGAACAACTCTTGTTCTAATCTCACTTAAAAGCGTTTGTGTGAAGTAATAAACGGTGTTCTCTGATGACGGTGACTTCCTTTCTTCACACACAGGCGGGCTTTGAGAAGGAGCGTGCCGTCCTCATCACCAGAGCGGCGGTCGCAGAGGCGCAGGTGTCGGAGCTGCAGGACTACATTGACAACCACCTGGGCAGGTCAGGAAGTCACTTGATGTGTATGTCATATAATGTTCACCTTCAGAAGAGTGTTATATTGAACTTTTCCTGCAGGTACAAAGAGGAGATCTCACATCTGTGCAGACTGCAGGGAATGCAGGAGGTGGGGCGTTCCCAAACTGCTAAGTCATCACTCCATTAATCCATAGAATTTAAAATGACACAGCTTTTAAGTTTTAATACATCAAGTGGGAACTAATAAAAAATCTAACTGGATACACTGTTTTGACCACAGTATGTATATGGTGTGCATTTACACCATCACTAGGTGGTGCTGCTCATGCTCCTGGTTTTCTCTATGAAAGGCCCCCAAAGAAATCCGGCCTTGAGAAAAAAATGCCTGGAATGTTTGTAAAGCTTATGTCAATTTCACGAGCCCAGGAGAAGAAAGCGCGGTGACAATGAGGGGTCACCCTGGTGAGAATAATGTCATTACATGTTACCCAGACACGTACACGCCCGTGAATGCTTTCCCTCAATGCCGTGCTGAGAACTGTGGCGCAAACAAGCCAGGCTTTTTCCAGAATGAGGGTTCATATTTATAACCTCGGTGTTTGGTGTGAATGGGCATCTATTCCCTTTAAATCCCTTTAACAGTGAAAGGGTCTGCATTTTTTTCTAGTGTGTTTTGGTAGCTGGGTTTCATCGTTTTCATTAGTGCCATAGCTGACATAGCTTTAAAAATGCCCTTTTTTAAAGTGCTTTAAAAGTTTGGTTTGAAGGTTTTGGAAAGGCTCAGCTCAAAAATGTTTGTGTTTTATGTTGAAAAAGAGAAAATGTTGGAGTTAAAACACTCTGGGGAATGATGGGAAAAGTAGAGGAGATGGAAAGAGTCATACACATGTCACCCCAATCCTCTTTTCAGGGGGCATGCCAGCCGTGGGAGGAGGGGAGCAGGGGTGTGAAAGTTTGAGAGGAATGGGAAGTGGGATTTTATTAGTAATGTATTACACTCCCATGGCCCTGGGAAAAGGGGGGGGGGGGCTCAGCTTGGGTCGGTGCCAACATAGTCACTGTGCCAAAGCGCTGGGTGCTGGGGACCACTCCTCTCACCGGCAGATCTGTGGGAAAATCAAAACCAGGTTGTTCTTTGCTGCTCTGCCAACAAAGACAGAGAGACGATACGTCCGCAGAGGCCTCTGCAGACCTGAGCAAATGAAGAGCCCTCTGAGTAAACAAAAAGCAAGAACAGCATTAGAAACATTACAAATACTTCGAGTGGAGGCTGAAGTCTGGTGCACCACAGCTGGTCCCCAAGCACAAGTGCCAAGTTTTTCCCCCCAACTTGGGGCATTTTGGAAAAGTTTTGGACTGTGAACAGCTTTTTATTAGCCACTACACAGTATATGGTCATTATTGTGATGTAAATACAGATCATAATAACTGATTAAATTCAAGTAGTCTCATAAATGTGGCAACAGGCAACTTTAATTTAAATAATGATTTTGCAACCATGTTGAAATGTTGGAACAGATGTTTTAAAAAAAAGTCCCATGAAAAGGAGCGGTTGGTGATGTCATCTGTGGTTGTTCAAATATGAAACATCTGTTCAATGGAACAACCAAAAGATCGCTGCATTGGACAAATTCAGTTTTAAATTAATTAAAAAACTAAAACATTTCAGTGAGTTCGCCGTTGACTTTTCTCATTCAAAACGTATGGCAATGGCGCCTATCATGCAAACCCTCAAACCTTCGTACAGTGAATAAGTTTATGTGAATGAGTGGCTGAGTGGTAAGATATGACTTTGTCATACTTCTGAAATAATCTGATCCCATCTCACACAAAGTGAATGACTTTTTTTCTACCATTACACTTGCATTAAGAGAACACAAACCAGTAAAACATACAGAAGAGGCATACAATCTGCTGTTTGAACATCTACACCTGGCCCAGTCTTTTTACGCCCAGTAGAAAGTCAGTCATCACACTACTCATTACATTACTCAGCAACATGGATGACATGCATTACCATGTAATTGCCAGTTAGCTATATAACGTTAAACCTTACATACACCCACATGTCAGCACAAATCCCAATCCCAATATGGAGGACATGCACAAGATCTTTCTTTCAGGCTCTTTAGTAAAGTAATGCCACAAAGCCCACAGGAAAGTTGGGCAAAGAGCCCTTCACAGAAAAATGTTGTGGCAAGAACAAGGCTCAGTTAGATGCTTAGAAGAATCAAGGCGGCGCTGGTATTCGGCTATAACTGCCTCAAAATAATAAGCCAGTCGTAAAAAAGATATGAGGAAAGAAAAAACATCTTCAAATGGCATATAGCTGCGTTTACCAGGCCAAACACACCTGAGTCGCTCGCTCACCAAGCCATGGCTTCAGAGCAGGCTGCTACATCTTATTTAACGTGTATCGCTAAAGCAGTGGTTATACCTCATGAGGAGGGGTCTCTCAAATCATTTGTCAGACAGCCTGTTCCTGCTCAGAGTGAGGCTGAAGAGCCTCTCCACGGGCGCACCGGACGACGTCGCTCTGGTGAATTTCATGGATATAATCCTTATTGGAGGTCAAGCGTGAAAAGACACCAATATTATCTCCAGCTCTGGTCACATGTCTTATCTTTAGGTGACCAAAGCTGCATTTGGTCCTTCAATACAATGCGATCCACTGCGTCTTAAACGCCAGCCTCAGAAATGACCATTGAGTCGAACTGACTCCTTTCTGACTGCCCCATCACACCCGAAGATTTCAAGCTTCACAAGGACAGCAGTCGTTCTGTTCTCCTGCATTATGTTTTGTAATATTGTAAAGATGTTCCTCTGTAGTAAAGAGTTCAACACTCTCCAGTTTCATATCACGTTAAACTGGCTAAATAAAAAGCCTGTAATTTGCACATCCATGCCGTCATGTCAGGCTCTCATCTCAACCAAAAATACACATTTTCTTATCTTTCTTTGTCTTTTTGATCCATCGCAAAAGTGTATGCTCCTTTTTTGTCGTCTGAAATAAAAAAAAAAACTGGATGCGACTTTTTAAATATGTTTCACATTATTCATTCAGGAATTTAGAACAAAATGCTGCATGATATTTGAGATTTCAAAATTTCAGGTATGAAACCACCAACAAAATAATAATAATAAAAAGAAGAAGAAGAAAGGTTTTGATAAGAACACACAGAACACTGGCATTCTGCTTCATGTTAACCATTAAATTACTACCTAATCAACATCACAACTGCAAGTAAACAATTTGATGCTTAATCACTTTCTCTGCTCTCCTGTTTGCTTGGTGGTGCTTTGGGCCCGGATTTGTTCAGTGGCCAGCACAGTGGGAAAGAGGTTGGGTGAATGTGTCGTTCTGAGGATGGGAAGCAGGGTGGAGCGATGCAGAGGAAGTACCTCACATGGCCTGCGATGGGCCGCTCGTCAAGAGGCCCTTTGTTTTAGGAGGTTAATGCCTAATTGATACAGGCTTAATGAGAGCGGACTGTGTGTGCAGAGTGTGTGAGCCGGGGGCTGGACGGCCCTGCCGTAATTGGAACGGACAAGCCTTGTGTGGAGGAGTGCACGGGGAAGGGATTTATGGGAACACAAGGAAAGGAGAGGGAGAGTGGGAACGAGGAAGAAAAGGTGACAGTGAGTACGAGGAATGTGGAGGCAGCGGGGAGAGGAATCCAGTGTGATAGTGCGAGTATTGCAAGATCATGAGAAAGAGATGTAGTGACAATGGAAAAGTGGGCATGAAGTTCAGCCAGGATGTTCCCATGGAAGCTCAGTCAATGCTCATTCAGGTTTTGTGGGTTGTTTATTGAATTCTCCCGTGAGACTGATAAGAATTACGGTTCATTTTGAGGTTGCTGCAGGTTGCATGTGCAACATGACGATAGCTTAGCTGAACACGATTTTTTTTATGTTGGATTTTAATTAATGAATGCAACAATGCCAACATAAGTTATGCAAGTGTCTATTTTCTGAGACACCTGTCTTTTCTTTTCTGATGAGCTGTCTTTTCGACCCCCTCCTTCAGTCTGACAGTCTCAGACTATTCATGCAAGAGTCCCCAGCTCCCCTCCAGACAAGCTTTCAGCATGAAGGCTGGAGAGGCATTAAGAGGGAGGAGGGAAGGGGCAGGAGAGGGGAGCACAGAAGAACCATGCACTTCAGAAAACCTTGAAGAATTAGGGCTGAAAGCTATGGAGATTCTGGGTGGCTAAGAAAGAGGGGGAAAAAAAGAATGAAAAGGGGAAAAAATAAAAGGGGTCAGTGTGCATAATTAAAAAGATGAGAGGGGAAACAATGAAAAATTGATTTTTTTGAAATGAGGCTTCAACAGAGTGAGCTGCAAAGAGACAAACTGAAGGGTCTAAAATGAGAATGCTGAGGAAAGACCGAATATAGGGTGAGAAAAAGGAGGAGGAAGAGTTACAGTAAGGGTGAGAAAGACAGGGGAGGGAGGCAGCTCCATGAACAAGAGCGAGTGAGAATGAGGCTGAGTGTCGGTGAGGGAAGGAGAGAGGGACAGACCCTCTGTTTTCCCACACTCGGTCGGTTCCCACAGCGGACCTGGCTAATCCCTGTCTTAATTGGGGGAGAATTCCAGCGCACATGTTCCCCTGGAATGAGCGTAGAGCGAAGGGAGAGGAAGGCTCGGCAGCTTCTGACACATCAGACAGGCCACAGCGGCTGGGCTGATGCACAGTGTCTGAGTGCACTTTGTTGGAATATAAACATGCCGCCCGACTGTCAGCACATCTGACGCATAAATGGCTTCACGAGTTTCTCCTTTTTTTTTTCTATGCTCGATCCAGCATGAAAAGTGCTCTCAGCAGCCACTTAGCATTGCTTAGTCACATTGCACCATGAGAGAAGTATGTAACTTAAAAGTTTCATTTTCATGAATGTTAAAAGGAAAAACCAACCTGAAACACTCTTAAAGGGTCAGTACCCCCAAAACCAGGAGAAGACATGTTTTTCCCATCACCTCTACGTTTAAAACTGCTTACAGGGTAGTTTGTGGATTATTATAGTTATTATAACTGGAACTAGAAGAACTAGCTAGTCGAGCATTTAGCAACTGAAGAGTTGATGGAGACCAAAACAGAGCTAAAATGCAAGAGTTTCCTTCTGGACTCTCTTTGCACTGATATTCAAGGGTCAGCCAGGAGAAATCCACTGACGCCAAGTTTCCAGCAACAGTTACCTCAATAGACCAGAATGCAGTGCAGCTACAACACATGTTGGCAATGAGAAAGGGTTTGAGATCAGATATATACAGAATTGTTTATGAGTTCAGTGGCTTGCTTAGTATCAATCATATAAGTTCACATCTTTGATTACAAGTAATAAATTGTAATCTCCAACTAGGTGATGGTCGTGGACTGGTGCTTTTATTTTAACACATAGGTTTTCCATGCTGCACTTAGCCCCAGGCTAAGGAAGCTGATAGCCCCAAGGTAAGAGAAATCATTAGCGTAAGATGTAACTGATTAATAGTTAACCGTTAACATCCCTACATGTTACCAATTGATAATCTAACAATCAAAATGATTGATATTGATAAATGAACAGCCACGAGTTTCATAATAAAAGTGCTTTTAAATATCTGCACGTTTTCTCATATTTCATTGCACTGCACACTGAGCGTATCTGTTGACAAATCCTGCCCTGAAGCTGCATTTCCAGGAGAAAAATGCAATGAGATACTAGTAACATAACAAAACCACTGTGAGTGGCAGTTTCGTTCCTGCCTACCTCTTTCCTTAATAAACAATTTGAACAATGGGCACAGTGCAATATGTCCCTGAGGAGGTAACCTAAGACCACTTCTCTGAGGACAAAGATGACATGAGTGCAAAAGGGGAGGCTGCGGTGAAGCAGGATTAGATGGGAGAAACACAGAGGTGGGTGGCAGGTAGTGAGAGAAGAACTGATCTGATCGGCCAGGGAGGTTTCTCCTCTTTGTGCAGACAATCAGGCAGGTTTACTTAGAGAACCATAATCCTGCAGGTTAATTGGCAGGGTTGAAGAGGCCTTCTAAAGACAGGTGTGCTTCCTCGTCGTGGGCAGACTCTCAGGCTGGCTGACGTTTAGGATCCAGAGGGCCGAGTGAGGTCAGCTACACGAGGAAGCAAGACACAGAATTCAAGTGTTGTTGTATTACAAAGCGCTCTGGTTAGAGATGAGTTAGCATCGGAGCAAATGAAGGAAAATGCGAGTTACTCTTGGGAAATTAACATATGATGGTCATTGATATGAAGGGATGAAACCCTCCAACTTTGGAGATCGCCTGACTTCTCCTCTAGCGCCACCATGAGGTTGATAGTTTTAGCTTTTAATGAAATACCTTGATTGCCATTAAAACTTAGCATGCTACAGTGGCTAACATGGTAAACATTATACCTTCTCACCATCAGTATTGACATTTTGAGCATGTTAGCCTGCTGATGTTAGCATCTGTCCGTGCATCTCTCTCCTTTGCTATGTGAGCCTGTTTCCCCGCATCCTGCCACACTCAGTGTCTCTAAGTAGCCTTATTAGAGCATGATGTCAGTGTTTGGAGGTTTTGTGGTTGTACCCCCTTCAGGCGATGTCAGCCCCAGGATACAGTGAGGAGATGGCAGCTGTGTTCAGCTCAAACAGAGGGGTAGCGAGTGGGCCTTCATTGGAGGGGGCTCGCAATTCATTCCCTCTGTCTTTCCTTACAATACTTTTTTTGGCGGGAAAGCACCAAAGACGCTTGTTTGACCCAACTTGTGTTTCTTTGCGGGACCCCCTCCCTGCGAAAAGTGTCGCCCGCCTCCACACTCAAACACCATGTCCACCCTGTCTTGATTGATTTTCAGTGCGCATTTTGGAAGGGATTACAGCCATCTGCAGGCTCTTGAGGAACAAAGGGGGCTCCTCGCTCTCCTCCCTTCAGTACTTCAGAAGGATAACATGGCCAGATAAACATGCTCTTGCACCGCTCTGCACTTGTTCTCTATTCGGCTTTGACCTCTCAACCCTCCCAAACTGCCCACTCTACTTTAAAGCTGACCACATTGCTCTCTCACCAGATTTTGTAAAATGCTCACTAAAGGAAGACCAATATGAGTCAGTGTCTTATAAAAATTGTTGCGCCAGAAGCCATAAAAATGGCACGATGCAGGCAGGCAGGGCATGATGCCTGTTGTTTGGTCACCGCATGCATTCCCCTGGCTTGATAGCAAGTTAGCATGTTCTCAGACGTGAACATTCACAGTTTCCACTTGGGAATCATCGCTCCCAGCTGTGCGAGGGTGTTATGGGAACCAGAACTTGTCAGCTGGGAATCTGCGATACCAGAGTGTGGTCATGGACTTCACGCTCACTGTCAGCTGGTGCTTAGCTGATGGAGAGGCAGCAAGATGCACAGCCACTGAGTCACAGGAAGAGGTGGACAGAGCGCTTGGCCTGATGCTTGGTTGCAGTATGTTGGATTGGCAGCATGGCAGCGTAATTAGTTTATTTGGAAAATAAAGCCACAGCTCTGTTTGTTCATCACTTCTTACTCATCTAGTTTATACAGAAGCTGTACAGAAATGCCCTGAAGTCTTCCTTCTGCGGCCTAACGTGTAATCACACAGTAGGAATGTGCAGAGATTTGATACATGCATGCTGCTAACATGCCGGGATGGATTTCTGTGTCTTATCTGAAAGTATTTGAAGGACAGTCGAATTGAAAATAGTCCAAGTGCTCACCACCAGCCTCTTTCTCACCCGTCGCTGAGGAACCAGAGTGAGTCACTGGAAAAGCAAAGCAGACGAAGAGTTACAGAGATTCAGTTATTTGCAAGCCTCCAGCGTCTTTTGGCACAGAGAGGCAGATTGTATCAAGTGTGTGTCAGAGCATCGCAACCACCGTTTTGGATCCACAACAGCACAACGCTCAGCAGCTGTGCACCAAGCTGTGGGAAGAAATTAGATGATGAACCCATGAAAAAGACAGTTCCAGTAGAGAGCGATCCAGGTGAAGGATGAGTGTGAGGGCTCGGGCTATAGAACAGGGACACAAATGAATTAGGAGTTTACTTTAAGACTGTTACAGGATATTAAGAGTTTTTTGATAACTGAGGCAAATTAACTGATGTTGCTCCAGTTACATATCTTAGGGGGCGGCTGTAAAATTGCAATGAATGCACATGGATAAGTCCAATGAGAGGGATTAGCAAGCATCAGGGGTTCATGGACCTTTATATAGCTGAATAACAGGGAGAGATTCTGCTGGAAACACAGGACCTGTGCACTGGGTGCGGCGTTGTTGTGCTGGACTACAAGGGAGTGTCCAGGAGCACTTTGCCCCTGTCTGCGCTCTCATCTCTGGAGCTTTGTCTCCAGCCACTTTCCTCAAACTCCCCCAGGGGCTGACGGAAGTCCACACCCAACGGCCCTCTCCCGTTGCTTTGGATTCTCCTTTCCTGAGTGCTTCCCGCTTTGGCGTGTCCATACCTCACCTCAGCCACACAACAGGACAGAATAAAGAGAGGCGGGGGGTGGATTTGGACGGGGGGAGGAAGGTTTATTGTGTGCCTGCAGCGCTCGGCAGAACAAATGAAAATCACCCAGCATTAAAGAAGTGTGTGCGATCATCAGCGATGTGCAGTATAATCAACACCAGGACTGGTGATTACAAAAACATGTTTGGAGGGTCTCGAGCAACAAGTTCTGTAGACATAGTTTTAAAATATTCTTTTTCTGTTCCCAAAGATGGATTTGGACTATACTCTGTGTATATATTTAGACAGGAACGAGTGCAGTAGGCAATGGTGGAATGAAACCTTGGGAGATATTTATGCGTATAAAGTAAAGTGATATTTGTGCATTGGCATGGTTAGCTGACCTGAGACGACCTAAATGTCCTTCAACTTGGCTTATACTTACTTATACTAGAGTACGTGGATGTCTGGAGGTCACAATAAGATGTCGACCTTGTTGATGTTGCAGACTCCCCTGATAATGGAGGGGACTCGACCTAAAATAACACACACACACACACACACACGCACACACACACACACACACACACACTCACACACACACACACACACACACTCTGTCTGCCTCCTGTCTGCTGCTGTGATGACCCATGACTCTGTATGAATCAGTACGTGCCGTATGAAGCTGAGTGAATGCAGTGTTGCTTTAAGCCTGCTGTACGACTGAGTCCATGTATGTATGCAACTAGAACGAAGTTTTTTGTTTTTTTTTACATAGATAGGGATGATTTTACTGCAGAATGAGTACTTTTACTTTTGATACTTTAAATACATTTAGCTGTTGTGATACAAACTTTGACTTACAGTTTTGAATTCTGGACTTGTAGTGGAGTATGTGCTATTAATACTTCTGAATACTTCTTCCACCACTGGCGATAGCTTTTATTTAGCAAGTGCAAAACCAAAATGTGTCACTGTGTCACTGTGGCTGCAGCGATATCAATGCTGCAATTTTGGGGGTTCAATCCGGGGTCACAAAGAAGTGACAACAATGCAGGAAGTTTGAGCTTTGTCAAAATGTCACATGATGTATTAGTTGAGGGAGTATAATTTGAGTGCTCTTTGTTTTGGCTTATCAGCCCTGCAGCAGTAACCTCAGAAGGACTGGAGGGGAGGGGGCAGAGGAGTGTGTGTGTGCAGGGCCGTGCAGCTCGGGGCCCCCAGCTACGGGATGTTTTAAAGGGGCACTGAGGCAGTAAATAGCTGGGGAGGTTGGAGGCTCACTCACATGAACTACTGATGCAGTGGCAAACCAGTGTCAGGCTTTCTATGGGAGATATCTTGCCAGACATAGGAGGCATGTCGAGCTTTTGTCATTCTTTTTCCATTTAACCTAAACGCCATGTTAATTCCCCAGCTGCTCTTTTTCAAACGGATTTACTGCGTGCAGTAAATCTCAGATTTTACTGAGGTGTGTGCAGTACATGGTTCTGCAGAATTTTGCCAGGAGTAGAAACAGGTGGTGAATTTATCATAGTATCATGGATGTTTCTGTGTAATCGACCATGCAGCTCCTCATCTGACAGGTAACAGATATGCTCTGTGGCGCTGTGGATAAATTGAGTTGAGGTAGGAAACAAACTGTGGCTCCGGGCTGAAGGTCTGAGCAGGACAGACACTCGGTTTGATTATGTCCTCGGGTGCACGTGGTCAGGATGAAGTGAGCGACTGTGTGGCACCTCCGCTCAGCCGAGTCTGCCACGGCGCTCCCTTAATGGCAATTTATTGCTTCCTGAATCCTGAAAATGGGAGGCCGAGGACAACAGAATTCCAAACGCTGTTTTCTACCTCCTGCCCCGTCCAAACACCCTCAGGGTCCTAAACACTCCCTAAATCTCTCCGCCTCTTAGGCCTCTCGCTCTCTCAGGCATGCCATTTGTTCAGCGCTTTCAGGGATCTGATTCATGGGTACTTGAAGTGACTTATGTCTGAGAAAAGTTTACCATGTAGAAACCTTTGAACGCAGATACTATAAGCGGAGTTAAACTGCATTGATGATGGTGAGAGTGCTGATAAATGAGTGATGCAGCTGCATTATGCTCGTGGAGCGTGAAACGACCAAAGAAAGAGTTCAAAGTGGAAACACGAGAAAAGAAATCCACCCAAAAACATCAAGCCTGTTTTCTTACAGTACATTTTAATAACACAGACAAACACAAAAATAATCCACAATACTGACACCATGTTGTTTTTTCATGCCGTTGTTTCTAGAATTTCTTATGAACATATTTACATTCACATTGATATTGACATAAATTCACATACAAAATAAAAATGGCAGTGTACGCATTTAAGACATACCGCTGGTAATTTGGTATGAACCCCTCCCCTGGTTGATATAGTGCACATCAGATATGAAATCATTTTACAGAGCAGAATTTTACACATTTAATGCATATTTTATGTTTCTCTTGAGCTAGCCCAGTCCAGCCAGAGGATTCTAGATCATCTGGACTTCAGTTCTCGATGGCTGTTGTCATCAGTTTTCCGAAGGTGAATATCTTGTTTTACTTCACGTCATAAAATAGCTCCTTGTTTTTAGTTTCCTCTTACATGTGATAATATATGACAGCATCAAAACTTAGAACTGCTTTGGCAACACTGCTGCAATTCTATATTTTTTAAAATAATTCTCTTGAAAGTCAAATATAGTCCAATTAATTTGAATTTTGCAGAAATATTGCATGGCTGCTGAAAAGAAATGTGGCGTCTTCCAAAGCCTGCATCTCCTTACACAAGCAGAATCTCGGAGTTGGCTGGAATGTGAACGTGCTTTCAGCACTCGTTTGAGCTGTGACGTCTGCTCAGGTAGCCTTAGCTTTGTGTTTCTACTGTACGTGCTCACCTGTACATATATTAAATTCTCAATCGCTCCACTATGCTACATATAGTTGCTTTTTATTTGGTTTTCAGTGCTTGCAGCATCACACTTTCCAGATCATTCCCTTTCCTTTATCAGTGCAAATATATATATATATATTTCTTTTTTTAACATTTTGTTTTGTGAGGACTTTTTTAATAATCTCCTTAATAACAGTAACACTGAGGATGACCCCAGTACAGGGGCGGCCTGCAAAACTTCTTTTCTGAACAAAAGGTGCCTAAAGTGAATCCTCGCTGGGATACCAACTAATAGGCGGTAAGCTTTCTATAGAACTTTTAAGAAATCTTCCTGAGTTCCTTAGCAATGACTTTCAATAGGCCTGAATTAATGGCTTGACTTAATTTATCCCCAATGGAAAGTTTTGAACAATAGATTTCCTCTCAGCCTCCATAATGGCATCACTGTGTGTACAAACTGTCCAATGCCAAATGCTTATAATCTTCATTTCAAGCACTTCCCTCATGTCACAGCTCCACCTGGCTCTTTCTGACCCGGTGGCTGCATATTGCACTGAAATGGAATTGGGAAAAGTCCATTTCACTCCTCAGTCCTTTGGGAAGACGATGGGATATCCGTTGGTGGCACCACGGCTCCATCAGCCAGTTGCGCAATGGCTTCTTCCGAAACGTGGAACAGGGCTGAGTTTGGCCTGGCTCTCAGTACGGCCTCGACTCTTGAGTGGCAGACAAGCTGGCGGAGAGTTTTTAACTCAGTCTACAGGCAGCTCACAGGGGATCTGCTGGGCTGCTTTAGCTATAGTGTACGCACGCTGGAAGTCCTTGTAGCGTGGAGCGCAGCCCAACCAGGCCTCTCCAAAGTGGACCCGGCCGGTGAACAGAAAGCTGCCGGGGCCCGGTTTGACGCCACACTGCAGCAGAGTCCTCACCTCGCCCCGGCTGGTCAGGCGACTGTTGCCGGTGAACAGCGCGTACTTCTGGCGAAACACCCGGGTGGCGCTGACCTTGATCACTGCTGCTTGTAGGTTCTCATCCTCCACCACCGATCGGATGTTCCCTCGCACAACTGTGGATAAACAGGACATTCAGGTCAATTTCTATGCTCATTCTACGATGCATGATTTTAATTTATGCCTTTAAGTTTGCTCAAATGTCTTGCTATGTGTTGTCCTATTTTAGCTGGAGGTGCAGTTCTTTGTGGGGCTACGACTGATGCTAAAATCTGCATGAAGGCCCACGCCTGCTCGCTAATCCTTCAAACTTTTGTTGCCAGCTGAACTTTTCCTCAGTGCCATTACAGCTCAATCAGAGGCGCGCAGATTAGTCCACTGCTCCTTCTCGAGGGGGGTGATGTTAGGATTAGTCCACTACAGTGCCTCCATTAGGGGTTCCTGTGTGTGTGTGTTGGTAGGGGGTGCACAGATTTGCTGTTTCACCTTTAACCTTTGCACCTTGAAGAGGAGAGGATTTGGAGGCACTGGGGTGCTCTGACTTTAAACCGATTCAACACAAGCGATTTGTACAAGAAATCATTATGCTCTGTGGCTTGGCTTGACTTCTTGCCATTTGGTGGTCTGGTTTAATTTCTTAATCTTGGCTGAACTGGTGGGCAGGAGATCTGAGTAACACTCCATTCCTGATTTTTTGGGGTTTTATGTTTTATCAGCAACTGGTTATATCAAGCAACTTACCAAAGTCACTGGTGCAAACTGCCATCAGAATCTCAGTGTTGTTGCAGGGTCTGCAGGCATCTGGAGAGACAACAAGGGGAGGAAAGGGAAAGAAAAGAGAGGGAGAGTCAGTTGGTGACCTCACACAACACTCTACTGAACCGCTAGAAAACACCTATATGCTAATAATTAAACCGAGCCTCCGGAAATCAAAGACCGCATTTCCAAATCGCATGCACAGGAATGCGAGATGCAAATCCAGACCTAAAACTCTGTGCAAAGACGGGTAACAAAGGAGAGACCAACCACTGCGTTCTAACAGACAGCTGCTACTTTTACAGTTGGCAGAGGAGGACCAGTGGAGCTTTAAGGTGCGAGGCTCTTCCACCCCTAGACAACTTCCCCCCTTAGAGCCTTTCATGGTGTCTACAGTCACACCTCATCAAAGCTTGCTAGACAGGGGCCAAGGACAGGGAGCGGGGGAGGACTTCAAAGATTTTTTTTTTTAATGGCGCATAATCCCACTTCCCAGGAAACATTTTCTTTCTCCTACGGATTGAAAACTTTTCTTAAAAACTGTGGAAAAAACATAAAAATACAGTGCACCTTACTTAAGAGTCAGAAACGGATTTGCAAATGGGCAAAGAAATGTAAAGCAAACCAGCGAAGCTCGGCCCGTCTGCACAGACTGAGCTGCACAGAAAAAAAAATGTCCTGGCATTTTTTAAAGTTCTCCTTGTGGTTCTTTGGAGGCCCCTTGCCCACCCCACACATTCTCCTCCTTAGTGAAAACCTCTTGATAAATGAGATTCCTTCCTCTCTACTCCACAGCAAACCCCCTTCCAAACCTAATCTGTGTGTGTGTGTGTGTGTGTGTGTGTGTGTGTGTGTGTGTGTGTGTGTGTGTGTGTGTGTGTGTGTGTGTGTGTGTGTGTGTGAGAGAGAGAGAGAGAGAGAGAGAGAGGGAGATCTAGGGTGGAGGGGGAGTATACTCCTACAGACAAGTCTCCCCACAGAGAGGCAGCTCAACAAAAGAGAAGAGCATCTCAGCTGGGCAGAGGCCTCCCTGTCGCCTAGGCGACAGCAGTAATCCCAGAATACTCATGCGGCACCCATTCAAAGGGCTCTGGACTCTGGAGAAAGCCCCACATACTGTGCTTTTGTCCCCCCCCCTCTCCTCTCCACTCGGCGGCTCCCCCTCTCCTACTCCAGACCAGCATGCCTCGGGGGAAAGTTTGGCCACTTCCTCCTCTCTGCACTCTGCATGGGCCGTGGAAAGTCCAGGCAGCCCACAGAGGCCTGCTATGAAGTATGAATCATCTGCAGGGAGCGTTTTATGGTGTATGCTGTCATCAGTGGTGGGTTCAAACCTTGCATTTCCCAAACAGTTCAGGACGTAGGAAAAAGAACTTTGAGCGCAGTTTTTTTTTGTGGCCGAAAAGTCAAACAAATGGAAAGAAAGAAAGAAAGAAAGAAAGAAAGAAAGAAAGAAAGAAAGAAAGAAAACTTGAACTGTTTTCAATTACCTTAACTAGAAATTCTAAGTACAAATACGTGCCTCCTCATGTTTGACCTCAAGTAGCCACACACAGACCAACATGGCTGTCTCCTGCCGCAATGACTCACCTTCACTGCTGATGGGGTTGGAGTCCAGAGACAGGCGAGCGGTCCAGTCCCCTCTCAGCTCGTAGCGGAAGGAGGCGATCCTCCTGCTGATGTCCTGATGAGGTGTCGCTTGCAGGAAGAGAGCCACCCTCTCCCCAGGTAGGCGGCTGAAGCAGCGGACCCTGGGAGGAGGAGAGGACTCCAGGCGGTCCCCCACCAGGAGCTCCAGGACCCCGTCTCTCTCCAGGTACAGCTGGGCGCCGTGGAACTGCTCCGAAGGCTTGACGCAGGCCGTGATGAGGCCCGAGCTGCTGCCGCCGGGCCCCACCGCCACAGAGGGCAAGCGGGGTGAGAGGCTGAGGCGCAGGGCCCCTTTGGGATACAGCCAGTCCAGTGTGCCCTCAGAGCAGTGCAGGGAGATCTGCTCCACGCTGCCCTGCTGCTGGGACAAACCACTGTGGGGAGGAAAAAAAGGGAGGAAGACAAGGTCATATAAGGTTCCTGTAATATTTATTCAAAGCAAAAGTTTGGGTCCCTTACATCATCTGTGGGTACATTCCTGAAACAACTACATCGGTAAACTGCAGGGTGGATAAATTAACCATGAACTCTGTTAACAGTCAACTTAAACCGACCTTTCTCTAAGAAATGAGTAGAAACCCCAGATGACATAAAACGAAGGAAAAATCCTGCTTTAGTAGAACTTTAGATATGGACATACCCAGAGAAAGCGCCGCCTACTGGCAGCTCTGTGAAAGCACTAATCAGGCGCCAATCATTGCATCTTCAGGGCCAAACTTAAACTGTAATGTGCATGTGAAAGTCTGCAGGAGTTACAACAACAAATGTAAAATTGAACTGCCCGTCGATAATTGCACGCACGGCGTGCTTTTTCTCCGAGCTTCACAGTTAATCCCTCAGTCTCCTGTCTGTCTGGACCCCCCATGCCTCCTGCAGACAGCCCGCAGGACAACCGCTGCAGAGCACTAGAAACATTTAGATTGCGCCCTAATGACAAGTCTCAACACGTCCACAACCGAGCATTGTCCACTCTGAAAACATGAGCCACCTGTAGCATCTCTGAGCGGCACTTTTTCAATCATCCTCTCATTCAGCCTGAATCAGCGCAGATGAAATGGGACCATATGAAATACTTGCCTGCCTCTCCAGCTGCACTGGTCTTCAGAATAGCTTGAAGAAGCCACGTCAAAAACGGCTAAAAGTAGAATCCCAATTGGATTAATCCAAACTCCAAAACCAGACATTTTCGACAGTGGGTGATGCAAAGTTAAAAACGATTAAAAGGATTATTCCAAAGCTGCGACGTCCTAAACCTCTGCGAGTTAAATGCCTCTATAAAACGAATCTGAGTCTATCTCTGATAACCTCCATAGTCTTGTATCCTCTTACCCTAATGTGTAAGATAAGAGAATACTGCTAAACTGTCCTCTGAGCTCCTCCGGGCTGCTGTGCGTCAGGGGACGCAGCGCTCTCAACTTATTCCCCCTCAGAAAAACTTCACGGACCAATCAGAGAGCGAGAAGTGAAACTTTAAACCACTCACACGGCGGAGGGGGAGGGACGTCTGGCCTGCAGAATCAGTAACAGTATGCAAAGATAAACCAAGTTTCAGTCGCTATTGTGTTTGGCTTGTCTGCATAAAATATACTAATTAACTTTCCGGTGAATGAGTGCACGGAAACCACCGCTTTATTTCATTATTCCTCTTATTATTTCTTCTTTTTTTCCCCATTTATTT